>NW_024429189.1:34686534-35341034 GCF_017639785.1 Mesocricetus auratus
AGGATATGAAGGGCCACTGTGATCCATTTGCCATTTGAGTATCTCATTAGACTTCAGAAAAACAATAACATCCCCGGGGCTCAGGATCAACCTCTGTGGCTGGAAATCTGTACAGTTGGCAGCAGCTGGGATTTTATCCTCCCTGGTGAGAGGTGGGTCATACTCATAGTGTCTTCATGTTTCCCTGACACCCAATCCCTGAGCCTGCCATGGCAACACTGGGGAAGCCCAGGATCAAGGCCAGCTGCTGTCAACTAGCCAAGATAGTCAACCTATATCAGTACTATCCAAAACAGATGTAATATGAGCTACAAGGATGAGCTGCCATGCCATTGTAAATTATCTCACAGATACATTTTAAAAGGAAATCAACGTTGATAACATTTTATCTAAACTAATGTGTATTTTCAAAGTGTTCTCAACATACAATTACTAGGAATGTTTTATCCATGTGTTACTATTTGGAATCCAGTGTGTATTTGAAATTTTGGTATATTTCAACTTGGAGTCATCAAATATGCCTAGTGAATGCTCTTTTGGATATCACAGACCCAGGGTGTGATTCATCGACAACAGGGTGCACACTCTCATAGTAGTTGACATATTATACAAATGTATTTACTCTATGGCCACTCACTCATGTCATCCACATACTAGTTGAAAGACATCCTTACCCTAATCTTCTACTGACTTTCCTTTTGTGTCTCTGCCTGGTAAGCCAGGTTCAGCCACCTCAGCCCATGTTCACACACGGAACTTGTTCCACACAAACAGAATGTTCAAGCACACCACCAACTCTGTCTGCTAGGCATCTCCCCGCCATTGTTTTCAAATCTATTCTTGGATAGGGCTAGAATGTAACTTCCATGCCTTTTGGGGGAGGAGGTATATGGTGGGTGGGACTTGTATAAGAACTTGTATAAGATAGACCAGCCCATCTGGGAGTCACAGTCAAATGTTTTTCCTCCTCCCCCAACTGGCCACTCAAGATTCTCTCTATGGAATGAGGCACATGCTGAGAGAGAGGAGCTGGCACAAAGTGGTGAATGCATGGAACATAAGCCTCCTAATCCAATGTCCTTGTGCCCTACATCCTAGTTCATACTGGAGCCTTGTCTTTGGCTTGTAGAATGCATCTGAGGATCCAGGGCTGTGAGTTCTGCAATTTCTTTTTGTGATGAAACTGTTTGTTTGTTTGTTTGTTGCACGTAGAGTATATGTATGTGGATGTAAATATGACGTCACTGGTATGGAGGTCAGAGGACAATGTGAGGAAGAGGGTTCTCTCCTTCCACCATGTGAGTCCGGGGGATTGAACTTGGGTTGTTGGGCTTGGTGGCAGGTGCCTATTCTTGCTGAGCCATATAGCCCGCTCTGTCACAATGAATGGTTCCAGAAGCAAAGTCACACATGCAGTCTCCACGAGGTCCTGGCAACATGTTGGGGGCCGTTTTTTTTTTTTTCAGAACATAAATATTTCACTTGTGCAAGTTACTTTTCCCATTGCTATGACAAAAACACTTGGCAAGAGCAAGTTATGGAAAGAAGGATTTACTTTGGATTAAAAGCGGAGTGTAATCCATCACGGCAGGGAGGCCTGGTGGCAGAAGCATGAGACAGCTGATCGCATTGTTCCTGAAGTCAGGAAGCAGAGAAAGATGAATGCTATTGCTTAGTCCCTCCCCTACCTATTTTTATTCAACCTGGAGCCCCAGACCACAGTACAGTGCTATATGTTCGAATTTAAGATGGGTTTTTCTACTCCAGTTAACCAAATCCAGATACCCCCTCACAGGTGTGCCGAGAGAAATCAACCATTTCCATGATGATTCCAAATCCCATGAGTTGGCAATCAAGATTGACCATGGCATTGCTGCTGCGACTAGCACTGCCTTGATCTCAGGTCCTTTGACACAGTCCTCCCACTGGTACTTGCTAAATTTGCACAAAACACCCTCCCATCACCAATACATAGTATACAACAGGCAAGGATTCCAACAGCAGGGCTGGCTATATTGCACTCAATAACAGCAAGAGACCTTTCTTTCTGTTCTACGTGAAAGCTGTCACCCTTCACTTTGGCTGGGCAGAGCAATGTTTCCGGATGTGACTTGTATAGAAAACTTAAAGAGGCTCACCTGGTCACATGCTTCCTCAGAATGTTGGGGGCTGTGGTGTGATCCTTCCACACCACAGGAACCCCAAAGTTTATACTGGTGCGGCAGTGTAGAATAAAAGAATTTATCTCCTGTCTTCCACATTTGCATGTGTTTTTACTGAAGCCACTATCGTATTGGCAACCTGTTGTTCATCTGATCTGATTAAGGATAGAATTCTGTGAAATATCCAGAGAATTTAGATCTCTTTGTACCATTTTATATGGGAGTACAAAACTAAATAGATGTTATACACAGGCATGCAACCAATTTCAGATTCTCTTTTTCTAGTTGGAACAGAAAGGAATGCATTTGCCTAAATAGTGGCTTTATTCACACACCTCAAGTTCCTTAACTTGTGTTAGCAAATGTGCTCCATTTGGCACAGCACCAGCAAATGGGACTGCCACTTGACTGAATTTGCCACACACCATCCCCATTCTTCTGGATGTGGTAGTGTGCTTGTAACCCCAGCACTCAGCAGACGGAGGAAGACCACAAGTTCTAGCTTTGGCTATACAGTGAGAGCTTGTCTTAATAAGACAGGGGAAGGTAGTAATAATACGAAAAACAAAGCCATAATCATTTTATTCTCTTTGGAATCTGTTTTCTACAAGGAGTGAAGGTGACTTGATGGGGATGGCTATTTCTATAACTTTGACATCCTTAATGATACTCTTATTTACCTCAATTGCCTTAGGATGCAAATCTGAGTTGTACTTATAAACTTGACCGAGGGTAGAGATGGCTTCCACTTGTCTTTCCCCTTCATCATGATCTTTACCCCATGAACATAATGTCTAGTGTGGGACTACAGACATGTGAAATATACTAACCTCATGTATGTAGCCAAGAAAATGTCCACTGAAGACCAGCAGACTTCCTGTAAACTAGACCTTGACCAAGACTCAGATTATTACCTGGTTCTCACATGTCCCATAGTCAATGGAAAGACCACAGTGACATTCAAGTTCTTCAGTCAGTGTCCACACTGTTCCAGTGTCAATCAGCTTTTTAAATATTTGAGTGTTTCTCTTTTCTCTCCCTCATTGTCAACCAAGCAAATGGTTGCGGGTTCGTTTTAGGAAGAACTGAGGTAGTCGTTACATTGTACACTCACTTGCTTGGTATGAGATGGTTTTCCTCCTAGGGAGCTGGCCTTTCTTTTGACCAGTGAGTTCTGGTATGAAAACTAACTTACATCTGCTAAGGCAGAAAAGTTTATAACGCCTTATTGGGTTGCTTACCTGCGCTAATAAATAGCTCTTGGTTATTTATTCTAATTTCTCATGTTGGATTTAACTGAGAAATACCCCTTTTTTAAATTATTGTTCAAAATAATGAATGCCATTAAGATATTTTCATACACATATAATCACTATGCTCTGCTCATATTTCCCCCTCATAAGTCCTAAGTTGGCCTCACCCCCTCTGGTATACCTTTTTACACACATACACACACACATATATATACACATACATTCACATGCATACATAATCAAACACGTATGATATGTTTGCATGTTGACACAGTCCCTAGAGATGCCTGATTCTATTAACCACCTTCATGCTCTATATCTCGGGACTCCTTGGCGGCCACTCTGACTCATTACCTTGATTGCCTCTACTCAACTTTAACAGTTAAGTGTCTCCACCTGTCCTCTGTTGAGGCTCCCATCTTGTCATCCTGATTTGGAGTGTCAGTACTTTGCATACCACTGCAATGAAGTTCCCCATTTCTAGTCAAGGAGCAAATGATACAGCTACAAAAGCTACCTTACCAACTGTGTTTAAGAACCATTTCTGGCAGTATATGTTATATGGCAATGCCGGGAGACTCAGAGGTGCAGTTTGACATGTAAGACACTTATTTGATTTCAGCACCTGTATGAAGAGTACCAGGGACACCGGGTCCACTCTTGAAGTTCCTGTTCTGGTTAATAGAAGAATTCAGCAACAGACTCAAACTCAAGGGTAGGCAAGCTGCTGTTCTTGGCAGCGACCTGGGAAAGTATGAAAAGAGGGGAAAACCCACTGTCATGTGAGTTAAGCCAGCATAAAGGTCAACCACACAGGGGACAATCAAACACACAGCAGGGGTGGAGCTTTAGAGAAAGAGAAAGGAATCCCGAAGTACTAGAGATAGTGCACTTAGGCTGCACTGTGACTACCATGTGAGAGTATAAGATAAAAGAGAAGTGCTTGCAGGCCCAGTAGAACATCATGGCGGTTGCACGGGCTGCAGTAGTGGGTAGGATCCTGGGAAGGGAAGGTAACTGTCTCATTAGAAAGGTAATTGTCTCTCCCATCTCTCTATGGTGACTTAGGATGAGCCTGCCTTCCTGAGGGCTGGTCCCTTGTCCAGGTGATTGTCTGACCAACTGGAATGCTCTGTCTCCACCTAGGCCAAAAATTCCTTTCTCTCTGCCAGAAGGAAACAGCTCCCCTAACAGCAACCTTCACTGCTGTTGTGACACAAATTGGAGAAGTAGAAAAATTGCACTGTAACCTAGGACTCCCAGGTGTTCAGCTGAATGTCTGGCATGCATGGGAGTTGTTCCTCAGCAAACCAGAGCTGTATCATGACGGACCCTCCCCTGATAGATGTGGGGAGGCAACAAAAGTTTCTATTGTGAGCAGAAGTTTGCCTACAGCTGAGACCATCTCTGAGGATTAACATATCAGTCTGGAAGGAATACTCCCAGCATATCTCTGTGTGATACAGCCTGTTTGTCACTCAAAAAAAGGAATAAAGCTGTGATTTTTTTTAATCTAGGAAAATCCAGTGTAAGAGTCAAGAAACAAGTCGAACCTAGAACTTGGGTTTGAAAAACCGACTGTGTGTATTTACTGGTGCGTGGTTGGTCCTTCATAATGCTCAGACCCACATGGGCTAGGGAGTTGAATTCTAATTGGTGCAAATTAAGAGAGGTTCGCTTACTAGAATATGTTCTGAAGAGAGTGAGAAGAACAGCAAAGCAACTGGAGGCCACAGTAAAGGAGGACTAGTTAAGAGAACTGATTTTAGCATTGGATATAGGTAGCTAAAGGGTCATAAAACTATGCCCTGGGGAGTTAAGGGATGAAAGCCCTGGAAGACAGAAGCTCAGGGGCAGTTTTAATAATTAAAAACAAATAAAGCAATGCAGATATAAGGTTGGGTAAAGGCAGAAGGGGGTATTTCTGATCATAGCAGTCATTACAGGCGACGCTGGAAATTTCCAATTAATTAGATGTAAGACCATAAAAGAGTGACAAGAAAAGAGACTATGAAGCCAGTGCCCAATCACCCGAGTCCTTCTAAGCCACACTTGAAGTTTTTGCTGTCATGCAGCAAAGCAGTGAACAGCTTGTCACTTTAAGGGAGTGAAGCAGCAGGAAGGTGGGAAGTCCTTTAGAGGGTGCTTATAAGTCGGGAAGCAATTGTGAACAGCCGAGGCTGTCTGACTGGCTCACCTCTGTTTGCAGTACCTGGCTTTGAACCTGCATCAGGATGCCCTAAGTCTAAGCCAAATGAATGAAAGCACAGCAAAGCACCGATGGCTATCTGAACAATGATCCGTGGGAAAAAATGACCCGTGCTCCAAAGATACGTCAAAGGTTCGACTGAAGGAACGAGTCAAGGATGACAGACGGATTTCCTCATTCGCCCCATTTGTCTGTCCCCCGTGGTATGCCTGCTGCTAACCGGAAACGTTAAGGGAGGCTGGGGGAAAAGGACAGCAAGGAAGGGTGAATATAAAAGTCCCACTAACCATCGTCCTCAAAGAGGCGCTGTCTGTTGAAATTTCAATACAAAGTCCCCAGTCACGTGCTTTTCTGTGCACAGGTTCCGGGGTCACCACCACCCTGCTAGTGTGGAACGGCTTCTGTTTCTTTGTCGCATTCTCTCTGATAAAGCAAAGCAGTAAGCCAATTACTGAGATCATTCAGATGAAAAGTTTACTTTTGCCTGAATTAGCCAGAGAATTGAAGCATAAACGGACCTTTTCACTTGACTGATTGAGATAATTGCTTCGCTTTGCTAGGGGAGACCTATCCTTGGAAGTCGGTGTTTGGCCACCAAAACATGTTTGTAATATCCATTATCGACGTTTCTTGGAACAACCATGTGTGGCTGGTTGCCACACTCAAATGCCTGTCTGCTGCTTTTTAGGTAGCTGAAACAATGCAGCAAACAGTGGCATCTCTGAGAAACTCAGTTGCTTGAGTTACTTCATTTTTGGTCATCTCTAAAACACGGCTGTCTGCAAAGTTCTGCAGAAGAAACCAAATAGCATCTAGGGAAGTCGCGGGGTGGGGGGTGGGGGGGTGGGGTGGGGGAAGGTGACTGGGCAGGTTGGTTCAGTGGAAAGAAAACAAAAACAAAAAAAAAGCGAGAAGGACTTCCAGGTGCATGGGAACAAATGGCTGCTCCCGAAAGGACTTGCTAGGCCGGACTTGGAAGAAACATGTAATTTACATTTAATATTGGAGGAGTGAGACGAGTTCATAAAGAAACCTGAGCAGGAGCAGACAATTACAACAGCCCCGGGACTGGCAGCGGAGCCTTTGGCCAACGTCCTAGGGAATAGAAGCTATTACTTAACGGCGTAGGGCACTGGAAAAGATGAAATCTAAAAGCTCAGTCCCAGCAGCTTTTCCTATGGTGACTGTGATGGGAGCCTGGAGGGAGCCTGTCAGCAATGGCCTAGAAAACCCACTGAACAAGATGGACTTTAGAAAAGCCTCGCAAACGTCTGGTCTCTGTAATCACTTTGTGATGGCGCCGCTTACTGGTCGAAAAGCAGAACACACCCGAGTTCCAGATCCTGAATGGAAAGGGAAGGTTTTTCCTCAGGCATTCACCCTTGTTTTAAAATAATAATAATAGTAGTAATAATAATAATTATTATTATTATTTACCAGAAGATATTTTATTATTTTCTGAATAATGAAAGAAAACGACAACTGTTTTTATTTGATTTGTGTATTTAAAGAGTTAAATGCTAGCTTTTATCATTATAAAATGACTGATTTAAAGTTTTTAATGTTACATCGCACAGATTTTCAAAACCATTTGAGGTGGTTGAATGATACACACATACAGCATAAAACTAATCTCAAGTAAGCCTTTCTCCTCTCCCCTCCCCTCCCCTCCTTCCCTCCCCTCCTTTCTCAAAGGAGACTGCAATAAGGAAGTTGACATTGTTTAAAATAACCACTTTGTTTTTTGGTGGCTATTGATTCATTGTTTGACATATTGCTTTAATTATGACAAATATCAAAGCTCCCAAAGTGTGCCTGACATTCTGTAACAATCACAAGTCATTGAAAATCTATAATATTGAAACACAGAGGAACTGAGAAAATCAAACCATTGTATGTGAAGTAATAAAAACTGGGTGTTTTGCTTTCACATTGTTCTGAAGGTCATTAAAATATCAAACAATCCATGAAGTGTATCTCACTCATTTTCCCCCCAATACACTTACTTATGTTGTCATTGATTAAAAAACAAGACCTGAAATTTTCCCTTCATAAATTTAGTATTATTGTACCGGCAATATCAGATATTCTGTGTTTCTTTTGTTATTGAGAAGTCTTTGGAGACCTAGTGAGTTACTAGTATCCCAACAATGCTTTTAGTATAAATCAATACTAAGACATCTTACTGTGCAAAACAAATAATTCCAGTATGAAAAATGTTCCCATCATTGTGAGATTTCTTTTTAATTTCAGGAGATTCTGCTCTAGGTAGATACTTTTGAACAATTTACCTTAAAATATTTCATTTCAGGTTTTTCGTTTTTTGCACACCCTTTTACTTTTATGTTTTTAGTCACAAGATTCTAGATTGTGTTGTGGCAACAAGGAGCTTCCAAAGCCTCCATGGCTTCAAATCTGGTCTGCCTGCAGGCCTGGCCTGAATGGGCAAAGCCTTGGACATGGTATCACTCTTCTCAAACACTGGGGTTCACAGAGCTATTGCCCCCTAGACACTGGGAGGAGGACATTCATGTGTGGTTCCTCCAAGGTTTCTAATTGGGGGTGACATGTGTCCCTTCCACTCAAACACTGCAATGTGCACTGTCAGTCGCATGGGCACAGAACTGGGTTTTAAATTTTCTATTATTACAAGTGATTTCCTACAAATACACTTTAATCTTTCATGGGGAACAAAGGCAATAGGTAACCCTGCCATACCATGGGCTCAGAAAGAGGACAGAACCTTGGCAGGGAGCAGCACCAGTCACTCCCACAGGAGTCAAGAACCCTGACAGGATACAATGCAATTTATGTTTTGATTTTTTTTTAAACAGAAAGAGGCCTGACAATTTATTTGCTGGTTAGATTTAATGTCTGGACTTCTTTCCAGGTCTTACATTTTACTGAAATAAATCGGGCTTAAATTGAGCTCACGGGAGATTTCACAGTGATTGACTGATTAGATTGTTAGGGCTACTCAGGATAGATGTAAGGCACTGGGGCAATGACATGGGAGCAGCTGCTTGCAGGTCTCTGGCCTCAGCTTGAGTGTTGTCATGGTGACAACTGCCAGCAGGAGCCTACTGGGAGCCCAGTGGATGCCTTGGCTGCCAGGGCTGCGTATCAGACAATGCACCATTTCCCAGCCTTCCAGAAATAAGCAGAATGAACTCTTTAGCTGGGGCGCTCCTTGTTTACTACCTAAGGGATGATTTATTCTTGCTTGAACTACCAATTGCCCACTGTCAGTTCAGACAAAACAACTCCATTTTCTCATTTTGCCTGTGAATGCTTCCTCTCCACTGATTTTTCCATACTACGCTGCTCTGTTTCCACTTTTCAAGACATACAACTAACGCAGTTAGTAGAGCAACCTCAACTCATGGTTTCACAGATAACGGAAGAATCAAAAAATGAACAGGTCCTCTAGCATTGTGCTGCCTAACAGACTGTCTATGGTGATGCAAGTCAGTGTTCTGCATCCACATGGTGTTCAACACACTTTCCAGTTGCTCCATGTGAGGGGTCACTTGATATCTGTCCAATACAACCAAGTAACTATTTCCTAACTGATTCTCTCTCTCTCTCTCTCTCTCTCTCTCTCTCTCTCTCTCTCTCTCTCTCTCTCTCTCTCTCTCTCTCTCTCTCTTCATCTCTTCATGCAAGTAGCTACATGTGGCCAGAGATCTTGTATGGAATTGTATGGAAAGCATAGTTTCAGAACTACACTTAAATTCATCTACCTAATCATAGAGGAAACATAGTCTATAGTCATATTCTGTTTGTAATCTAACAAATAAAGCTTGCCTGAAAATCAGAATCCAGAGCTAAGCCACTAGTTAAACACATATCTAGTTAAGACCTAAGCCACTAGTTAGTACCCCCCCATACACACACACTAAACCACTAGTTAATCATAGAGGACAGGCAGTGATGGCCACACCTTTAATACCAGCACACAATACACAGAGGCACAAGGATATCTGTGAGTTCAAGGCCACCCTGGTCTACATGAGAGTGAATTAGTCAAAAAGAGAACCAGAGCTCACACCTTTAATCCCAGCACTTGGGATATGGAGACAGGAGTGATGTGGCTGGGTAAGAAAGGAAAATAAGCAAAATGACACAGGAACTCCTTGCAGTCTAGGAGTCTGAGGAGCAGTGCAGTCTGGGGATGCAATCTGAGGACAGGATCGTCCCATCCGTGGTATAGTAAGAACTCTAGTGGTTGGCTGCTTTGCTTTTCTGATCTTCAGTTTGAACCTCAATATCTGTCTCTGGGGTGTTTATTATTTGTGCTACAATAGTAAGTAGAGTGTCACTCAAAATCGTACTACCTTCTCTAAGGCCTACGAAGATTATTGCTGAATGAGGTGTACTGTAGTATTGTCTAACTGGCTTTTGTAAATTTAACTTCCAACTCTTAACTACATAGCTAAAAAGGAGTAACAGGAGGGATGACGACCTGAATAGTAATGGGTCATAACCCTTTAGAAGCAAACCTTAAATGGGAGAGATGCTGCTATCTCTAAATAATTTATTACCTGCACTATTGTGATTCTGCAGGGGAGTCAGGGCCCAGCTAGAAGATAAGTTGACAGTTCTGCGTGTGTATGTACATATATACACATATATATGTATATATATATATATGCAACTTATATTAGGAAGGATGCTGAAGAAGGTAAGTTATTTTGGTTTTGTTTCTGTTTGTTATTGTTGCTGGTACTCATCTTGTGACTTTGCCTAAAATTCCTCTTCTGTATTAAAAAGGACAAATTATTTAGTGTGCTTACAATATGCTAATGGCTTACATAAATCTCATATAAGATTTTTTAAACAACATTAAGGGTTGTTTTGCACATTACACAATTAAGCTGAAACTTAGAAAACTTAAGCAGCTAAGAGTTCTCAGCTAATAATTGCAAGAAACTATGTGCATTCAAAGCAAGTGTCTCCTGAGCTCAGGTGTTTATGTTTGTTTGTTTGAATCTTTATTCATTCAGTCTGCAAATACTTCCTTTTTAATTTTTATATTATGTGCACTGGTGTTTTGCATGCATGCAAAATCTGTGTAAGTGTGTAGGATGCCCTGGTACTGGAGTTACAGACAGTTGTGAGCTGCCAGGAATTGAATCCTGGTCCTCTGGAAGAGCAGTCAGTGCTCTTAACCATCTCTCCAGCCCCAGGTTCTTAGGGATCCCATTCTGTGGCTCTAGCATCTCTTCCAACTCTTAATTACCATTTAAACGAGGGCCATGCATTTAAACAGGTCGGAAATTCCTAACTACACCCCATTTAAAAGTGTGAAAACAGCCCTAACTATTAGCCATGTCCTAACCTGTACCAACATACGATGCCCCAATTCAGCCATTGGCTTTTTATCTTGGCTTTGAATTAAGAATAACCTTGGACGTTTAAAAAAACACAGATGTCAGGGACTTTCACATGTTAGTGAAATCAGACTCTCTGGGAATGGGCCAAGGGACCCATTTTAATCGCACTGGGCAGGTTAAAATGAGAACAACTCTAAAGGCCCGAGTGCAGCCGAAAGCTCCTGCATCGAGCCACCTGTTGTAAATTCAGGAATCCCTTCCAGGATACACGGTTTCCATGTGGGTTGATCTATTTTGTGTTGCGGATTCATCCTGGAGAAGCTGCCAAGTTGAGGTGAGGATGCCATTTCCCCATGCTACCAGGATTCTGTTCGTGAAGGCTGACAATCCGTGACGCAAAGGAACGTTCCTGTCTTTCTTAGAGCCTAGAAGCTTCTGCCCGGTGAAAACCAGGAAGGAAAGCGCTGTGAAGATGACTGACAGGCGAGAGAAGGGTCAGGCAGTCCTGCTCTGCTTCCTTCCCATGGTCACCGGTGTTGTAGCAGCCACTGTCCGCGTTCAGGAGGCTATGTGCTTTAAGATACTAGCCTTTGGGCAGATGATGCCAGAGTCAAGCAAGAAGGCTTGTGACAGTTGCATTTCTTCAGGAAGCGAATGAGCTGCACAACTCGGGCAGTCCACGAACACTTTCACAGCTAAACCGGATTTCCTTTTGCTTTTTGATCCACGTGATGTGGAACCAATTCCACCACCACCACCACGTGGACCCATGAATCATTGCAGACCAATATCTCAGAATCCCCTAATGCAACGTAACTTTGACATGATTTCAAAGGTGCCATGCTTACCTGAAAACACTGTTAAATATAGCTTCATTCTCTTTTCTAGAGTCTTGTGACTATGCTGATTCCTATTGTTACAGTTTTAAAAACGGCAGGAGGGGGAGACACCATCATGCAACAGGGCACATAAGGATGATTTTAATTGGGGGAAGGGAATAGGAAAGTGGGGAGGGGAGGAGGGAGGCCGGCCTCTGGAGATGGGGTGGAGGAAGAGATGAAAGAGGGGCGGGGAGAGAGACAGGGAGTGATGTAGCTATAGCAATGTAGCTGATGACTTGTCAGGACCCTGAACAGGTCAGAGTACTGCCCAAGTACTGGCAAGTATGTCCTGCCAGGTCAGCATAATTCCTGAATGCTAACACCTATCTTCATTCCGAAGGACTGCTTCCAGGAGTCTCAGTAGAGCTCATTTGGTGGACATGAATTCTTTTAACCTGTTTGTAAAATTTTTTGTTTCTTTCTCCCTCAACTTTGGCTGATAGTTTTGCTGGGTACAGCAGCACAGGGTGACACCTGTGGTGTTTTGGAACATGGAGTACATCATTCCAGGTTTTTCTGGCTTTCACTGTCTCCTAGAGTTCTCAGAGGGCTGATAGTCTGCTAACAGCTTCCCTTCACGCTTCTGCCCTGTAGGACTCTACAGTACCAGTGTGCGGTTTTAAATCACAGAGCAGATGATGCTGTGGTAGAACAGTAATAAGAAATGAATACGGTGATCTTTGAAACAGAGAATTACCCCCAAATGAAACACCTTCTTAGAAACCAAGTTCCACCCCTCTCTTATTGAAAAGTAGCCTAGAGCGCATAGTGAAATCATTATCCAACTTTGCTGGGGGATTTAAAAAAAAAAAAAGGCCCGGGGGGGGGGCGGGGGGGGGGAGTAGAATTCCATTCTGGCAAGTTATCTCACTCAGTCTTTACCACACTATCCTGCGTTCCGGCCCTTAGCCCTCCGGATAAGCAAAACAGTAGGCACACTTTTTATTTGACTACAGACCGTTCACTTTAGCGCTTTTCCCTTCACTAAGTTCTCTCAGTGTTGCATGTTAAGTGAGGTTCACTGACGGTCGAGGCCTGCCTCCTCTTCAGGACATTGACCTTGGAACTCTTGGGTGACCGCAGCTGCCCTGTAATGAGCACAACCGAAGTACGCCAGTGCACTCACCCCTCAGTATGAAGATGTAATTAGTTCCTCCGCTTGCGAGTAACCCCTGAACAAATGCTGAGGGTGAAGCAGATGACTAGAGACCTTAGAACTAAGGCAGCTCTCTGGATTTCCAAGTTTTCATTATGAACTAAGTTTCCACAACTTTGTAAAAACAAATACTTCAAGTGAAATTTGTTCACTTAATTTCTTGGTTTAGATAGTGTATTCGTCTGTTTTCTGGTATCAGAATGAAACTGTTTGAGCAATTACTTTATAAATAGGTCATTTGGACCCAGTGTTGCAGTGGTTCCCATGCATTCTCTATTGGTCAATGAGCTTGGGCCTGTAGGGAGACATGCTAGGGTACAAGCGAATGGAGAGGCAAGCTACTCACCTCACAGCCACAAGCAAAGAAAAAGAAAAAAGAGAAGAGGAAAAAAATTTCAGGTCCCACAATTCATTCTGAGACCACATCCACAATGGCATAAGAATGTCATGTTATCTGCCACATCGCCTATTAACAGGTCAACCTTCAGGAAAAGCTTTGCTAACTCATGGGCCTACAGGTATCATCCAGTGTCCAAGCTATAGCAGATATTTGTCTTCATTATTCAACTGTTAAAGTTTATTTGGTTGATTCGGAGATGATATCATCTGAACCTCAGTGGAACAATACAGCCCTTTACAATATGTTTTACTGACATTTAACAAACACTGTAAAAGCATCATGTTGAAGTGAATTATTTAATAGACATTAGTGTATTCACAGACTTGGGCAATCATTACTGTTTATTTAGTTTCAGATACATTCATTATTCTAAAAAGAAAAGATAGCATTTTTCCCATTCACCCGTCCCTGGGCCACTAGCAATTGCTAATCTACTATCTCATTTCATAGATTTACTTGATTCTGGACATTTTATTCAAACTGAATCATTGAATAAGAGATCTTTGGTGACTGGCTTCTTTCACATAGCAAATTGTTCCCAGTGTTCACTTATGTCGTGAACATATAATAGCTACAATGTGACTGGATAATAGTCCGTGGTCTGATTGTACATTTTATACATTTACTTGTTGCTAAATATTTGAACACTTTCCATTTCCAGCTAATATGGATATACCATTGCTAAAAGAATTTCTGAAGTCATTTTTATTGTGGGAGCTATATTAATATGTTTTCAATTCTATTGGATATACACTTAAGAGTATAATTGTTGGGTCGAACAATAATCTGTGTGTTAACCTTTCTCCATTCTCTTGTCATAAAGGTTATTATAGCCATGATACTACTAAGCTATATCAATAATGATACCAGACATCTTTTCACATACAGTTCACATACAGGATTGATTATTTATATGTCTGTTTTAGAGAGATATCTCTTTGAATTTTTAATCATTTTTAAAGTTTCAGAGACTATAGCATTTTGGACGAAATAACAGTCTAGAAATTGGGTATACCTAAAAGCACTAGGTAGAGTCTTGTCTCTTTTTTTATACTAACTTATTTCTGATCATAAAGCCTTCTGTGGCATCTCTTTACTCACAGGAGTCAAATTTAGGACTTGAACAGGAAATGCATGGTGAAATCACTCTCTGATGCTGAAATGGCTGCTTCTTGTCACTCAGATCTCGGAGTCAGTGATTGACATTCAGTCCATGGCATCCATTTACTTCTGGTGTATTACTGTTATATTACGTCATAGTTTTATAATTATTACTTGGCACACATCTCATTTGTTTATTAATTATGCCTTCTCATTGGAAATGCAGAGATATTGTCAATTATCACTATATGATAAAGTGCTAGCATGGTGGCCGCCACATGGCTTGGATTTCAGGCACACAGGATTTGTTCCTTGGGAAGCATGATGGTCAGAGAAATGTGTGACATAGATAGCAATATTCTAGAAGACTGCTAGATTGTCCTGTCTCAGAAAACACTAAGAAAGGAGGAGAGAAAAGGATCGCCAGAAGGAAAATAGCTTGTGGCATCCAGTGCTGTTTCTACAGCCTTTTCCCGTGGTCCACAGTGTGCTCACATCAGCACCACATGAAACTCAAACTCACCCTGGTCAAGCACTCCTTCACTTAGGAAATAAACCCCACATTTCTCCAAGACTGGGAAATCGAGCTCAGTGTAGGAGAAAAGCCTTGCTCTCATTTGCTACCTTGTTATATTCTAATGAAACCTACCTTGCTTAATAGAGGCTGTCATCTAACCTTAGATGATTGATAGATTGTAGGTAGGTAGATACATAAATAGATGGACTGATTGGAGATACATACATGCATTCGTATGTTACCATCAAAGATAAACACGACCTGAGTCGGGCGTTGGTGGCGCACGTCTTTAATCCCAGCACTCGGGAGGCAGAGGCAGGCGGATCTCTGTGAGTTCGAGGCTGGGCTGGACCGATAGCCTCCAAAACAATACAGAGAAACCCTGTCTCGTAAAAACAAAACAAAACAAAACAAAAGATAAACACGACCTTAGGGTGAAAGAATGATCGAAGGTATTTCAAGCAAATGGAACTAGGAAAGAAACAGTAGTCACCATTTTAACACCTAAAAAAATAGGTATCAACCAAGACCAGTAAGAAGAAATAAAGAAGGTAACTTCATATTTTAAGGAAATAATTTATCAAGAGGACATTATAATTTATACATCCACACACTAAACATAAGTATACCTGATTTTATCCAACAAACATTACTATATTTAAAGTCATATATTAACCCCCAGCATAGTAGTAGAAGGTGGCAAAAAATAAATGCAGAGCTGGGCGGTGGTGGCACACGCCTTTAATCCCAGCACTCAGGAGGCAGAGGCAGGTGGATCTCTGTGAGTTTGAGGCCGGGCTGGACCGACAGCCTCCAAAACAATACAGAGAAACCCTGTCTCGTAAAACCAAAAAAATAAAATAAAATAAAAAATAAAAAAATAAATACAGAAACATTGGAATTAAATGAAATCATAGATCAAGAATTTAATGGACATCTATAGAACAGTCCACTCAAATGCTACACATTCTCCTCAGCAACCAATGGGACTCATGCTAAAATAGATTGCATCCTGGAACACAAAGCTGATTACAACAAGTACAGGAAAATTGAAATAATTTTCTGTGTGTTCTGACTATAATAAAATCAATCTAGAAATCATGAAAAAATATGTAGACTCTTGGTGACTAACCAATACACCCCTGACTAAGGGGTGGATTGTTGAAGAAATCAAGAAGGAAAGCTACAACTTCCTAGGATCAAATGAAAATGAAAACACAGCACCCCAAAACTTATGAGGTACAATGAAAGTAATCCTAAGAGGAAATTTCATGCATTTGTGTGTCAAGCTGACAACGCATCAGTTTTGCTGCTTAATGTTTGTCAGTTCAACACAGCCTACGGCGAGGGAACACAACTGCTCTCTGCCTTTTAACTGGGCATGCAGCGTGTCTTGCCGCCTCATGCTCCTGCTGCTGTGACTTCCCATGCAAAGACAGCCTGAGACCTTTAATGGAGACTTGAAATAAACCCTCTCCCCTTTAAGTTGCTTTCACCAGAGACTTTATTGCAGCAACAGGAAAAGAAACAGAAACAGAGGAAGACTCATAAACTCCTTGAGCTTTCAAATTAACATTGGATTCAGGTTTCTATTGATTGGAACATCTTTTCAAGACTTTTGAGGCAGTTTTTGGACTCACCTAACAAAAGGGGGGAGGGCAGAAAAAGCAGTAACAATTGTCAACCCTGCCAGATGTTTCTTTTTCCCTAATGCTTTTTAATATTCAAAGCGGCTCCACTATGAAAAAATTTTTTTCTCTCTCATCTCTGTTGCTGACCTAATTCAGCAGAACGTAGCCTATTAAATATTTATTAAACATCAGTTCATGGAAGCACTATATCAATTGGGTCCACAAGGGTAATGCTTGCTGGGCAGGTTTCCAGTTCATCTACAAGTATAGCTTTGAATTGGGAGGGAGGTTGATGCCTGGAAAGGGGTAAGTACAGCATGGGCCTGCCTCTGTGGGAGAAAAGCACTGTGTGCAGTAGCGCCAAGTAGAAAGGGCTGGGTTAAAATGCCAGGCCGGGGCCGGGCGGTGGTGGTGCACGCCTTTAATCCCAGCACTCGGGAGGCAATGGCAGGCAGATCACTGTGAGTTCGAGACCAGCCTGGTCTACTGAGCGAGTTCCAGGACAGCCTCCAAAGCCCCAGAGAAACCCTGTCTCGAAAAACCAAAAAAAAAAAAAAAAAAAAAAAAAAAATGCCAGGCCGGACAATTAATGCAGACAACAGTGAACGCGCACCTCCCACTCGTCACATTCGCAGCTGTTTCTTCGTGCTGTCAGCTAAGTGCAGGTCTGAGAGTGGAAGCTTACACTTGTCTAATCTGAGAGCCTCTCAGTAAGGAAGTAAAACGAAATGATGAGGGCAAAATAAAGGAGGAAACTGAGTACTTATGTGTGATCAATACTTAAATCTAACTTAATTTTGAATGCTAAAAATCTAACACAAAATCAACACTGTGAGTTGCCTTCAGGAGATCTGACAAGCTAGCGTTGTACTTTTTTTTTCCTCTGCATTTGAACAAGTCTGAATAACTTAAAACAGAGGATAGAAAAGTAATTCCATCCTATGTCTAGCATTTTAACTAATATTGAGATCAGCAAGCTGATTACTCTTTTAGGGCTGACTTTAAGCAATTGCTTTCAACTTCCCCTTATAGTCGCTACCTGCAGCTTATGAATGACACTGGAGGGGAAAATTTCCTGTTACCTTATCAGATACTTAATCACCAATCATTCCAAATCTGGACTCTGCTCTGGAGAAGAGACAGGGGACCCTGGGATGTCAGGGAAAGACAACAAAAATGAGTGACAGCAGGGAAAATAAAAAGAGAAGGGGAAAACGGAAGTGAGTTGTTGAACTCGTCCTGTTGGGCTTTGGCCCACAGGCTTTGGTAACGTCTTCTCTTCTCCCATCCATTATGAAATAAATTTGAATGTCAAAAGGCAGGCCCAGGCCCCACTTTGACTGTTGAAGGAACAGATCTAAAAATAAGCAGCAAGCAGATGAGAGGAGCCAGCAAGAGGCGATCCACTTTTAGGTTAACTGGAAAGAGGCTAGCACAGACGGAGGATGTTAGTTTATCTTTGCTTCAAAAACAAACACCAGAAAATATAAATGCCATCAACGGCTGGCGGTTCTCAAACCAAAATTTCTGGTTTCATATTTAAAGCCATGCCCATTTAGAACAAAACACATTCATTTGGGTTTCGTGGTTTGGGACAAGGATGGCCCGGAGGAGGTGGAAGCCGCGGTGGAGAATTCCTGGGCAATCTGTTGCAGGCCTCTGGAGATCACCATGCAGGCGGCTCTTGCACCGTCGTAGTCAAAATAGCAACAAGACCACAAATAATTCAAAGCCGGAAGCATTTCCCCCACCGGTTCAAACTGGTTCTCTCTGCTTCTCTCAGATGGCTCAGGCAGTCCTTCCTGCTCTTCAAAGCTTTCCTTGCTGAAGCAGTGGCAGCTAGCTCCCTTTGCTGTCTACATGATGGAAACCCACAATTCCCATGGTTCCCCTATGACTCCGTTAAACGCCCCCTCCGTCGAAGCACCATGCAGGTAGATCCTTCTGTGCTGCGTTTGTTGGATGCTTGCTGCTTTGGCTGGTCACCTTCATATCCGGTAGGCTCTTCTTCTAACTTAACGTAACAAAGGCCTGCTGTTATCCTCGTAGAGAAAGGTTTGTCGGTGACACACTAAGGTGAGTTGGAGACTACACAGTCACTCTAGGGAAAAAATAAGAACAAAGTGACGGCAAATGGATGAGAGCGTCCTGCTAGTATGTCCGCTTGCCAGCTTTTCCCCTCGTGTCTCCTCACACCTGGCGCCAGCCTCAGCAATCCAGACAACACTTGTTCCTCTTACAGGACACGGTCTCTTCTCTTCATCTGCTTTTTCGTGCGGAACCACAGCATGCTTCATGTATATGGGAGACAACGTGAAACACACCTGCACTTCGAACATTTAAAAAAAAAAAATATATATATATATATCCACATGTATCCACTTGAGAAGAGAGCCTAGGGCTAAAGAGATAGTTTGGCGGTTAAGAGCACTAACTACTCTTCCAGTAGGCCTGGGTTTGGTTCCTAGCATTTACCATGTGGCTCACAAACTGCCTGTGACTCTACCTGTGTGGGTTTGATGCTCTGGCTTCCTCAAGTGCACACACACACACACACACACACACACACATGCACACACACACACACACACAAATAAATCTATTTAAAGAAATAGAATTACAGGTCCTCGGGTGTCTGTTCCCAGGCCTATGCCCACTCTTCCACATCCCCAGCTAACCATGATCTCTATTTTGTGTTGTACTCACCTCACCTGTTACTGCTCACACAGCAGTTTCCCTGCCCGTGCTTTACCTCAACGACACATAATTTAGTTTTTAACCACTCAGCACAGCCACAAGCCTAGTGGAGGAAGCGTCAGCCCTCCCACCCGAGAGGAGACACATCCTCAGAAAAAATGAGTTCACAAAGGTGCTTCAGCTTGGTATGGCTTCGTGGCCCCTGGGAATTAGCTTAAGTGGATGGTAGGGAAGTCAGAGGAGACAGAGGCAACGCCAAGCCAGGGCATGGCCTGGCGCTGGAGCTGGAGGCCGGGTGGCTGCAGAGTCTGGATGGACAGTTCTTCTTCTGAGTGAGGGCAGGTGCAAGGTCACACTATTATCCTTGAGACGCTGAAGCGTCAGAGGACAGCTGGGAGCCTGCAGGGTGGTAAAGCCGGCTGACTCCACCTTGCTCTTCAAAAGTGGAACCCAGCAGGCATCATCTTCCACTACAACCCTGACACCCACAGAGAGAGGCCTGCCCCAGAGTCAACTTTTCCCTCCATTTGCAATCTGTGTTTACCTCATCGTTGCTCTTACCCCAGCTAGATAATCCCTTCCTTATTAAACTGGGGTGTTTTCTGAGGGGGATTATCTTATTCATGTTTAATAGGTCAGCTAATGTTTGTTTTAGTGCATAGACTTGTACAGACCCCAGGCTCTTGAAGTGCAAAATGTGAAAAATTATGAGGTGAAATTTGTGTTCTTGGTTCTCTGACTTTATTAGGAATAGAGGGTTCTGAATCTTTCTTGTGTCAAGTTGACTCCCCGAGTACTTCTGGCTTCCTCTGTGCTTTGGGTCTGGCACACCTCACAACAATTCAGTTCCTGTGTCATTCCACAAGTAAAGAGACCTTTACAATAATACTGCACAGAAAATAAATGGCATGGGAAATGAAAATTTTCACTGTATATATATTATATGACACAAATTATGTTTTAATAATTTTCTTCTACTCTGTAAGACTATAAATTGTTTTTACTTTCATAATTAGGAAATGAGCAGCTACAGAACTAAGAATTAACAGAAAAAACACTATATTCCAATTAAACTTTTTCAGCCTTAGCTTTCTTAAAAAAATACCCTTGGTGCTTTAAGTTATCCTTAAAACAAAAGTTAATAAAAACATATTAAAATATCAGCCATTATCCTACCGTTCAGATGAACGATATTGCCTTGTCATATGTTCTCTTACTGATAGATGGAGTCAAGAGGGAGGTGACAGATTTGGGTTCGGGCTTTGGCCCTGGGATGTGGATTCTGGACATGGAACATAAGTATGTGCTCTCCAGCTGAGCAATGGTCATGGCCTTATTTTGCTGCTTCTTTTTATTTATCCATCTGGATGTCTTGACTGCATCCATGTTTATGCATTACTGTGTGCCTGGTACCTGCAGAGGCCAGGAAGAGGGCATTGGATGCCCTGGAACTGGAGTTACAGATGGTTGTGATCCACTATGTGGGTGCTGAGAATTAAACCTCCGTCCTCTTAAAGGGTAGCCAGGGTCTATAGCCACTGAAAGGGCGGCTAGGGTCTGCAGCCAATGAGACCTTTCTACCCACCATATTACTTCTTAATAAGATGTTTTCATGCAGTTTTTCCCAAGGATCTTCCCAACTCAACAAATTCACTTTTAAATCTCGGCAGTACTTGTATAGCAAAATTGAAATACAAAAACAAAAGAAAAAATCCACCAAATTTAAAGAAGTAGATATTTATGGGAGAGAACTGGGTTTGCTGAGTCTAGCCACATTTTCTAAAACATCATTTTCCCCCACATATACATTTCATACATAAAAATTCCCTGTGAATATTATTTTATAACATATGTATTATATAATGTATGTAAAAGCGATTCCATTCCAACAAGCATTGCAGTTATCCCAACTGCTAACTCTCGAATATTTTTATGGTTTTTAGGGTGGGGCACAGTGGTCCATGCGTTTCACCTCAGCATTTGGCTGGCAGGGGCAAGTGGATCGCTGTGAGTTTGAGGTCAACCTGGATGATACCATGAGACTCTGTTATGTTATGCATATGAGTGTTTTGCACCCCGTGAAGGGCAGAAGAACCTCTGTATCTGGAGTTACAGATGTTTGTGGGTGCTGGGAATTTGAACCTGTGTCCTCTGGAAGAGCAGCAGATGCTCTTAACTGCTCAGCCATTTCTCCAGCCCCCATCACAAATATTTTATGTGTTTTGTTAGTGACCCTTCTGTGTGTACCTGGTGCTGGAGTGGAACTCACTTACTCCACCACAGTGCTGTATAGACTTAATGAGACAGATGATTTGTACAGTTTTGAGGCCATAAATCCACACTGGTAAACAGCAACCCAGAAATGCAGTATCTGTTTCTGGGCCCACCAGCACTATATGTGCCTTTTTCTCTCAACCACCACTAACACTGAATAAAATGTGCCTGCCCACTTGATTAGGAGATACTCGTCCCCTGTATTTTCTCTAGCTTGCATATTTAACTGGCAGACTGAGTAGTCTTTGAAATGTTTCTCAGCCATTTTCTACTTTCCCTTTCATTTACGGGGCTATTCTTTGCTCACTTTTCAGACAGATAGATAGCTTTACTGATTTGTAAGCTTCTCGTGCACTTAGGATGCGCCTGTCCTGAGCAGCAGAATCATTGCTTCCCCAGATGACTGCCTTCTACTGCCCTGCCAACCTCTGAGCTTGTTTTACTACACAGCAAAGGGCAGTTAACGTTGCTAATAAACTGACCTGAAAACAGGGAAGCTATGGTAGAGCAGAAGTTGTTGTATATGTCGTAAGAGCCTTGGAAGCTGAAGAGAGGCAGAACACAGTTTAGAAGGAGAGATGCTGGAAAACGCTGCCTTGCTGGCTTTGGAGACAGAGGAAGGAAGCACAAAGTCGGGAATACTGATGACTGGGAGCTGGGAAAGCAAGGGAACATTAGCATTTCAAGAAGCAGCACAGCTTTGTCAGCACATTGGTGCTTGCCGGGAAAGGACCATTACAGACTTCTGACCTCCAGCAGTATACAGTAATAGCCACGCTCTACCCGAAGCTGGCAGGTATATGATGTTCACAGCCATGACAGAAAACTGCACATGTTGCAAAGTTTTTTTTTCAAGTTTTTATACATAGAATCTTAACAAAGCTCTTTTGCTCCCAACTATAGAGACACAGATAAAGATTGGACTGGACATATTTATTTATGGAGAAAAAAAAGGACATTATTATGTTTTCTCATTTCTCTTTTCTTGGAGGTGGCTGCTAGTTAAGGCTAAAAAGGTGAGAAAATGGGGTTTGGAGAGATAGCTCAGTGGTTAAGAGCACTTACTGCTCTTGCGAGGACAGGGTTTGGTTTGCAGTACACACATCAGGGAGGCTCACAGATGCCTGAAACTCCAACTTTAATGGATCTAATGCCCTCTTCTGGCCTCTATGTGCACCTGCACCAACGTGCACATTGTACAGCAATGCAATTTTAAAAAGCAGTATGGCTAAAGGCTAAGGAGATGCTGGGACCAGGGTCGTTTCATGACTTTTCCTGGGGAGATGTAAAGAAATGTCTAGTTTGGTGAACCAATAAGGTAACTGAGGCTACTGACAATAGTGTTGGTTTCCCAAGCCAATGGTTTATGGCTTCTATGGTGGTGACTAGATTCTCTTAGAGAGAAGCATATCTCATGAAGGACTCATAAAAGTCTCACGAGTCCTCACTTCCTTCCACATAGCAAGCTAACAGGCCTGATCTCTGGAGGGCCATGTGTCATCACAATTACTCTGATGCAAGATGGTGATAGCCACGGCACATTCAGAGGAAAGAGCTAGCATAGAAGTTGCATAATTGCTGGTGGGACAGTCAGAAGACCAGCTGTGTGCAGGATTGTAGCAAACAAGGAACGAAACTGAAGACAGGAGCCTGGTTCACCAATACAGAAATGGTATGTATAAACAGAAAGGCTAAAAGAGTCAACTATAAAAGGGGGCTTGACAAGAACTATAGATGTATGTATAGTCCCACAGTTAGGATACATGTTACTGTGCAAGCACAGTTCTGTCATACAAGAGACCCTAGAAGTTATGGTTCCCTAGTTGCTGGCCTTACGGATCTTGACTTCTGGACGCTTCTATTAAAAACAAACAGGCTCTGTGGTGAACCAGATTACTCCAAGGCTGGAAATGAATAGCTAAAAAATGAGCCAGGCTATGAAATTACCTGAAGAGTGATGAACACATGGAAAGTCAACCTACATGGGGTTGAATTAGCCCAATCTGAATAAGCAATAACAATTGCCAGGTTACAGCCCATTGAATGAAAGTAGAAATTCATGAGAACAGAGTGAGCTCGTGAATGAAAAATATATTTCTCATGGAGTACAATACCAGTGAATTACCATAGCTGGAATGATGCCACAAGTGAGAGCAGCAGTTGAGCCAGGGAGGAGCCGTCAGTGGCTACCAGATTCCTTGGCAGACACTTGAGGAAGAATCACATATCTTCATGGTTTTGGAGAATCTCTTCAGGAAATCCTTTCACCTACAAAGGGAAAGTTGTGGATTTATGGAGCAAACCCAGCAGGCAATTGAAGTTGACATTTCCAGGGGTGGGGTGTGCTGATAGGGCAGTGTTCTGAATGTGACATCCTTTCTGAGATCTCTGCTGAGAACGCATTGCCTGAGTTGGTCCAGGAGGAAAGCTGGATGGCTCCACATTCACAAGCAATAATCAACTATATCGGATGTCAGGTTGGCATTATTAACACTCTAAAACTGTAAACCCCGTGGCCATCAGTGAAGGGTTAGCAAGCAGCTCCAGGTTGGAGGGAACTGAAACCATCAAACACAACGCACGACCCTGAACTGAGAGGTGACAAGTGTCACCACTGGGACAGTTAAGTGATGTAAAAATATTTTGGAGATGACATGCCCCTATGTAAGAGTGGAGATGTAAAAAATATTTTGGGGGTGACATGCCCCTATGTAAGAATGGGGATCGTAGGGTAATTCTTAGGAATTATTATTTTTTTTAACCATATGGTTCCCAAGGATTGAACTCAGGCCTTCAGGTTTGGTGGCAGGCAGTTTGTGTTCTGAGCCATCTCCCCAGCTACTTAGATTTTTTGGTAATGTGGTTGGGATGGGTTAGATGCTAGTGTTAGGTCAAATTTGATCATGTGATTTTAGATGGTTGAATCTTTATTATGTGTGAGGATGTCTTTGTATGAAATTTATCATGGAATATTTAAAAGTTAAAGGATATAATGTCTGTAACTTGACCCTAAAATGATCCAGAAAAAGATTCCAAGCCCAATATATAGGTGTTTACATTCCATAATTGAGTCTTCGGATATTATCTAGAGATAGTGGAAAACCTTTGCTAGCTTTTCACACGTAGATGGGATATTCCAGTCCGCAAGTCATTAGCCAAATGTGGATTAAATAGCAAAGCTCTAACGTGAGTCATTAGTCAAAAGTTGTTTAGAGAAGCTTTCAAATGAAGCATGTTCAATTAAATAAGCTGTCATTTTACCAAGTGTTCATAAGTAATGTGGGAGGTTCTTCACACTCAGCATCTGTGAAACTCAAAGACAACAGTGCCACAGATGTGTACAATTCACACCGCTTTAAAATGTGGTAAACAAGCCTGCAGTATGTACCACAAAAGCACTAAATAACTAATTCATTTGTGCCTGTTTATCTGACAAAGTACACAATTCTTTCCTTCAAACTGCTGTGTTGCTTCCACCTAGCAGACACTGACCCAGAGTGACAGACACTGAGAGGAATGAAGAATTTGATCCCGTTGTGCATGGAGGCAAAATCATCACTTGGAACTGTCTTACGACTGGGAGTGTATGTACAGTAGACAGCAGCTGAGATATACTCCCCTCAGTCTGTGGAGCAAGGTGCTCCCCTAAGAGCCTATCAGTACCCTGAACTCTACCTATGACTAGAAGTTGGAGCCAGAGGTTTGAAAGAGAGTCCCCACCAGTCAGGTTTGGGCAGACAAGCTGAGACGGTTCCTCAGGGTTTACTAGCCCTTCGCTGGTGTGCCTCTGAGGTGTGTTAGCCATTCACTGGCTGCCCTCCTGAGGACTCATGCGCAACCCAAAGAAACCCTCTATGTCTCTAAAATGGGGAAGTAGAATAAGTGCCACAAAAATAGAACTCTGAAGTGACCCAAAGAGCTGGGCAGACAGAGTATGAATGAGGAAGAGCTCTGTGAATGATTTGAAAAGCCCATACGATAACATACAGCTCAAACTCCAGGTTCTGCTAAAGACAAGACACCAATTCAGCCTTCAGAATGTTTTCAGTTGATAATTGAATCTCAGTGAAAGGTAACAAAATTCAGGTGCAGTGCAGGTAGACAACCCTCATCTCTAGCAGCTTGACAGGAGCCCCCCTCCCCCAATTCTCTGTGGGAAATACTAAGTGTGCTTATATCTATATTTAATTCAGATACAACGCTCAGAGCAAAACATGAAAATAAAAAGGAGCATGAAAGAAGCAAAAAAATATTACCCATAGAAAATGGAAGCAGACACAGGATATACTTGTATTTGAAATGATAGATAGGGACTGGAAAACATATTGAAAAAAATCTAAGCAGGGCAGGAGAAGGGAAACTTTATTAAGAATCAAGTGAAAATACTGGACATAAAAAATTCAGAATCCAAAGTGAAGAATTTCACTAATGATAGATGTGTACATGGAAACACACACACACACACACACACACACACACACACACACACACATGGTATTAATAGCAATAGGTGGTATCAATAGCAGGTATGAAATAACTTTACCCAATCAACATTATAGAACTCTGTATTGAGTCTTCATGACACATTGAGCAAAACTGATCACATGCTTGGCTGTAAGATGCCTCAGTAAATCTCATAATGGTAAAATCATGAGAAATATGGTTGCCTGACCACAACAGAGCTGAACTGGAGACTTCAGGGACTGGGGAGTCAGAAGTGCTTGCTTATCTGGCATGTATGAGAGCCACCAACCACAATGTTGAAAAGACACTAGGATAGATCTGACCAAGGAAACTGGGCAAGGAGGAAAATACCAGCTCATTGCAAAAGCTAAAGCTGTTTCTGTTCAACCAAATTATGGCCTTTTATATAAAAGAAAATTCTGAAGCCTCCATTAATGATGTTTCAGGACTAATAAGTTAGCAAGGTTAGAGAAGTTTGACCAGTGTATAAAACATATTTTCATTTCTATACATCTGCAGTGAAAATTCCAAAATTGAAAGTAAGAAAACTTCATTTATACTGATGACAGAAACCATTAAAGATGATCACATTAAAGAAAAGAAGTACAAAAATTTTGTGTGTGTGTCTGTTTGATTTTTCCAAGACCAGGTTTCTCTGTTTAACCCTGGCTATCCTGGAACTTCCTTTGTAGACCAGGCTGACCTCAAACTCACAGAGATCTTCCTGTCTCTGCCTCCTGACTGCTGGGATTAAAGGTGTGTGCCACCACTGCCCAGCAAGAAGTGCAAAATTTGTACTTGGTGAACTCTAAACCATTGTCGAAAGACACTGGGTGCCACAGTTCAGTGGGAGAGTGTGCACCATGACACATCAGAGCATTTTCTGTGGGATAGGGAGTAGTCAAGCCACTGTGACTCTGAGTAGTGAGACCTGCCCAGTCACAGAACTGAATCCACTGACTCCCGGAGATCTCCCTACAGGAAAGGTTCACAAATGTGTTGGGAAACGAGACACCTTTATGGAAAATTAAATAAGGAAATCTCAGCACCCTTGATCATTCCATGTAAAAGTTATTTCAACATGTATGGCTGACCTCAGATGAAGGTGAGAACAGCAAAACATCTGAGGGCAACACAGTGAAGTGTCTCATCTGCTGCACCAGGACAAAAATAGCCTAGGAAGAGTACGTAAAGAACAGAACATTAAGAAATGAGATGACTTTCTATGGGAGGCCATTGTTAAGTAAGCAGGCAAATTCTAGACCAATATGTAATCCATATGGTGAACAAAGGACTTATATGTAATACACATATCTATATTAATAAAGAAATTTTCCTAATAAGTACTCACAGAAATCCAACTTAAACACAAAAATGCACTCAAAATCATTTTCAGGTAAATAAAAATTAAAACTACCGCAAATACCATTCAACACTGACCAGACTGTCTAAAAACAAAACCTGAAAATATTGAATGCTAGCAAAGGTCTTGGATGCCTAGATGCTGCCATGGGTTGGTGGCAGGAATGTGAGATATCATAACCTATAGGAAAATTGAAAGGACCTTTTAAAGTTAAGTGTATATGGGATCCCAGAGTCTTGTTCTTAGGTGTGCACCATTTTTAAAAAGGTGAAAAGAAGCTGGGCATGATCTGTAGTCCCTGTGCTGCAGAGGTGGGAGGAGGAGAAAACTGGAAATTCAGAATCAAGGTCAGCCACACAGTACACTCAAGGCCATCCTGGCTATAGGGTCTGTCTCACAAACAACCAACATAAACGTGAAAACACATTCACAAAAAAGGTTTGTCCCTAACTACTCATAGTACTTCTGCTCAAAACTTAAAAACAAACAAAAAACTTAAAAAGGAAACAGAACAAAACAAATGAAAAACCTTGAAATAGCTACCAGTGGAAGGAAGTCCAGAGGCTTTGGGACAACTATAAACAGAGTACTACTCAGCAATGAAAAACAAGAAAGTCTGTAGACAGGCCAAACCTCATGGTTTAATCTCAAATGCATTATAATCCATAGCAAGAATATATAAAATATAAAATGTATGATTATACTTATGTGAAGGAAGTTATAACAAACACATATGTATGCTTAGAGGCAAGTAGTGTCTTTCTGGGCGGAAAATTCAAATCCGAGGAGACACAGGGCATTTTCTGTCAGAATGGAAACTTATTTCAACTTGGGTGACAATTACAAATACCTACAAGCCAAATCTCACCAAGTGGAATTCTCAAAACCTGTACATTTTAGCAAATATGACTCGTTGATAATTAGTTTTATGAAAGCACAAACGTCTGCTGGGAGGGAATAAACCAGGAATATGTTATCAGCTGCTGCTAAGCACTCACGTGATGAAGGGCTGCTCTCCAACATGGCAATGTGCCGAACCGTCAAATTTCAGAGTTCGAGGTACAAGTTGGCTAGATGCAGCTTTCTGGTCCGCTGGCTCCATGGAGTCAGTGCTCAAGAGAATGAGCTGCTGACTAGAGAGAACAAGAATGGTTCCCTGCATCCCACCCAGGTCTCCTGTCTCTTCGGCACCCAGAACTTCCTTCTCATTTTTTTTTTCCCCATGTTGTGACCCAGCTACAGGGAACCTTGCCGGGGGCTGAGGAGAGACTCACAGCTGATCTACTTTCTGCCTCCAAAACTGCTGAGCCTCTATATTCATTCATCTGGAAACTAGCGAGAAAATAAGGAGGCAGTAGGAAACACATTCTGGCAACAGTTGACTCCAGGATCCAGTCACAGTTGAAGTGGGCTTGGAGACCGACTCCCAGGAGCTAGTGGCAACTGGACCACACCCAGGATGAGCCAGGCACAGAACACTGCTCTGGTATTTGATGGCGGCTGAAGCAATATCCTCACTAGTTCAGATTCGAAGCTTCACGCTCTGCTTTATCCTGCCTGCCCATCCTTTCTGTTCTTCCTTCCGGGTTTCCAAACTGTTCCGCGAACAATTCGATATCCTTTCAACAAACTCCTTTTCCATGTAAATCATCCAGAGTTAATTTTGATGCGGGCGGTAAGAACTCTGATGGAAAACTAAAATAACAAGCGCACTAACCCAGAGAAATGGGCATGATGTCCCTTCTCATTAACCAGACTTTACAGCTAAGTGGAAGGTTCTGCATTTCCTGGGGCAGGGGAGCAACTCTTTTGTAATGTGCTGGATTCTATTCATACTTTCAAAGAAGGTTATTTTTATGATTAATATCACAGTTTAATGAGGAGGTATTTTTGAAAGACTTACTGGAAAATTGGACTTAGTAATAATTTACATAGTAGGTGCCTGAGATTTTTAAAGGGACACCTTGAATCACAACAGTACCAAGCAGAGACAGGCATTCATGACTAAGCATCCCAGAGCACACTGTGACTGATGTAGTAATTAAGGAAATGCTGCTCTTTGCTACATTGTTACTTGAAAACTGTGAAGACATGCTCAAAGTCCCAACTCTTTCTCTTTAGAACTTTTTATTACATACTGTATGTGCGTGCGTGCGTGCGCGTGTGCATGCGTGCGTGTGTGTGTGTGTGTGTGTGTGTGTTTGTGTTGGTGCTGGTGTGGGAGCCAGAAGACAACCGGCAGTCAGTTCTGTTTCTACCATATGGGTCCTGGGAGAGCAAATTCAAGTTTTCAGGCTTGGTGCTAAGATGCTGTACTGGCTGAGCCATCTTTCTAGGTAGAACCACATCTTTCCTTACCTCACCTTCATGGAGATGTCACTTACCACATAGACTAAGGCAACCATTCCAGGTGGCACTGACATTAACACAGGCCTAAGCATGGTAAACAAATGCTTGTGCCACAGAGTGATCTGTCCTGACATGTGCTATTTTAGAAATGAAGGATGTAAAGGATGCTGCTATGAAGACAACCCAGAGAAAAGATACGTTCAAAAACAATATAGAGGTTGATCTAGGAAGGAGGCTGTTGCTGAGCCTGGAGCACAGGCTGAGAAAAGTGGCTGGAGAGGAAGCAGGGCTATACCAAGTGCTGACTGGCCACATACAGGTCAGGCAGGCTGAGACAGCCAGGACAGTCAACTGTCTCTTAGAATGTTTGGGAGCCACTGGAAGGTTATAAAAGCAGCTGACCAATGTGTTTGTCTTTAAAAGGTAACCCAAGCTGCTATGAAAAAAATCAGCTAGAGGATGGCAGAAAGGCAAGAAAATAATTACAAAACCACTGGTGATCACTTCCATGTAGGGTTTAAGGCAGGGTATCAGCAATACGCCAAGAAGCTCGTGGTGCTGTAGACACCCAGAAATGAGTTTCACAATGAGCTGTGTTGATAGTTTTAAGTAGACAAAGGAGGAACTGGGTTTTCAATTTGGCAAGAGGTCACAGAAGAATGAGTGTTTTCATTAAGAGTATCAAATTCAGACTGATGACTGAGAGACCAGCATGGGACTGATCCAGACCCCCCCCCAACCTGAGTGTCAGAGAAGAGGCCTTGGCAATCTATGGGACCTTGGAGAGGAGTATTTATTCCTGGCATACAAATAGACTCTGGGAGCCCATTCCATATGGAGGGATGCTCTCTCAGCCTGGAAACACAGGGGAGGACCTAGGCCCTGCCTGGGATGATATAACAGACTCTGAAAAATCCCTCATGGAAGCCCTTATCCTCTCTGGGGAACGGAGAGGGGATGGAGTGGGGTGGGGGGCTGGGAGGATTGAGGGGCCAGGGGAGGAGAGGAGGGAAGAGTAACATGTGTAAAAAGATATAAAAAAAGGGAGGGGGAGGGAAAAAGAATACCAAATTCTATGTTTACTTCCTTCTGATTTATTCTAATCCCCCCCAAATGACTAAGATTAAAGAAAAAATCAAATCCATAGCAATCAAGAGCAAGAGAGGGAGAGTTGTAGTCCTATATTACTGATTTATTAAAGCTTGCCTGAGGATTCAGAAAGCAAAGTCAGACTCAAGCTATAGGGGCCAGGTGGTGGTGATACACACCTTTAATCCAGCAGCCAGAAGGTAGAAGGTGGTGGTACACACTCTTAAACCTAGCACTCAAGATTAAGAGGTAGAAGGATCTCTGTGAGTCCAAGGCCACCCAGATCTACAAAAGATTGATCCAGTCCTAAAGAGAAACAGCTCACACCAAGATGATCTCAGCACATGGAATCACACACTTTCAATTCCAGCACTAGAGGGGTATAAAAGATAGGAGCATGGTCTTTAGTAGTCAGTATCAGGGACTCATTCTCCAGCCACACTGAGGATAGGAGGCATTCAGTCTCAGGATTCTCCAGCTATGCTGAGAAGCAGCAGGATCAGACTATTCAGTCTCAGGTAGTGGTAAGAGCTAGTAGCTGGCCACTTTGCTTTTCTGATCTTCAGTTTGAAGCTTAAAACCCAATATCAATTTCTGGGTCTTGGATTTTTCATGTCACAGAGTCTCAGGGACAGTATCCTGAGAAACTATAAGTCAAAGCAGGAGCTTCTAGGGACCTACAGAGATCATTCCATAGCCACTGCAAGACCACACAAGAACCCTTTGATATCTAGTGCCTGTGGAAGACACAGTGAAGGGAAGAAGTGTACTGACTGTTAGATTCCTTGGTCCTCTCTCAGACCCAAGCACCCACCCCTGGATCATCTTCCACACCTAATCACTCACTTGGAGAAGCACTGTGTTTGAAGTAAGCAGAGGGTGTCTAGGACAGTGCAAGACAGGAACCATCTGGTCTCTTAGTGCAGGCATGTCAGTGCAAGACAGGAACCATCTGGTCTCTTAGTGCAGGCATGTCTACTCTCTCTAGGTAAAGTACTGGAAGATTCTCCTTGGGAATCTGACTAGTCAACAGGCTCTGCTCACACTGCAGAACTTTCCAGTACTTTGTATAGAGACAGACAATTCAAAATCACTAAACATTTGAGGAAAGCAACTACTGTGAAGTGTAGGGAGTAAAACTTTCAGAGATCAAGGCATCATGGAGAACAGAGATTATGGAAGTAGAGGGAAACTTCAAACATCTACCACTAAATATCCTTACAAAGAAAAATAAATACTGGGGATATGATATTTGCTGAGCATGTCTGAGGACCCATATTTGATCCCCAGTACAAAAGAAAATTAAAGTCACATTCCTAAAAATGACTGAGAAATACACAAGCAGCATTTAAAATGGTAACATGGAAATGTAGTACTTAATAGAAGGCATACTGGAAAATAAAATTAATACCATTCCTTTTTGATATGGGGTATCAGTGAAAAAGGTTACCAAATAGATCAGTAAATCAACAAATGAGGGCTCTCAAATATTTCCAGAAAGAAACCAAGAATACAAAAGAGATTGTAATTAAGAATTTTTTTTCAAAACTTTCCAGAAGGTATGTATTTAAAGGGTGGATAAAATACATAGTCCTATGAGAATTCATTAAGGACAATAGGGCAAATTAAAAAAAATGTATTCAAAGAGGAGAAAGATAAGATCAAAGATCAAGACACATTCAAATTTTTAATATTGAAATTTAGATGATGAGAGAAAACCTTCAGCATAATATAAAAGACTTTCAGGGACTGGAGAGTTGGCTCAGGGGTTAAAGAGCACTTGTTGCTCTTGAAGAGGACCTGGGTTCAATTCCCAGTACCCACATAATGGCTCACAACTCTCTGTAACGCCAGTCACAGGGGTCTCATGCCTTCTTTTAGCCTCCAAGGGTACTGCATGTATGTGATTCAGACATGCAGGCAAAACAATCATACACTAAAATTTTTTTAAAGATTTCTAACCAAGAAATCTAACAACTAAATGTATTTCAAATATCAGGTATCAATGTATGCATCCTTGTCTCTTCCCCAAAAGTGACTGTAACATGTGTTTTTCTAAGATGAGAAAGTAAACTAAAGGGTAAAGAGATAAAGTCCATGAAACCAGAGAGAAAAGGAAACTTACAACGTCAAGACAAAGGTAAGTATGTCATTCAAGGAAAGCAGGTACTTGTGTGAGGGGATAGGGAGTGAATGTATTTTTTTTATATATATTCAGGGTTTAGGATTTCTGCATCACATTATAGTCTGTGATGTAAAAACAAACATGGGGGTTGAGGAAAGAGAATTATTAAAAATGAAATACAGAAACTATTCTGTATAAAAATGAAAAGTATAGCCAGTCTTAGTTATATACACGTCATCTCAGCCCTTGGGATCAGAATTTCGAGTTTAGCCTCGGCAACATAGCAAGTTCCACCAAGCCTTACACTGGTGACTGAGACCTTGTCTAAAAAAAATTAATCTCAATGAATAAATAAACCAGACTAAAATGTAGACTAGAGGCAGTAGCTCTCAAGTTGTATAAGTGACCTAGAGTAGAGCCTAGAGTCAGAATCTATGCTCTTCAATGTAAGAGGGTCCCCAAACCTTAGTAGGCCCCAACTTTAGCACAACTGACTCCATGGTGGAAGTACTATTCAGGTTATAAAACTCAGCAGGTAGACAGTACCGCCTGCCAAAAAAGCAAGCAAACAAACAAACAAAACACCTAATCCATCTTAGTTAGGGCTTCCATTGCTGTGAAGAAACATCATGACTATGACAACTCTTTGTAACACAAATTATAAAAACCCAGAGATATTTGGGTTCAAGCTGAAGATTAAAGAGGCAAAGCTGTTGACCACTAGCTCTTACCTCTACCTCAGGCTAAAAATGCTGTCCTGTCCTCAATGTGGATGGAGAATAAATCCCCCCTGATACCCTTTGCTTTTTCCTTTTATTCCTCCTTAATGCTGAGATTAAAGGTTTGTAATCCCAAGTGCTAAGATTATCTTTGTGTGAGCTGTTTTCTTTAGGACTGGATACATTTCATGTAGCTCAGTGTGGCCTTGAACTAGCAAAAATCCATCTCTTTGCCTTGAGTCCTGGAATTAAAGTTGTGTGCCACCACTGCCTGGCTCTATGGCTTGTGGCTAACTTGATAAATCATAAATAACGCATCATGACAACTCTTACAGAGGAAAGGTATTTAATTGGGTTGGCTCACATTTTCAGAGGTTTAGTCCACTATCCTATGGGTGAGACATGGTGGCATGCAGGCAGGTATGGTACTGGAGAAGCAGCCAAGTGTTCTACTTGTGGCGTGCAGGGAACAGTAAGAAATGGGTACAGACAGTCACAGAAAAAATAGTTTAAAAATAATAAAGTCTCTAAAGAGAGAGCAAAGTAATATATTTAAAAATTCACATAAAGATGGAAAATACACAGGGCAACTGGATCCTGTATGCTGTTTTGTTGACTTTAAATTGTTTGAAGCAAACAGCAGATGGGAAGAGACGCTGGATTATGAAAGGGACTGCAGAATTAAATCAACCGATATATATTAGAAATGTCTTGGATTCAAAATGGAATTGGAAAATGTGTCGCATTGGGGGGAGAAATGATGCCTTTCTTTCCAAGGGAAACAAAGAGTTACAGTTCTCCTCAAAATGAATGAAGATCAAGTTTGATTGGGGGAAGACATCCTGAAAACCTTGGCTACAGAAATGAAGACAGAAACCAAGAAATACTACAGGATGGGTGACATATATGTCAATCCCTCTACTATGGGAACAGCTCTGAAACTAGATGAGACAAGATAAATCTTGTTGACTACACAGTCCCCATGATTTATTGTTATATGCCATCCTTTCATATGGCATGGATACAGGTTTGGTTATATGATCCAAATGGACTTAAAAAGTTGACAGCTGCCTTTTACCTGATCAAACATAGAAAAGTCACCTTTAACTGACTTGTGCACACTGCACATTCCATACTTGTGTTAATGCAGATACACATGTTACCTTTAAATATTCTAGGCCTGTATGCCAAAACTGGTACCCTAATACTTCAGAGGAAGGACCTTGGGGGACTGTCAAGGAAGCCAGCTGCTTCTGACATTTCTATAGTTTTGGAAGTTGTTGCTCTACACTTCCTGTTTACTTAGGTAATATTGTATTTTTCTCAGGTCTCTGATACAGTTGAAGACAGGATAGTTACAGTTACAGTTTTTCTTGTTATCAAGGTCAGAAAAGAACTCACAAAAGAATATATAAAGTCTGTAAGGTTGGGGGACATAAAAGCTTAAATTGTTTATCTAAGAAAATGCTTTGAGGTTCAAAAAGATAGTTTTGGGTTGGAAATGCAAGTTAGGATAGAAAGTAAGTTAGGTACAAAACTTTTGACTCACCTAGATAGGATAGATAATGGAATATTTTCTCTGATTTGTGCCAAATACCGATAGACTGAACATTGTAAATGTAATACTTACCTGATAATTGCTCTTACTGTTTGTAGTTTTACTATCTTAGAATTAAAACATGTCTTTTTACATTCCGGGAGGCTGAGGCAGGGAGATCTTTGTGCATTCAAGGTCAGCCTGGTCTAGAGTGAGTTCCAGGATAGCCAGAGATACACAGATGAAACTCTGCCTCAAAAACAACAAACAGAACAGAAACAAACAAAACTTTTCCTTTTTATTTAGGCACAAGGGGGAAATGCTGAAATGCTGTGGGATACTTGTACACTGGGTGAAGATGTATTGCTGTGATTGTTGTAATAAAAAGCTAAACAGCCAATAGCTAGGCAGGAAGTATAGGCAGGATTTCCGGGGAGAGAAAGGAAGAGGAGGAGAAATCTAGTTACACAAGAGATGCCAAGAGACACAGAGAGGAATCAGGAGGTGCAAGATAGAAGAGAGGTGATGCCACTTGGTAGAATGAGATTAATATAAATGGGTTAATTTAAGTTAAAAGAGATAATTAGGAACAAGCCAAGCTTTTATAATTAATAAGAAGTCTCCATGTAATTATTTGGAAGCTGGCTGGCAGGACAGACAAAGACTGATTACAGAATGAAGTCCAGCCATAAAACCAAAAGAGACAAAAGAGAATTGCAGCAAACAAAAACAAAATACGCCTTCTTTTAGAAGCTGAAGATATATCCTTAGCAAATGTTCAAGGTAAGATAAGGAAGACAGTTTTCATATAAATGAGCTTCCTGAACAAGGAATAAGAGTAGGAGTTGGCAGAGTAGAGACTCCCTGGAGGGAGCGAATTTACCAAATCAGTACAGGAAATGGAAGTAGGAACTGCCTGGAAGTCATGGTGGTAGTAACAGAGGTAGACAGAGATTAACGTCTGGGGATGCCTGAGTAATAATGGTGTGAAGAGATTACCTCAACTGATGATTAACCCAGGAGGGCAGAGCCCACTGTGGGTAGCACATCCCTAGGCACTTAGGCCTGAGCTGCATTAGCAAGCTAACTGAGCAAGCCAGTGAGTGAGACACGTGCACAAGTTTTCTGTGGTCCCTGTCTCTCTCCAAGTTCTTGTCTCGAGCTCCTACCCATACATCCCTCCATCATGGATTGCAATCTGGAAGTGTAAACCAAACAAACCCTTTCCTACCCTCGCTGCTTTTAGTCAGAGTGACTTATCACATCGGAACAAATAACCAGAGCACGTGCCTACACATCAACCTAGCACAGACAATCCCTCATTGAGGCTATCTCCTTAGGTAAGTCCATATTATGTCCAGTTGGCAATTAAACTAACGTCATTTAATTATCATTAAAATTTGGAGCCTGTTTTCTGTATTTGGTTGATGGAGCCATCAGCTTCTCAGAACTTTTTTGCTCTAAAACATCATTGTGTTGTGATGCTTAAATATGGGATGTCCACATTACTAGACTATGATATTCATGAGACGGGGCTTATTATTGTGCATTACTAGTATTTAGTGTTTAATATAGGCAATAAAACAGAAAAGATGTTTCATAAGTATTGTTGAAAACTAGAGAGCACAGTGACTCTATGTGTTTCCCTGTGGCAAAATCCTGAGAAGAACAACTTAAAGGCAGAAAGCCCTATTCTGACTCATACTGGTGTTGGCTCCATTGCTTTGGGTGTGTAGTAACCATATGTTGGAACATAGATATTTACCTCAAAGCATCCAGGAAACAAGGTGGCAGGATGGGAGGGGGTGGAGGGAACAAATTCCCCCTCTAAGGGCACACACAACCCTAGTAGCATCACTTCCTTTCATCAGACCACACCCCCAAACAGTTCAACTACCTTCTAATCTAGGTCGGTGATGATGCCTGCCAACACATGACACTTGGGCGCTTGCAACCCAAACCCTAGCACTCTGTGTGCAAGAGAAGGCGAATGACTTCTTCAATGCAACTGTGCCAAGGGTAGATGATTGGAGAAAAGTAGTTAATACATAAATTCATTTTAAAAAACTATATGACATATTTTAATAGAAAACATCCATGCATACACACACACATATACATACATACATACATATATATATATATACCTTTCATTTTCTGCATACCAATTCCCTCACACATATGCTGCTGTAGGGCCAAGGCAATTATTGGAGTACGAACAAATTTCTAAGAGCTCTGAGTATCTTTCACACAAGCCATGCTACAACCACAGTCTCTTAAGGTATTTATTTCTGTTGTCAATAAAATGAATTGAAAGCGACTCACTAAAGACAAGAAAACTGAATTCCTCCTTACAATTAAAACTTATTATCTCAGAAATAATGACTTTTTTCCATTTATGTTTATTTTGTTTTATTGAGCAGGGTTACCTTGGGCATAGGCTGTCCTTCAGCTCCCTATGTAGCTGAAGGTGACTTTAAACTTCTGATCATCCCACCTCTATCTCCCAAATGCTGGGGTTATAGCCAGGTGCTACCATGCCTGTTTTTAATGTGGTACTGGGATTTAATACAGAGCATGTCGGGAAGCACTGTTCCAACTGAGTTCCATCCCTCGCCTGTCACATATGTTTTGATGAATATATATGTGCATTCTCTGGTAAGGCGGTAATGTAAAATTAATACAATGTAAATGTAAATAGTGATGTAAAACTCATCATAACCAGCAGTTTTGGTGCATTATTTTCTTCTATGGTTAACTAAGTAGGCACTTCTCAACTTGTGGTGAGCCTGGACATGGGATTGACTTTGAACAGTGCAGGATAATGGACTCAGCTCTGATGGTCTCTAGAATGACCCTCTGGAATGAAGGCAGTATGCCAGGTCTTCAGTAGAAACTAAACCATTTGCCTTGTCAGCTTCAAATTGAGCAAGAGTTCCACAATTTCACACTTGAGTGCAGGCAAATCATGCAAGTGGATGACAGCCAGACTCTATAAATTACTGTTAACACTGTTCCAGAACTCAAGACAGTTTAAGAGGGACTTTCCCCGCAAAGGGCTAATCCCCAATCAAATTGCTTCTGTGACACTTGAGGAACAGCCTGAGGCAACTGAGTCAGGTAAGGACCTTTCCTCTGGATATATTTAACATGGCCACAACATTATCAGCCCAATTTTAGAGACCTGACTTGAACCACAAGGCATCAACCTATGATTCTTTGTGAGGATCTACATACTGGTTTCATTTTTAAAAACATGTTTTAATCAGGTTCATTTATAAAGTATCATTGAAAAATTGCTGTTTTTTATTTTAGAGATAAAACAATTATTGAGAGAAGCTTTTGCTCATGGTCATTCAAGTCTAATGGAACAAACTGGGAAACAGAAATTGCACCTTTAAGGGGCAAAATACACTAGGCTTACTATTGCATGCCATTATTAGCTATATTAATAGAGAAACATTAATTATTAACAGAAGACCAAAGTTAAAAGGTAGGAAATTATTTCAGTTATACAATATACCATGGTGGGATACTGTTTCAAAATTGTGTATCTTTCTCTCTACCCTAAAAGAGAGAGCTGAATGGCCAAGTCTTATACCCTCTATAACTTTTGATATAAAGTTAGGAAGATGGTACAATGGCTAAAGAATATGGTATTTTAATTCAACTTTTACAATTTTAATGGATGCTTTATTTAATTAAAGCTATACTAAAACTGCTAGGAAATACTAGGAAATATTTTCTTTTGTATAACCAAGACCCCGCTGGTTTTAAAAGCTAAAGCAAATTTTACATTGCTTCTGAGATTATATAAGATGGCCAAAGAGGAAACGGTGACTTCAAAACATAATTTTATGAGATCATTATAGAAAGTTATCAGGAATTCATATATCTACCAGCATCTTCATTCCTGTTTTCACACCACTGTCACAGTTTGTATTTTACTTAAAAGAATCTGGGGATTCACAAACAACAGGTAATTAAAACCTTGCGTAAATAAAGGATGCTCTACCCATGATCAATTACAGATTGTATCCCAAATCGGACAAAACTGAAACAAAAGTTTGCAATAGTGTTTAGGGTTCTTTTTTATTGTGTTTTCCACATAGATAAAAGTAAGGCTATTTTTTTTAATGAGAAAAACCCATTATAAAGACACTCTAACTGAATCAATATCACCATTTAGAATTGAGTCAAGTATATTGCATTTGAAATTCAGTATCATAAATATTCAAGATTAGTGAATTTTGCTAAGAAAATAAGACTACTAGAAAGTAAAAGGAACCCTTGTAATAACAGCTAATAATTTATAAAGTTTTTTGTCTTTTTGTTTTTAAAGTACTCTCGGAAAATATACAATGTAAAAGCCATTTGGGGAAGATGCCTGTGCATCAAGTAGAGTGGGCTTCAGACTAAAAAATATTTGTACATTTTCCAAAAATTTAAGTGTTAAAAAATAGTCTTCTTCTTATTCAACTTCATGTTTAAGGAAATATATGACAGACAAGTAAACAAAAGACAACAAAAGTTTACCTGGATTTTAAAACAATAAATTCTAGATCTATAAAAATTTCCTGGTTTGTACAGAAAGGTCAATGACTGATCTTCATTGATCCATTTCCATATAGTTATAAAAATACAGTATCAAATCTTTTTCTATTCCCCCCAAATTAGGGGAAATATTTTAAGCTGTGAATGTGTGAATGTAGCTATGCATACCCCCAAGTGTACAAACACACATCACTTTACTAGGAAAATTATTTTCTTCATACTGTAAACATCTCTCTTCTACATCTGGACATTTCAGAATAGTCTTTGGTATTTTTAGGTGCTGTGCTTTCAGACAGAAACCCCCAGGATTTCTGCAGCGGTACTACATAGACATCTTAAGATATAAATAAGGAAAATGCACTTGGAATAAGTTACAATTAGCTGCTTTTGCATAATTCTCAACAATGACAGTGTACGCCTAGTCACAGTTTCATGAGGAAGAATATGTCCTTTTCAACTCCTTAACTTTAAGGAACACTTATTCATTTTGGCTGAAAATCCATTTTTGGAGTAGATCTGACGGGTCGCATGGCACTAAATTTGGATGTTCTCCATTTGCTGAAAGGCACATTTTAAATAATGGATTATATAGAAATTGGCCCTGGGGGGAAAAACACACAACATACATTAAGTTTCAAGACACACAGTTAAAAGATAAATATGAAAATCTACATAACAAATATATCCAATTCTTAACTTTAAATCAAAGATCAACTAAAGCTGATAAAATAATGATGACTTTTGCTTATAATACTACAACTCACTTTACTGCTGTCCAGTCAATGCAAGACAGTTTAAAAATAAAGAGAGAAATAGAGAGCAAAAGTTGAAATACACTGTCAAATAAGATGCATTCCAATGATCAACTTCAAAATCAGAAAAATCAGTCCTATGGCATGCTACTATTACACAAAACTAGTTTTAGATAAGAATTGCTATGATCGAGCTAAATCTTAAACATATTTAAAAATAGGCAATCTGCCATATACTCTTTCAATTCTAGATTAATTTAAAAAGTACTCAGAGAGGAAAACATAATTAGCATTTTTGCCCCTTTAAGGAATAAACATGGTTTTCCTAGATATATTCTCTTATCACGCAGAGAGACACATGATAATAGTGGAGCTATTGAAGGTGAGCAAATTCTGATATATATATAGGATAGGAAAGCAATAGAGCTATTCAAAGTAATCTAGTGAGCAGATGAATGACTCACCTTCTGAATGTCCCATATCTGTTCCCCAGTGGCGAATGTCCTGTGGCCTTTGTAGACACATGCCTTGAGCTGGACCACACCCTGAGTAGCATGAAGACATAGCTCCTTCTGGATGTTGTGTCGGATTTCACGCTGAGCAGAATACTCAAAATACTGTGGGGAGGAGAACATTGAGATGGATGAGGGCACTCGTGTACCCAGTTGCAAAATAAAACAGGTTGAAAACCAACATGTTACTCAAGAGTTCTTCAACAAACTCACACAAACATCAGAAATGCAAGGGGAGTCGTGATGACAGAAGACAGCAAGCTCTTGCTTTTGTCCACTGCCAGCAGGGATTACTTCCTAAATGTGGTATTCCTTTCTTTCCAGACTAGAAACTGGAAATGATGTGGTAGAATGGAGGCTACTGCAAGTCTATTACAGAAAGCAGCCTGCAAAGTTCTAGCAAACAGTCAGCTGGCTGCTTTGTTCTCTCCCATAATAATCCTTCTCTTATGCATCTCAACTAAGTCATTTTCACCAATCTGCAAACCCAAATGGACTTTCAGAGCCTGTTTCTGCCCCTGTGAAGTGGGTAGCAACAGTCCCTGCCCACAGCATTTCTAAAAATCTCTAAACAAATGGGTAGTGCACATTCAGCAAAGACCAACACATGGTCAGCACACGGTACACTGCGGTTCTCTACTAATGTATCCCCTCCATGTCCAATTAACAAGACTCTTAGTTCCACTGAATCTCTAATGTTCTCTCATTCATGCTTACTCCTCTGCCCTAACTTCTCTGACTCAGTTACTACTTCATGTATACTACAAAGCCAACCTCTGACCCTATGATGCATCAATCATGTCAGCTTATTGGTAATCCTTTAAAGCTTTGGTTTGATATGCTAATAGCCTTGCTCAACAAAAATCACCTCTGTTGCTCAAGGTTATCCCCCATCTGACACACGCAATGTGCAGGATTCACTCTCATAGCAGCCATGGACTCAGTTGTAGTCAACCATGCTCTAAACAATAACCTACTAAGAGTTTGCTCCATTGCCAGGCTGTTGCTTGGAAGTCTCCCAAGCCTTTCCTGATTTGCTAACTCTATTTCACTCTTTAAGAACTAGATGAAATATTATCTTACTTGTTTATCTCTCCTCAATTTTTTCCCTTGGTGGAAAACCTGTAACTTTGAAGGTTTCCATAGGCTATCAGAGATAGCACATTCTATACTACTAGAATTGAATGTATAGCTAGTTGAAATCTCTGTGAGCTAAAGCTAAGCACTGTATCAACTGATAATATTCCTTGTTGTGGTAGGCACTTTACTGACGGCACTACTGTCCCAGACATATAATAACATGTATCATCAGTCAAATATTTAATAATGCTGGCAGTCTAAGGATAAAATGAGTTAACATAATTGATTTTCAATTATGCAGTAATGCCCGTTAGCACTAATATTTATCGAGCCCTTATTATGTGCTAGGCAGGCACTGTGCTAGAGTAAATACTCCATAAACATTAGCAGAGCTTCCATTCCAAATTCCTTGTCTCAGTCTTATGATTAATTTCTCTTCTCCTACAAGTAAAACATTAATTGATTTTAACCAACTTTTCAGGTGGAAGCACTGTAAAAAGTAGCTTACAAAGGAGAAAGAAACAGCATTCTAACTATCCCCAACTAAGTAATTTAAACTAAGATAAACCTTAAAAACTCAAAGGTGATCTAAAAAAAGCTACATGAGTATTATTAGACAGTCATTAAGGTGATACTTGGAAGGAAAGAAAAACTTGAAAATACAAAGTAAATAACTAACGAGCTGAAAATGTGGGACTGACATTTCACTCAAAAACTGGACACATGCTCTAGAGGGGAATGTGCAAAAAATATCAGCTGTTATTAGGCTGTAGTGACATAACAGCATTGGACCAGGGCATTCTCCAATCCAGTCACATAACAAAAATAGTTACTGGTCTTTGCATTCAGAAACATTGTTATAAAAGGTTTATATGTCATGAAACACCATTTCACCATCAAGATGGAAGAAAAGGAGAAAATGCTCACATTAATGAGATGTCTGGATTTGAGTTCTCAGGAAAATTAAGTTTTGCAAAGTAGCTGAGAGACATAATTGATTAAAAAGAATAGGACTGCCTGAAAGTGAGTTGAACAAGGATGACACCAATGGACATGCCAAAGTAGACAGCGAAAGCCTATGGATGCTTAAACCCACAAACAACTATAGGCAACTGGGGAAAGCTGGGAGCAGCAGAGGTGATCCTCCCAGAGGAGAGTTCCCAGGTTGTCCAGTGCCAAACACCCATACAAGTAACATTATATAGACTAAACAGCTTATATTCAGGAATATATATGTATACACATACATGCATGCCATGACAATGAATGAAAAAAAATAGGCCGTGAACTTGAAGGAGAGTGGGGAGGATTGTATGGGAGAGGGTAAAGGGAAGGGAAAATGTTAAAATTATATTAAATCTCAAAAATAAAAAAAAAACCAAATAAGTGAAAGATGTAATAAATGATTGTGTCAGGATGACAGAAGCCAGAGTCATCTTGAAATACAAACCAGACAACAGTACTCTCCTGCGCAAAAACCTCTCGATGGCTTCTGTTGAATTCAGAATTAAATCCAGCTTCCTTAATAGGTCTGCAGTGCTCTGTACAACCAGGATCTTTATCAAAATCTCTGACCTCATTTCCTTTGCTCCTTGCCTAGACCACTCTGCGCTGGCCATGCTGGCCTGTGTTCTCGGAACCTCCACTACATGACTGTCCTCACCCAGATCTCCTTCAGGATGCTCCTCTCCCCGGACACTTGACTCCAACTAAGATAACGTCCAACCTCTGAATCCATCACTCACATTATCTTAACCTGCTCTATCTTTTTTAGCACCCCAAATTACATTTTACTTTTCACTTTTCATGGGGAAAAATACTATTATGACATAGGCTTCACAAGGTCAGTGACTGCCAATTCTTCCAATAGTAAAGGTTGTGTCACACATTTAAATAAATATTTTTAGTCACTGAGTTTTCTCCCCAAAAGTCTTAAAGACAGCCTATTGTATTGGTAATTTAAAGTTGATTTAATTTAATTTAATTTTTGCTTGTTTGTTTGAGACAGGGTTTCTCTGTTTAGCTTTGTAGACCAGGCTGGCCTCAAACTCACAGAGATCCACCTGCCTCTGACTCCGAAGTGCTGGGATTAAAGGCATGCGCCACCACTGTCCAGCTCTAACTTTTTTTTATAATTCTCTATAAAAAATCTGCTTGGAAAAGATAATAGAAACCACACAAAATAACACACACACTATATTTTTAGGATAGTACCTACAGTAAATTATTACAAAATAGTAGTAATAATATATTTTAAGATAAATACAGGGGGCGGGGCGGGAAAAAAAAATAAATACAATTCTGAAGAGACCTTGTGAGAAATGTCTAAGTATTAACAATCATTGGTAGTATGTCTACAAATGAGGAAATAAACATATTATTATTTACAATATAACAATTATTTCTATAACTATTCTTATGTAGAAAAAATGAAAAGATTATATATATACATATATATATGTATATATATATAGTCAAATGACTGAAATTAATTAAGCTGAGTTTGGCCAGGAGACACACTGATCTTTTTTTCCTAACACTGATACTTTCAAAGTCCTATCAAATATCTACTGCTGTAAAAGTCCTGTACCAAAATACACGCAACTCCCAAAAAGGTAAAGGTTCCAAATAGTTTTCTTTGTACATCTTTCCTCACACCCTTCACATTTCCTTACCATTTGCATGAAACCCCTCTCTTGGTCCTACTCACCTCTCAACATAAAGTCTAAATTTTCTAGGAAAATCCATGGGCACCTCATCCAATTTCTGAGGTGGTTTTATGTACCCACAAAGCACTCTGGATTCCTTACTCCAGACCTTATGTTACTGACTGCAGATGCTGGTTTTGCAATACGGGATCCTAACACAGCTAGGAACCCAGTAGGTGAAGTCCACCCAGGAATCAATCAGTCAAGGAACCTGCTTACTGACTGTGGAGAAAGTCTAATCCTTCTCTGAGGTAACTTGTGAAGGATAAGGTCAAAATAAGCTAAAAGCCAGAAACTTAGTATTTTCTACAATTTTAGTAGGCTAAGTAGTAACATTTCACATTTGAAATAACAGAATGGAAACAAGGATGTCAGTAATAAAGAAGAAAGAAAACACAGCACTTAGATGCAGTATAGTGAAACAGTGCCTCTGCCCTCAAAGGACTATACAATGCAGCTGTGTCAGCATTATCAGGGGATGCAATTTGCTATGACATTTCATATAGTCTTCACCTGGTGACTCACGAAGTCTCCATACCAACAGTCACACAAGCATCAAAAACTATACTAAACACACACACACCATCAAATGACATTATTCCTATTTTTTTCATTCTCCTTTCTATTGATCAAGGGGGTAACTTCAGAATACTTTCAGAGCCCAAGTGGACCCTAAAGTAAGTACTCTACAATGTCCTGTTTAGCTTTAAAATGTCTGCACACTCGTCTACCTTAGCATGCAGCTGAGCTGTGACTTCTGAGAAGCCTGAAAGTGCTCAAAAGAGAGTCATCTTAGGTTGTGCTCACCTGGTTTCCGCCGAGTCCATGGCATGTGTACAGAATCAATGGTTTGCCTCCCTGGTTATTTTCACCAACATCCAGACACAGAGGTTGACCAACACTCTTAATCTAAGCAAAAGATTTAAATTATACACACATATATATGTATATATATATATATCAAACTGGATAGTTTCTATTTTTTTAATTAATTTCAGGGAAGTGGCATTAATAATGTCAAATCCTAAAAGCAATCAATTAAACTAGATGGGAAGGGATTTATCAAGGAAAAGGGGAAACATAAAAATACTCACATATCCAGATATAACAGGATTAAGGTCTGGTACATACACTTCTGGGTAAACAGTATTTAGGTACCATGTAAAATTTTTACACTGAAGGCGTTTCTTTATTTCAAATCTTTTTGAAAGATCACCAAATGATTTCTAGAAATAGATGAGGGAATAAAGGGAATGTTTAGTCATTCATATCAGCTCTGATAAATACTGCAAATGGTACTATTTGTGTTTACATTTAGGTATCAGGTAAAGTTCTGGATGCAAGATGGACTTTGAATGCATGCCATTCATTCCAACAAGTGTACTGCTTGCCTGTCTCTGGTATTTAAGAGAATCAAGTCACACCGGAGTGCTGTGATACATTTTATTTGTGAGCAGACTGTCTACAGAGCTCTACCAAAATGCAGTGATCACCAGGCTGATTGTGGGAGCACTCTGGAGTCATCCCACCTACTTACTTTAACACGACCTATATAGTGATGTATAAGGAAACATGTGCAGATAAACAGTGCTAAAACCCAATATCTCTTCGTAGTCAGAATGCAAAAAAAAAAAAATCCCAAACTGCACCGTTGGGTGTTTTCTTTTCTAATTTGTGTTTTAATCTTAACAAAATTCCCAGCTGGAACTTGGGTTGAAAAAGGCAATTTTGAGTTAATTGTGTTTAACTTTCCTTTATTTTAAAGGGCAAAGAAAACAATTAAAGATGCCTGAATTTTATAAAGCTGATTAATTTTTTTCCTTTAAGAGATCAAACTAACAAGTTATATACATATTTACTATTACTATTTTATCATCACTATTATTATTACTGTGCACACGCACGTGTGTGTGTGTGTGTGTGTATGCATGTGCCATGGCAAACATATGTGGGAAGTCAAAGGACAACTTACAGGAATCAATAATCTCCATCCATGGTGCGGGTCCCAGGGATTGAATTCAGGCCTTTAGGCTTGATAACCAGCTCCTTTACCCATTTTGATGGCCCCAAGCTATTAATTTAAGGCTTAAAATTTATGAAAATGCTTTTTTTTTTTTTTTTGGTTTTTCGAGACAGGGTTTCTCTGTGGCTTTGGAGGCTGTCCTGGAACTCACTTTGTAGACCAGGCTGGCCTCGAACTCACAGAGATCCACCTGCCTCTGCTTCCCAAATGCTGGGATTAAAGGCGTGTACCACCAACGCCCGGCAAATGCTTTTTAAGTGTTTCCTTTTTTCTTTCTTTTTTTTTTTTTTCCCCCCGTGAGGTGATTCAAGCAAAAAAGACTTATGGACTTGGAATAGTTTTCAACTGTCATTTCATTACTTAGCCCTCACTTACTTGTTTAACAATTTTTGCTGCATCTGTGTTTCTCCTATAAAATATTTCCTTGTATTCATCCATCCAGACTTCTGCAAGGCGAACTTGGTTGCGAGCAATCACCTGCGTGCCTTTTGGAAAGGTATGAGGGCTTTTGCTGCGAAAAACATGTCCAACAACAGAGCAAGGCATAATCTCCAACTGCCCACCACATTGCCACACCTGATAATTAATGATATTTGTTTAAATTTACAGTATTTTGGGAAAAAAAACTGTTGCTTTAAGTTTACCTTTAAGATATCAATAAATACAAAATATAGAGATTTATTAATGTGTTATAAAATCCCTATGCCAATTCAGTTTATGCTCTTTAAATGTAAACAATGGCTTTATTAAATGCAGTAAGAAATACAGAGAACAAACACACATCTTCAGAAAGTAGGTTTACAAGATCATGAGTTCTGAGTCCTTCATAAAAACTAATTCCAAGTTTTCTTTTTGGCCAATAATTATGCAAGTGTTCTAATATGCAGAGAAAAACAAGGCTCTCTCTGGTGTAGCTGACTTCCTCTTTAAACACAGGGTCAATTACTGAACCAACACACTTTTTCCCTAAGAAATGAGGTAGCCATCTGGGCACAAAAGAAACCCAGGCTCTATTTACTCCTTGGATATTCAATTTGGAATTAAAGAAAACCACTCAAGAAAGCTATTATTGCCAAAATATAACCCATTATATTTTCAAAGGAGTTGTTCATATTGAAAAGTCCACGTCTATGCAGAATGTATCTAAAAGTTTGCAGTAGTTCTAAATAAAGTGTCTTAGTGATTAGTAAGTAAAAAAAAATCTAAAATGAAGTCATGCTTAATAGTGGAGGCTAGAACTGAGACAAGTGGTCAAAATCTCTTCTTTCCCTCATTTAAACAAATCAGATGCTCAGAGACAAGTTCGGTTCAACAAATAGCACTGAGATTCAGCATGTTCTAGGGCTGGACACATGGGATTAAGTTTGAAAAGATCCCTGCCCTTCATCAGTTCAGTATGCAATGGAGCCAGAGCCAAAGCATAAACCTAATTCCTAGGTCTTTCCCCCACCACATTCCAATCTACAGGACAAAAAGTAAGTGACATGACTACCACAAAAATGAAGTCATGAAGTTGAATGTATTAAGCACATGTCATGACTACTAAAAGCCTGTTTTGTTTATATTAACTTATAATATGCATTATGAAAAGGAGGAGAGCAGCTCATACGATACAAAGAGTTAAGTCTAGTGTCCTTTACAGTTATAAATAAATGTTTTCCATACTGACTCCCTTGATAATCAACTCATTTCCTGAAGCACTAGGTTTAATTATATTTATCTTGGCTGGAATTCAGTAGCTACAAGTGCATTAATTGGTGTTATTGCCTGGACACAGGAGTTTAACTGATTCCTCTTGTTACACTGGCAACCATGAATAAATATATCAAGTTACAACTTAAATGGAAATAGCCTCATGGCCAATTTTCCAGCAATTACTTTATAGAAAATACTAAATACATAAAGTCAGCATACATCTGCAATGCTCTGTATGAGCTGATCAGGACAAAATATATCACACTCTTTGACATGTATGCATGCTTAATCTCCATAAACTTACTCTGAATGACATTTCTATATTTTCACCTCCCCATATTTCCATTTCTTCATCGTAACTTCCAATATGCTCAAAATATTCTTTAGATATAGAAAAAAGGCCTCCTGCAAAGGTGGGGGTCCTGAAAAGAAATACATCACCAAAGTTTGATACAGAAATTAAACAAGTTGAAAGGCCACTTAAAAGAACCAAACTGACATTACAAGAGATACTATATTTAAAGTCTTTTATGGAGATAAAGAATAACTAAAAATTCTTGCTTCAAAGTTAAGGTTTTGGGAGAAATAAGCCTTTAAAAAGACCATATTCTGCGGGGAAGTGGTGGCCCACACCTTCAATCCCAGCACTAGGGTGGCAGAGGCAGGCTGACCTCTCTGAGTTCGAGACCAGCCTGGCCTACAAGAGCTAGCTAGTTCCAGCCTCCAAAGCCACAGAGAAACCCTGTCTCGAAAAACAAACAAACAAACAAAAAAAGAAATTAAAAATTAAAAAAAATCATCTTCCATGTTATTGTTTCTCCCCTTAACCTGCTTTAATATTCTTGAACAATTTAAGAAGGCATGAAAATCCACCTACTCCTACTGGTTGCTCATAATATCATGCAAAACAGCCCCAGACATTATTGGTCTACAAATAGAATTATCACATAAGCAATTGCTGTGAAAACACATATACATATGCAGCATTTGGTGCTATGATGTAAATGTAAGACATGGGAGCGAATGGCTTACTTAATTGGGTAGGTTTCATCTTTCCTTCTCTGCTTCTCGTGATCTGGAAGCGATTCCCAGCCAAAGGACAGGCTCCAGTCAAAGTTTCCACGGTTATGGTTGCTTCCATATGGAGAAGGCTTGTTGAACTCAAATGTGTTTAGGTCTATGGATGCGATGTCTGGACTCACCACTGCAGTGTAGTTCTCGGCTATCCTGGCCAGCAGAGGTTCCAACCAACCATAGAAGCACTCACCTGTCCCAAACAGACGCTATGGTCAATCGAATGGAAAGATGTTTCTTTGACATTCCAGGGAAGTTTATAGAGAAATTAGAAAGAAAAGATCATCTCTGTTTTGAGTATACATTCACGGGTGATTTTTTTCATTTTAATTATAATAAGCAAAAGTGATGTATTTAAGGGCATACAGTATGTTTTTGATTACACACACACACACACACACACACACACACACAAATTAACATACTATTAGAAATTTACAATGATCAAGCTAATTAAGATAGCCGTACATCGCCTCATGTGTGTGGGGTGGGGGATATGTAAGATCTACTTCTGGCAATTTTACATTCTAAAGTATACAACATATTATTTACTACAGACACCATGCTGTGCCACAAGACCTCTAAAAAGAGGGACTTCTCAAGGGCTCTTGTAATGAGACTATGATTTAAAAAAAAATAAAATCAGGAAAATTCGAAATGTTTTTTTCTTTTGTAGACAGGGTTTCCCTAGGTGTCCTGGAACTAGCTCTGTAGACCAGGCTGGCCTCAAACTCACAGAGATCTGCCTGCCTCTGCCTCTAGAGTGCTGGGAGTAAAGGAGTGCGCCACCTAGGCCCAGCTACGGGAAATCTTCTAAAAAATGACATTTGTCTCCTAGCATGGCAGACAGGCACTAATGCGTTCACCATCCTTGTTATGGGAGGCCTTTTCCTTTAACAATGGACTATGAATCAGTAACCTACCTACTTTGCCCTAAAAGTATCATAACTTATTTAAATTTGTGTCCCTCCCACCAACTCAGGCACAGTAACTGGAAGCTTAATTTTTCTTCCTGGGTCTTAGGAGAAAGTAAGTGAGCCAGTGAGAATATTCTGAATTTAGTGGCTGGAGAAAAAGCATTCAAAGCTGCTACCTTCCCCCTGGAAGTGGGACAAGGGCAGGGGGTCAGAATCATGCCCTTGGGCCACACAGCACCCTGTCACACAGGTGAGGGCCTCATTAAGTTACATTTGTCAGTCACAGCCCAGAAGGATCATTGTCTAGCAGGGAAGAAAGCTAAGTCAGATCTCACTGCATTTTGGATCAGAAAAAGAAAAACTAGAGAGTGATACCATCCTTTAAAAAACATTCCAGATCTCTATTCATTTTTCAAATGCTGTATTACGGGAATATTGGATGCAATGGCTCTCAACAACAAAAAAAAAAAAAAAACAAAAAACAAAAAACCCTGAAACAAACACCAAAGCCTTACTGTGATGATTAGCATGTTTCAACCAGTTCTTGGGTAAAGCGTCACATAAGAGCTAGGCAATTCAAGTCCATGCATTAATATGAAGTGTAACACTCCCCAAACTTAAAGGTCCAGGGACTAAACAGTATTTGCTAATACCTAGCATATCCATTGCACATCGACATCAAAGGATTTTCCAAAACTATAAAATAGTGCCGTTGAAACCATGAAAGCACAGAGAAACATCCCAGGAGTAACAAAACTAGTAAACACTACGATATTCATGGACAAGATAGCAGGATACCCCTTACTGGGCAGAATAGATTCAACAAATCTTCAGCAGAAAAAGAAAAAAGAGAACTATAAAAGTTAAAGGTGGCAGTATTGAGGCAAAGTTCATGAGAGCGCTGGTCATATTTAGATAAAAATTTAGTATCACAGTGTAGGAAGGAAAAATTCCTTTTGCTCTTCTTTTTTCTTAGGGCAGAATGAACATCTGGGGCGGAGGAGGGGTCCTAAGCGAGGGAATCACCCCCAGGGAAAGCTGGGTACTGAAAACACTGAGGAGGTAAGGGCTCTATATGTGAAGTTCTTACACAGAGTCATTAGCTGCCAGGCCTGCCCAGGCTATCATCAGTTAAACATGCTGTTCAGAAGAATGCAGTTAGGTATCTAAAGAAAACTAACTTTGAAATGAAGGGGAGGAGGAGGAAGTTACAAGCCATCTACACACAGGCACTTACAGTGAGCGTCTAAAAATGTGAGCGTCTCTGCAGTTGCTACTGCTGCCCCTAGCAACCGAGCAGTGATGAGGCCTTTTCTTTCTTGTTGTCTGACTATTTTCACTATAGAAAACTGTTTTATGTATTCCTCTAGTTTTTCATGCAGGTAGTCTGTAAGGAAGAAAAGAACGTAGACTTAACATTTTAAAAGCTACATTATCCTTTAACTCTTTGATAAAAAGAGAGACTATGAATGCAAATTGTAACTTTTGTAATAGCTAATGTTATAACTTGTCCTGTGCATTTCACATAAACACATGCATTACGTTGGGGGCACCTGAGAGGCCTCCATGGAGTGAACCCCAGGAATTTGGAAAGCTCAGTGATCTGAGTTGATTGACTTTAAGTCAGAAAAACAGATTTTAATAAAAAAAATTCAACAAATTTTAAACTGGTACTATAATTTGAGAACTGTGACAAGAAATGCCAGGGAATCAATAGCTGTCAGGCAGTGATCAGAATAGGTTTGATACCTCAATGTCAAGAAAAAGGCAAGGAGGGGATGCCAGAGTTGTGGTAGGTTGGGGATATTTCTACTGTCAGCAGAAAACTTTAGGCTTCTCTTGGATTCTTGTCCAATAAAATACATATCTAAAAGTGGTGTGCAAATCAGGCAGTTAAAAACAGACAAAGCTGTAGTAACATACAGTTTAGGATACTCAACATCTGTGCTTGGATTTGGACAAGAAGCTAAAGTTGAGACAATGGACTAAAGAAAACCGAATCAAATCAATCTAGTGCTGTTCAATTTTTAAGCATCTTCGGCCAAATCTTGCACCATTAGACTCTTTTTGTCATGGTGGGTGTCTTGTTGGTTTCAGACATGGTCTTGCTATGCAGCCCAGGCTGGCCTGGAATGTGTGATCCTCCTGCCTCAGCTTGCAGAGTGATGGGATTACAGGTTTATACCAGTGCATCTAACTTGCCATTACATTCTTGAATTCTTGTGAATATACGATTCAGTTTAAGTGACCTTGTTAGGCCCGGAGCACAGCCTCAAATACAAGGGGAATTATGGAAGACCCAAGTCCAATTCCCAGCATCCATATGCTGGGTTCACAGCTGAATCTCCAGTCTCAGGGGATCCCGATGCTCTCTTCTGACCTCTGTGCATGGAGTGCATCCGATATAGACATACATGCAGGTAAAACACCCCCACTCAGAAAATGGGAAATTGTTTAAAAAAAACCACATATCTGAAATATTCTTATCTGCTCCCCAAATTTTATCCAACCCATATTCCTTTTTGAGAAGTACAAAGTTGCATCAGATCAGAGATCCTCGATTATAGGACCATTCCCTTCAACTGTGCGGCATTAGAAAAGTTATTTTACCTTTTTTTATACTTTAGATCTCTTATCTATGGCAAGGGCATGGCAGCATAAGCAACACAGGTGACTACTGAGAGAATGAGATGGGACACTATTGGACATCAGAATGCAGGGCCTACCAGGCAGCACTACTCTGAAAATGTTCTCTCTCTGGTTTTTGCCTTCACCAGGATTTATCTACCTTATTGGCACCAAGATACCCTCATCGTCACTCTGCTTTTCTTAAACTGCTATCAGACACTAGTTTTTACTTCACAGATGTGTATGGGGGTGTGCAGGGGTGGATTGCACGTGTGTGCGTGCTTACGTGTGTGTATGCATGTGTGGTACATATCTTTTTTTTTTTAAGACAGGTGTGTATCTGAGGCTAGCTTTGATCCCAGAGCCTCTTGCCTCAGCCTCTGAGTGCTGGGATCACAGGCACACACCCCCAGTCTCCATACAGCCATCTTTTCCACATGGGTGCTCACTGGGTAAGTTTCAGATGGATTCGGTGGGACAAATTACACAAGCATTTAAGCATACATTTTGTTAAGAAAGCAGCTTACATGTACTGTCAAGTGCTTATCTCAATTACAAAAGCCAGCAGGTCTTTTAGCCAAGTCTTCCTCCTTTTCTAGCCTTATCTAGAGGCCAAGGGCAGAGTAAGCTGAGACTCAAGCCCTTGGAGTCAGTCACTGCTCCACGACATGCAATGGGACTGCGGGGAAAGTGTCTCTGGCTCATCAAATAGAATATTTTGAAGGCAAAGGGGGTGGTGGTGGTGGTGGTGGTAGTCGTGGTATTACCTGAAATCTTAAATTGGTATGACTCTAATGCAATTAAATAAGCCTGCTTATTTTGAAAGTGATTAGGAAAGAAAAGGAAAAGTAAAGAAAGACTGAAACAGGAAGACAATGAATGGGTATGTCTTCATTCCTGCATTCTTTGCTTCGATGGTTGCTTGAGCTTTTAAATAAAGATGTAGTTTTCAACTGAAGTAGATTTGCCACGCCTCTATTGTCTCACTACTTAGGACAATCAAGCAAAATAGAAACCATATATAAAAAGACATTCAAAAAAATCAAAGGGGGAAAACATTTCCAAGACTATGTTAGTGTTGATTTTCTTTTTCAGGTAAACTTATAGGGGATTAAAATCTTAATTAAGTATGACTTAAAACCTACTGGCTGCTGTCCAACCAGACAGCAAGAACCACAAAATCGGATTATGCAGCAAAATACCTCTTAGTTACAATTAAGTGGTAAAGTAATAGGAAAGGGTATTTCCTCTTCCTTCTCATGGTCCAATCTGATTTTTTTCTATTTGTTTGTGTGCTGTAGCCCCAGGCATCAGCTGGCATTGTAGGCATGCAACAACCACATCTAATTTATGGAGCCTCGCATGAATAATAAAGCTTCCTCATTTGGAGATTGGTCTCACATTCATGTCAAAAAATCTCTGGAATTGGACAACTTTTTTTTTCTGCCCAAATATTTCTCTCTGTTGACAACACAAACTCACTTCATTCACAGTAAGTTTAACTGTAAGCCATCAAATACATGGAATTACATATAGATGTGAAGAGGCTAATAGTTTTATTATATGGCCCTTATTGCCATGCTTGCACTAGGGACACAAGCAATGTAACCTAATGAGCACTGCTGGCCTTTTTCTTTTCTCGTGTATATAAAATGATGGAGTACATAACAATACTGTGAATTTGGTGAGTGCAAGTTGTACACGTTTTACAAATGAAGAAACAACTAAGATCAAACCTTTGGTAATCCAACTCCAAACCTGTATTTATACAGGAATAAATTTTGTAACCACTGAAATAAATTGTTTTGTACTTAAAGTAGCTGTAATTTTGAAAAATCAGAAATCAGAATATTTATAGACTGATGATTCCAACTTAAAATATCTAAGTATCCAACTTATGATATTAAGTAGAAGCAAACATTTAAAGAATATTGCTAATTTTGAAAACAATGCTGAATTTTTTTTGAAGGCCCAGGTCTAGGGACATACTACATTTTAGCAGTTGCCTGTCATGCATGCAGCCTGTATTAGATCCTCAGCACTACAATGGGGGAAAATGCCCAAATAAAACACAGTGGAGTGACAGTGTGGCATCAGGTACTTATGAACATTACCTCTTAATTACGGTACTTACATGAACTCCTTCATATTAAAAAACCCAGTGATGCTGCAGTTTTCAATCATACATTGGGATGTTTCATATAATCGATAGCATGCTAATTAAACTTGCTGTAGTTTTCCTTTTCAGTGGTTTAAGGTAATGACATTTAAATTTGGTACAGCAAGATGTTATCTCCATTTTAGCAATAAAGAAACTGAGGCTGAAGAGTAAGTAACTTAACAAATTCACACTCTGGTTAGGACCAGAGCTGGGGCTCCATCCCAGACAGCTTTACTTCATGCTCACATCTGTGCTCTTTGCCATGGTGCTCTAGAGTAAAAGCCACACCGCCTAGAACTACCATTATGGCTAAAGGTGTTCAGAAAGTTCTACAATCCAAAATGTTCAAATATGGAACCTTGGAATTCAAACTTGACCATCCATCACACACCACCCAACCCCTTCAAAGAGTCTGAAATAGACCAGACAGACTTTGGATACGACCACAAGGATTTATTGACAAGCATATGCTTTCTTACCATCTACACTAGCATCGTCCACCAAAATGATCTCTTTCAGCAGTATCGCAGGTGAAGAATAGAGCACACTGTGCACAGTTCTAAGCAGCGTGGACCACGCTTCATTATGAAAGACTATTATGACGCTGGTGGTAGGCAGGGGAGGGCAGCGTTTAAATTTTTGCTCAATACATCTAGAAGAAGTTAAAGGAGGAGAACAATTATGAATTTTACTGATTTATTTCACCATCATGACACCATTTCTATGCCAATACTAAATGATCATTATCTAATCATTATCACCCGAAATGACAGCAACACATATAAATATCAGAAAATAAATTAAGCAACTCAAATACATAAATAAACCCAAATAAACAGCAATGTCTATTTGTACATGAAAGCATCTTAATGGTATATAAATCCAGGTAGTCTAAAGCAGAGTTCTACAAGCAGCTCATTTATCCTAGTCATGTGCACTGATACAGATAAAAAGAGGGTTTCTAAACTGTCTAATTTTAGAAATGAATATAACCTATAAATGAAACAACATGCAAAATCAAAATGTCTAACTATTGTTCAGTAACAAACAAAATAGTTTTTTTCTTGCCTAAGTCACCCATTTTCTCCTTTGGTTTAAACTGCATAACTTCATTAGTTGAAGTCACTTTGGTAGAAATTATTTTAAGTTAGATATGTTTGAAAGTATAGGATGTGTGTTTCCTAAGTATCTCCCAAGTTAACTTAATCAATATGCTTAATGTATAGAAACAAACTGGGAAGTGAACTCACCATGAAACCTAGGTTCTTATGAGCAGCATATACTTCGCACCATTTAACCATCTGTGTTAAGGAATTCACCCTGATGCTTTGCTGTTTGACTAAGACCTATCATTTTCAAACTGTCTTTTAACAAGATACAGTTAGAAATTTAAAGACCTAGGTATCCATGTTAAAAGGTTTGTCCTGGGCCAGTCATGATGGTACATCACTTCAGTACCAGCACTTGGAGGGAGAGGCAGGTCAGTCTTTGTGAGCTTGAAGTACAAATTCCAGGCCAGTCAAGGCTACATAGTGAGATCCTGTCTTTAGGAAAAAAAGTCTTGTGCATATAATGATTGTGTACACAGGAAAAGAACTCCTCAGTGGTCTTGATTTGATTAGTGTTACTAACAGTTACCTAAAAGCATCAGTTACAGACTGTTACCAAATTCACTCTCGTAACACTGTCTTCCTCAAAGAAAGCATTATTTAAACTAATTGGGATAGCAAGGCAATGGTGGCTCAGGACATCCTCTAGCCCTTGAGATGAGATGCCATGATGAACACAGTCACCAGCCCTCAGAGTGAGAAAGAGTGGGGGCTTTACAAGTCATGGCACAAAACTAACTGTGTGTGGTCTGTGCAAAAGATAAGCTGACAAGGCAACACTGCCTATAAATTCATTTAAATGTCACGCATGATTCTAGCATTCTGGGCAGCAGACTATATCATTCCCTCCACCCTATAAAAACAGTACACACAAAAAAACCCAAAGATTGCTGCTCAAACTCAAAGGCAAGGAAGTAAATCATTCACTCGTAGAGATAAGACCCAACACACTTCAGTTGCTTTGAGTGGCCATTGGGCCATCTCCAGTGTGGCAAGCTGAGCCTACAAACAAATCATCAAGTTCTATCTTGAAAAGCCTTTGTAATGCACACCTTGGAAGAAATGTGTTTCCCAAAAGCAGGTCAGTAGGGTGAAATGTTTATGTGAGAGAAAAAGAATTAGATAAGAGGTAGCTGTGGAGAGGACAAGCTGACAGGGGACAGGGAGGGCAGTAAAAATGCACTGGTAGAGTGTCGCGCAGAATTACAGCAAGTTACTGTTTGAAAACTGAATGTTGGATAAACTGCCAACTAAAAATAAAACGCAAACACACAAGTACACTTTACAATTACGACACAGCAATAGGTTACTTACTAAATGGAACTTCATGTTGAATAAACTACAAGGTGAAAATAAAATGCAAACACATATGTACACTTTACCATAATGACAGCAATAAGTTACTAATAGAAGTTCATATTTTAATATACAGTGGTTTATAAACCAACATAAGCTGTTAAGTGACACTTCTGGAAAAAAACCCGCAGTATTGCATTTTCTCATGTTATTAGAGAATTTGGGGATTAAAGATTAAGGATTTTCACCTACCTTTATTTGTAGTCAATTAATACAATACCAATTATAAATTATAAGCCGGGCGTTGGTGGTGCATGCCTTCAATCCCAGCACTCGGGAGGCAGAGGCAGGTGGAGTTTGAGGCCAGCCTGTCTACAGAGCAAGTGCTAGGATAGGCTCCAAAGCTACACAGAGAAACCCTGTCTTGAAAAACCATTTAAAGAAAAAAGGAATCATATAATATTAGCTGGGTGGTGATGACCTTTAGTCCTAGCACTAGGAAGGCAGAGGCAGACAGATCTCTGTGAGTTCAAGGCCAGCCTGTTCTACAAAGCTACACAAAAAAAAACCCTGTCTCAAAAAACAAGAAAAGAATTATATAATATATAATATTAAAGATGCAATGGACAAAAGTGCACACACACAAACACACGTATGTAGCACTAGTGAAGATACCAATTTAACTGTGAAAGGTGTTCCCCCTGCTTACATAAGCTAGGATTTATTTGCCTAACAGGTAACTATTAATGAGAATTAGTAAAAATGATAGTGAAAGGGTCACAGCAAACTCTTGGTTCTATCATTATTGCAAGAAATAAAATTTCTCAATATGACTTTAAGCTGCAATCATTTTGAAATACCACTTCGTACCATTTAAAATAGTGCAATCAAATAACCTGCCACAGAGACTCTATATTTTCAGTAAGGCAATTTATAAAATTCAACATTTAGAAATTGCTTAAATTATAAATCAAGTCATCATCACCTGTCTTTAAGAGACACTAGACCCACATGACTGATGAGCTTTGAAAAAAAAATACTAGTAAGGTTTTCAGAAAATGGGGTTCTGCTGATACTGGTTATATTCAAAGTAAGAAACAACTGGCCTTTAGCACCCCACAGAATGTTATCCAGAGAGTAGTGAAGAAGCAGACATCCAACTCCAAAACCATAATGGCTGTTAATGTGCTCAGCTGATTTTCTCTTTCTGCGGCAGTTAAATTACTGTACATTATTGAAGTTTTCTAGTGTTAGAATTAAAATGCCCGGGGCTGGAGACATGGCTCAGAGGTTAAGAGCACTGACTGCTCTTCCAGGGTTCCTGAGTTCAATTCCTAGCAACCACATGGTAGCTCACAACCATCTACAATTCAGTCGGGTGCCCTCGTCTGGCACGTAGGCAGAACACTATATATGTGATAAATAAATCTTTAAAAAAAAAAGAATTAAAATGCCCATCTTAAGCTGATAGTAACTGACATCTCAATGAATAAAAATCATGCTTAGTGAGTTCTTATGTGAACCGTTTTCCAGTCATGAATTCTGCCAGAATAAGTAGAATATAACACTGCATCTGAATCTATTGACAAAAGACAGGACCCTCGGAAAGTCTAGGATATTTTACAGAGCAACTGTTTCTTCCTACATTTACTTTGAACTGATGGGCAACTTAACCTTGAACCACACCAATTAGAATAAAGTGACATCAATCTACCCTGCAATTTAACATGTAGGCATGCATGTAGACAGAGCAGGAATTCACAATCACAAATCTAACAAAATTTGAGAAAAAGAATAAACCTATCTACAAATATATATATATATATATACATGTATGTATGCATATATGCATACATACATACATATATATATTCAATGGCAAATGTTATCTGTTAGAACCAGTAAACAAAATATACAGTAGGCACCAGTTGCTTACTGTTTGCCTATCTTGTCCTCTAAAAATTCATGAATGGTTAAAAGTTCAGGATTCATCTCATCTTTTGCCATTCAAAGGCAGCATTTGAACATCATCTTACAGGCAACAAAACGGTTAATTAAAGGCAGAGAGAGAGAGATTCCGCACTGTTGAGACAAGTATGTAAATGACATCACTTAATTAGGAATATTTGCCTCTGATTCTACAGACATGAGAGCACATCAACAGAGCTTCTGAGAAAGTGGAAGTCAGCTTTAACAACTTCCATTCTTAAAAGCAACGTGTACAAAACCCAGAGCACTCTGAGATATAACCATGTCCTGACAGTGCTCACAAAGTGTGTGACACACTCTACAAACCAATAAACTACCTAATGGCTTCAAAACCTTGGCACAGTTTAAAAAACATTTCTATTCCATAGCAAATCAGAGAAAAGAAAACAACCCCGTCACCTCCTACATTTTCTATTAAAAACTGTCCAAATGTTCCTAAATGGGTGAGGAAATTATAGCATTTGAGGAAAAAAAGAGATTTCCCCTTGAGTGTACATCAGATCTAGAATCCAGTTTTCTAATTCAGAAGGTACATTTCATGTCTCCACTCCCAAACCATGCAAGAGCTATGGATACTCTGCCTCAATCATTATAAACAAAATCAAAGGAAACATGCAGTGAAGAGCACTGGCTGATACTTTTGCTTCAGAGTGCCTAGAGAGTGAGCCTGAATTAACACCTCTTCCTTGAAAACCCTGCTGACAAATATTCTTCAACATACTCAGGCGGTCGGGTGTCAGGTCCAAGGTCACGGTGTAAAGAAATCCTGTCACTCGCAAAGGCGTTGAAACAGTGCTTTGTTTCCCCACGCTCTTTCTCCTTCTGCTCCTCCGGGCTGAGATGAGTGATCTTGAAAGGCTTCCCAGAAGCACCAGGCGCATTGGAATCCTGAGGTGGACGGTCAAGAACGGGCTTCAACTCGGCTGCTGTATAGTAGCCTTGCAAACAGGGCCTCTCCTTGGGGATTTCTACGCTTGGCTTGACAGGCGCTCCTATCTGCATCTTTGGCATTGCATCTTTAATGTTGTTTACAGCTTCGAGCATAAAGTCAAACATTTTGTTTTTGTTTTTCAAGTTTCTCTCCATCTTTGATTCCTCCTTGGAATATTGGACACTTACTTCTCTTTGCATTAAAATCAAAACTACTAAAAAGAAAAAGATGACTGCACCGAGCTTCCAGAACTTTTTATGGTAATGTCTTTTAATGTGCAATTTTACTAGTCGCTTTAGGTGAGCCATTCTGGCATTAAATATTTGTTACTTGACAGACAACAGTTATGGTTTCCTTTGTTACTTATACTTTTTATCATAGATATCCCGGTAAAAAGGTTTCTTTAAATAGTAATACCTACAAACAGAGATGATAGATGATATTAGTAGTGATTCTTTGCTATAGTCAGGGCACTATTCATTACTTCAACCAACAACTGAACAAGAGCTACTAGGTACTCTTATGGCTTAAAGAATACATAGACATTTTACCCTCAAGAAAATTATACTTTAAGAAGAAGATAGTTATGGTAATTGACTATGATCCACTGTGAAAGAATAAAACTTTCTTGCCAGGAAAAGAAAGAAAAAAAAAAACCCAAACCAAACAAAACCACACGTTTTGTTAACTCTGTCAATAATTACTATATGATATACATAAAATACTGCATCTTCAGATTTTAAAAAAGAGATATATCTAAGCTTGCTAAGCAGGGAGTCAAAGGACTTCGTTAAACAGATTATAAGGAGACCAGACGCATGGGGAAGTAAAGTTATACTGACATGTACTGGCCAACACTCTCAACAGTGACCTTCTTGACCTTCTTTTCACGTGCTTGGCCATTAACCAGTTAAGTGAACTGATGACGAACCTTTACCAGGAAGTGAGCTGTCATTCTCTCCCAGATTTGTTCTTCCTGTAGAGTAACCTATGACTTACAATCAATTGAAGTCATTGTTTTCGGCAGCTATTTCAGTAACTCGCACAAATACAAAATCTAGCAGTACAACGAAAACACCCTTAGTTTTACTTGAGGTATCTGTCTTTGGGCCTCTAGCATTTAAAGGCAGAAGCTGGCCTGATGAAGAGCTGTTTGCAATTGAGCCTGAGAAGAGAACACTGTTTGTCCTAATGTGAGCCAATGTGACTTGTTGACAGCCTGAACCAGGCTGAAAGTTGATTTCTTCATTGTCATTTAAAATATGTAATGTAAACTGGGTGGTGGTGGTACATGCCTTTAGTGCCTTGGAAAGTAGAGGCAGGAGGATCTATGTGAGTTTGAGGCTAGCCTGGTCTACAGAGTGAGTTTCAGGACAGCCAAGGCTATACAAAGAAACCTTGTCCCAAAAAACAGTAACAGTGTAAAAGGGCTTAGTATATGATTTCATGCCTTTCCCATTATTAATAGTGACAAGAAAAGGAAAATTGACTCTTATCCCCCAAAATAATTACACAATAATTAAAGAAAATGTCATTTGTAACAGTGAAAACTAACTTGGACACTTCATTCAGCATTTGTTCCAATGTTATTATAAAATTTAAAATAAGAAAAAGTTAACTTTGGCCCCAAAAGCTGCCTCCGTTATGTTGTCTGTTGCCCACAAAAGTGAGATTCCAATATTTCTGGACATTTCTAGCTTTAGGAGCTTCATGTTAGAACAAAATGAGCTGTTAGGTTTTCACCTATCTTTCGAAACTTCATGTAGTTGTATAATTTCCTATGTGTCAAATATTGCTCTAGGTTTGGCCTCAACATTGCAGATAACTTTTCCCCTCAGGGAACAGAGGCTGAGGGGTCAACGTAATATAGCACAAGCCAACAGGCAAAGCAGGGTCATGTGTGCTATGAGGAGACCAAGAAGGCGGGATGCTTGCAGAAGTCTTAAAGGAAAGTGCCCAGAAATGACTGACTTGGCTGAACAGAATCTTGAAAGATAAGAGACTTTTAGGCAGATTGCCAAGACAGAGATGAGAGATAGAAAGGCATAATTAAAAAAGGCCACAGCCTTATCCGAGGCACAGACGGGAAACAGCAGGAGAGGACATGGGGAGGAAAGGTAGAAACCAATTCACAAACAGCCTGAACATCTTCTGGGGATTGTGGAATTTACCCTTTTCTTCTTCTTCTTCTAGGGGCTGATGACTTTAAGGCAGGATCATAATCTTACGTGGTAGAAAAATCAGCCCTAGTAAAGGTGATTCTGATAGGGGCACAGCAACAGAACTACACGGTAGCATTTAAGGGAGGGACAGGAGCCTGACGGCTGCAGTGACAGAGTTGACAGAGGCAGGCACCAGCTCTGAGACTTGCCAGATAGTGCCTTTGGGAGACCTGGGAAGAGGCTACTCACAGGGAGGAACAGGTTCCCGGGACTGGGAGGTGCCGAGGAACAGTGCAGGCTTTGGAAGTCAAGCTCACCTTTTTAATGTGGAGCTGAGGTCAAGTTAATTCGGGGCTGGTTGCCTGGGATGGAGGGTAAGAGTGCCACCTCCACACACAACCCCTTGTTTCAGACCCTTTTGTAAGTCGGGGAAAGAGTTTGGGGAGCAGGGACTTAAGCTGGGAAGACACACAACCTTATTGCATAAAAACAGGGGAGTGGGAGAGGCTAATCCTAGGAAAGCTGTTCCCTGGAGGGGTCTACCACTGGAGAAAGCCATGGAAAGTGTTGAGTACTGGTACAGCCCTGAGGCCAGGAAGGGAAGCCCCTGATATGCTCGGTGTCCTTCAAGCACTTGGCTGCCAGGGATGAACACAGCACCAGCTGGTACAGGGGTTGGCTCCAATACTGCAGAGCAGGCTAATAATTAAAGCATACAAATTATCAACTGGTAAGCAGTAAAGGCTATCCTTTGGACTATTCAGTCTTCCCTGTCCACTACAGGGCTCAATGTTGTTCTCTGTAGATAGGAACATAGCAGATCTGGCCAGACAGCCTCCATTCCTGTACACCAGGCCCACCATTCATTGTGGTGGAAAAAGCACGCAGGTAGCTGGGGAGGGGTGCTGGCTGACCTTCATGGTCCATTGGGTGTGTCATTTTCCCCCATTTGATCCTTAAAAGCTTTCTATTGAAGCCAAATCCTTTGTGTATGTGGATGAGATAAACTTCTTCAGGGTCTGCCCCTTCCAAAAGACTTAAATACACAGCCTCAAATTCCAGCATTACTAGTCTTCAAGGTTCAATTCTTTCAAGGCCCTGGTCATAAAAACCATTGTAACTTCCAGTCAATCAATAAAGATCTATTACCATTATAACTTCCAGTCAACCAATAAAGATCTATACCCCTGACCATCTCTCATTCCAAACACAGTGAACGAATCACAATTTCTACCTATGGGAAGAATTTCCTGGCTTGGGGGCGAGGGGGCATCTTTTACAACTAACAATGAGCTGGGCTAAACTCTGCAGCTGTTTATTCTCAGTGTGTAAACTCATCAGTAAATCAGGTTTGAGTTTTCTTTCTCTATCATTTGGACTAAGAAAATCCGCCCCCCCCAAAGTCATGGACATGAGCTGAAAGGGACAAAGTATTATGGTTTGGGACAGTGTCACCCAAAGAGCCATGTGTTAAAGGCTTGCCTGCCCTCATCCACATCCACAGGAAGGAGAACTTGAAGAAGTGAAGCCTAAAGTCAGTCCCAGTTCCATCTGTCACTTGGCCACGGTTTCTAGGAACTGGTACAAAAGTCTGAGTGCTTCCTTTCCTTCAAAGCATACTCTCTAGTAAATGGTTGTTGGTCCAGCTGGGGAAGAGTTCTGAATTTGTGAATTGACAGAGGTTTGGAATATGGTTGAAACTAAGGCTCTCAGTTCTGACAACTAAAAGTTGCCTATCTGTTTCATTTCTTAGTCACCACTAGGAGGGACCTGGCAAATACATCTCAGCTGCCAGCAGGGATATAGAGGACACGGCTTTCTGATGGTTCCATACCCTCACCTTCCATTATGGAAGGTGTAGCTACTTTGTCTTTGGTGGATAATGCTTGGTGCCTCTTTGCTTCTGCTGTTACTGGACCCCATTAACTCCGCTGAAATCAGGAAGCTGATCTCACCGACCTAAAGAGAGCAATTGCAGACTGCTTTTTCACAGGCGCAAAGGCACCACTCCTGGATGCATTTCACAACAGCTAGGGAAGGGATGCTGACTGACCCTATGCAATGCATCTGAAGGGTGAGCATCCAAGATGCACTTGTTCAGTCTCATGAGCCAGGCCATCCATGAAGGGGCACAAAAACTCCTAAGCAGAAGATCATTTCAGTCCATTCAGTCCTTAAAGGCCCAAGAGTGTTAACGGATGGGATATAGAGGGCAAAAAAGGGAAGACTTCTTGCTCAGCTACTTTCATCTTTCTAAAGGCGTACCCTCCTCTCTTTCCTAGATCTCACGCTGTACCTCTCAGTGCCTACCAGCCTGTAGAGGTGGCAGCAAGCTTTTCATAAAGAGCCAGTCACTCCCTTCCTTTCTTTTGGTTTAAAGATCACATGACCTCTATCGCAACTACTAAATGCTGGGGGGAGGGGAACGCAATGCATCAATGAATAAGCATATCTGTGTTCCTATCAAACTGGTTTTTTTTGTTGTTGTTGTTGGATTTTTTTTTTTTTTTTACAAAAACCGGCTGTGTGCACCAAATTTGGCCCAGGGGCTATATTTTGCCAACTCTTGCTGGAAAAATCCTAAAAGACTCGAATTTCAACATAATAAACTTCCCCATTACACCCTTCCTACTTCTACCAACCCAGCTGTAACATAATCAAATCCAATCTTCAAATCATTCATAGCATTTTTTAGATCAGGTGGCAAATGTGCCTAATGTGAGATATAAAATAGCTTTGAGTGCTTCAGTCATCTTTGGTAACCCCACATTACCCTCTCTTGTTGGTTAAGCAATCCAAAACTTCCTTTGTTATAAATTTATGATAAATCAGTCTCTGTTCCTTCAATGGCTGACCTCAGATAGGGTTATTTTCCTTAAAACCACGAGCAGTCAGTTGTCATAGAGTGAGGCTAAGCATCCCTGTGCTGAATGCCAAGTTCCAAACAAGGAAGGGATGGGTTCATAATCCTGTGGGATTTAAACTTAACTCCTTAGGCAATGGGTGAGGCCCTGGCAGATTTTAAGCAGTATGATAACTAAAACTGAAAGTTAAAATGATTTCCCTTGAAAGTTGTACAGGATATAAATTATTTTTGGAGAAAGAGGAGGTCAGATAGTAGGGTAGAGGCAATTATGGGATTATGAAAAATAATTTGAACAAGAGATGAATAAAAGAAATATGGAGGTTTGGAAAAGAGACTTGGGAGTCAGCTGAACTCAGCAAATCAGTAGATAGGGAGGCTGTGAAACTCAACCTGAGTTGACGACTAACGCTGTTCTAGACAAAGGAAAACTGTCAGACAGCAACAATCAAAGAAAAACTTATTGCATGCTATTTTGGAAAATGATGGCCAGCATGAAAAGACTAACAATAATAAATCATGAAGAAAATATAATAATGATTTTCATAATGTGGTATCTTGAATTTCTTAATTCTACAATCCATTTCACAAGAAGATATGTCACACAAAATAATAGAGGGAATAAATAGGAAGGGTCATATCATCTAAAAAATACCAATTCAGAGATATCATCAAAGAAAAATCACCAACAGAAGACCCAGAACAGTCCCAACAAGCAATGGTCCAAAGCAGAACAAGAGGACAGATGGAGGGGACCAAAAATCTGATGTTTCGATTATGTAAAACTAAGGAGATCTTGTCATACAAAGAAGTCAAGCTCCAACTTAATACTTGGAAAAGTTAGGCAGGTCAATTTTGTTAAATTAGTTAACTACTAACAAAGTGTTGAAAGCAATATCTACAGGACACATGCTGGTAGTCTCAACTATTTGGAGGCTGAAGCACAACATGTCTAAAGTGTTTGAGACCAACCTGGCCAATTATAGACCAAGCCTAACTGTATGATAAAAGAAAAACTACAAATAAAGATGAATACCTAGCCGAGTGCAGCGTTACACATTTGTAGTCAGAACTCTCGAAGCCTGAGGCAAGAGAATATTAAGAACATCATGGACTACACAGTGATTGCTAGGACAAAGCTGGGCTTCTCTATGAGACGACTTCAAACACCAGACAAAACAACCTCAGTAGGCTTGATTGGGTTTGTAGTGGACAGTATCTACAGAATCATAACAAATAAATATCAAAATGCAAACAACGAATGAGACTTCCATGTTGAGTGAAAGAGATATATACTTATCTGCCACAATGCTAAATACTGACATGAGAAACCACACTATAAGCATATTATTCTAAAAGAGAATACTGTTAGAGACATCTAAAGAGAGGGTGAACAAGTAACTAGAGATTTGTTGTTACAGTTGTGACTCACTTAGTAATCAGACTTAACTTTATTCACATGTAAAGTAGAAACACTGATTTATAACCAGACTTAAGTGGCTGTGTGTCTTTGTTCTGAGATTACAAGAACCTTCTAGATGGAAGTAAATGAACTAACCTCTTAGGTTTTTTGTTTTGTTTTCCTTGTCTCTTAAAAAAAAACAAAAGGGAGAAAAACAGTATAAAACAGTATATACTTCATAAGTTGCTATGAGAATTTAATGAATTACATGCAAATTGCTTAAAATATGTTGGACAAATGAGCAGCAGTAAACAAAGATCAATACTTACTAAGGTGATAGATATTAATTACTACATGATAAAAATAGAATAGCTATTAGTAATTGAAAACACGGTTCAACATGTGGGGTAAATATTAAAGTTGGCCACCCTCTTGTGGGAGGAAATCCATTTTAAAGGTTGATACATACCTGAGTACCAAGGAGCTCGTTTTTCTTTAGGTAAAGTTTAGTGCATAGTTGAAAGTGAGGGGAGTGCAGAGAGTACAAACTCCAGAGAGAGACAAATTCCACTTAGAGTTAGAGGTAAAAATAAGGAGCTCACAAACTGGAACTTGAAGGTTGACTATTAGCTGACAGGCCCAAAGGTGGGAGGTGCTTATTACAGGCAAAAAGAACGACACTTGGCAATGACCTAGAGGCAAGAAGAACCTGGCAGTAAGAGAGGCTGCCAGAACACAGGAGGGAGGGGGTACGGAGGGGGTGGCGGCAGCTGAGTCATGCCCAGACTTTAGGCCACATTAAAGGGTTTGTCTTACCCTAAGGGCGTGGAAGGCTTTGGGAAGGGGTCACTGTGGCCAAGTATTTCGAAAACTCTCATTCTGGATGCAGGGTGAAGAACAAACCAGAAAGAAATCAGTAGTAGTTTGGAAAGGCTGGCCATTTGGCCATCGCAAAAGTCCAGGCGAGAGATGAGAGTCAGAAAAGGCCTGGAGAAAAACGTATAGATTTGGGAGATGCTTATTTAAGACAGTTTGGTCATAGTAAGAAATTGTGAAGGAAAACAGCCACAATCAAGGACTCTTTTTCTATATTTTCTGTTTCCACCTCCCACTTTTGGCTTCGTCTAACCACACTATACTTCTTGCACTTTCTCATCAGGAGTAATGTCCTCATTTGGAGAGCATTTATAAATAAAAGCTGCATGGTCTTTCCACCACAATGTTAACTTTTCCCTTCTGAAAAAAATGAATCTTACTTGAACACAGGCGTCCCCAGATAACAGAATTCAAGGGGATGAGATGGGCAACAACAGCAGTCTAAGTTAAACAGGAAGTTCAACCAAGTGCTTCTGCCGCATTGCACGGCTGGTCACTTTCCTAAGGCTCCCCGCTCCTTTTTCTTAAGTGGTGCTGGGGACCCAATTCAAGGCCCCCAGCATGAGAGGAAAGTGCTCTACCACTATGCCACCCTCCCAGCCGCCCCAATTCACTCTTTCATACTGCACACTTGGCTTGCAGGAAACGGTTGGATCTCTTGCACAGGTGCACAAGCACACCCACCAACAGGCTCCAATCTGGTGAACCCTGGGAGCTACAGGAAACTCTTCATGAGCTCTGCTCAGAGAGGAGAGTAGTTTCAGTTCATGGGCTTGGTCTGTTTCTAAATCATTGCTTTAGAGGTTCTGCTGAGCACGGATTTGAGGATGGTAAGAGCTGGGCAGTGGTGGCACATACCTTTAATCCCAGTGCTCGGGGAGGCAGAGGCAGGTGAATCTCTGTGAGTTCGAGGCCACCCTGGTCCGCAGAGTGAGTTCTAGGGCTACACAGAGAAACCCGGTTTCAAAAAAACAGCAACTACAACAACACAAAGAATTCAGATAGTACAGATAGTATCCTAGAGTAGAGTTGTTAACTCTCTGCTACAGGGGAGAAGCGGGGTGGGGTGTGTAGTTATAGTGTTGAGGAAACAGTGAGGTGTTGAGCAGACTCCGTGAGCTAATGGCTGCTGTGTTAGTCTTGAGATGGCCACAGCAAAGTACTCTACTCAAGCTAATTTACAAAAAAAAAAAATTAACCTTCCACATTCTGGAGGTTAGGACGTTCAAGGCAGAGGCACTGGTAGATCAGTGCAGAGAGGGCCCACTCCCATAAATGACACACTTTTATGTGTACCCACATAGCTGAATTACAAAAAGTTGACAACTTTCCAACTCTCCTAGCCCCATTGAAGGCAGAGCCCTCATGACCCAATCACCTTCCAAAGGCTTGGGTTTTCTTTTGGAATGGTTTAAACTATGCAGCCTTGGCTAGCCTGTGGCTTGCTATGTAAGACAGCCTGGCCTTAAACTCACAGAGATCTGCCTGCCTCTGCGCCAAGGGTACTAGAGCTAATTGTGTACACCACCATAGCTGGCAGTGCTCACATCTTAATACCAACGCACATGGAATTAGATTTCTATATATGTGTTTTGGAGGAACAAAACCACCTCAGATGGAAACTATTGTGGTGACTGATAAGGCAAGGTTAAAAATAACTCCTGTGCTTGTGGCCTGATTGTCAGATAGCGCTACAAAGCCACAGTCTATTCCTCCCAATCTCTTGGGCCAGATGTGTTTCAAAATTCAGAATGCTTTGGAATGTTAGGATAGTGACATGGTCCATATACCTAATATAACGCTGTTCCTCATCAGGGCCTAGGGCAGTGTTAGCTAATAAAAGTTAGGACTATTTCTGTAACAAGACTCATTCTACCAGTGGTGTGGATGGCAGTTTCCTGACAGTTCACTCGCTCAACTTTTGCTAGTAAACAACTCACATATTTTTTTTTTCTGGGTAAGACATGATAAGATTTCTAACATTTACAGATGGACTACAGGAAATTAAACTTTTTTTTTTTTGCTTGTGAAATGCTGAATGTCCTGGTTTACACATGTATAATCTTCAGGTATGATGGTGATAAGTTAAAGACACGCCCAACAGGCAATCACACACATGAGCAGATGAGTTTCCATAGTTTGAAAATCAGGGAAGTACAGGGAAGAGGTTACAGAGTTATAAACCCAACTCAGAGAATGACTCAGGAAGGCTTTTATCTAGTTGTCAGTAGCCTCTAACGACCCAGAATTCTGAGTCTTACTTGACTGTGTTTTTCCATAAATTAATAGACTTTGGTCTCCAGCCATTGCTGGAACTGATTAAATTCAATGTTGTTATTGACAGTATATTAATTATGTTAAAATTACCCAAACAATATAATACTAATTACCCTGTATTAATCAGATGTATAATTGGATAGGTGACAGAAAATACCCTTTTTTCTTGATCAGCTTTTAGACTAATAAATGATCTGTTTATTCCAAATCTAATACTGTACTTTATAGACCAGAGGACTAAATGTATCTGGATGATCTTGGTATTAGCCATTCCCAAAATACAGCAATATTTTCTTCCAGAGAAAAGTTCCTTCTACCAAGAATGTGAATGTGTGTTAAAGTTAAAAGTGTCTTTGAAAATATTAATTATCCCCAATCATCCCCAATCAGACTTCCCAAGGCTATATTCCTACAAATCACTTAGGGACTTAGGAATCTAATCTTTTTTTGGGGGGGGGTCCTCAGCTATATAGCTCTGGCTGGCCTGGAACTCGCTATGTAGACTAGACTGGCCTCAAACATATCTCTGCCTCCCGTGTGCTAGATTTAAAGGAGTATACAACACTCCAATGTTAATCTAATTTATTTATTTTTATGTGTACAGATGTTTTGCCTGAGTGTACCACATGTGTGCAATGTCCACAGAGGCCAGAAGAGGGCATGAAATCCCTTGTAATTGGTGTAAGTTTGTTGTGAGCAGCTGTGTGGGTGCTAGGAACTGAAGGTTTTATTGCACAGCAGACCATGCTGTTATCTGCTGTGCCATACCTCCAGGTATTTAATCTAATTTATGAATCTAGACTTTTATGGAGGAAAGGAAGTGATTCTTTCCTATATCTCTTTCATAATAAAGGTTAAAATGTTAACAAAATATGTCTCTCTGTGTGTGTGTGTGTGTGTGTGTGTGTGTGTGTATAGAGAGAGATTTTGTGTAGCCCCTGATGTTTAAGAGATTTTCCAGTGTAGATATCCTAAAGCCTCAAACTCTCCATCAAATAAGTAGAAGTATACTATGATTTTATGAAATTTGTATGTGTGTATGTGAGACAGAGAGAGACAGAGAGAGAGAGAGAGAGAGAGAGAAAGAGAGAGAGAAAGCTTTTAGAACAATGACCCTTAACAACATATACATTCAGAAGGGAACATTATTTTAGCACTACAGATACCAGCCATTAGCTGACATGAAATCATTCTAGTATATTAAGGCAAATTAAAAGAAAAAAAAGCATCTGTGTCCCAAGACTAGATATTGTTTTGTGGAACTCATTTCATTTATGTACATATACCCTCGACAATGTATTGAGTTGAAACAGAATATTTCAAATTAGAGGACTGTGGGTTTAAAAAATGTTTTTGCAGCACTGGTATTAAGGAAGTGTGTTTGAAACCAAACGTCTAGATTATTGCAAGTGGATGGAAGACATTGGGTCTATGCCTTATAAAATATCATTTAAGCCAATATAATAAAAGATCAGAACTGGCTAATATCGTCCAAACTGGCTCAAAAAATAACTGTGTCTGAAATACCAAAAAGGGATTAAGAAATCCCAGTCCATATGGCACCATCAATACACATGTGAAACTCTCAGCCAGGGAAAAGCATCATGGCCTCATGGAGTCTCTACAGAGCAATGTGGAGATCAGAGTAAATCAGAGCTGGGCAGAGAACAACTGACTCTTCCATAATTACAAAGCCCTTACACACTACATGAAAGAAAGGAAGATCAGTGGGAATGTGAGCAGTGAGACACAATGATATATATGGGAGCCCTCAGTCAAGCCTCCAGAGCAATGCTCTCTCTAGCACTTGCAGCAGGAAATACAGTTAGAACACCCTTTTGGACTGCTGCTATTCAATTGGGATGGCTTGACAGGAGAGCCTAAGAATGCTAGCACTAGAAGATACCCTAATGTCCTCAAGGCTTCATTAGCTTAGTGTAGGGAAACATTGCCCCCCCCAACCCCTTACAGACAGAAACCAAGGCTCCACTGTTATTACAACTAACAAGAAGAGGCTACAGGTTTTTCCCCCCCCCTGAGGTTAGACTCAAGATAGTCTGATAATACTTGCCCAAAAGTCAGTGAAAACTAATATTCAAATTGTAGGGGCAATACCTACTCAGTGTTCAAACATTACTTAGCACATTAGTTTCTCACTATGGAGACAAGATTAAGAAGGTAGGTGAGACTCTTGAAAGGCTTTGGTTGAATCAACAAGTATGTGCTGTTATGGTGGTTTTTAGATTTTAATTGCACCTCATTAAAAAATCATGTACAGCCTAAAGCGTTTTAAGTTAAATGTACTAAATATATGTTTTAAAAATTAGTAAAGGCAGAACTAAGCATACCTAGGGATTGGATAGAAAAAATGCTTGTTAAACATTGTATTAATAAATGCTTGGGCCGGGCGTTGGTGGCAAACACCTTTAATCCCAGCACTCGGGAGGCAGAGGCAGGCGGATCTCCGTGAGTTCGAGACCAGCCTGGTCTACCAAGTGAGTTCCAGAACAGGGTCCAAAACAATACAGAGAAACCCGGTCTTGAAAAAACAAACAAACAAACAAAAAATGCTTGGTAGTAACACACTGCCCGGAATGTTTCGACTAACATATGTTTGGTTCAGTTAATGGTCAAGGTTAAAAAGAAATAATTATAGGGTTTGGCCTTGAACTTATATGCCTAAGCAGCAAACTCAAAGTTAGTTGATTAGAGTACACATTTTCTCACAACCATAAAGTCACAAATTCAAATGTAACTTTCTGGATTTTAACAAAAGGATTCGAAGTCAGATGTTCATTATGTAGTATAACTTCAACAGCAAGTCATATTAGTAATTTGTTCTTAAAATCAATTTTCAGAAAAGGGTGGGTGTGTGGGTGGGGTAATTTGATGCAGTCCCCAAAACAGAAGGAAGGAATTAAGTCTATGGTAAGAGTAATTTCAACCTTAATTTTTAGGCTTCTGAAAATCCTAATTAGGTAGACAGGAATTTGGGCTTGGCACTCCCAGGTTCAGACGTGGCAGGATGCTGAAACAAAGTTTTTTTTTTTTTTTTAACCTTTGAGTCATATGCACAGGCACACCAGATCCGAGATACACTGGTCCTTAAGTCAACAGGTCTTCTGAGAGGAGAGTGTGCAGTTGGTGAACCGCAGCTCTATTTCCTCCTGCCACGAAGACCTGAACTCTGCCACCTTCAACCGGAAAGTGGGCGCAGCTCTGGCGGGGGGAGTGCACCCGGAGAAGCGCAGAGCGCGGATGCCCGCGTCCGACCACCGAGCGCCTTCCAAACCAGTCGGAAAGCTTCGAGATGGCTCGGGCTGCTGCGGTTTCCAGTCTAGGACTGTCTAGGGGATGGCGGGGAAAGTTGCCCAGCACAGCCCCAGCCCTCCCCGTCGCGGGTTTGGCTCCACTAGGTACCCGGGAGCGGGCAGGCAACCTGCTAGCCCAAGTTGGCGAGCCTTGAGCAGCAGTGCCTCCGCCGCAACCCACCTTCCCGAGGACCGGGGGACTTTTGGCCAGGGTAGATCTCTCGTGCTGGAGCCTTGCCCCGGGGCTGCCGAGGGGCACCGGCGACAGGCGTGAGCCGTGTCCCCGCCGGCCTCTCCCGAGGGGGGCAACTGAAACCCGCTCTCGAGACCGCGTCCAACCGGCAGCGGGCAGCTTCGGGGCCGTCCGGCACCCTGTCCCTTGCCCGGATCGCGGGGTCCCGGCGGACTGAGAGCCGGCTTACCTGGCAGGTGGGCTGGGCAGGCGGCGGGAAGCGGTGGCCTGCCGGGGGCGCTGCCCGCGGGACCCCAGCCAAGTGCAGGTGGCGGCGCCGGCGACTCGGGTGGCTGTGGCTCCCGTGGGCTGTTGGGTTCAACTCCTCCTCCGCCGCCGCTTCCTGCCTGCCCGCCGGGCCTCCCGCGTTGCCAGGCGCGGTGGCGGCCAGGCTCCTCTTCCTCTGAGAGTCTCCCAGGTGAGCTCCCGCCGGCGACGTCGGCAGGGGCGAGGCCGGATCCCGCGCCTGCGCGCCAGCCCCGCGCTCCGCCCAGGTCCTACCTGAGCGTTCCAGGTGAGCCGCGAGCGAGCCGGCCGTGCGCGCGCCCCGCAACTCCTCCGCAGTCCGCGCGCCGCCCGCGAGCCCTGCAGCGTCCCGGTCTGCGCTGTCCCGCGCGGCGGCCACCTGGTACCCGGAGCCCACAGGCGGGGGGGGGGGGGTGCGAAATCTGAGCCGCACTCCTCCCCCGCCCCCACGCGCGCGCGGCTCCCCTTTTCTCTTCGAGTGGTCCCAACCCAGGGATGCGCCGGGGACCACTGTGGGACCGTGCGGCTTCCTCACGGGGCCCAGCAGCGTGTCACCAGTTAGGTCGGTGAGCTTCGGTCCCTTGTAGCCTTGATTTCATCACTCCACTCACTTGAGCGCAGCTAGTGGTTTCCGTTTCTAGCCGCCGGCGCTAGGGTAGGGGATCCTCAAGTCCCGAGGAGGCGCCTCCCTCTTCCAAAGTAAAGAGCTTCTAGTATTTGGTCAAGTTTAGCTGATTTGAGGTCCACCATCACCCCCTTCCTAGGTTGCTATCTATTGCGAGGCAAACCAAAATATCCACAGGAGAGGGACAACGGTGTCCTTGAGAGAAACCCTCTGCCAGGATTCTGGACGGAGTTTGTGGTTTCCTGGAGAGGAATTGTTTTCATTAAAGAGTGGTTTAACAGGCCAACATCTGTTCTGCAAGGTGAGAACCTACACTCTTAACATGTTAGGTTTTGCCAGTGTGTCTAAGACACTTAAGCCGTGTGTCCCCCTTTCTTTTTCACTATGCCTTGTGCCCTTGGGACACTGACACCCGAAACCAGGACTTCAAATTGCGTTTACACATTTCTATGAACTTGCTATTTGACTGTTCTCAAAGGTGTGTGGGGAAGTGGAAAAACAGCTAAAGCCTTTGGATAACGTGTCTGATCGCGTAGGGATAAGTTGGCCTTCCTCCTACATTTTGCTTATTGACAGTGACCTGAAACTAAGGTTAAAATCATTAGTACACTGTCAACAGGTGTTAGTTGTATTTCATTGAGTACAACATTGGTTTTAGTGTAGCACCATTTTATAGCCTGACACCTACGATTAGGTTTAGCACTCAGATAAAATTCTTTGTTTTGCATATTTCTGATTGTTTTGTAGGCATCTGGGAACGTTTGTGTGACATTTCAGCATTAACATCTAAAAGTGTTCTTAAGCTCCTCCTTCTTTTCTCCTCCATAATAATTTTGTATTGTGTGTCTGTAGGCCCAGAGCTGAAAACATTAACTTCCTGAATTCATTTTATTTTGTTGGTTCTACAATTTTATTTATCTTGCTGTGTGAATTACTTAAGTGGAGAGAGGTTATTGCTCATCTTTGGGGGAATTTGGAAGAAATCCTAGGGCACAGCCAGAACATTTCTACCTCCTCCCTGTGTACTACCCACCCTGAGTGAGGAAGGAGCCAAAGATGGTCAGAAGTTTTATTCCTCACCAGGAGGCTGAGTGTGACAGTTTGCATTGACAAAAGCATGGCCAAAACACATGATATAGGATGGTGTCCTAGACTCACAGATGAAAAGGCTGTGACAGAGAGACTTGTCACATCAGAAAGCAACTGTGAAGAACAGCTAGGGCAGGCTGACCAGAAGAGAATGTGAGACAGTAGGTCCAGTGCTGCAAGATGAGGGGACAGACAGTGTGAGAGGTATTCCTGAGTCACTGGAACGATTGAGTGCCTGTTTAACAATGACAGAGGAGATACCCAAGTCATCCGTATTGATGCTCCCCTTCACACAGTACTTGCACTGTTATTTCATTGCATTCTGAAAGCAAAGTCTTAAAATTAATTTTGAAATTTCTGCTTCACATTAAAATTAGAATGCTAAAGGCTAATAAAAGCTATTATTATATGGAAAATTTTAATAGCCTGAGTCTAATTAGTTATAAGAATCTTAAAAGTACCATCCTACTCAAAATTATCAAATGAAGCATTAGTTTCATAGAAGTGAAATTAACATCTCACCATAAAATAAAATCCAGGCAACTTAGTGAATATGTGTGTGTGTGTGTGTGTGTGTCTGTGAAACAAAACTGTTTAATAGTAGATATTTGGCATATGATTACACGTAGGTCATGACTCTGGGCAATTTTACAATAAAGATGTGCCACAAACATCTCTTGTCTCCTCAAAACCTGCAAGTGTGTTCAAACACATAGAACTAGTCACAAACTGCTCGGTTATGGTGACTTGAGGCACTCACTGATTAATCACTTCTGTTAACATTTAAACTGTTACCAAGATCAAGACTTGATATGTATTAGCTTCTCAGGAAATATGTGCTAACAGAATAAGTGCATCAATAAAACAATAAGTGCAATGCAAAACAAAAACAAAAACAAAAACCATTGTGGATGGCATCTTTACAAAAATACAGGTGCAAAGAATGGGTAAGAAAGGTAGTGGGTTGGTCATCTAAAGGACATGGTTTGAAGAGTGACCATATTCAGGTACCTCTCCTTTATAAGGCATTTTGTAAAGCACCTTCCACCCTCACAAGACACACACGCTCCTTTCTGCAAAGCAAAATGTGAGGATGCACAAAACTCTTTTCCAGTTAAATTCATCTAAATGCCATACTGTGAGAAATATCATGAATTTAAAAAACCCTACGAGGAAGAAAAATGGAAATAACTTAGGTAAAATCTGTGTCAGTTGAGCAAATACCATTATGTCCTTCGGCCCAGCATTCAGTATTTTTAGCTCGTTAATTGTTTAATTGCTGATGCGACAGGACTTATTCACTGTAGTTTGAAACATATGCCTTGGCTTAGACTTGAGAACAATTTTACCTCATGGAATCCTCCTTCTGAGCTCAAAGTCTAACTGAGAGGTTTGGCTCCAAGACTAAACAGATTGAAGCAATTGCTACCAAAAGGAACAAAAGATCTGAAATGCTATTGGTTCAAAGAGGGCAACGGTGGGTACCGTGTCAGTGAGGTGACACAAATGTGTGAGCATTTTAAAAGTAATAAACCAGCCGATTTATTATTGTACTAGTCAGCACCATGAAATCATCAGGACTACATTATTCATGTTTGAATTGTTTTGGACTTCTTTTTTTGGCGGGGGCAGGGATTGCTTTAAGAATATCATCAGAATGACCATCCTGGATTTTGAAAAGAGATAGACACTTTCATGAAGCTGTTTATTGACTTAAATTATAGTAGAACTATCTAGTTAATGTTGCTTCCTTGATGATTGGCACATAGTAGGTGCTCAATAAATATTTGATGAAATATATTGAATGGAGAGCAGAGTTTCAAGCTTTTAAGCATTAGCATAAAAGCAAAAAATAAATGCCTTGCTGAGTCAGACTAATATTCATTCTAGCTAACTCTGAGTTCTGACCGTGGCACAAAAGGACATTTCATAGGAAAAAAAATGTGACAATGGTCTTGCATGATGTTGACCTCAGAGATCTACTCCAGATATCTCTGGCTTATATTGTCCCTAGACTGATATTTCTTTTTCTGGACACTGAGTTTTTTTTTCATTGCAAAAGAATTCATACTCACTGAAGAAAGATATGTTCATAGCAAGATGCATAAATTCATAGTAGAGGGTGTGTGTGTGTGGGTGGGTGCTAGATATTGAGTATTGAATTCAGAACCTCTTACATATCAGGCAACAAACTACCACTTAGCTACTACACTCGCGGCTCATCAAAAATTTTCTATCAAATATATTTCCAGATAGACTTATTATTATAGGCATTGTGAAAGTAGAACACTGTATATGGAAGAGAGCATGTCAAATAAAAAGACATGATCATTTTGGGGGACTTCTTTTATAACTTTCAGAGTCACTAGTTTCATTTCAATTTTATTTCAAATGACTGCCTGGTATCCATTTGTCTGGTTTCATCTATTTGTCAGTTATTGTTGGACAATGAAGACTGCCTCTAAACTTTGCTATTTCAGACAGTTCTGGGACAACCACAACCTTCATCTCTTGAAACATTTATAATAATTTTCTGTATTTCTCTTAAGATAGTTGGTATCCACCACAAAAGAAGTATGTGGGTTGGATGGTATAATAGGAAAGACCCTGAAGACCTTAGGTCATAAATGAGAAGTGGAAGAGTAAAACACAAAGAAATCAGCCATGTGGTTTACCCTCTGAAGGCCTGGGGGTACTTTTGGGACACTTTCCTCACCAAGGTCTAGTCAAGGAGGCTTCATTTCAGAAAGTATACAAATAAAAACCTAAGCCAGGAATGATATCACATTTCTTCAACCCTGCACAGATTTGATATAATTGCCTCAACCTTGTAGTTAGGCCCTTAGGCTTCATTGGGATCCAATGAATTTCATTCATGAAAGGATAGTATCTGTGGTGGTTTCAATGAGAATGGCCCCCATAGGCTAGTAAATTTTGAAACTTGGCTAGAGAGTGGCGCCATTTGAAAGGGTTAATAGGTATGGCCTTGTTGGAAGAAGTGTGTCACTGGGGGTGGACTTTGAGGTTTCAAAAAACCTAAATCATCTCCAGAGTCTCTTTATTTCTGTTGTCTGCACATCTGGATATAGAGCTGTCAGCTGCTTCTCCAGCACCATGTGTGTCTGCATTCTGTTATGCTTCCTGCGATGGTGATAATGGACTAAACCACCAAAACTATAAGCAAGCCCCAAAATGCTTTCTTTTGTAAGGATTTTCTTGGTCATGATGTCTCAACATAGCAATCAAACAATGACTAAGACAGTATCCAACAAGGCCTATATGTTTTTTTATGATTAACTTTGGTTGCCAACTTGATGGAATTGATAGTAACCATGGAATCAACTCCTTGGTAATGTCTGTGAGGGGGTTTCTAGGTTAGACTGAAGTAGAAAGATCCACCCTAAATGTGAGCAGTGTCATCCTGTGGACTGGGGACCTGAACTTTTATGAACAAAAAGAAGAAATGGATCCAAGCAACAATATTCATCACTTCTCAGCTCTCTGATTACTGTTTCTGCAGCTGTGCTGTCCCTGCCAGAGTGGACTGTACTCCCTAAAACTGTGACCCAAAATAAGCCCTCCCTCTCTCCCTCCCTTCTTTCCCTCCCTTCATTCCTTCCAGTTACTTTTGATAACATAGCAACATGACAAGTAGCTAATGCCATTGCTTGAACTGTCTTATGTGTGCCTTAGAAAATGTCGTCAGTGGTCCTTGTGGAACCCCATCCTCCAAGGGTATGGCCATCACTGTCTTGAAATGAGAGTATACCTAGACCCTCATAAGACCCAGCCTATTAACAACTCTCAGCTCTTCTCCCAGCAGTACGTAACCGTGTGTGTTGTTTAGAGAAATGCTAGACTATATAGAAAATGCCATGTTGACAAGATTCTACTGGTGCAGCTTTTATGAGCGTTCCCCCATGCTATGTTGGATTTTGGCTATGAATGTGACTGAGAGTCCATTATGCATGCTCCTGTAAGTAATTTCTCAGTAACACTTTTATCAGTTGCTCGCTGGTTTTCCAAAAGCTATGCTTGTATGAAATTGTGTCTTTAGTTTGTTGGTATCCTATCTAGAATGAATAGACATATCTGTAGATTTCCCCCAAGAAAAGTCATGAAACACAGTAAAGTTCACATGTGGGTCCAAGATTTGGCAAGTGAATGATCATTTTCCCTTACTAGACGTGATCTGATGTGAGTCAGCTGGCTGAAGGGAATCTGGGCTGACTTTCAGTCCCATTCTTCCTCTTATGAGATTCTCTCTCCCCGTAGAGTGTAATCCCCTGTCCCAGCAGGCAACAATCTTCAGATGACCGCTGGAACAAAAGGTAGCCTGGATACAAAGTCTTCCTACCCCAGTAAGCATGGCCTTCACACTTCAACTTTGCTGTTCCATCCACCAAGAAGGGCACTTCATTTTCTTGACTATTGACCTTTCAGTATTCGCACAGTTTGCTTCAACCAGTAGAAAATGGTGGAAATACTGTTCTGAATGCAGAACTAGAGCACAGGAGAAACACTTTACGTTTTTCTTTCTCTTCCTTGAAGGAGCATGTGTCTGTGTGGCAGGGGACAAAGGAGGGAAAGAAGAAGATGGAGAGAAGAGAAGGGGAGATGGAGGATGGAGACCCCCCTCCATTCTAGAAGTTCCAGTTGAGCACAGCTCTGTGCTAAGTGCCAGCTGCGTGCATCCCTAGGCAATTGCTCACCAAACAACCATGTGACCAGCCCATAAAGTCAGGAGAAACATTAATTTGTTGCCAGCATATTTTGGGGTTCATTGTAAGTGTTTAAGCTTGATGTCTCAACAGACACAAACGGAAGGTTTCTAAGAGGCAAAGGATTGGATTTATTAGAATGAGAGGAGGGTAGGCACTGGAAGCATGCCTGTAATATCTCACAATTCCAGAGTGCCATCGCTTAACCACCTAGGATACTGCTTGCATAGACCAAGATAATCAGTAAAATGAACGTGACCTTTGAAGCCAGACTGGCAAGGGGATGCTGACACAGAAGAAAAGAGAAGTTAGTGTCATTGACTCTCCATGGCAAGAAATGAACCCAATGTTTGTTAGTAACAGAAGGCATCTCAGATAGCATAACAACACAATGTACCCCAGAAACACCTACCAAGTTCCCCAAGTGTATCCAATTGCAGGTAAAGTTACTTTGTAAACTATATTTTGTTGAGAGGCCTGTCAATATGTGTGTGTGTGTGTGTGTGTGTGTGTGTGTGTGTATTATCTACAGTGACTTTGATGCTACAGTGTTAGTTTTAAGTAGCTGTGACAGAACACATAGTCTGTGTAGTCTTAAGTTATTTTCTGTCTGTGCCTTAAGAAATCATTGGTTTAGAAGAAGCATACGAAACTGAGAAAACATTGCTCTTGTGTGATAACACAAAACAAAATACACCATGTAGACATGGCCAAAATCACACTGAGGCTAGTGACAAAACATGACGGCCTGGGTGCCTGGGCTAACTGAAAGCCCTGTGAAATGTGGTTGCTAAGATTTAATTACCACTTGGTGTTGCAGGGATGGATGTGAGAATAATCCTTAAGAACAGACATAGAGGACTTCAGAGATGGCTCAATCAACAAAGTGCTTGCTGTGCTGAGCAAGCATGAAGACTTGAGTTGGATTAAAAAAAAATAATAAAGCCCAGTGATTCTGTTTGCACTTGTAATCCCACTACCAGAGAGGCAGAAGCAGGAAGAGCTCTGGGGTCGCTGAATCACTGAATGAGACTCTGTCAAAATATGAAGTGGAAAGCAACTAAGTAAGACATCTGACACCAACCTTTGACTTCCACATGCATCTGTACATACATGTTCTCACACAGCACACGTTGAACATGTATGCACTCACATACAAAAATAGACATGAGAATAACGTTAGTTACTTGTGTCTTATTCTGCCTTCAGACACTCACGTGCCCCTGTTGACTTTCACAGTGAGAAATAAAAAAAAATAACGCAAAAGAAATGCGTGTTGAATATCTAGCCACCTTGCTGCAGGAGAGCACTGGCGTTTTGCAAGGACTGGATGGTGGACTCAGTGCACACGTGAGCTTTCATCAATGAAGTTCTGAGACTGATAGTGACAACACACTCTTGTACTTCTATCCTTTGTTGATACAATTATTCCTTTTCACATTTCTCAGCTGCCAAGGCTAAGAGAGACTGCTGGATGGGAAACCACTGTAAAGTAAGAGCCAGAAGAGCAAGGCTCATGAAGTCTGAGGTTTATTGCTTAAAAAAATAAAACAAAACAAAACAGAGAAGTGCCTTCTAGGACAAAGAACTGGTGTATATTTTGCCATAACCTTGTATTTCAAGAAATGTTCTTACTTTGAACGAGGGTGTGGGAGAAGGAAGAATGTTTGCTGAAAACTAACACTATGCCAGGGTTATCACCACATTGCCTTATGTGGTCCCTGCAATTCTCCTGTGTAACTTTTTAGGTGAGGAGGTGCAGGGCCATTCTCAGAGACAGACAACTAACAGTGTGGGAAAGTGAAAGCAGTGTGAATGTGCTGTCACCTTTCGTTTATCCTTAGATTTCTGTCCCACTGTGCTTTCTGTTGCTACGATAAAACACTGATCAAAAGCATCTTGGGGAAGAAAAGATTTATTTCATCCTACTGGTTATAGTCTGTTACTGGCGGAAGGCCAGGCAGGAGCTTGAAGCAGAAACCATAGAGGAATGCTATTTACTGGCTTGCTTTTCGTGGCATGCTCAGCCTGCATTCTTACACAACCCTGTACTACCTTTTAAGGGATGGCACCGCCCACAGTGATCTAGGCCCTCCTCCTGTAACTACCGATCAACTTCTCGAACATACCCACAGACCAGTCTGATGGTGGCAAATCTTCATTTTCAGTTCTTTCTTCATAGGTGTGTCAAATTGGCAACCAAGAATAGTCATCACAACATTCATGGAGGCTTCTGATTCCCCAATTTCTACTTTATTAATTCAGTAAAAATATATGGGAAAGCGAAGCCATATAAGTTTATTTTTACATACACATTTTGTAATCATTCACTTATATTAAGCCAAAATTAAGTTTTATCAGATAGATATACCTTTAAACATAAGATATGATAAAGTGTAATATCATACAAACACCAAATATACTGATTTCCATAATGAAAATATTAAAGAATATAGGGTCCAGATGTATTAAAGGCAATAAAAAACTATGGAGTACAGTATGCTCCATTTGACAGTTTGTTTCTTTCGATACATTAAATATACCTGAAGGGCTGGAGGTGTAGCTCAGTAGTGGGGAACTTGCTTAGAATATCCAAGGACCTGCATTTGACTCCTAGCTATACACTCAAGCACACACTCACATACACACAAACACACACACACAGAAGCATATATGTATTTATAGTTCTCTATATATACATATATATACATAAAATATAGTAAAAATGAGAATTAAAGCATGTATTTTTATGTACTTGTCTAGTAAGGCAGTATATTTTAACACATAAATAAAATGTTATAAAGTAATGCTTTATAATGTTTAACAGTATAATTTTGTTCATTTAGTGATAAATAAAAGATATAAACACAATTTTACAACTCATAGTTTGATGTAAAAATAGTCTTTCTGCTAAGTAATGCATAAACTGTGGCTGAGAAAGAACAACTGTTAGACAAAAAAATTTTGACAGCAGTCCAACTAAGGTGAGATAATAAAATCAGTCAATATAAAAAAGAAATTTCGGGTTCTGTAGTTTAATTATACTGTTAACCCATGCAAAACAAATGAGATTTCTGGAATTTCAGAGGACAGGTTGCACCTATGGAATGACTCTGCACGTATATAATATAAAATGGTGAAGTGAGCTAAACTAGAAAAAGAACCCTCACACTACTTACTAAGATTTCAAAATCTGGTGTCGAAAGGTCATCCGGCAGTGAAGACTAGTGACAACCTGTCAGTTTTCTCTGTGGAATGTGACCTCTTATGGTATCACAAACCACAATAAACTGGATTTTCTAGTTTTCATCTAACCTTTCCCTTTCTTTTATAGTAATTAAACACTCGTCATCTCACAGAAGTCATGAAATGTGGCTTAGGTAAGGTTTCAAATTTTTATTTTTATTTCATGTGCACTGGTATTTTACCCACATGTATGTCTATAAGAGGGTGCTGGATTCCCCTAGAACTGGAGTTACAGACAGTAATGAGCTGCCATGTGGAATTGAACCAGGTTCTCTGGAAGAAGAGCCAGTGTTCTTAACTACTGGGCTGTCTCTCCAGGCCTGGTGATTTGAAGATTGTATTATTTTAAAAGCATTTCCTTAGATATAGGAGTGTCAAAGTGGTTTCTCTTTATCGTTTTTTATACTTTGACTAAATATGCAGCATTTTCTAAGGAATACTCATTAAACAATGCACTGTATGAAGAACTATGGGAAAATGAAGAAGTATGAGCCTGTCTAGACAAAGAGTTTTGCTCTCTCCTTTGAGGTGCCCAGGTCCCTACCATTCCTAGTTCTGAGTTTTGTGTTACTCAGTCTCTTTGCCTTCCTTCAGAATTTGGCCACGTTTGTGTTTACCATATGCGGGTTAATTTTGTGCATTTTTTTCAACTTAGTACATCAGTCACATGCATTGTGAATGTCAAAGTAGTTTTCCCCCCCAAAAAGGACACATTATATTTATACAAAATTTACACATGCTGTCATATGTAGCTATGACCAACTAAACTTCTGCCATTCTGTGTTCTTCTGCACCATTCTGCTTTTGACGGTTATTTAAGGATTTTGTTACATGTGTTTGTAAGAAAAGACTAAAGATATGCTTATACTTGGCTTCTGGTTGCGAAGCATGTAAGAGAGCCCTCTTGGACAAATACATAGCATCAAAATTGCTGAGTTGTAACTGACTCATCAGGTGATGCCCAGTTGTTTTCTAATGAGGTTATAGAGTGTGCCCTTATGGTATTAACTATACTTTCTTTAATAATTTGTCACAGAAATATGGTATACGTATAGAGCCATGTATGTATATGAGAAATATGTCCTTTTGCATAAAAGGGTTTTATATTACAGTCATCTGAACAATAGCACCAGAGCAACCTTTTAAAAGAACCAAACATTGTGAAAGCTGTGGTTGATTGGGAATTTTGTCATTTGTTGCCAGGAAACAAAATACTAAGGGAAAAAAACGGGAAGTATGCTTTCGTTGTGTCTTAACAGATGGAAAAACAAATGCATTTATCTTACACTTGCCTTCCATCATGCCGCAGATGTCTTTATTTCAGAAACTAGAATAGGCATTTGCTCCTGTTTCAAACCTGGTCCTTGGTTTTTTTCTTAAAGATTCCAGACTTGTTACAGGCATTCGTATCTAGTATCAAGAATGGATTGTTCTTCTTCAGTCATAACTCCTTTAAAAAAAATCAGGGCCAGAACACTGGAAGATAGTTTAATGTTTTTACTTGACCACAGCATTTTTGGCAGATTTTTTTCCTACTGTAACAAATGCATGCTTTACAATGATGTAGACTGCACTAATGAGAATATTGCAAATATCCTAAAGCTTTGAACTTTACTTAACTAAAACCCTCAGGGTACGGTACCACGAGAAGTGCATGCATCTCACTTATGATGAGCTTCTTGTCAGTGCACACTCATAAGAAAAGTGTCATTCTTTTAAAAAGAGTATGCGGGAAAACACAAAATGGGGGAGGGCCTCCTACTATACTATGTTACCTTTGAGTAAACATACTATTCCAAAGCTTCCCAATGCTATAATAACTCCAAATTATTTAATTAGAACCAAGCAAATAGTAATATCCTTTAAACTACTTGAGTGGTTCATACCAGCTCTGATGCTTTTCTAACTAACATCTGCGCCTTTTATGGTCTGCTGCACTAGGAGTAGGGATGTCATTATATCTCAGTTCAACAGGGCAGTGCGTTCACTAATGTGCTTTATAAATACCAAAATGTACTTATGAACAGGTATTGCTATTAGCTCACTGAAGAATTTATTGAGTATTAGATGGTATAGTCAGAAATATATCACAGACCTCTACTGCTAATTATATGGAGAATCATACAAAATTTCTGCACTTTCAGAGCAGAGTATAATGGATCTTAAATTGTTTGGTGGTTGTGATTTATCTGTTGTTGGAGAGCTACTCAAAGTAGAGATGGTTTCTGCAATCCAGTATTGCACAGAGAGTTTATCAGCCATTAAAACTTCAAACACCTTAAATTCATATAATAATGGTACTGAGTGAATATTACAGAATGCTTCTCATGCGTACTAAGCATTTTATATATGTTATTCTGTGATTTTCATAAAGTTCCTGAAGGTAGGTAATACTATACCATATCAGAGATGAGGTTTAGAAAATGATGCAGCTTACCTAAAGATGCAAAGCTAATGAAGAAATGAGAATCCACCCCATGCAAACACTGCAGAAGACTGCTTTACTATTACTATTTTAAACCACACCCTGCACCTTTAGTAAGATAAGCCGTATATTAGTGTCTTCATCTCACATCGATGATCTCATACAGCGTACTGAAAACATACACACCAGTAACATTGTACAGGCAAAGCAGGTTATATTTATGAATACATATGCATATATGTATATGTATTTAACAACAATTAATGAAAAAAAGAGGCCATGGATTTTAAAGAACAATGAGGGGGACATGGGAGTGTTTGGAGGGAGGAAAGGGAAGACGGGAATGTTGTGATTCTAATTTCAAAAATAATCACAAGCATTTTGTTTTAGAATGGCCTTAGATTCTATTACTATTTTAAACTTAAAAAATGTACCATGTTTTTGTTCAGAGAATGTTACAACGAATCTGAACTTAGTCATGTTTGCAATATTCAAAACATTTTTGACAGTGTTTCCTAAAATTGGAAATTTATCTCAATTGCAGTTAGAATTGCTGTTTAGGGACTGGAGTTTAGGTCAGTGGCAGAGTATATGCGTGGCATACATAGGCTCTGGGTTCAAACCTCAGGACTAAAGACATTAACAACAGTATTTCTCCCTTATAGCCCCTCCCACTTTCTTTCCACTTTCCCTTAATGATCTGTATTCTCTATAATGTGAAAAAATAGGAAAGGGATCCATTTAATATAGTTAGTGCTTGATTATTAGAGCATGCCTCTATGTCAAAATTCTTCTTAGTCAAATTTTGGAAAGACAAACGCATTTTCACATTTAGTTGCACAATCCGAACTGCTGCCATGACTGAATAGGCACACATATTGAGAGATGTCTTTGGTACATTTGAATTTGGCTCTGACATCTACAAACACAGCAAGCCAAAATGTTATTTGAATTAGAAATTTTTCTAATGACCAAATACTGAGTGTTGAAAATGTAAGAATGGACGTCTAAAAGAAACTCAGAAGGGAAGGGTTATGAACTGTTCGCTTTAATTGTACAGCTCCCCTGATATCAAAAAATGCAAGCAGGCAAGACTGTGAGGCAAGATTGTGCTAATGGTTTTCCAGAGACTTAGAAATATAAAATATGGTTACTTATAAAACCAAAGAGACTACTGACTTATTATTTCTGAGAATAGCGTTGTCTCAGTAGAAATTAACAGTTAGGAAAGTGCTTCAAAACAATCCAATTAGCATGGAGAGAGCTCACAGGAAGAAGAGAGCAATTACTTAGAAAGAAGAAATCAGAAGGCAGCCAGTTAAAAAAAATCAGTGGAATGTGCTACTGCTTAGTTAGCTTTAGTAGCTCAGTGCATGATACTGAAAGATGTGGATGGTAGATGTATCACATGACCTGCATCACATGACCAATGTGATTTCCATTAGATAGCCAAAGCTATCACTTCATGTTTTGTCTTTTTAAATGTATCTTCTTTTAAAATAAAAACACAGGATTTTATGTTTCCTACTGAATGCACTTTTGAGCTGGACATGGTGGTGGCACACCTTAATCTCAACAATCAGCAGACAGAGGAAGGCAGATCTCTGTGGTCTATGTAGTAACATCCTGTCTCAAAAAGCAAATGTAGATGGTCAGGATTCTCTCCTGTAAACAGCCCCAAAGATGTCTTTGTGAAGGTTTCATTTGATAAAATACAGTATGTTTTTTTTTGTTTTGTTTTTTTGTTTTTTACCAGAAAAAGCTTCTGAGAGAAATTCCCTCTTTTGTATTGTCTCCATGTCGTTGATATCCTATCCCCTGTCCCTTTTCATTCTGAAATTTCACTGCTCTAGCAACTTAGTTACCTGGTGTTTGTTAAGAATGTTTTTGGTTGCAACTTGCAAAAAAATGAGCACAGATGTTGACATAAATAGAGCTTGCTTTTCTTATGTAACAAGTCTGAAATATGTAGCCACTGCCACCGGTTAAGTTACCAGGCAGTGACAGTACCAACTGTAGCCTACTTCGTTTTCTGTATTTCCACTTCTTTCTTTCCCTACCAGATGTTTGTCATACGGGACATCTTCTTCAATTCCCTATGCTGAGGATTGAGCAAGGATCTTCAGCATGTCCTGTAACTATTCCACCACCAACCACATCTCCAGCCCCTGGTTGTCGTATCAGAAACACAAAATGCAGGCAGGAATATTTGGTTGTCAAGCAAGGGGAATCTGTGTAGACAGGCTGATAGCCAGTTCTGTCTTTTAAGTCCATAAACACAAACCTTTCCTACTCTTCCTCAATGACATCCCTGTGCTAAGGCCACCACAAAGTTCTGGGGAGACTAGGGAAGTAGAAACAAGGTTCTCCAGCTTGCATCCATCAGCAGATACTTGGATAAGGGCACGGCACACATACGCAATGAAGATGTGTGCAGTCTTAAAGAAATATCAGCTCATAGGGGAAACAATGACAAGATCTGAGTAAAATGGGAGCTTAAGGGTGGGGAGGGGGTGAAAGGGCAGAGGGGAGGAGGGAAGGGGGTGGGGGAAATGTATAGCTACATTAGAGACAAGAAAACAATTAAAAAGAAATATCAGATCATGGCACTTGCGGGAAAATAGATGCAACAAGAAAGCATTCTGTTAAAGGAAATAAACACGACCCAGAAAGAGAAGGATCATGTGTTTTCTCTCATACGGAGAACCAACATTTAAATATATACATAGGTGTGTGTGACACAACAATAAAGGGGATTGTGAGGAGGAGAAAGGGATCTGCTAACGGCATATGTAACATGGAGAAGGGAAAGAAGCAGGTGGAGGGGAGAGGACAAAAAGGGGTGGGTGGCGTAAAGAATGAGAGCAGGGCATAAAGACCCGGGTACGGAGATGGTGTGATGAAACCCAATATTTTGTGCAATACTGACTTAATTAAAACAACATTAAAAATAAAAACAATTTTCTTTTTTTTTTGGTAGGGGGATAGGGAGGAGATTGTTTCTATGCGTAGTCCTGGCTGTCCTGGAACTTGCTTTGTAGAGCAGTCTGGCTTCAAACTCAGAGATCCACCTGCCTCTGCCTCTCAAGTATAAAATTTTTAAATTAGGATTGCATTTATTCTTCCTTACAGACAGGAAGTTGTATCAGGGGAGTATCCCCAGATTTTACTCAGTTGTTCACATGTGAGAGGTTCTATATGAAACCACAGAGTAACTATATAGCTACATATAGACAATAGATAGACAGACAGACAGATATTTATACATATTTTTCATATTACTCAGCTCCGCATGCCAAGGAGACATTGCAGGCTGGTTAGCTTGAACAGCAGAGCTTATTTCCAGAGTTCCAGGGACACGCTCCGGATTTGATGGGTGCCCTTGTCTGGATTTGCAGCATGCTTCCTGCTTTTTGTACACAAGGGGCCGAATATAATTAATGTTTCTTCCTCATGTTATAAAGAAAATAACCCTATAATGGGGTTTCCAATCTCATTTCATAGTTTAAACTTTATGAATTCCCAGAGATCCCCCCACCCATAGTCCATAATATATAAACGTCTGGAAAATGCTGTGGAAATATGTGAGTGCATTTGGGTTCTATGTCTTATGTCTCCCAGTGTGCAACGAAGCTGCAGATGCAGGAAAAATAACAAGAGGAAAATGGTTTTCATTTTAATGCCATTAAAGTGGAGGTGAAGACGTTGTAGCTAAGATGTGCTGAAACTTTACAGCCTGTGTGCTGCTCATCCTTTATCTGCTGACCATTGCGTGCTGACAACATGACCCGCTTTTCTGAATTTCCCCCCAACAACCCACCCAGCCATGAGTCTTGTCTCATGAATGAACACACTGGAAGCTGAGCTTCAGTTTTGGAGACTGAGGCAGAAAAATTGCCACAGATCATGGCCAACATGCACTATGTGGTGAGTCCCAAGCCAGCATGAGCTGGAGGGAGAAAAATTCAAAACCAAATCAAGTGGAGCTCCAGTTTGGACTAGAACTTTTCTGTGTTCCGCATGAGTCATGTTTTCGCACACAGCACATTCTACTACAGACTCACTAATTCAGTTTGTGGGGGCAAAAAGAAAGCCTCCCTCGTTTTACAGCTCTGCTTCATTTAAACTGACCCCCCCATGTCATTCCTAAATTTCTCACTTGTGACTTTGGTGAGTAGAAAGAAACAAGATTAGATAGATTCCAGAGAGATAAGATAATGTGTGTGTGTGTGTGTGTGTGTGTGTGTGTGTGTGTGTTTGGTGTGTTGGTTCTGGAGTTGAAGCGCTGCTTCCATCCATGTGGGGTTATGAAGAAGGATGGTTAAGATGAAAGGGTAGAAGGAAAGAAAAAAAATCTAAGACTGCAAGAGGAGACAGAAAAGACAAGAAGGGATCATGAGGTGTTTCTCCAGTACCTTGGACCCTTTGGCATAGTACCATCCTGTGCTTGACCCTGTCATCTCTGGTAGCCAGCCGGGTAGGTGGTTTGGCACAGTCCACCAGCGTTAGCAGAGCCCTGAGAGTCATGACAGTGATTGAATTACTTTCTTAAACTATTCTTGCATTCTAATCCTGCCCGAAGGCCTTTTCGTTGTTAATCTCAAACCATATAAATATTTAACTTTGAGTTATGTTTGGAAATCTACTTTCAAACAGGTGTTGAGCTAATACTCCCAGTTGGAACAGCGGGCTAAGATGAATCTAGCGTAATTTCGCTGTCTTATTCCTCTTGCAGTGATTTTAAAGCACAGGTTTAAGGTCCAAACATACATCCAAGAATTCAACCCACCTTTCTTCCTCACTTAAAGCAAACAAACAAACAAAATAGTCATGACCTAAATTGGTTTCCCAGCTCTGGTTCAGACTTTTCCCCATCCATGTACAACTCTGACATTTATAGTCGTTTCCCAATGACCACTCAGGCTAGTTCAGGCATTCTGCAGTGACAAATGTTCTTAAAAGGTCAGTCACTGAAGCGAAAGGCTTCTCCCTTGCAATGTTATGTTCTTATTACAGATACAATTGACTCTGGTCTACAGTCATGACTGAGTAAAAGTCACTGAAACATACAGTCTCAGGTCAGATTACTAAGAAGTCACAGTCTGGCCAGTTAAGTCTCCATCTGTCATTGGCCAACTCAAGTCACATGGTATCCTCCCACTAGGAAGGCTAGAAGGGAGGCAAGGCAAGGCAGAGAGAAAGCAAGGATATTTTGAATAGCATCATCTTCAGCATCTTTATTGGGCCCAAATCCTTACCGAACTATATTCAACCTGTGGTCGCTGCTCATTCCCTCTTCTTTTTACAGACTCTGAGATATTAGGCAACCTCACCAGCCATGTTTTTTATGTTTGCTTTGTTTTTTTGTGTTTGTTTCTGTTTTGGGTTTTTTTTTTGTTTTATTTTGTATTGTTTTGTTTTTGAGCTGCCTCCCCTCTAAGAGCTCTGCTTCCTCTCTAGACCTATTCTCTGTACTTAATGGTTTCACCTCACATCCTTTCCAGTTGTTTTGAGTTAGCACATGGGGACAAGACAGGTTTGTTCTCCAAAGGAGGCCATCTCTTAACAGTCACTTAGGGTAATGACTTTCTGCTGGGGCCAGTCTTCTAGACAACAGGCTCTCCTTAAATAATGTTACCTATTATGTCATCCAGCTTGCCAAAAGCTGCTATGGTCATGCTGCTCACAAACCCACAGTGTCTTTACCTGTTATTACATGCATCAGAATTTAGAGGTCTTTGACCACACTTCCAGAGGGCCTATGTCAGATCCCTGACTATTTTCATTCATTTGTCAACTAAACAGTGACTGTAAATAGAAAAAAATTATTGGAAAAAGTTTAACTCTCTTGTTGCATGGGACTAATTGAGAATGTGGGCTTTTAAATTAATTGGTGTTAACACTAATACTAATCCTCTAAGTATTAGCTGTATGACCTCATTAATTAATCCCTATGCTTTAATTTCTATATACCAATAACAAGCACACTAAGAAAGAAATTGGGGGAAACTATCCATTCACAACAGGCCTAAAATAAAATGAAGTAGCAACAAATAACCGAGAATAACTCTAATCAAGGTGGCAAGAGCCCTCTGCAATGCAAACTTCAAATCTCTGAAGAAAGAAATTGAGGAAGATTTCCAATATCGAGGATTGAAAGAATTAATATTGTGAAAATGGCAAAAGTAATTTACAGATTTGGAGCAATCCCAATCAAAATCCCTGTGCCATTCTTTACAGAAATAAGGAAATAAACTTTATATGGAAACAGAAAATAAAAATCAGAGAACCAAAGGAATACTTAGCAAGAAGAATGATGTTGGAGTATTTACCATACTTACTCGATCTCTACTTATGAGTAACAGCAATAATTTCCTTACCTAAGGAGACTGGGCTAAGAGTTGTCTTTATGTGACGTCACTGAAAGTACTAAATGACAATGGGGCTCAGCCAGTGTGTTTTCTGGTAGGGTCTAGAGTTCTCCTCCCTTTCAAAGGAGCACCACACTCTCTAGCAGCCCTTTAGGCTCACCACAGCCATGCAGACTTCCTGCTTCAGGTATTCTGCTGTCCTGAAGTCCCATTTCTCTCAGCATTATGCAAGCTCCTAAGTATTTTCTGAAAAGAAGCTGTCCTGCAATGGGCTGGAGGTTCTTAGCCCTCCCCCAATTTCAGAGCAAGAACGGAACCAGAATGTGGGACTGGTAAAGCACATGTTAGCAGCAGAGTAAGAGATGTCATTGTAACATTTTCATACTTTTGCTGTCATCCTATTAACTCCCTGGCTGCTGTTCCACCCTACTCCATTCATTTCCCCTTCCACATCCTAATATCTACACTTTTAATTTCATGTTCCTGTTTCCTTCCAGCATCCCAAATATGAGAAGAAACATGGACATACTTGTCTTTGTGAAAGAAACTTTCCTCACTCACCATGGGAGTTTCAGGTCTCTCTGTTTCCCCACCAATAATGTAATAAAACCCCACTGTGTATATGTCACATTCTGCTTCTCCATTCAGCCATTGATGAGCACCTAAACTGATCATGAATTTTGACAAGTTCCCCACACAGAATTGCCAGATAAAGTAGAAAGCTTCCAGATTAATTTGAATTTTAGATAATCAACAAGTGACATTTAGCATGTCCCATGCAATATCTGAACATAGTGAGAAATGATTTCTTGTTTATCTGACATTTAAACATAAGCAAGTGCTGTATTTTTTAATTGCTAAATCTGGTGGACCAATCCTAGGGATTCTAGTCTTCCTAAATTTGAAGACCTGAGACATTTGTCAAAAAATAAAAATTAAAGACAAAAAAACCCTCAGATTTGACTTTTTTGAGCTTCCCTTCAAGGAAGGAAAATAGAAAGAAAAAATATTCCTTAAACCCTGAAAGCAAGCACACTGGAAAACAAGAGAAATCCCCTTCTCTATGTCCCTGACTCTGCTCTACTTTAGAGTTGGCTTGGACCATCTCCTCTCTTTCTTACTCCGTCTCCTCCTGTGTGCCCTGCACCTTCCTGCCTTTCTCTTCCTGTTGTCTAGACATTCCCAGGCCATGCCAACCACCCATCACTCATCTTGTCTTTCTTCTCTCATCTTCCTAGAAGGCTTCTTGGGTATTTCCTCCTCCGTCTGCTTTTCCTTCACAGATATCAGAATAGCTTAGCACACAGCTGTCTGTCTTCTCACACGTGAAGCCGGGATTCCCCCAATTTCTGTTCCCTAGTGGGAACTTCCTAATGCTCTACTTCCCTGGTTCTTCTGTGAGACAGAATTACACTGAATTTATGTAGTTTTATACATGTATAGAAGTAAATCCTAACTTAATTTCACCATAACCCACTGTATTTACTAGAGTTCCCCAGATGAACAGAACTGAGTGAATATATATTACAAAAAGATTTCTTTTATACTGGCTTATTAGGGCATGGACCAGATAGTTTTGTGAGTTAGGGGCTTGCTTAATTTAATTGGGGTTTGCTTACAATTCATATATTTAGCCCATCATGGTCATGTTGGGAAGCATGGCAGCGTACAGGCAGACATGGTACTGGAGATGTAGCTGAGAGTTCTACATCCCAATCAGCAGACAGCAGAAAGAGAGAGGGATAGTAGCCCTAGCTTGGGTTTCTGAAACCTCAAAGCCCACTTTCCATGACACACTTCTTCCAACAAGAACAAACCTAACAGCAAGGCCACACATCCCAATAGTGCCACTCCCTATGAGCCTGGGGGGGGGGAGTCATTTTCATTCAAAGCACCACAGTAATCAACAGCGATTATCTCATGCTAAAGTGACAAAGAACTGCTGTGGGGAAAAACCCTGTACACTGTGAATATGCTTTGCTCTCATTGTTAATATAAAGCTGACAGTCAAGAAGTATAGGCAGGACAAGTAAACTAAGGATGGGGAAGAAGGAGTGCAGAGTCAGGGAGTCCCCAGCAGATTCAGAGAGAAGTAAGATGGGCATGCCATACTGAGACAAGGTACCAAGCCATGAAGCAAAGCATGGATGAGAATTATGGGTTAATTTAAATGTAAGAGTTAGATAGAAACAAACCTGAGCTATTGGTCGAGCATTTGTAATTAATATTAAGTTTCTGAGTGGTTATTTGGGATCACTGCCAGGACAGGAGAACTCCACCTACAGAGAACCCTGCAGCTGGTCTGTCAACAACACTGGCTTCCTCAGCAGTACCAATCTGGCAGTGAAGGCCTGGAAGGTTCCTGGAGAGCATCCAGTCTTAAGTCCATATTGGAGGCTGAGGAACCTGGCTTCTGATGACAGCAATAAAAATGGGACAGATCCATTCACCAACAAGAATCAAAGATGGGCCAGTGATCAACACTCTTTTTCTCTTGGACTTTTGGTTATCTAGCCACTCCCTCTACGTGCTGCTCACTCTGGGGAAAAAGCAAGCTCTCCCAGTTAACCCTTCCCAGAAATTCCCTCACAGACCCAGCCAGAGGCATGTTTCTTAGTTAGTTCATGATACATTCTAGTTGGGATCAAGAGGAACCATGATACCCATAATAAGCCTGATGAAACTAATTTTTAAAAATTTCATAGAATTTGAAACTTATGTCTAGGTACTTTCATTCTAAGAGCAAGATCCTTCACTTAGCCGTTTTTTCTTCTCAGGTTCTGAAATATCGCTGTAATGGGAGTGTCTTCTGTACATATGTTTCTCTTTCTCTTATTGGTTGATGGATAAACCACTGTGGTCATTAGGGCAACAAGATAGGTGGGTCTAAGAGAAGTGGAGGATTTGGAGGATTCTGGAAAGTATAGGCAGAGAGGAGTTGCCATGTGATCCTGGGAAGAGAGGAGGTGAGTCAGGGGTTTTCCAGCAAGATAAGACGATGTAAAAATACATAGATTAGTAGTTATGGGTTAATAATTAAGACAGAGCTAGCCAATAAGAAACCCTATTATTGGCTAACAGCTTTATAACTAATACAAGTGTTTGTGTGTTCATTTGGGACTGATGTGGCTGTGGGACCAAGCTGGTGGGAAGAACCATCCCTAACATTACTGTTATTTGTTATTGAGGCTATTAACTATACCATGGCTGTGCAGCCTTGGTCAAGTGTTTTCAACCCTGTGCTTCCATCTCCTCTGTAAATTTAGTTTGGCATTTGTACCTGTAGCATATTGTACTAGATGTAAAGAGATGTCCATCCAGGCAATACTGAGGAAACATGGGCCATTATTAAAACTCTCATTGGCACAGTTCCCGTACTGTCTTTTCATCAAGACAAGCAGGCGATGGGAAAATTGTATGAGAAATAATAAAAGGAGAAGTTCCAAGGGCTGTGCAATGAGGTATTGCAAATCTATGCTAAAGTCACTCTTGGTAAATACTTCCTTTATGATCCTGTCACCCTTCCTGTACTTAACACTTTTTCTTGCCTACTATTTCATTTCTGTGCCTAGAATATATCAGTCTGGAGAATAACCCATTGTAACCATACTGTTTTTAGTCAAAAACAAGATCTTGAATGTGCACTAAGAAAAACAATTAAATGATTTGTATCTTGTCTAACTTCCTCACTTATGCAGCTCTTTTTCATTTTTCCTTTGTTCCATGTGTCCTCTTTTTCCTCTTTTTCCTATTTTGATCTTTTTATAATAGGCAGTGTTGCTATATTACCAATAGATTTATAATGGGAAACTTCAGAGAATATTTTTGTGTTGCAGCTAAGTAGGATAATTTCCTTGAAAAAAAAAAAGAATTCTTAGCATAATGCTAGGATGGGTGATAGACATGGAGATCAGGTTTATTATCATATACATGTGCTCCTCCCCTCCCAGAAACAAACATGCAAGTATGTGAAGAACTAAATAGGAGAAGCTCTCAGACAAACAAGCTACAGCTGAGGTCACTGTGTAGCACCAGGGGACATATAAAGCAGTAAGTTCCCTCTCAGGCCTGGGTCAGCCCTTGCACCCCTGTTGCCTTTCTTCTTAGGGGCAAGACACAATATGTAAGAGAAACACTAAATGTATGCTTAGGACACCACAGAGAAAGCTCCTGCAAATACAGGTAGAGGAACTTGGCGTTTGATTTTTTTAGTTGAAAACAATTTTCTCTGTTGTTATTTTCTGTGTGCATGTATGAGGAGAACAGAGGACAACCTGTAGGAGTCGATTCTCTCCACCCACTCTTGATCCCAAGGATTGAACTCATGATGCTAAGCTTGCACAGCGAGGGCTTTGACCTGCCCAGTCATCTCACTGTCCTACTACTTAATTGCCTGTATTAACATAAATGGAAAAATTGTCGTTTCACAGGACTTTGTTGCATTTGGTTTTTACTTTTCTTTTAAGAGTCTTGTTGGAAGGTTAGAGGATAGGTGAGTATTGAAATTGTCCTTTAGGTTTAGAAACTGTAAGAGAGTTTTAATTATTCCTAGTCCAGCATTGCTTAGGGATAGGTTTCTTTTGCCTCAGAGGTAGATATTCTAAGTCCTTTCCCTCTATCTGGAATTTTTTTTTACAGGAAGATGTGGAATGTGTCAGTTCCGTGACTCTGATGACTAATATACTAGTTTATACTCAGATAACTAACATGGACTCTAGCATTTGAGCTGACCCTTCAGCACCTCAAATCCTGTTGTCTTTTAACGGCACGAGGAAGCATGTGCCTCCTGACACTGTGGTTCAGCACTGTGCTCCATTGCATTTGCTATGTTGGTCCACAAACAATTCATTGCATAAATATTGACTAAGCATGTACCGTGCATATAGTATCCACTCAGTAGATACTCTCAGCTCTACTATGCATCATGCATGAGGAATTCATCCAGGGATATGGGGAGGGGTAGAAGGAGGGAATTCCTGTTCCAGGAACTTAAGATGTTCCAGGGGAAAATCAAGTAAAGGCTAAGGCCATGAAAGTCGTGTATTGCCTCCAAAGAGAGAGACAGTGGGTGAAAGTGTGCTGTGGAAAGGGGGATTCTGGGAAGGCAACATCTACAGCAAAGTACAAATAGAGTCTAGAGACATGTCCTAGGAAGGGAGGAGGTTTGATTCAAGTTGAAGCATAAGTTGTAGAAAATGTATAGATTTGGAAAGTTAAATATGGTTGTGAAGGCGTTCTTTTTCCAGCAGTTCATGTAGCTTTGAACACATCATTTTTCCTTCTGAGTCTTGTGGCTGCACTAGGAACCAGCGGTCAGCACACAGTGTTGATAAGTGCCTCTGCTCAAGCCCTGCAATGCCCAACACCAACACCGATTAACTTGGAGGAATTCTTGGAATTGCTCTTGCCTCAGTTTCCCCATCTGGAAGTGGAAATGATAGTACAAATTGATGTCTTATGATTGTTGATTTAATAGAATATTTAGCAGTGCCTGTTCATGGTAATCCCTCCAACTGTATCCAATTATTTACTGACATAATAGATAATATTAAATATTGCAAATTGCATGAGGAGCGGTTGCACAGTAAGTTTGTTTTTTACTCACTATAGAGTACTGTGCTAAAAACTAACGAGAAATATAAGCTTACATTGTAAAGAAATATAAAAATATATAACATAGTCATAAAAATATTAACATGTAGTTACCATAAAGGTGAATAAGGATATCATATGCAGGAAAGATCAAATATTGGCCCTTTGTTAGTCCTGGAAAACAAGAAATAATGAAATTATACCAGACACATCCTTGGGTATGGGACCCTGGAAGAAGGGCTGGGCATCTCCTGGGCAGCAGGATCACTAACCACCCTTGAGTCAGTGTGAGGATAGGTCGGCTAGTGCTGGGTGGGCTAAGGGAAGGAAAGTGACTCATACAAAACCATCAATGGGTCCAAGACGAGCATGAGCAATCTGTCTGTCTGTCTGTCTGTCTGTCTGTCTGTCTGTCTGTCTGTCTCTCTCTCTCTCTCTCTCTCTCTCTGTGTGTGTGTGTTTGTGTGTCTGTCTAGGGGCATCGTGGCAAAGAAAGTGACTCACTCAAAGCAGCTGACTCATAAGATGCCTTCGTGTGGCCATCACATGACAGATGGAGATACAATGATGAATAAGACATGAAAGAAATCTTGTTAGGTGATGCTTGCAAAAGACCTGTCTGTAATGTCTTTTGCTGCTTTCCTTCTCTATATTTTCTTTCTCTCTTCTTCCCGGAAAACATAGTTATTATTAGCTACAATGCACTAGAGAAATGTACCCTCACATCATTTCTGTGTGACACAGCTTTGTTGTGAGAAAAGCAATGTAAGAAAACTCCTTTCATTTCACACCTCACATGATATGATTTTGTCATGTGAGACCATGTGGTTAATATTTCTTAAGCTATAATTAGGCTGCAAGTGGGCTGTTTCCTTAAACACAGTGTCCGTGCTGCTGCCATCTTCTCAAACCCCCCTTTTCTTGGAAGCACAAGTCATGTGAAGGGTAGTCAGCAGTAAATACAGAAGCAACAAAGTTGCCCTGAGAACTTCAACGGTCTAGAAACTAACACAATGCATGCAAATTCTTCCAGATACTAGAAGCTGATGCTGTTCTGAAGCAACATAAGCTTGTGAAGATTATTTTTCTACTGTGGGAAAGCAAACATATGCTAATATTTCAATGCACTAAAAATTTTTAAATGCATATTCTATTCACTTTAAATCAATGCTCATTTCTACTATTATTTGACATAGTGAACTTCCTGATCCTTCATATTTTCATTGTAAAAGTATTCAAAATAGAACATTTGGTCAAATCTCCTAATCAGGGTGTGTTTCTGCTTCAGTATCATCTGTAGAACTTTATCCTACAGTCCATAATTGCATGTCCCCATGTTTGCTAATAACTGAAGAGTTGCTGTTGAAATGAAGGAGACATAGAGATGGCCCAACTATCCTTTAGTGCAGAACTTGTATGATAAACTATGGTATAGCTACACAGATAATCACGGTGTAGTTAGCAGTGTGAACAGTTTTTCTTGGTGTAGTCTTATTTCAAATGACACCTTGGACAGATTTGCAAACTGACAAAACTCCACAAAAGAAAAAAAATTGGTATAGGGTTTGTGAGACATAAACATTTTTATGCTGTGCATTTCCTATGTCCACTCATTAGACTTTAAAGACTGTGTTTGCCTAGGAATCTTCCGAGAAGACAGGAAGGAAGTACACTCTTGGTGGGTGGGCATGCAGCTAAGGCAGCTTCCCAGCCTTAGAGTTCTGCAACTTTCACCATGCTAATGTCTTTTTTATTAAAATGTTTAATTAAAGCAATAACATAGCAAATGGAGAAAAGCCATTTTGGAGTCAATTCCACAGTGGCCAATAAAAGACTAAATAAAGGCAACTTTGACATGATATTCATATTAATAAAGCAGTATTTCTCAGCACTTGTTTTGTTAAAAGGCCATTTCCTAATATCTCAAAAATAACAAAACATCTTAAATGATAGCTTAGTTTTCAAAGGAAGCATATTTCTTTCACATTGGGGAAAGAGAGAGACTGAGTAGGAACTATAAAAAAACACTGGCATTTTTATAGCACAGTATAATTGCTTTAATTTCCCTATATTCAAAGGCCCAAAGCACAGGAGAGGCCCGCTCTTCCTTGCAGCTCACTAGGGTAGTATTTCTCTTCGTTGGAAGCACAGTTCGCTTTGGGGGCAACAGGCCAACTTTTTCGGCTTCTGCCTTTCACGGTTTCTGTCTGTCTTCCCCGCTGCTTCAGCTCAGGTCAGGCACACAGATAAGCATTATGCCCAGAATAAAACTGGCTTTGTCTATCTGGACTAATAAATGAATGGAGCCAGTTATTTTCATTGGCTTATTCTGCAAGGAAACCAAACTAGTTTCTGCAGATCTTAGATTGGTCCAAAACCGAGCTACTTGTTCTTATTAATAATCAGCAATGATAACTCCAAAGTGTGTGTGTGTGTGTGTGTGTGTGTGTGTGTGTATGTGTGTGTGTGTGTGTGTGTGTGTGTGTGTGTGTGCATACAGTTTGTAGAGGTCAATTCTGTGAGCTGCTGGCCAGGGGCTATGTTCAAAACTACAGACTGACACAGGACTCCATGAGGCCTGAGGTCTATCACGTCCGCATTGGGGGAGTCTGAGTTTCTCAGGTCAGTGGACTCTGCCTTTGTGTTCTAGACGTTTCTGTCTTCCTGTGGGTAATGTTTCTTCTCAGGCTGTCCTGCCTTTTGTTGATGAGCAGAGAGCATTTGTGGCATAGGCACAAGTTTTGCACAGACCTCTATGTGAGGGAGAAACCTAAAACTCATGTCTGTCAGCTGACCCCAGCTAATGGGAACTAGCTAGTGTGGACTGACAGCTAGGGAACCTGCCTGGGCAGAACTAGCCCTCTGAATGTGGATGATAGTTATGTGGCTTGATATGGTATGTTGGGGGTGGGGCTGGCAGTGGCACCAGGACCTATCCATGGAGAAATACCTTCTTAGCCATGATACAGGAAGGGGGGGTGGGACTTGGTCTTGCCTCAACTTGGTATGCCAAACTTTTGTTGACTCCTCAAGGGAGGCCTTCCGCCTCAGAGGAATGGATGGAGTGTGGGAATGGGAGAGGTGGGGAGGCAGGAGTAGGGGAGGGAAGGGGAACTAGGGTTGGTTTGTAAAATGAAAATAATTTTTAAAATTTATTCATTTAAATTTTTAATTTTACACATCAATCCCTGTTCTCCCTCCTCTCATCCTGCTCCTGCATCATCCCCTCTCCACAGCTCTTATCTGTTCTTCAGAGAGGGAATGGCCTCCCATGGGGAGTCAGAGAAGTCGTGAAGTCTATCCCATCACCAACATGAGGCCTGACCAAGGCCCTCCCCTCTGTGTCTAGGCTGAGCAAGGGTTACTTTCCATAGGAAACGGGTTCCGAAAGCCAGCTCAAGTACAAGGGATAGATCCTGCATCTACCGCCAGTGGCCTCATAAACTGTCCAGTCCACCCACTGTCACCTGCATCCAGGGAGTCTAGTTTGGTCCTATGCAGGCTCCACAGCTCTCAGTCCAGGCTCAGTGAGCTCCCACTTGCTCAGATGATTCGTTTCTGTGGGTTTCCCCATTATGGTCTTGACCCCTTTGCTCATATTGTCACTCCTCCCTCTCTGCAACTGAACTCTAGCAGCTTGACCTAGTGCTTAGTTGTGGATCTCTGTATCTGCTTCCATCAGTTATTGGATAAAGGTTCTCTGATGACAATTACAGTAGTCCTCAATCTGATTACAGGGGAAGGCTGGTGCTGGCACCCTCTCCACTACTGCTTAGAGTTTTATCTGGGGTCATCCTTGTGTATTCTTGGGAATGTCCCCAGTGCCAGGTTTCTCGATAATCCCAAAATGGTTCCCTCCAGCAAAACATGTCTTTCTTTGCTCTCCCTCTCCGTCCTTCCCCGAAACTTGACCTCATGTTCTGCTTCCCACTTCCCAACACTCCTCCCTCTCCCCTTTCACCCAGCCGCTCCCTCCCATGCTCCCAATTTACTTCACAGATCTTGTCTATTTCCCTCCCTAGTCAGATCCATGGATGTTTCTCTTAGGTTCCTCTTTGCTACCTAGCTTCTCTGGGGCTGGGGACTGTAGTCTGGTTATCATTTGCTGTATGCTTAATATCCACTTATTAGAAAAAATGAAACAACTCACGTCTGTGTTTCTAGGGTTCCACTCACTAATTCACACGTGGTGCATGGAGCAGCAAGCTTTTCGAGTCCATGGTGCACATGCACTGAGCCCTTACGGTGATTCTCCTCGCTCTGTTGACAAAAGTAAGCACTGACTCTTTCAGAGACTGTGAGTGCTCTGATTAAGATTCTTGATAGGCCTCTTCACTACACCTTTGATACTATCCTTAAATTATGCCTATCGAATATGCATGAAGTAATTTAACATAATTATTATCACCATCTGGGGGGTGACAAAGGGCTCAGTTCTCACTTGATATCCCAGGCTGGCCTGGAACTCCCTATGCAGCCCAGGCCGGTTTGGGATTGTAGTGATCCTTCTATTGCATCCTCTTGAGTGGTAAGATTACAGACAGGAGTCATTATGAGGCTGGTTGTAGTTATTATCCTGTTTTTTTTTTATTGGAATTGTTTTATCATTCAAATTTAACGTAGCTCTTCCCTCCTGGTTTACTGACATATCAAAGAAAAAAATGTACAAGGAATTGAAATCACTATGAAATTTCCCTAATACACATTTTATTTTCATTTAGCTGAAAACAGATCCATATCCTACCTGTGTTCCTAAGCCTCTAAAGAAAACTACCATGAAAATGCCCCAGTGTATTCCTACAGACAGCAGCATGGCAGACCCTAAGGAAGCAGACAAACAGGAGTTTGTTCTTTGATGTGTTGATGATTTTCAGTGAGATCACTTGAGAAACAGCAGGGGTGGGAGAGGTTCCTGGCCTCCCCACTTTCCACCTAAAAACAGGCTACACCATTTTGATGGGAAGGAGAAAAAAGTCCTGACTTCCAGAGGCTGCAGTGGCTCCCATGCAAATCTGCTGCTCTAGGTGCTGGTGTTGCTTCAGCAGCTTCCTATAACTACAGCTCCTAGAGCCTCAGCCCACTCTACAGGGCCAGTCTCTTTCAGCTGATACGACACCCATCAGAGACAGAGACCGGTTGTCAATTTCCACTCCACACCTTGTGCTGTCTCTAGCATAGGCAAACGTTCAACTAATTCTGATTCAGTTCTTATGCTACTGCAAGCATCTAAGTACATTTTTCTGACCACTCCTTCAGGTTTTGTTTAAAACTTACTTGCTATAGATATTTGAGGTGTCTGCAATCTATTCACAACTTTACAATGTTAGCATCATTAGAGAGTAACAGTTCATTATTTCACACCGAAGTGACTCAGACAAATTTTTCAGTGGAAGTGATGGGTGTAGTGACCAGTGCCCCATTTCAGCAGCCATGACAGGCTACCATGTGCTTGCGGCTCCTGTCCTGGTCACTAATGTCAGATGCCCTCCTTGTGGCAAGGAACCAATCAAAAGTTAGCTGGCAGGGCTGTGCTTTACAGCTCTGGATGTGCTTTACAGACAAGTGCACAACAGTGCCATGCAGAGCATAGCAACCGCCCTGGGAGGGCCTATGGGCCATGACAACCAGTTGATCAATCAACACAGGGCAGGTCGTTTAAACTTGGAAGCACACCAATCCTGAGACTGTTTCATACCCCTAGACACTCCCCTTACGCTGCCCTTTAAGATCCCAGCCTGGAGGTTGCTTGGGGTCTTTGTCCAGCCATCTGCCATGGTGGAGGGATGAAGGGCCTGACCTAATGGGCTTAGCTCATTAAACAACTATAATAAAAGACTCTTTGCTCTTGCATCGAAATGGGCCTCTTGGTGATTTTGGGGTTCAGAATTTGAACACAACAGTGAGGAGACATGAAGATGATGGGAGGGCCTATGTAAAGATGGAAGAAATCAGAAAAACAGTAAAACTGCAGAGACTAAAAAGTACAGCAATGAAATAGGTGTGTGCTGCATGAAGTCAGAGTTTGGTTGCCTGCTGGAGAAAAACCTCAAGGTTTTGGCATGAGTGTGTGTAGCTGAACAGTTTTGTTCAGGATAGTGGATGAAATAGCAATAGATCATTTCTAAATCTACTTTCAAATATTACTGATTTCTCAATAGGTTCAAAATAAAGCCCCCTTTCCTACTGCAGTTTCAAACAATTCATTCTTTTCTTTTCCTCTTTCATACTTATTTATTTAGACCATGATCTGCTGGATTAGGTCCATTTGACCAGTATCTTTTGAAACCAAACACACTTAGAAGCTTTGACACCTTTGCTAAGTGAATTACAGTCTAGAGATATTTAAATCCAGAGGCGTTAGTTCAATGGCTGAAGTCACAGAGCTGGATTCGGCTGTTTTACTAAATAAGCCCCTGGTCAACATGTAAATAAAAATGTAGCCCTGTGGGCACTATTCCCCAGAACTGCTCACTGTTTCCCAGGGACCCGCCCTTCCCAACAACACCCCTGGGACCCAGTAGGTCCCATTCTCTAGTCTGTGTACTTGCCTGTAGGCAGAACTCCCAGGCAGGGCCGAAGAATACTCATGTGACCCAGCAGATCCTTCTCTCCAGGTGGAACTTCCAGACAGGGCCCAAGAGTCAGACAGAATTTGTGCTGTCCAGCTCAACAAAGGAAGGTTTAATTGAAACCACCTAGCCAGGCTCCTACTCACAGTTGTGGATGCTGTTGAATACGGTGATAAATACTCTCCAGCAGTTTCCATTTGAGGTGTTTTTGTTTGTTTATTTATTCCATCAGAGCAATGCACACATGCCTCAAAAAGTTAAACCAATACTTGAAGACTCTCAAGAAAATCACTCCAGTGTCCCAAGTCAAAGGCAAGATTTTCAAATCTTGATTTGTTTACATTTGGCCCCAGATAACTCCACTACCTGCTGATTTTCCAATTTGGACCATCATTATGAATGGTTTCCCTTTATCTGTAAGAACAACATCAATGTATATATCCAGGAGTCTGCCATACTCTCTGCCACACACAAACACAAGATTCTTTTCTGCATTTCTCATTCTTTATAGCACACTTTGAGGCTCAGATGAAATTTAGTTTTTTAACCATTGTTATGACTATGCCTATCACATCTGAACTATATTGTCTTACAATTGATATCACTGTATGAGTGTGTGTGTGTGTGTGTGTGTGTGTGTGTGTGTGCGCTACAGACTTTAAAGTAGCCTTGCTTCCTTATTTTATCTCCCCTTCAGTCAGATACTCTCAGATTTTTTGTTGCTTTTGTTAAACTGTTAGTAAAATCAGATCCACTTCAGTGAGCTGTCCCTGTCACCCCTCCCTTCTCCCAAGAGCACATTCCTGAAGCAGTCTGGTCTTCTTTTCATTCCATCTTTGTTGCTGTAGTCGGCTCTGGCTCTAATTCTAAATATTCTGTTTTTTCCTCATCTGTAATCAGCCTTTCCGTGGTTCAGACTTCCCACACCTCCTTTTTACTCTCTTCACCATCTTGAAGACACACATTGTAGAGCAGCCTCTTACTGTGGGGCCCTAAGCGGCAAATGTGTATTGGGGAATTACATGTCAAAAAAGCACCTGCATTTTACCCCTCAAGCTTGGCTGTGGTTTGCAGGTCTAGAACATCTGTCCATGTTAGAAATCACATTCCCTCAAAACCCTGAAGGCAGTGTACTAGCAGGAATGTGATCCGGGTTGCTCTTGAAGTTCAGAGAAATCTGATCCTGATTCCAAAAGATAAAATGTTTTGAGTTGTTCTTTTATCTCTAGCTTTCTGATGATGACTTGGTCTGGGTTTTCGCTTCATACACTCCTGATCAGCAGCCCTTCCATTTTGTAAATGTTCCATTTTAAAGTTTCTTTCTTACTCCCTTTCTCTCCCTCCCTCCCTCCCTCCCTCCCTCCCTCCCTCCCTCCCTCCCTCCCTCCCTCCCTCCCTCTCTCTCTCCCTCCCCTCTCCCTCCCTCCCCCTCCCTCCCTCTCTATCTCCCTCCCTCCCTCCCTCTCTTCTTCTCTCTCCCTTCCTCCCTCTCTCTTCTTCCCTCTCTCCCTCCCTCCCTCCCTCCCTCTCTCTCTCTCTCTCTCTCTCTCTCTCTCTCTCTCTCTAATGCTATTCCTTCCATTTATCTCTTCCTCATGGAACTATTACTGACAAAATACCATGCTATCTAGTTATTCTAAGTCTGGATCTCTCAAGTCACAAATCCAGTCCCTGTTGATAGCTTTACAGACTATCTTAGATGCCAAGTCTGTTCTTTTCATGTTGTATCTTTCTATTTTTGATGATATTTATCTGAATATCTTCTCAACTCTTATATTTTAAATTATTCTAGTTTATTTTTGGTAGTTCTGTATTTTCTTTTTTTTTATTTAAATGCCCCTGTTTTTCTGAAAGTTCCTTTCCCAAATCATACTGTTGTTTTTCAAGGGTGAATTCTCTACTTTTGCCTCTGAAATCCTTGCTTCCAGCTATTTGTCATGTTGCTTTCTGAAGGGTCCTACTGTCTACTGTAATGCCAACAGCTCACCCTTGGCAACCCATTCTGAAGCCAGCACCAGCACTGTCTTCTGCCATTAACCTTGGGCAAGTGGTCTGGTTTTTGTAGTCCTCAGTGAAATGGAACAGGGGTATTTACTATATAGGATACTGGGAGATACGGGAGAAATTCATGTATACCAAGCACAGAGAATACTACCTGGAAAGAGGGAAAGAGTAAGCTTTGACGATATTTGTCACACTGTATGCACTTCCTGTAGGTTCTTTGTTAGTTTCAGCCTGTCTCTTTTTAATGTTAAACACTGCAGATCTTCAGTTCTGTGTTCCTAGTTAAGGATAAGGAGCTAAAAGCTGATTGGGTGCTGTCAGGATACTTCACACTCCTATGTTAGAATTTCAGGAAAGACAGAACTGTATAAACTCAAGAGTGCTTTAAGAGCAGAGAAATGAGAGTGTCAAAGATGCCCTGTTTGAGTAATCCCTTTAAAAGAAAGATTTTTCTTTTGTTCCTAAGAATTTCGTATGTGTATATAATGAAAATCTAGCCCTCTTCTTTCCTCTCCACTCTTCCCCTTCAGCATGTCCCCCCTTGCAATGTCATGTCTTTTGTTGTTGTTGTTTTAATAACACAAGTCTAAAAAGCTACCCCTATGTACATGGATGCGGGGTCATCTACTGGAGCATGATAGGGGTAGGGTGTGTCCATCAGCTCCATCATCTGTGCCAGAGTTTTAGCTGGCTTGATCTTGTGCATTGAGCAAGTAACTCCATCTGCTCTGATTAGCGAGTTAGCTAACCGTGTCATGTCCAGGAGACTGCATTTCACTGTCCTCCTCATCCTATGAAAAGAGATGACCATACTCACTGAGGCTTGGCTTTTGGAAGCAGTTAATTCAGCATTCATGACATACAGCATGGTTGCTAAAGTCTCCTAGTTTAAACTATAGCATAACTAGCACACTGGGAAGGATAATTTTGGACTTTGAACAGCTTGACAGAGACTTTGTGTCTAAGATATATTTATTTCCAGGCAGCAGACATGTTTACATTACATTGCCGGCTTTATTTTCACCACTGAAAATGAGATTAATCCCCACTCACAGAACTCACTGGTTTGAGGAAAGGATAAAAAAAAAAAAAAAGCAAAGTGGTCAAGGAGCTCAAACAGGGGATAAAGTAACTAACCATCCAAATTGGGACACTTGAGGAGCTGTAAATCACATTATCAGTGGTTCACAATGGAACTGGCAATTTCAGCTTTACTCACTGGCAATTTTACTCTGCATTTACCTGCCATGTTTCAAAACTCCTAGTTTATGATGAATATAACAGTAGGTTAGCAGGGAAAATTTTACCTGTTCTAATTATGCTAAGTTACAGTGAGCATGAGGAAGTACTTTGTGAATTCCATGGGAGATATTTATTGATTATTTATTGAAACTACTATCAACACTATTCACAGGCTAAACATTAACATATAAGAATGTAGGTGCAGAGTTTAAGAAAAGGAAAATGAATCCCGGGTGGTGTTGGTGAATGCCTTTAATCTCAACACTCAGGAGGCAGAGATAGGAGAATCTCTGTGAGTTCTAGGCTAGCCCGATCTACAAGAGCGAGTTCCAGGACATCTAGGGTTACAGAAAAAAAAACCTGTCTTGAAAAACCAAAGTGCCCCCCAAAAAATAAAAGAAAGAAGGAAGGAAGAAAAGAAAGAAGGAAGGAGGGAGGGAGGGAAGGAAGGGAAAATGAGAAAAATCAGACATTATATAAAATTTATTTGGTAAAAATGATTCATACCTTAAAATTCTATTCTGTCTCGAATTAATATAGCTGCAGTTTCACTGGGTCACCCGCATGTGGAGAAGAACTTGGCTGTGGACTGTAGTGCAGGAAAGCTCTGAAGAGAGTTGTGATTCTTAGCCTTTCCCACACGTCAGAATTACCTGGACAACTGGAAGAGACAAATGTCTGGGTCCCAGCAGCTTTTGATACAGTAAAATCTAGGTTAGAGACCTAGAATTTATATTTCATGAAAGGCTGTGGGTGTTGCTGCTCCTTTTACCTTGGGACCACCCTTTTAAAATCACTGAAACACAGCTATTGCATTCATTATGGACACATAAATGCTAGATGGTAGCAAATGATAGCCATTGATTAACTAGTATTGATATGGCAAAATCAGTGATTTTCGAAAGGAATCAGTTGCATTCTTTGAGAATTTACATGAGTATCCATAAAAAAAAAAAAAGAGAAGAAAGAGGTAACTTTGAGCTCAATCAGAGACACTAAAACCTGAAACTAGATTGGGCAAAGCTCAGCAGCAATGGCTTCCACAGTGAGGTCACTGTTAAGCACTCTACTCACATTGTGTACTTCACATTGATGAAAATGTTGGATGGATGTGTCTGTATACCTCTGTATATTAGGAGAAACCAATGCTTTAGAAGGAGAAGAAGTAGGGTGACAAGCATCCTGCCTTGCACAGATGTAGAATCTCCCAGATCAAGGGATCCTGAACAAGCCAGGATGGCTGATTGCCCTAAACAGGGAGTCAACAAATTTCTGTTAGTACTGCTTATAACATTCAGTTAGAAGGATGTCTTAGTCAGGGCATCTGAATCTGGAGGCAGCAAGAAGAGAATGCCACATTGTCCCTGGCTTGAGCATTTGAAACTTTTAAGCCCTCCCCTAGTGACACACTTCTCCAACAAGGCTGTACCTACTCCAGCCTCCTAATAGAGCCACTCCCTATTAGCATATGGGAGTCATTTTTCAAACCACCACAGATGGGGAAAGCCCATGATACTTAAATTGCCTATTGAAGCCCTACTGATCACCAGTGCTACTGAGACAGCTCATTTATTGTCTTTATGATCCTCACATTTTTCTCCAATATAAAAAGCTAAAAGGGTCAGATCAAAGTATTAACTTCTTTCCATCAGTATCCACCATTAAGAATTAACACATTACACTTGTTGTAATTTAAGAAAGGAGGTGTGAGAGATAAAGATGCCATACAATAGGGTTGAAGCAGATTTTTTTAATTGGGGAAAGGAATCATAAAAAGGGGGAAGGGGAAGAGAGAGACCAGCCTCTGGGGATTGGAACAGCAGGAGCGAGGAGAGGGGGGGAGAGAGAGAAAAAAAGAAAGGGGGAACAGACAGACAGAGAGAGGAGGAGTAAGAGAGAGGGGGAGGGGAGGAAGGGAGGGAATGATAGGAGGTGGGCAGGACCCCTTTAAAAGGGAACATAGTGAATGCACAGGTGGTGCTCTTAGTGGCTGCCCCTGAGGGCATATCCTGTCAGAAACCCAAAGATAGGCCAGTACAGATGCCTGAATACTAAGAACATTGATGAGTTATAGGCCACTTTTAGGGGATTTTAATCATTGTAAAACATATCTTTTTAAATTAAGATTAGTTCTTTTTTATATTTTTGGATGTGAGCCTAGCCTTCATCAGCTGAGCCATCCCTCCAGTCCAAGATTTGTGCACCATTATCTCAAGTGTATATAGATGTTTTATCTGCATGAACATCTGTGTATCACATGTATTCAGTGGCCAAAGGGAAAAAGGGAGCATCCAGTCCTCTGGAACTGGAGTTACAGATGATTGGGAGCTGCTACATGGGTGCTGCTAATTGCACCTGAGTCTTTGGGAAGAGCAGCTAATGCTCTTAACCCCAGAACTCTTTCTCCAGTTTCTGGAAAATACCTTTATTTAGAGACTGTGTTTTTTTTTCTCTTCTTCAGAGCAAAGAAAAAGGCTAGGGTGACAGGAAGTTTGGTAGACCAGTTAGAGAGATGGAAATCTTCTCTTTGTAATGATTCCACTTCTATATCAGTAATATCGTGGGGGAAATTGTTGCAGAGTCTGGACTGTTTTAAGTGCTAAGCTGGAAAGTCATTCACGGTAGTCTCCATCTACATGCATGCATGCGTGTGTGTGTGTGTGTGTGTGTGTGTGTGTTTGTGTTTTACCATCTCTTTGCAATAAATGTGTGAGTATGTGTGGTATACATTCACCATTAAGGTTATTAAGCATAAATAAGGACAATTTTCTGTGACACTGTCACATCAAGAAATGCAGTGACATGACCTTGTGGCATACCAAGACAACCATAACCATCACGATGAACAAAGGATCTGCCTCTAATAATGTATCCACATTAGGTGTGGGATTAAAATGCATGAGTATGCACCCAAGAATCAGCAGTTTTCAGCCCATGTCCACTTGCCCATTTATAATTATCCTCTGTTAACTTACCTATGAAGAGCCCAACATTAAAACAGTTTTACACCCATGCAGGAACTGCCTTGATTCTTCCTAAGAAGAACCAACTAAGGGTCTAGTCATTCTTACTATGTTTTGTTTTCTTTTTTATGTTTTGATCATAAATGTGGGGAAACTGAGCAGTACTTAAGACATTTTATGTTCTCTTGATCTTGGGATAAATGTATGCCTCACAGAGTAATGGAACAAAATTTAACAAGGACTCTAGAACAAAGCCTAAGAAATTGTCCCTCCATACCAATAATCAACTACTATGGCTCAAGATTATTTTTTAAAAAATCATGTTTTAATTCAACTTGTACATATATTATTTTATTATTCCCTAATAGTATAGTGTAAGAAATATTTTTATACGTGTCAATTGTATTGAGATTATAAATAATGTAAAGATGATTTGAAGCATTCAGGAGAATGTCAGTAGGTTATATGTAGATTCTGTGCCATTAGTATAAAGATCATTTGCATCCAGGGATTTGGGTATCAGAGGGGATCTGGAACCAATAGTCTGTGGCTACTGAAAAATAACTGTACATGAAAATTCTTTATCATTGCATCTGATCATTCATTCTGGGACTGGCCTGCGAAGATTCTGAGAACTTCTTAGCAAGATCTATGTTGAAAAAATTTGAGCCCACTCATTCATGCATCACTTCAATGGGGTTTAATGACTGGCCCTGGGAGGTACAGCACTTTTATGCCTAACTGAGGTTTGAAACCGTAAAGGAGTATAACAGCCCAGTGCCTGTGGCTGAGAAACAGATAAAGAAGCTCATGTCTCCTTGTTCAATGAGTTCCCTCATTAAGATATTGACACTTACTGTGTGCTGGATGGTCAGACCCTGGGTCTCTTCAGAAAGAAGCAATTAGGGCTCAAGGTCACAGAGTTCCCCATGGTTGTCAATAGTTGAGGGGTCAAGTGGTCAGTCCCTCTCTGAGCTTCATTCTCCTCAGGTTTCAAATAAATATTTTAAAAAAATGAAACAAAATCCACTTCGCTAAATGTTAAAGAAGTAACTTCTATGAAGACCCTGATCTTTGCACCTGAGAGGACATATCTCAGATTGCGAAGGTAGGAGCTTGAAGTAAAGACCTATGTGCAAGGGACCCACATGCTGTTTGATATTGTGGTACAAAATCTTCCTTAGCTCAAAGAAGAATTTGATTAGCTGGACACCTGGCCCTCAGGGCTGTAAGATGTGTTTTGAGGAATGGTGTCATTGCAGTGAAAGCAGTCAGTCTTCTTCCTGGGGTCATGCTCCAGAGAGTCCCCTTAATGTGTCTTCTGGAAGAAAGAAACACAGAGTTTCACAGAGAATCAAAGCCTGCTCTTCTCCTTTGGTAAGGACTTTTGATAAGAAATGTCCTGAGACTTACTTTTGCTAGGATCTAAATTATTGAGAAACAGAAAAGACGGCGGCACAAGGCTCTGTGTCAGGGATGCCTAACACTGGACAGACTTGCTTTCTCATCTCTTTAGTTCCTGAATCTCAGACACGGAAACTTTGAAGACATATTTTGAGAACGGAAAACTTTGAAGCCTGGTGAGAAGTCGTAGCAGCTTGATAAACTTGGTGTTGTGATTACCATACATTTGTCAGTTTTCTCTACTATGTAACTCACACTAAGAGAAAGAACCGAGGCTGTGTTGTGTTGGGTCTGACCCACATTATGGATAGTAAATATATTCACTCAATGATGCTGTGTGGATGCCAGCACAGCAAGAGCTTGTGAAACAATTCATGTGATTATATTGGGGAAGTTTTCATCATGAAAGGGTGGTAATTAAACATAATGATAAAAGGGCATGCAGGAACTGATGCATTATCCATTTAAGTACCATCTGAATGGAAAGCCAACATGCGTGGGAAGGTGCAGCCTGATGAGCCTGCAGAGGGTCAAGCAGAAGCTTCCATTAGTGCTGAGACAATACGTTGTCTTATAGCGTAAGTCTATTTTCTGTTATTTGCAGCTAAATGCACTATAATTGATTCAAGATAAATCGATTTCCTTCCAGTGAGGCATATTCTTCCCAATAACTACAATATGCTTGTCTCTTCTCCTAGGCAATCCCCCACTGTACTAGAAGATCTAGCAAACCATATTGGTAATCAGAAATTATTCTCCTGAGCCCTGTTGGGTGTGGGTGGGTGTTCAAAGAGTTTTAGTAGCTTGTTAGAAAATACCTAGAAAGAAGCCCCCTTCCCATAGTCACTGGCAGATGCCAGAGACTGAAAACAGTTGTTTTTACTTTTGTTTGTTTTGTTTTACCTTGGGCAATGGTTGAAACTCCACTTGGTTTTTGCTTTTTGTTTTTGTTTTGTTTTCCGTTGTTGCTTGTGTAGATTATCACTATTGAAAGGTTAGGTAACCTGACCCGCATACACAAGTACTTATAAACTTTATACTTGTCTAATATCAACATTCTGAAGATTAACCAAAACTGATGAAAATATAGCTAATTACATATTTTATTTAGTCCAGTACATGCAAGTTATCATTTCAAAGCTCAATCAAAATTTCACAAATTAATTTACAGTATTAATTTCATATAGCCTTCCAAATCTTGCTTGTCCATTTTGGGTAGCTAAATGTCAAGTGCTCAATAGACAGTATGCAGGTAGCCATACATGCATCTCTACTTCAGTCACAGAATATGACACTCTGCACTTTGTTCTCTGAGGCATCATTAGACTAGTGTTATTCTGCAAGTCATAGTTCCTAATTCTGAGGTGAATACTAACCTCGGTGTGCCTAGGGGATGTCATGACTGCATCTGTCCTTAAGAGTTTTCTTACTACTCTCCATTGGATGTCACTTTATAGCTAGTAGGTGGAAATATTGTAATTCACCCCAGGAACTCCCATTTTTCAAGCACACATGAACTGCAAATATAAATGGAGTACTGGTTTTCTCCAGGTCACGCAGAATAGTTAATGTAAGAAACATGCTTAGACCAAAATTAAATCTTTGTTAGTTGTTTTGAGATAAAAGTGGCTTGTGTATGATTACTTGCGTTGTAAGTGTCTTAGGAAACTAAGAGTCCAGAGAGCACACTATTGTGGAGAGACCATGAGTTTTAATCAAACAAACTGTTATTTGCCAGTAACATTTAGCGTCTTTATTAACTTCTCATTTGTAGAACAGGAGTCATCACTTGCGACACAACTGTTTGTTTAAACCCAAATATATTTTTTCCTGTTGTTTATCAATACAAAAACAATAATCCCCCAAAGCAGCTAGGCCCAGATGCTTTCCAGAATGAAATTCCATCCCTGGACTCCCTTGCATTTCAGTGCATTGCACAGTTGATGCTGGTCAGCAGAGTAAATAGTATAAATGTGTCTGCAATGCCTGAGACGTGGCCTTAGAACAGAAGGAAGGGCGCCATTTCCTTCTGTGCTTTCCTCCTGATGGCCAGAATGCAGGCCTCTAGGTAGAGCTGGAGAAGCCACCATGAACCATAAGGTGCAAACAGGGCAGCAGAGAGTGAAGAGGCCAGAGCCTCTCATGAATGGAATCAGTGCAAAAGTCCTAGGCCACGTGCCTGGATTCAGGGAAGAACAGTTTCCTTTGTCCGTGATTGCTTACTGATAGTTACTCTTGTAACTCACTCCTGAAGATAATATATGTGTGATCCATAAATCCTGTTTTGAGAATTTAATAGGCTAGCATATGCAGAATACTTCCTGTTGTGTCTGGCACAGGGAAATGCAGGTGCTTCATCCGTGACTTCTATTACCTAGCATAAAGTATTGCCTTCAAAGGTCACCGTCAGAGTCAAGTGACAAGTGCAAGTGAACATGCTTTTTAATTTGTGAATCTGAGAAATCACTGTATAAATGTTGCTCGCCATCATTAAATTAGTACTGGGAGGTAGCCAACTGCTGGTGATCTACTTAGATCAATCTTCTTAATGAAAATTGGATACAGACTTCTACTTTTGTGGGGTTGGCTTGGCTTTAATCAATTATGCATGCCTGTAGGGTTGCCATTGCATTGATCTGCTTTGAAGCTGAGACACTCTTGAGTGGTGTAAAGAATCTGATAAGATTGTGACATCCTTCCTTCATTTACTCTTACCTTAAGACCTTCACTACTACAGGCTAGAGAGATGGGTTAGCAAGTGTTAGGCCCTTGCTGCCAAGTTTCATGAGCTGAGCTCAACCCCAGGAACTCACTCGCTGGAAGGGAAGAACCCACTCTCCCAAGTTGTCCTCTGACTTCATACAACCCCAATAAATAAATACATGTATAAAAGTTTAAAATAGATCATTCTAAAAATGACTGTTGTGTTTATAATTAAATCACAATCATAAAGGCTGAGTTAAGTATACCCTTAACAATTTAATGAGCAAACCATTATGTACAACATTTTTCCCCATAAAGAGTAGGTTAACATTTTCTCTGCCCATTAAAAAAGGGGAATCAAAGAAGAGAGACCACTCCTTGAAGAGGTCTAAAACTTTTGGAGTAAAACTCATAAGTAACAGTGTTTTTGTTTCCCAAATTTAAATATCTCCTGGATACTTTCCTTCCTTCCCTCCTTCCTTGCTTTCTTCCTTCCTTCCTTTCTTTTTTATTTTGTTTTTTGAGAAAGGGTTTCTATGTGTAACAGTTTTGGCTGTCCTGAAACTTGCTTTGTAGACCAGGCTGGCCTCACACTCACAGAGATCTGCCTGCCTCTGCCTTCCTAGTGCTGGGATTAAAGATGTGAACCACCACCCATCTTGTATTTTTCAATGTAAGTAAATACTCACCTACCTCAGTTTTATACCTTCAAGAATTGCATTTATACATTTCTACTATTTCATAACCGTTGCTAATAAATTATTTGTAAAATAAACAAGTCTGGTCTTAAAATGATGATACTCAACAGCTTAGCATCATGCAAATTTCATTAGGTTGTTGAAAAGCTGATACACAATAAATGATGAATAAGCATTCACAAGATATTATAATCATGAATAAAATTGACTGAGGCCAGTAATTGTTATTTCTAAAGAAGTGCATTATTGTGTATTATACAGGATTTTTTTTTTTTGGTTTTTACGAGATAGGGTTTCTCTGTATTGTTTTGGAGGCTGTCGGTCCAGCCCGGCCTCGAACTCACAGAGATCCGTCTGCCTCTGCCTCCCGAGTGCTGGGATTAAAGGCGTGTGACACTACCGCTGGCCTTTATACAGGATTCTATATGTAATTAATATTCCCCATGATATGTTTTCATGTTATAAGGTCTCCAGCTTAGACTGTGGCATGTGGTACAAATGGGCACTGTGTTCGAGGACTCAGTTTTTAGACTCAGTTCTATTCTCCTTTGGATCTTCCCAGCTCATGATTATTCTGCTCAGAGACAAAATTGAACAAAACTGTTTTGACTGTCCTGCTGGTAAGACAGAAAAGAAAGGATTTAGCTTTTAGAGCATTTAGAAACCTAATAAATAGAGATTAACCAAGGAAAGATGACTGCTGGGTTAGTACTCACCTTCCTTAGCCTTAAAAACAGTGAGGGTTTAAGTGAGATATGAACAGTGGCCAAGAAGCTAGCTGTGCAGCCTTCTCCTCCGTGGAGATGAAGCACAGGGTATTGCGGGGTAGTGAGGCCTTAGGAGCTGAAGGGAATTAATATGTGGGGTCCAAAACAGCATGGAAATAAGGGCTCTGGGGCAGATGAAGTGCTGGTGAGGAATCCTCACCCAGCAAAGGCAAATGATAAGTTTCTCTTGGTAGGCAGTGGCCTCCTTCTAAATCTGATTGTTTTACCACTGCCAAAACATTTTAAGTATATTTATACAAGAGCTATTAAAAAGGCTGAGAAGAAAGGGGGGCCGGGAGAAAGGATTTATGAAATGCAAACATGCTCTTTGGCCTTCAGTAGGAACCTAGGTAAATGATGTTTGGATAAATGAGTCCAGCAATAGCCCCTTTCCTAAACTGGAGTATCCAGGAATTTATATGCATGGATTGGCAGTCACAGGACAGCACCACCTTGTCATCTGTACCACACCGCTGATTTCTTTTGAAGCTAGAGCCTAGAATGATCATTGGTGAGAAATAACATCAGCATCGGGAACAAATTTGCCAGTTCGGTGAACTTGGAGTCCATCCTTTGCAGCATCAGAAAACTGTGTGCATGGAAGAGGCCATGCCTTTCTATGAAACACTTTCTGTGGGCAGACAGCTTCTGGCAATTTGCACAAAGACCTTGCTGGTGGAGTCTCATGTCAGCTGGCTGAGATGCCAGGCCTGAGTGGCTTCCAGTAATATCATACCTCCCAACATTATGTGGTGTCCTCAGGGCTATAGGGGGCATGGAGTCAAGGGATTTTGGACAAGCTAAATACCTCAGAAATTATCAATTCCATTTTAGTTTATAGCCTAGAGAAATGAACCATATAAGAGTTGTTTTACCTAAGCTTGGGTGGGCAATGGCCTTTTTAGTAAATAATGTTAGAACAATATTAAATGGGTTTTACAAACCTGTTTAACAATGCATCAGTTATAAAAGGGAAGTCAGATGGAGAGAGAGAGAGAGAGAGAGAGAGAGAGAGAGAGAGAGAGAGAGAGAGAGAGAGAGAGGAAATCCTAACAAAAGATCTCTAGCCTGGCACAGTGGCTCACACCTATAATCCAAATGCGTGTGAAGCAGAGGCAGGAGGATCTATCAAAGTTCATGGGCACTGTGATCCATGACACCGAGAGTTCCAGGCCAGCCAGAGCTACATAAGAGACACTTTCTAAAGAGGGGGAAAAAAACCAAAAACAGAGTCTGAGAAAGTGCTCTCTTTTTCTTTTCCATTTTCTCTCAAAATTTAATTTTCTGGCTTTCCACTTCACATTAAACACCCAAAGAAATTCTCTTGTAAAATTTTAGGAAATGACAAAGTTCAGGTATTTATCAAGTCTGAGAGATGATATGAGATTTCTGACTAACCAGTACTACTAAAGTCTGGGCAGAATGCCCTAGAAAATCTAACTTATAAGCATGTTTAATTTATTCTTAGTATATGTGGTGCATGTGTGTGTGTGTGTGTGTGTGTGTGTGTGTGTGTGTGAACATGACTGTGGGAGTACACTTGCCATGACACCAGTGTAGAGTTCTGAAAACAACTTTCAGGAGTTGATTCTCTTCTACTGTGGGATGTGATGATCAAACTGTATAGGAAGTGCTTTTACCCACAGAGCTATCTCAGTAAACACTAATTATTAATTTTCGGCCATACTTCAAGTCCAAAGAAGCTTGGTGGGCAACCATTCTAACAAACCCCAATAATTATATATTAACAATAACAACAAACCAGGGAATATGCCTAATTAAGTATTGTGAAAATGGAATTCATAAAAGAGAATTCCAGATGGATAATACATAAATGGTATTGTTAAACCTCTCTGATAATCAAGAGGCCCACGTTAAAATGATATTTCCCTTTATATATTGTCAATTTGTAAATATTACAATCTTTCAGAATACCCAGTACTTACAAAACTAACAGACTGAGACATAAGAACCTTGTTACAAGGTAGGTGGGCTTCTAGAATGAAGTCAGTTTGCAATATTTGGGAAAAATTAGTATGTATGCCATAGACCTAGCAATGGTATCTACTATCTACTTTTTAGGTGATGGGATTTCTGTGAAGAGAATAATATGCAGTAGGTAGATAGAATAGCACCATCCTAACTATAGCGTTGAGAGAATATAAAGTATGCCATAAAACAGGCTCTATTGTTAAACATGTAAATTAAGTACACACACATAATAAGTTTACTTATTTTTCAAAGACAAATACATTTGTATATTCAGTGACATTTGTGGAAATTTCTAGAATGTCTGAAGTGGAGGAGGGGAAAAGGAATCAAACTCACGAGTGAATTAGCAAAAGAATCAAAACCAACATGTGAAAGCACAAAGCTAAGGCCTTAGCAGCCTGTGTGTCTTAGTTAGGGTCTCTATTGCTATAACAAAACGTCATGACCACCAGCGAGTTGGGGAGGAGAGGGTTTATTTGGCTTACACTTCTATATTGCTGTTCATCATTGAAGAAAAATCAGAACAGGAACTCAGTCAAGGCAGGAACCTGGAGGTAGGAGCTGAGGCAGAGGCCAAGGAGGGTACTGCCTACTTGACTTGTTGCACAGGGCTTTCTCAGTCTCCTTTCTTATAGAACCCAGGACCACCATGCCAGGGACAGTACCACACACAGTGGATTGAGTCTTCCCCCAATTAATCAGTAATTAAGAAAATAACAGGCTTGCCTGAATTCCATCTTATGGAAACATTTTTTTCAATTAATGTCCTTACTCAAACCACTGACACACTCCAAGGATGGAGCATAGAGTGGCTTACAGGCTGTGGCCAGTTAGTCCAACAATGACTGTATACCAACAGAATTTTCAAGAATCCAGTAGTTGTTCAGTCCATGAGGCTGGTTGTCTCATCCAGTCTTCAATGTACTCCAGAACTCTGAAGGGTCAGGCTCTAAGGCCAGTGAAGGAATGAGCCTGCCAGGAAGAGCAAAGGCAATCAGGCAAAGAGCAAAAACTTCTTTTTTTTTTTTCATGTCCTTTATAAGCTGCCTCCTGATGTTGTGGCTCAGAGTAGAAGTGAATTTTCCCACCTCAAAAGTCTGGATTAAAGATTTATCTTCCCGATTCAAATGATGCAGTTAAGAAAAATCACTCGAAGTAGTATTTAGGTTCTTGGGTTTTAGTTAATCCAGATGTGGTCAAGTTGACAACCAAGAATCGTAGTCACAATAAGGGTCTAACATTTGGCTTTTTTGTTTGTTTGTTTGTTTTTCTCATTTTGTCTTTGGGCCAAACCATGAAAGACAGTAGTCTTGCTAAGGGTAGCAAGTCCTTAGGAGTCCTCACCTTTCATGGTACTCTATGGTTTCCATTGGTTACTCTTTCTTTTCTGGATATCTGTCTAACTATCTGTTCATTTGTGTTGTCAACGACATTCATTTCTCTATCTCAACATCACTGGTACTAATGATGTACCAAGCATCCTTTGCATGCAGGAGTCATCATTTCAGTATCCTCCCAGGTCTCTATTGGTTTAATCTCTGGGAGTTAAATAGTTTGCAAATAGGTTGGTCTGAAAATTAAGAAGCATTTTCTTAATCGAGCTTCCCTCCTCTTGGATGGTCTTTGCTTGTGACAAGTTGACATAAAAAAATCTCGCACACTGTGACTGTGCACTGTGAGCTGTACCCAAGACCCCCAAAGACAACTCAAAATGCCATGGAAGGAAGTTCTTTTGTTATTGGCTAAATAGCCTTTGCTGACCTTGGATAATTTAGTTTAAAAAAATAGGCCCTCTGATTTTTCATTGGGAAAAGGAATCATACCAGTAACTTGTACACTAAAATGATGATAGAAATAGAGGGGTTTCTTTCTAAAATATAAAAAAGTTAGTTTCTTATATTTGACCCTGGGGTCATGTAATAAAAGATGTCTTAGAAAGGCTTTGGAATTTTTTAATTGATCCTATTTTAATGGAAGAAAACAACTGACCAAACAATTGTTTCTGAGTAGGCAATGTTGAGGTAGACTGTCACTGTGTTTGTAAGAGTATAGTGTTTCAGCCTGGTTTGCATAAGGCATAGCTTCCCCAGCCACTCAGGTCTACATTACCACCTTGCTTAAAACTAAAGAACATACCAATGAAATGCATATATTTTTTATCCTGTTCAATCTTATTTGACAAGTAAGAAACTTCTATGATAGCTGTTACATTTCCTCTTCTCCCAAATCATATACCTTTGACATTTTTAGATATGGGGCCCAGAATATATTTTCAAGGAAGGGTTTTACAATGCATTTATAAAGTTAGAAATTATATGTAATTGATAAAATAAAAATAATCAGACAAATGAAAGAAGAGCAAAATTGAACCAGTAAATCTAGGATGCATGTCCTTACACCAAACCCCATGAGATCATCTGATGTCAAAATAAGCTAAATAAGAAGGTATGTCATTTAACTGTGCTGATTGAGAATGATAGATTCTATACATGTGTCATTATTTAACTTTATGACTTCTTTTGAGTTCACCTATGATTTTTAGAAAATTAAATAATTTTAGTAAAATATTCTAATGTTTTTAGAGAATAGAAATAAATCATAAACCTTTTTCTGGTGACTTTATTGAGTGCTGTCCAGAAATGCTTACAAGGGTCTTGGGGTATCAAGAGTTTAGGATTACATTAATAACACTAGAGAGTCATCTTATATACATAAGTTGGGGGTGTTTTTGTGTATTTTGTTTTGTTTGTCTGTTTTTTGGAAGTACATGAGTATGGTATTTACAGTTTGCAAGCTTGTATTTCATGGATGTTTTATTTCTGTCTTTATTATAGGTGTTACCCCATTACTCCACCATCCTCATAACTAGTACAGACATATCTTTCCATGTGGAAAAAATAAAATTCATGTGTTTGGTACAAAACATGTAGACAAATTGCTTTCTCCTTCCTTCAAGGCTTCTATACTTGTTTCAAATATCCAAGGGAAACACGAAAGCTTTGTGGTACCCAGCATAGGCAATCCTTCCCAATCACTTTAATTTCATATCAAATTTGTCTACAAGTAGCTCTTTGTGTATCTGTTTGCTGTTCATTTTTCATTCCATTTTTAAGGTGTTCAATCAAAATCATGAGTAGAATTTTACCTACCACAGCTCTTGAATTTTACTAGCGTGTTTGAAATAGTTTTTCCTTTTCTCTTCTAATAACTGTAGATTTTCAGCAGCCAAATATAATCTGAATCTTAATCTTTTTTGCTTGTTTTTTTTCAAGACAGGGTTTCTCTGTATTGCTTTGGACCCTGTTCTGGAACTTGTTCTGTAGAACAGGCTGGCCTCCAACTCACAGAGACCTACCTGCCCCTGCCTCCTGAGTGCTGGAATTAAAGTGTGCACCACCATCACCCCGGCTATAATCTGAATATTTTTTTGTCTTGAGTTACAGCAACAGCAAAATTTAGCATTAGAAGGTATAAACATTACATAATGTGAAGAGGTTTGAGGAGAACCCCCAGCCTTTTCTTCGCATTCAAGCATCACCTTCCAGATAGATAAGGTAGGAAAGGCCCATGCTTGTAGCTGTGACTACACACTCAGCCTTAGTAACTGTAACCCGATCATGTTTTCACTGGAAGTCCTTTGAAGTTAGACTCTTAGCATGACTACTGATACCTGAAGTGTGCCCTGCAAACATCAATCCTTCAGATACAAAGTATAGAGCTTGCTTTAGTAATGGTACATGGATTACTTTCAACTAATCTTAAAATAACCTTTGCTAGTGAATTCGATTATTTCATTTTTAGGAATGGAAATAATAATAGTCACTTGGCCCCAATGGACACAATGAAAAAAGATGTGTCTGACTCCCCAGGCTGCTACCTAAACTTGGAAGCAAAGGCATTTAATAGTGTGTTCACATCAGTCTATCTTCTTTCATCTTAGTCTCCCTTATACATCAGACACCAGTTCTTTTTGCAGAAGTGTAATTGTTGAAGAGGGGCTGGGTGGTCTGCACTCTGCACCATGTATTTGATGTGCTTCCATTTAAATCAAATGGTCATTGACCAACAAAAGAGCAACTCAGTTACTTCAGGAGTGATTCTAAATGTGTGTATGTGTGTGTAAAGCAGCTATTGGTACATAATGAAAACCATCCTTAAAGGTTTAAAGGACTGACTTTTAAATTGCATTATGTAGATACCTAGAACCAAATACCAAGGGCTAGGCATTTTCTAATCCAATATTTTCTTAAATTAGTGTTGATAGAAATTATTTTTTTCAAGGGCTCTCCAATTGTTTTCCAGAAACAATTGAAAATCATCCTTTAATTTTTACTTCCATTTCTTTAAGATGTGTGTGTGTGTGTGTGTGTGTGTGTGTGGTATGCATGTTTATTTGTGTGGAGATACATACCTTTATGTGGGTACGTACACATGATATATGTGTGTGTGCTATAGTTAGAGATGAACATCATGTTTATATATCTATAAATGTATTTTTAAAAATTTATACATTATTATGTATATGATTTCTTTCTCCTATCTCTGTCTGTCTGTCTGTCTCTTCTCTCTCTCTCTCTCTCTCTCTATCTCTGTGTGTGTGTGTGTGTGTGTGTGTGTATGTGAACACCATAGTGCATGTGGTGGGGGACAGACTACAACTTCATAGAGTTGGCTTTCTGTTTCCATCTTTACTTGGCTTCTAGTGGTTGAACTCAGGTCACCAGGCTCAAGTAGCAAGAACCTTTCCCAATGAGCCATCTCAGTGGCTCTATTTTAGATTTTTTAGGCAGGGTTTCTCCCTGAACCTGGAGCTCACCGACTTGGCCCGACTGGTTGAGCAACAAGTCCAAGGATCCCAGTGTCTCTGCCTCTCCAGCACTGAAGATCCTGAGGGACATCACCAGGCTATATTTTATGTGGGCGCTGAGGGATTGAACTCAGACACTCATATTTCTATGGCAAAGACTTTAAAGATTGAACCATCTCCCCAGCCCTCCATACATACTTAGCAGTACTAAATACTGACATAACAAGGTCAGAAAGATGATTCTATGAATAAAGGTATTTGCTGAGTGAGCATGGCAAACTCAATTCAACCCCAAGAACTCACATACATGTGAAAAGAGAGAACTGACTCCACATCATTATCCTTTGACCTACACACACACACACCATGTACACACATAACAACAATAGTCAAATTAAAAACCATGATGTCATGCTGATAGAATGTTTTGGTGCAAATCTAGTATCTTCATTACTCTGTCAAAGCATGAATTTACATGTTAATGCTTAGTCCTCCCCAAAAGTGTCAAAACTGGTTGGGGAGATGTCTCAGTTAATAAAGAGATTGCCTAGTAATAATGGTAACAAGAGTTCAATTCCCAGAACGTACCTAAGAAATAATGTGTGGTGGGTGGGTCATGCCTATAATCCTAGCACTGGAGGAGACAGGCCATTAGAACTCCATGGCTGTCCAGACTATCCTCGATGAAGAGTTCCAAGCCAGGAAAGACCCTGTCTCAAATAAAAGACAGAAGCCCACAAAGGACCAATACCTCTGGTTGAATTCTGACCCACAAATAAGTAAGTACCTTCTATTCTCATGTAATCACCAACATGTGTATGCCCCTACATGTACAAAATTAACAAAATATTTAGGTATAGTTGTGTGTAGTAAAAAATATTACCAACAAGTGTTAAACATTTTAAAAATATTTTTCTTTTATTTTGGAGATTATAATACAATTTACATCATTTCTCCCATCCTTTTCCTCCCACCAAATTCTTACATATATGGTTCCTTGTGCTCTCTCAAATTGGCAGACTCTTTTTTCTGTAATTGTTGCTACATGAATATATGTCTATACATATTATATGTATATGTATATACATACATATATAGAGATAGATGATAAATAGATTCATAAATATAACCTATTCAGTCTGTACAATGTTACTTGTATGTATGCTTTTAGGATTGACCGTTTGGTGTTGGTTAGCCAGTGGGTGTTCTGTTTCCTGGGGAAGGCTATTTCTGCTGTTCTCAGCATTCCTTAATTTTTATGTAGGGTTGAGGCCTTGTAGGTTATCTTCCTTCCATTTTGGTGACTTGGGTAATTGTAGTTAAAAGGTTTTCCTTCCAGTTTTCTAGTTGAGTTATTGGATTTTTCAATTCCATTTTCATTTCAGCTTGTCTTCTTCAATGTTTCTATCTGCTTTTTGAATTTCATTCTCAAATCTTGGATTGTCTTTATTATTTTCATGAGCCTTGTGTTTGTGTTTTCTTGGGCATCACTCAGCCTTTATTCTCCTTAAGGTCTTTCTCCTTAATTTCATTGAGCTGGTTGTTTGTGTTTTCTCTAAGCAAATTGCATTCTTTGATGAAGTTCAGAACTGTTTGTTTATTAAGTTCTGTGACCTGGGATTCATCTAAGTAATTCTCATGGGCAAACTTGTCTACAGGAATGGCAGGTTCTGACGAGAAGATACTGGCTTGATCTTTCATATTGTTGGTATTTTTCTATGTGACTTCTCTTGCTAATTCTACTTCTGATACATCAGAGCAGGCTGCAGCAGAAGAGATGACATATGGGTAAGTTGGGCTTAGAGGACAGAATGGCTTGGGTGGGATGAAGTTATATGGAATTATGGGACTGGAGTCCTATATAGGTGTATCCTGATTCAAGCTTGGAGTATTAGGGTAGAACTAGCTGGCTAAAAAGTTTGATGTGACTTGGGGTATGGGGGCCTATGACTTGGGAGGTAGATAGAAAATATATGACAGAAGGTTAGAGATGTGTTGCTGTATAAGCAGGGTGGCCAGATCCGGTGAGAGCACCATATCTGCTGGTGGCTTGGGGAGGGTATTTGGACAGAGAGTATTAGGGAGACTTCAAGCTAGCCCCTAGAGAAAGATGTGACACATTTGGCTGGGTAGGGAAACTGGGTGCTGCTCCATGTGATAAGCATTTTTGATGAGGAAAGTTCAGAAAATAATTGGACCAATTTGCACCAGTTAAAGAGATCATAGGGTCTAGGCTTGGAACCTGCTATAATATAGTACTTTTTCTGCTCTGTGATATAAGCATTAACAAATATTAAAACTTTCTTCTGCTAGGCACATAATATTTCAGTGAATGTAATATAAATTCAAATTTAAGATAATAATAAATTTTACTTAAGAGTACTCATTTGGAAAAGTGCTTTTTGACTTGCTACAAAAAAATCAAAACATCCAAAATTCATGAAATTAACAAAGAATATGACCAAACTGTTAGGAATGTGTCAAGAAGGTGAATATGGCGGGTGTGGGACCTAGGTCTGAAGGCTGGAACTGCAGTGGGTGTGGGAGAGCTGATTGGAAAAAAGACCTGCAGACTTGATTCATAAACATAAAGAGTTTATTGATGGAAGGTTTATTGGAGAAAGAGGGAGAAACAGAAAGAGAGGGGGGGGGAGAGAGAGGGGGAGAGAGACAGGAGAGAGAGAGAGAGAGAGAGAGAGAGAGAGAGAGAGAGAGAGAGAGAGAGAGAGAGAGAGAGAGAGAGAATGCCTCCTCAGAAGAGGGGAAGGTGGGCGGAGTTTTTCTCTTAGAGAGAACTCTGTGCCTGCATGCAGAGCCCGGGTGCACAGAATCACTGTGCCAAGTTCTCAAGAGGCAGGGCCAGGTCTGCCTGGATTACAACATCCCTCACACCTTCCCACAGTATTCCTAACACAGACTGTGTTACTTGTACGTGTGAAAAGTCACAGAGAAGCCTATTGGTTTTTTGTAGCTATTATGCACTAATAAACATTTAAAATATATAGTTGTTATACTTCCTTCAAAGTCAACAGTTACTCTGTGTCCCTATCTATCACAACTTGATAGCATACTTCCATGCCTAACTCATCCACAACTTCCCTTTAACATTCAGGAATGAAAAGTCCTTTCCAGGTTTTAAAAAGATATGGGCATTTTTCATCCCATTGATGTTTGGGGAGATATTTCTTCAAAACACCCTGTGAAACCTAAGTGGTCATCCCTAAAATTTTGCTTGTTTGTTTTGTTTTCTGAGACAGGGCTACTCTGTTTTGGAGCCTGTCCTGGAACTCTTTCTGTAGACCAGGCTGGCCTCCAATTCACAGAGATTCATCTGCCCCTGCCTCCAGAGTGCTGGATACAATTTCTTTTTTAGCTTAAAATAGGAGGGGCTAGAAGGGAAGCATTCACAACATCATTCCTGTTATCAGGTGGTGCAGGTGTTCATCCACATTGTCTTAATGAGGAGGAAGAAAAGGAATTGTTGTTATTTCCATTGAATAACTCAGAACTGTAACTCCTACCCAGTCATCTAGTTGCGCAATCGTGGAGCAAACTTTTAATAAAAAGGCAAATTGAGTTGTTCCAGAAACCAGTCAGGAAGCCCAAGGACTGGTCAGTGGCCTGGCTGAATCTCATCACTGTGACATCACAGCCAAGGCACAATGACTCACACATTGCGCATCAATGCAGATATTATAAAACCACCTAGTGAAAAATGCATTTGCACTACCTGTTTAGAACAAACATTTTGCTAAACGATCTGTAAGTTAGAAAAGGAAACCTATTCATGTGGAAATGTGTTATCTAAATGGTACAGCATCCAAAGGGTTTGGCGCTTCTCTCATGGGAATCGATGTGAGACTTGCATTAGTGTGGATGGTGTGATCTACAGAAAGGAAACAGTCAGACAAATGGCACATGCCAGACATAGCCAAGAAATGAATGGTAGCACCAACCAGGCTCAGTGAGAGATAATCAAGCACCATCTTTTTCCTTCTGTTAATTTATGCTTAAAACTAAAATGAAAAAAGCCCCAGTGTTGCTGAAAAAGGTTTTTGTTTTCAACAAATGATACGCTATGAATCCCATTCAGTAGCTACTATTGACTATTGACTCATGACGAAACTACAGTTGCTTGCATTTCAGCGACTGGTGTAACAGCTCGATCTCGTGATTGCTGTGCCGATTGCCTCTGCACCAGCACGTGGCAGCCTCCCTCCCTTTTTGGTCTGGGCTTATCTGATACAACTTTGTTCTTCCAGCAGTCTCAGTGATTGGCAGTCATGAAACAGCTTTCGGGGGAGCTGGTATGAAGTATTCAAACCCCTCTGAAGGGCATTGCCTTAGGTGAAAATCTTTCTCAGGAGATTCTGATGTGCGCCCCTCTGCCCTGCTTTGTAAACCCTTCCCCCTTTTGAAGAATCACCCCTATTCTCAAATATTATAGGCTCCCTCTCCCTTTGGGAAGCCCTCATCTTTGCATGAAGATTGAGACTTTGCAGTTTTTCTTCATGCTGGTGTTCTAGAACACTACACGCATTCTAGATGCACCGAGAGATGCACCGAGAAGGGCGTTAGCATTGAGGAGAGCTCACTCCTGACTTCTTTCCATTTCTGCAGCAACAGAGGATTTACATCCGTCCAGCACCTGAGCTGTGATCACCACCCTGAGAAGGTGGGTTGGGATTAAAAGGCCAGGGGATAGAAAGATGCTTCTCTCTGGATTATTTGCTTAGAAATTCTAGCCAGAGCCAGTGAGCCATAGATCAAAGCAGTGTTTCATCAGCGATATTAATGGCGGCTTCAGGTCTGCGTCAGTGACCTGGACCTTTCATTCACTGTCAGGGAAAGGGAAAGAAGAGGTCAGGTCCCTGCTGGACTGAGACTACATTCCCTAGCACCTGAAACAATTAGCCTCGGGGGCTGCAGGAGTCTGCACGTGCTTCATCTGCCTCCAAAAGTAAATGACTGGACAGCATCAGGGTACCCTTCTGGGAAGGGAGCGTCATCCCACAGAGGATGCTTTTTATGCTCCCCCCACCATGACTTAGGCCATCATCTGTCAGATGCCGGAAGTGTTGGCTGCAGATGGCTCATAGCCAAGCCTCCCCAGGAACTGCCCTTGGCGTGAGACTGCTATCTCTCATGTGGGTAGGGAGCAGCCTGCCTATGCACAGTGCAGGGGCAGGCCTGGGCAAAGGTAAGTGAGGAGGTGATCTCCTCAGCTGAATGTAAAACGTCAGATCCTGTGATGATCAAAATATCGCAGTTGTACATAATAATAGCATCAATATGGATAAGTTTTTCTTTTTGTCAGTGACATGGATATATGTCCACATAAACACTGATCTCTGATTTACTTACAGCTTTTAATGTCTTGTATATTGTGATTTTTTATGATTTTATATTTTTTAAGAATAACATGCTAATACATTCACTATTGTGGCTACTGAATATTTGGATGGGCCTAAATGTTTCCTCCATGCAAATGTATCACTCACCCACTTTAACCTAGCCCTACTGGATTGTTTCATCAGAGACAAAGGCCTGTTTACTTTGACTTAAAAAGGCCAACCCTGAAGGGCCACTCCAGGAGTAGAGAGCCCTCTGGAATTCAACTTCACAATCCAGCCCTGCCTGTCATCCCCTGTGTCTTATCAGTCTCATTCCTAAAGTGGTTTCTTCAGGTGAACCTCTGCCTGTTTCCCTTAGATGGTACCAGACAAGAGAAATGAACTTGGATGATCAGAGAGTCTGAGAAGCTGTTCAAGGTCCCACAGTACCTATGTCCTGAGAACCTAGGACTGTCTCACATACAGTCCTCACACTACCTGTATGTAGCCCATGGCCAGAAGAATGGGCACAGCCCACCAAGTCAAAGGAGAAGTCAAAGACTTCTGCTGTCCTCACACACCATCTGGAGGTGACACGGGAAGCTTTTGTAAGTTCCAGGTTGTCAGCCTGATATGATTTCAACCATGTGAGAAATAGAGCAACGCTCTTTCCCGAAGATGTCGGCATCCCAATCTCTACAACAGTGAGTGTTTGAACTGACAAGGCAAGAGAGACCACAGGTTGGCTGCGTTAGTCTAGGGGAGGGTGCCTTGCTTTGTCCGTATGGGCTCCTAACTATGGAAGGAAGGGATGAAGTTAAGGCCAGATATGTTGGCACATGTGCCAAAAAAAAAAAAAATGGAGGTGGCTTCTAGAACCTGGTGAGGTCAAAAAACAAACTACCTTTGGGTTCCCAAAGGAAGACAGCTTGGCACCACCCTGTTTTCAGTCATAGACTGAAAGACTCATCTCAGACTTCTGACCTAAAATAGAGGAAAATAAACCTACATTGTTGGGAGCCAGCCACTATGCAATGAATTTCTGGGAATAGCAGTAGGAAACTACTACCGACCCCCTACCTCTGTCCCAAGGGCAGAGCCTTTTAGCCTGACACCAGGGCTCCTCCCTAAGTCATTCTGACTTGATCCTCAACTTGAAAGGAACCCTAAAGTAAGAAGAACCAGAGACAAGTTCAACAAAGACTTCTCAGTTGTACAATATTAGACATTTTAAAAAAGAGCTTGGCTGTGTGGAAGGACTGATCAACGGTACTGGTCCAGATGGCCATGTTCTTCTGACATATGGAAGTCTAGGATAGGCGGGACATCTACATGGAGGCAGCAGGATGATTGACATAAAAAGGCAGGCACAATCCAGGAGCTCTTTACACAAGGACACTTTTTTTTTTTTACTTTTCTAATTTCTCAGTAATATTTTTTCAAATTTTTCAGTAATACTGCTGTGTTTCTTATATAATATTTTACAAGCAGATTTTCTTTACTTTTCTGATTCTGTACTATCTGTCCAGTACTTGGAATACTGATTGTCCAGAAATATCCAGTGTGTGGTTGTGGAAGACAAACATTCCTATTGTCTTCATGTGGAACCAGTAGCTATTTTTCTCTTGTTGCATTGGGAGATGTCTAGTTTCAAAATCTCTTGTAGTTGAACAATAAAAGACTGGCTTGGGTTCATGTAGTTAGACATTTGTGTCTAAAGGACATCAGGTTTATTATGCAAAAGCTGAATGTTGGAGAATTTTTATATTAGTTATTATGAAAATGATAAACTCCTTGGATAAGAGCCACAGCAGGAATATTTGGAGCATTAACAAAAATATCTAAACCATAAACAAAAGAGAGTTGAGTTTCCTTCAATAACATAAGGGGTTCTTCTGTGGAAACAGATGAAGAGAGAGGGTAGTACACTTTGTGAATGAGATGAGGGACGGAGAGAGAGGAGGTCATAGTTTTATAGTTGAATGGCTAGGACTTTGAGCAACCGTGCAATGGTATTTTTTTTCTTCTGAGTATGTGTCAGCAAGGTGCAGTTCCACAGAGGAGTCATTACCAGGCCAAGTCCTAGAATCCATCCAGAGAATCATCTTTTCCTCCCTAAGGGCTCAGCATCTTAACTTGTCCTCTGCCTCTCCTGATAAGTTCACTTTACCAGATAGCATCTTGTTTGCACTGACCTCCTGGAGGAGTGATGCTCATTTATCTCCTTGGATTGTGCTTCCTTATTTGACTGATAATAGTTTACAATGGCCCCAGGACAGATGTTGAGCCCAAGAAGATGAAGGTGGCGCAATACACACTTAGTAAATGGTATAATAGGGAATCCTTAGGGCTAAAGGAAGCCAGCCTGATTTGGTCTTCTTAAAGTTTCTCCTTGTCTTTCAAAACAGTTGAGATGATAGTTAAGGTGCATTTTTACATGATGCTTAAACAATGTTTAAATATAAAACTCATAACACAGTAAGAGCAATAATGTTCTATATCAACATAGCACCAAAATGCAGGTGCATGGATCTTTATGATTGCCCTTGGTTTGGAAAGTGGAAAGCCTAGTGGTAGTCCTAGTACATGGCAGACATCTGGTGGCAAGAAAATGAATGGAATTACAATGTTGAGGCAGGTGTGCTGGTTCACTCTTCACTCGTGGGCCTACGGCAAGAAGATCACACACTTGAGGCAGGCTATCCTGGCCTACTTGATAAGACACTATCTCCAAAAGATGACCAAAATTGCCAGATAGTTCAGCAGTTAAGAGCAGTGGCTCCTCTAGAGGAACCAGGTTGAATTCCCAGCCCCCATATGACAACTCACAAACATCTCTAACTTCAGATCCAAGGGATCTTGTGTCTTCTCACCTCTGAGGTCAACAGTCACAACATGGTACACAGACATATGTGCAGATGAAACACCCATACACATAAAAATTAATTAATTAGTAAAAAGGAAACTCACTTTAAGAAATTACTAGATAAACAATTTACCACATTGCAAATTGCTATTTTAATGAAAGTTGAATATTTTCCCTATTTCTGATTAAAATATGCTTTTTATATGTAGGTGATCAGCTATGCCTGGGTATAGCTATCAGAGTTAGTCCTGTGGAGAGAGAGGTATCAAAGAATCAGGCAGCATGAGTATAGTGGACACTTGAAACCTAGCAACTTTCTTGTCTATTACTGTAGACGTATGTCAATTGTCTTCCTTTCTCCTGTCTACATTAATGGGGACTGGGAACCCAAGGGCTATGTAAGCAGAAGTTAACTGGCAACAAGAAAGCAATGACATGTCTGTGAGCACTGTGCGCCATGTGTGAGGGCCCTCTGCTTGGCACAGTGCTTAGCACTGAAGAGGTCTTCACTGGAACTGATAAATGGCCAGACAGGTGAATGAATATGAACATGAAGGAACATTAAAAATGCAGTCTGGTCCACATCTAATTTTGGGGATATTTGAGGATACTTTGAGGCAACAGTGAAAACCTTTATGTAACTGTGAACCTGATTTTCTGTTTATTTGGAAGAACATGTTTTATGTATGTATGTATGTATGTATGTATGTATGTATGTATGTATGCTTATATATGCATTAGTCTATTTTCTGTTGCTATAATGAAGTACTTGAGGATGGTTAGTTTATAAACGAACAAGGCTTACTCAGAATACTGTGTTGGATGCTCATGATCATTTATGAGCAGCACTAGCTCCAGCAGTGGTTTCACGGATGGATAACTTAGTTTAATGGAAGGAGAGGTCACAGATTAAACAGGTAGTCAGAGATAGGGCTGGAGGGCAGTTCTGTTTCCTTCCCCCCTTCCTTCCTTCCTTCCTTCCTTCCTTCCTTCCTTCCTTCCTTCCTTCCTTCCTTCCTTCCTTCCTTCATCCCTTCCTTCATCCCTTCCTTCCTTTTTCCTTCCTTCCTTCCTTTCTTTCTTTTTTTTTTATAATAATCTAGTCCTGGAGGCACTAGCTGGAGTCTTGAGAGAACTATATTAATCTCTTCAGATTGGAATGCTTAGGTGACCCAATCATTTTTCACTAGGCCTCACATCTTCAAGTTTCCAGTACATTTTAGTGTCAGCACACTAGGGAACATGCCTTGAGCACATGAGACCTTTGGTGGGGGATTACCCTAAATAAAAATGTTTGCATGTATATACAATGTATGTATATACATTGGTGAATGGATGTGATTAAAAAAAGAACAGTCATATTCCCCGAGCTCTACCCCCCATTTCTGAAATGAAGGGACTGGGTTCAGTAATCCAACATGTTAAGAGGCAAATGCATTCTGTAAGTTATGTCAGTGGCTTGTTAATCACCAGAACACACACCATTGGTAGAAACGAATGCCAAGAAAAGGCATTTCAGAAATGTATACATGTTGCATTGTCTATTCCTTTAGGAAACTGCATTTGGACGTAGTTTCCATTTTTTTTCATCATATCCATAAAGGCAAGTTATTCAGCATCATATGCTGGTGGCTGTGCTAGGAGCATTCACTTGAGTCCAGGAACAAGATTTAGCTGTAATACACAAGCAAGATGGTTTTTCTTTGAAATGGTTCTGGGGGCTGACCCTCAAGGAATGTGGTGTCAGTATGCACAGAGGTTGACATAGCAACCGAGGTGTGAAAAAGTGAGTAATCTGTAGTCAGGCTCCTATGTGGGTGTGTCCTCCTGGCTGGGATTGCATTATTACTCCCTTACTAAGCACGATGCAGGGCATTTACCACCTGCTCTGTGAGCACATCCTGCTCAAGCCACATTCCTGACAGCAGGTCAGTGTTGAATCAGCTGCTTCACACCCATCGGCTTGTTTGCATGTCAGCAGTCTACTCCTTAAGTAGAAAACAGAGGCTTCAAAAAGCCTGGAGGATTTGCCCCAAATCACACTGCTAAGAAGGGGTGGAGGATGAAAACCCAGGTTGTCTGATTCCAAAGCACAAGATGCTGCTTGGGGCCTCTCTCTTCTTATCCACGATCAGAGGCAGGTCAGACGAGTACAAAGCGGTGTGCCTCACCCTGCTCTAAGTCAGAAAGACTCTCTATTAAAATTATGTTGATCGGAGCCAAACTGTGCTCCTGTATCACACTGTCTGCTTTGCAGTAAACGATAGAGGATGGGTTAGAGATGGTTCCAAAATTGCACATAAGTGTTTTTACACTGCGAATCTCCAGCTGTCCCCTTTCATTTTGTTTTTAGTGCTGTTTGAAAGGGCAACCCGTCTTGTCTAGATCTCCCAGCCATTGATGTAGGTTTTACTACTCTTTCCCCCTTCTCCTAAATGCCTTCCGCAGGGCACTTCTGCCACCCACTGAAGTTCGGTTCTCAGCTGTTGAGGGAATCACAGAGGGGTTCAGTATTTTTTCAGGTTCATGTGGATAAAAGGGAACAGAGCAGGCTCCCCCCCCCAGATGCTGATTTCTAGTCAGCATGCTGCTTGGGTTCCCTGGTTGAACATATTTCAGCCATCCAGTGCCTACAGAGAAAAACACCACTCCAGACTCAGGTCGCTATGGTAACTGATGCTCAGCAGGCAGTTGCTGTTTCATTTAACATCACCGGCTTTAAGAACTTGAAGGGAAAGCATGCTTTCAATAGAAGGGAAAGGGGAAGCTGAGCAGTTTAATTAATGCATCTCAACCTAATGTAAGGAAACAGGTCACTTGCACGGTTTGACCATATCTCACCTAGTTCTATTTTACCTCTGGTTCAGATCTCAATCATCAAAGGACAGGATCTTTCTCTCGTCGTGTGTGAAGTGCTCAAAGTGGGTAGGAAAGGGGAAACAGGGGTTATGCCGGACCTTTTGCAAAAGGATTTTTCACTTTATAAAGCCATCTCAGCTTGAGAGTATACAGAAAAGAATGGCTTTCTCTTCTCTCACCCACAAAGGAGGCCTGAGAGATGGGTTGCTAGGCAACCTCACACCGAAGTCTGGGGCGCTTTGAAATTAACATAGCTGACCTCCCCATCATCTCTGCAGCTATGCTATTCAAAACCATTTTATGAGTCTGTAGGACTTAAGAATGTAGATATAAAATGTAAATGAAAAATAAAGAATAGGGGAAATAAATCCTTTTCAGGCAAAGACCAAGATTTGTGGAGAGGGAAGGTAGTGTTGGCTGCTATAAATCAGAAACTCACATTGTTTAATAATATGGGAAGACATTATTTCCCTCAGTATTCTTTTGGCGATATTTATAACTGCCGTGTAGGTCATTACATCAGAATCTGAAAATACTTAGGGTCAGTGGAGAGATAGTTTCTAATGCCATTGCTGTACACATGTGTAACAAAAGTTCTCCAGTTTCATTCTTCACCACATGGTGGCTTGTTGAAAGCTCCAGAGTCTCCTACTGTCCTTTCTGTCACTACCTCGTTAATGTGACACTGTTGGTGTGGGAAGAGATGGTACTCAGTTTGCAAGGAGGGGAACATTTAGAAGGAAATGGCAAAGCTGCTCTACTGAGCACAGTAGATACTATGATCTGCAAGAAATTCCTTAGTGTGGCTTTTTCAATGCGTCATGCCACTGCGGTATGGTTATGGGGACATTTTTTTTTTCGAGACAGGGTTTCTCTGTATTGTTTTGGAAGCTGTCCTGGAACTCGCTCTGTAGACCAGGCTGGCCTCGAACTCACAGAGATCCGCCTGCCTCTGCCTCCCGAGTGCTGGGATTAAAGGCGTGCGCCACCAACGCCCGGCGGTTATGGGGACATTTTCAGATAGGTTGTATGCATCAATACTGAAAATCAAAGTTGGAAGTGTGAGTGCTGGGCAGGGAAGACTGCAAGCAAATATGCTTCAGTGGGTTTGTGTTTGTGATGGATGTTGGGATGAGTTAATTCTGAAGTACTTTAGTTGTGTTAAAGAGAAATGAATGTGTTAGAATCCAGGGTTTCAGTACAAAGACTTGTGCAAATAATTTTGAGGAATCAAGAAGCTCTGTGGAATGATTTGGAATTGTTGGAATTGATGTGATTTTGTGATTCCTAAAATATACAAGAAGTACACCCATGTGATCCATGTATATGTGTATTCATGCATGTATACATGCTTACTAACTACACAGAGGGAATAATATTACACCCTGGGATCAAATAACAGTTTTTTTGTATCCGCATTTCAATTTTTTACATTTATTTATTTGTTTTATAGGTGTGTGAAAACACACATTCTTCTATGTGTGTGGAAAACAGAGGACAACTTGTGGGTGTCAGGTCCTGCCTTCCATTCTGTTGGTTCTAAGGAGCAAACTCTGGTCATCAGATTTGGCAGAAAATGTTTTCAACCTGCTGAGCTGGCTGTCTCTTCTCCTACCTCAGATTTTAATTTAAAATATTAACCCCAGTAAAGGAAATCATGTCTTTTCAGTCTTTTTTAAAAGCCACAGAATGGAAATGGTTGGATTCCAAGGACAGGGCAGGGTAATTAGAAATTGACACACACACACACACACACACACAAACACAGACACACACACACACACACATGCACGCACGCACGGATGCACGCACGCACGCAGTGTGTCACAAGGACACAAGAATCAACCAAAGGGGCTTCAGCTGACCAAACCTGAAAAAACTTGAGCTCCAGAATTACTAATGACATTAACAAATTATGAAAGATCCTGAAAACCTGAAATTCATGAGCCTACAGGCTAAATTATAAATTTAAAATGGAGTTAATACTCTGACATATGGTAAACTGCTGGTCACTGATTGCTGTACATTGGAGGAGAAGGGATGATATTAGAATACTACCTTTTATGACCGTCACGAGGAAGTGAGATCAGACAAGGCTAATGACACAGGTAGGGGGAATTTTGGAAGAAGACCAGGAAGTCCATGTGATCCCAAAGTGTCTCTTTATAGATCTATAGTTGGAAGGAGAAATACAGCTATATACAGAGAACTCTGGGTAATCGAAGATAACTCATCTGCCACACTCATGTGTGGTTCAAGATGTGATTGTCTGAGGATATAATACTCATGTTCTGTTATGGCCATGGATGCTTCTGATCTCAAATGGAATTATCAGACAAACCCAAAATAAGTATTACAGCATAATAAACATTCAGGTGCTGTGGAGGACTGTACTTATCTAGACCCTGTGTGGCATAAAAGACAGAGAAAGTTTGAAATTTAAAGTTTCATTTATTTATAAAAATATGAGTGCCCTATCTGCACATAGGACCTTATGCCAGAAGAGGGCATCAGATCCAACTATAGATGGTTTTGAGCTACCATGTATGTGGGTGCTGGGAATTGAACTCAGGGCCTCTGGAAGAGCAGCCAGTGCTCTTTACCACCGAGCCTCATCTCCAGCCCTGAAGTTTGCAATTTAAAGAACACTACAAAGACACCATCTGACCAGAGAATGGATCTTAATTCAGGGGGTGGAGTTGGGAGTGGGAAGGACCCTATGGGATCAATCAGTTAGTTTTAAGAGTTGAAAAATTATTATATCAATTCTAAATTTCCTAAGGTTGATAACAGCAGCAGTTTGACCATACAGGAGACTACCTTCTTAGGGAAGAAATAATTAAGGTAGAGCTGTGTGTACTTTACATGCTTCTTAACCCATTCTCAGGATGCTCTGAAAAAAAAAAGCCATGCTTGTTTATATGTGATTGTGTGAATGTATATAAAATTTGTATTTATTCAGAAAGATAAAATATTAGAGATATTTAGTAAGTATCTGGGCAAATCTCTGTTTTGGTGTGGGAGCTTCTGTAGTCTTCTCATCTATGCAACTTTCTGTAAACCTGAAATTATTTCCAAATGAAATGTTCATTAAAACTTCCTATCTGTTTGTGGAAAAAGTAATTTGTATTGGAATGCAAATGAATACTTAACATTTTAAGAAACATATGAAGGGCTGGAGTGATAGCTTAGTGAGTATTTATTAATGAAGTCTGAGGATAAGAGTTCTATCCTTCAGAATCCACATACCAAAATCAAGGCATGACAATTCCATTCTTGTAACCCAGTACTGGAGAAGACAAGACAGGTGAATTTCAGGGGCTGCTCAGCTAGCCTAGCACACTTGGCAAGTTCAAGACAATGAGACACTCTGCCTAAAACAAAACAACCAACCAACAAATTATAAAACATAAAAAGTGTAGATGGTCCCTAGGCATGAAAGCCAATGTTTTTCTCTTTATGTGCCTGAATACACATACAGACATGCACTTGTACACACATACCTATGTGCATGCACAGCACAAGCACACACACACACAAACACACACAGACAGAGAAATACACAAATAGTCAACACATTCAGCAAGATTTATGTTTGATTGCAGAGAAATGACACCATGATACAGGTTCATGTTCACTCATTTTAAATTTGCATATGTGTGTGTGTGTGTGTGTAGATTTTCCTCTATTCTATGATTCTTATGTCAAAATATCTTTGTACTTTGTCACTTTATTCCTGGCGAGAAAGTGAATAGAAATTTGTAACAAACACTGGTATCGGACAAGTGTTGAATCTGTTGTTTCAATGATCTCACATTAACCGTGTGGAAAGAGCACTTCTGAGGTCATTATTTTGACTCACCATTTTTCCTGAAAGCAGGTCAGCTCAGTGAGCCTTTCAATGAGACTGCATCGGAGTGGGATACTGCCAGCTACAGCAAATCACCTGTCCTGGGCAAGTGTTTTCTCAGGCTCTTACATCACTTCCCCCATTAAAAATACACCGCGGCTGCCTTGGGCGGAAACGGAAGTAGTAATTACCTTCCTAAAATATCTTGCTTTTTTAAAAAACAGTTTAAGGCTGCCAAAGGAATTTGCTTGAAGGAAGATAAAAATGACCCATACTATCTGAAAGCAGGCTGCTTTAAAGCCTGTCTTCTCTTCTAAGGTTAGTTCCCCTCAAGGAGGCATTTGGAACCCCATTACTCAGCTTTCCTCATATATGGGCTCTGAGGGCATACATGGGCACTGTGCCTGAGTCACTGATGACCGCTGTAAGGCAGATTGGAAAGTGAAGCGCTTTTCTCAAAAACATCTAGTTCTGAAGAACAGTATAGGTGACACGTTTTACTCATAACTATTTTATCATGTCACAGTGCCATACCCTCCATGCCCCAGCTCAAATCTGGAAGGCAGACTTTCAGCAACCACAACCAGGAACATAGAAATGAAGTGGAAAAATTCCTCAAGCTCAAGCCAATCAGAGCCAAGACTCCATGTTTCTGCAGGACAGAGGGCTGCCCTTTAGTCAAAGACTATTTTTATTTATTAGAAAACAACTAAGGCCTATTAGTGTGAGTGTTCTCCAGCCACCTTTGTATGCACCATCTCCTTCTGAAGTTGTTTCTTCATTTCCTTTACAAAAATTGTGTGACTCTCCTGCACCCCATGGTTTTCCTACTTACATTTCCCCAAATCTTTTATTTCTTATACCTTCAACATTTACTGGCTTTTCCCCATAAATAGTTCAATATGCCAAATACTTCTATTTTAAGAGGTAATCAGGCAAATCAAAACTTCCCCCACCCCTTCTTTCCCCTCTGTCCTGTATCTAAATAGTCGATATCTATTCGGTCTCCTGATCCTTACCTTCCATTCTCAGGGTGTCACTAATCTACAAATAAGGTTTGTCCAAACTTGAAAAGGGGGTCTCCTCCTCCTCATTCAAGGAGCCAGGGCCATGTAAGACTGTCTCTTCTGCAGGGTGCATTGCATAACCAAGTGTTGTGGCCTTGAATGACCTCAGTCATTTCCACCATTCCAATTCATTAAATGTGACAGGGTGATCATTAAACCTCCATTGCTGCTGCAAAGACCCAAAGTGAGACAACCGGCTGGCTCACAGGTCCTCCTGGATTCCCAAAGATGTGCTCTGCGACCCTCTGGGTGAGGTGTTCTTTTTGCAATCCTTCAAGGGCTCCCCTGTTCTGTCACTCTGTTGTTATCGTCCTCAGGGCCATTTAGTGGAAGTCTCTTTTCTATCTTCTCACACTGGGTCTTGGGTAATCAAAGGGAATTAGAGTATATTTTGTGGGAACAATTAGAAAAACTTGACTTAAGAACTAAATATCAGTCTTTTTTTTTCCTACTCATCTTTGTGAAGAGCTTTGAACAGTGAAAAGTTTGCAAAAGTTGTCTTCTAAAAATTATATTAAAAATGTCGTATTTTCAGTGTAAAATGGTTATTGTAGTTGACTTTCATCATGGCAAAGAAAAAAACTGTAACTCAGTCAACAAGTAGGTTATATATATTCAGTTTTGTGTGTATGTGCTGACCATTATAGATGGGTCTTTTTTTTTTTTTTGGCAGATGGGTATATAACTTCAATTATACTTTTCCAGCTTTTAAATTTTTGACAAATATCTTTGGAAAATATTTAATATCATTAGATAAATGTGAATACATTTGGCCGTCTTTTTAAGAAAATGTGGACAGTTTCAATTCAGTGACACTAAAAGAAAACAGAGCCAGGCTGCTCTGTTTTCTTTTAGTCCCTCCCCCATCCCCGAGTATTCCCAAGGGAGCTTCTCTAAATAGGACAGTTAGTGGGGGGAGGGTCGACGACACTCACTGTGCTGCCTTATTTCTACTGGCAGTGCGTATGCATAGCACTTGTCTTCCCATTCATTAGTATAAAGAGCTCAATCAGCACCCGCAGTGCCATGTGAATTGCTCTGGAAATTACTTCCTTGGTCCCAAAGTAGCGTGGCTCTTCTCAGACTCTTAATTGGTTCAAAGATTCCCATCTACTTGAACCCTAGTTCGAAGTTCAACCCCAATCCTTCCACCATTCCTTCAGGAAGCCCTCCCTTGCCAGGCTTGCTCTTTGGGGGAAGAAAGATATTTTCTTCAGGGTACCCCCACTTATCACACTAGACTTGTTACTTGTCAAAGCACACTAACCTTCCAAACACTTCCTTTTTTCCTGAGGAGGCTATTTACTGAGATCCAGGCTTCACGGGAGCTGCTTCTACCTGTTAGAGATTTCTGACTCTTCCATCCTGAAGGCAGGCACACACTTGCACTCAATGTACTGCAGTTGTTTTAAGTTGCAGTGTGGCGTAGTAACTGCTTAGTCTGAGCTCACAGTTTCACATACTTATGATTTAGACATGTCACAAAAGATCAAATCTTAGTGAAGAAAAAAAAAGTCAATGCTGCAGAGTTTAGACAGGGTGACAGGAGACAGGATGGAGGGCAGGTTACATTAAACTGAGCCTGGATATGGCAATGCCATTTCTAAAGTGACAACAAAAATAATGAAAGGAATAGTACACCCAAGGGACTGTAAGAGAGCCCACGTCAGTGATGCGCTTCCTCCTGCTGGCTGTACTCCTAAAGGGCCATGATGTTCCCAAAAGTACTACCAACTGGGGACAAAGTGTAAAATACATGATGGCTGGTGGAGACATTTCTCATTCAAATCTCATTCAAATGTTTTCTCTGTGAAGGAAAGAATGGGCATAGCTTGGAAGTTGAGGGGGGCAGAAAAGCCAATTAGGAGTCTCACCACTGGGGAATAGTAATTCTCTCTTAGCAGTTGTGAATGCCCATAGTTCTTGACATAAGGGTTGGGCAATTTGGAATCTTCAGACTAGGAATAATACATTTTCCCAGAGTTGTGATGAGCAAATATAGTAAGACACGTAAAAGTGTTTTATTAGATATGAAATAGTTCCTAAATGTCATTATCAGGGTTTATGAAATGCTATAATTGCAATCTTGGTGAACAATGATTAGAATTTTATAGCACATAATTGGCAATAAAGGGGCCATGAAATCATGGAGACGTGATCTCCAAAGTAGTCTCTTGTAGAGAAAAACAAATTATTAAAATATTTTATTATAAGTGAAAATAAAACTGAAGACTATTCTATTTTTAAAAAGATGTACATGAGACATTGAGGAGAATGCTAAGGATCTAGCTGGTTAAGAATAGGGTACTCTGGTGTAAAAAGGCTGAGGCTGGCTACTGAAGATGGCTATTTGCCAGGGCAGGTCCTGCAGCCACCCTCACATTCTGTGCTTTGCCAGTCCCTGATGAGCAGAAGCAGTTTCACCCTGCTTCACCATACCCGTGGCTGGGATACATTAGATACATTAGACTGGAATACATTACACTCACTCTTGTGGCTTCAGGATACAAACTGCGATAAGGACTTACCTATTTAAACAGGTTTTAGAAAATTTAAGTCACCCTAGCTTTGAAAGTGGGAAGCATGAACATAACAAACGTAGGCAAAACTTTTGTACTTTTCCAGGAAAGGTTTCTCTAAGAAATGCCACTTCCCAGGATACAAGATTAACTCAAAAAATCAGTAGCCGCCTATGAATACATGATAAATGGGCTGAGAAAGAAATCAGAGAAACATCACCCTTTACAATAGCCACTAACAACATAAAATATCTTGGGGTAAGTCTAACCAAACAAGTGAAAGACCTGTATGACAAGAACTTTAAGTCTTGAAAGAAAGAAATTAAAGAAGATACCAGAAAATGGAAATTTCTCCTATGCTCTTAGATATGTAGGATCAACACAAAATAAATGGCAATCTTATCAAAGCAATCTACAAATTCAAAGCAATCCTTATCAAAAATCCCAGCACAATTCCTCACAGACCTTGAAAGAACAATACTCAACTTTATATGGAAAAACAAAAAACCCAGGATGGCCAAAAGAACCCTGTACAATAACGGAACTTCCAAAGGCATCACCATCCCTGATTTCAAGGTCTACTATAGAGCTAGAGTAATGAAAACAGCTTGGTATTGGCACAAAAAGAAAAAAAAAAAGGTAGACTAATAGAATGAAATTGGAGGCCCTGCTATTAATCTACATACCTACAAACACCTGATTTTTGACAAAGAAGTTAAAATTATACAATGTAAAAAAGAAAGCATCTTCAACAAATAGTGCTGGTATAACTGGATGCTAGCATGTAGAAGACTGCAGATAGATCCATGTCTATTGCAATGCACAAAACTTAAGTCCAAATGGATCAATGACCTCCATATAAATCCAGCCACACTGAATCTCTTAGAAGACCAAGAGGGAACTACCCTTGAACAAATTGAAACAGGAGACCAGTAGCACAGACTCTAAGAAGGACAATTAATAAATGGGACCTTCTGAAACTGAGAAGCTTCTGTAAGGCAAAGGACACAGTCAACAAGACAAAAAGGCGACCCACAGAATGGGCAAAGATCTTCACCAAACCCACATCTGACAGAGGGCTGATTTCCAAAATATAAAAAGAACTCAAGAAGCTAGTCACCAAAATACCAAATAATCCAATTAAAAAATGGGGTACAGATCTAAATAGAGAATTCTCATTAGTGGAATCTCAAATGGCTGAAAGGCACCTAAGAAATTGCTCAACATCTTTAGTCATCAGGGAAATGCAAATCAAAACAACTCTTAGATACCATCTTACACCTGGCAGAATGGCTAAAGATAAAAACACCAATGACAGTTTATGCTAGAGAGGATATGGAGAAAGGGGAACACTTCTCTATTGTTGGTGGGAATGCCAACTTGTACAGCCACTTTGGAAATATGGCGGTTTCTCAGGAAAATGAGAATCAGTCTACCTCAAGATCCAGCAATTCAACTCTTAGACATATACCCAAAAGATGCACATTCATACAAGTGCATCTGTTTCACTGTGTTCATAGCAGTATTATTTTAATAACCAGAACCTGGAAGCAACCTAGATGTCCCTCAGCTGAAGAATGGATAAAGAAAATGTGGTACATTTACACAATGGAGTACTACTCAGTGGGGTAAAACAAAAACAAAAAACAAAACAAAAAAATAATGAAATATTAAAATTCAAAGGCAAATGGATGGAACTAGAAGAAATCATTGAGTGAGGCAACCCAGACAGAGAAAGATGTTGGGGCCTGAATATGATATTTCAATACAGGCCTCAGCTCAATTCCAGGAGCTCAAATCTCCTGTTGTCTTGAGATGTTGGCTGGTTACTTCCAGATGACCTGGCCATAGTGGAGAATGGGTTCTAGTTTGCATAACAATAGACCTAGGCCCCATACCCATCTTGGAAGCTAGTGCCTGGGGACCAGTGAGACATACTTGAAGACTCTGTGAGACGTGTTCTGGGAGGTCTGAGCGTTTGTGTACATGCATTCTAGGACCATCTCTAAGGTTAAAGTGTTTCCTAGTCAGCCCTGTACACATGATAAAAGATGATGTCTTCTGCCAGTATCCTGCTTTTAGAAAGCTATTCAAGAGGTTGCTTGAATAAACCGGTGTCTCTAGTATGGACTGAGAGCCCTCCTGAAATGACAAGATGTCTCTGTCTCATTCTTAATGCCTTTGGGTAATTAGGACTTTCCTGATCCACATTCCCCCTCTCAGGGTAGAAACTGGGGCTGTTCAGCTAGTTCTGAGCACAGCCCCAAAGACATCAGTCCAGGACAGATGATCCCTGTAGCATAGGACTGATACAGGCCGGACCCCAGCAGAAAGAAAAAGACGGTATATACTCACTCATAAATGGATATTAGACATAGAGCAAAGGATTACCAGCCTATAATCCACAACCCCTGAGAAGCTAGGAAACAAGGAGGACCCTAAGAGAGACATACATGGATTCCCCGAGAAGGGGAAAGGGACAAGATCTCCTGAGTAAATTGGGAGCATGGAGGGAGGAGGTTGGAGGTGGGAGAAAGAGGAGGGGAGAAGAGAACATGAGGGATCAGGAAGGTTGAGTTGGGGAAGAACAGAGAAGGAGAGCAGGAAAGAAATAGCCTTAATAGAGTGAGCCATTATGGACTTAACGAGAAACTAGGCACTAGGGAATTCTCCAGGGATGCACAAGGATGACCCCAACTAATAATCTAGGCAATAGTGGAGAGGCTACCTTAAATGCCCTTCCCCTGTAATGAGATTGATGACTACCTTAAATGCTATCATAGAGTCTTCATTCAGTAGCTAATGGAAGCAGAAGCAGAGATTCATAACTATGCACTCAGCCGAACTCCTGGAATCCAGCTGTAGAGAGGAAGGGGTGATGAGCAGAGGGGTCAAGACCATACTGGTGAAACCCACTGAAACAGTTGACCTGGACAAGTGGAAGCTCAGGGACTCCAGTCTGACAGCTGGGGAACCAGCATAGGACCGAACCAGGTCCCCTGAATGTGTGTGTCAGTTGGGGGACTTGGACAGTCATAGGGCCTCAGGCAGTGGAACCACTATTTATCATTAGTGCAGGAATGGGCTTTCGGAGCCCCTTCCCTATGGAGGGTTACTCTCTCAGCCTAGATACAAGGGGGAGGGCCTAGGCCCTGCCCCAAATGATGTGACAGCCTTTGATGATCCCCCATGGGAGGCCTCATCTTCCCTGAAGAGTGGATGAGGGGTGGGATGGGGGTTAGTGGTGGAAACAGGAGGACGGGAGGAAGAAGGAACTGGGATTAGTATGTAAAATAAGATGGTTTTTAATTTAGACAAAAATAAATAAAAAAAACATAAAAAAAGAAATGCCACTTATGCAACACTGCAGACTGCCCTGTGAGATTACCTTTATTTTACAAAACAATGTATCTTTTGAGTTCTGAGAACAAAGTAAAGCCATATATTCACAAAATCTTTATTAAAATATACATTTAAAATAGTATTTTTTCATAAATTACACAAGATTATATCACAAACTATAATAAAAATTAACAGGTAACTGTAGACTTTAAATAGGATTGTGGAAAATCTAATATTCTTTAGAAAAGATATATCACCTCGACTTTAACAAAAATATCCTTTGTAGAAATGAGCTAGCCTTTATCACAGAACTGCCTCAATTGTGCCTAATGGAAGAGAGAAAGGTCAGTTCTCACCCAGTCTGTCTGCCAGCAAACACCACAGTGTTTGTCCATGGACAGCAGCAGCCTCTGCTGGAGAAGGCGGGACATGCTTCTGTGACACAGCAGGGGCTGTGTGAATTGCAAAGTCTGTGGGATCCCTGCCATCTCCTGTTCAACAGTTTGACAAAAACAATCATGTTCAAGGTCTTAAAGATGCACGGGCCTTATCAAGTATATCCTTTCTGATTTTGGGGTAAGCTGGATGTGCTTCAAGAACCTGGGGAAAGAAAGCCAAAATAATTTGAGAATGAGGGAAGTATGACTTTTGCTCTAAGTGGGCATTATGGCCAAGAGCCCACTGTATTTACACCATAACTGTAACCGTTTGCAAAGATGACCATAGCAAGGAAGTGGTGACTCATTTAGATGAACAGGTAACAGCAGCAGAAATGGAACCTTATAGGAAAACATCCCATACATGCTTCCTGAACAGGTGAGTTAAAGGGCAAATTATAATACTTCTGTAACTTCTAATAACTCCGGGAGAGTGATATTCACAGATTTTCCTGGACCCATTTTGGAACATTCAGATTCCTGGGGACACTGTGCCTAAGAGTAAGGAGCTACTCATTTAAAGATAGACCTCCAAAAGTGATTCTAATGCATAGCCTTGCTTTAGTGTTCACTCTTACTCTGAGTAAGATTCTAAAGCATGGCCTTACTGTAGCATCGCCCACAATTACCTTAGTGAGAAACACTGCCTTATAGGAGTAAGTAGTCAACAGCAATCCCCTAGCCAGAAGTTTACTACAACGATGCTGGAACATAACTATCTGATGGAAGGGACATGGAAAAATTGTAAGGAGTTTATTCTGGAACTGTTACCTTGCATGGAAGACCACTGGGACATAGCAGGTACAAAGGAGCAGTGGAAATTCTAAACCCAGAATTTATATATTGTTATTTTAATTCTGGGGTTTTAATGCAACAAAATGCAGAAGTACTTTCTAAATTATGGAGTATTTTGATGTGTAACTTTCAAATCAAAACTCTCTAATAAATAGATTTAAATATATTCACAAAAAGTTCCACTTAGAATAGTGGCCTGGGAAACCAATACTATCTGCAAATATGTGCCTGGTGCCTGCAGAGGACAGAGAAGGGATGTGGAGCCCCTGGAGCTAGAGTTACAGATGGTTGAGAGCTGCACATTGGTGCTGGCAACCACACCCGGATCCTCTGCAAGAGCAGCAAATGTTCCTGATTGCTGAGTCATCTTTCCTGGCCTTCAAACTGGGGTTTGTTTAACATGTTTTCTCTACTAGCCTATGTTTTTAAATTGACAAACATTTTCCTCTTGGAACCCCAATATAAACACATCCTTGTTTTAAATACATTTACTTTCTAAAGTTTGAACTGAGCACTGATAATTTCTCCACAATTTATTTAATACACTAGCTAAAGGACTGTATCTTCTATTTCTTTCTACTCAATGACATTTTGAGAGTAAAAGAAAATTGTCCATATATACTTTGGGTTATGATCTTAGTCTTAAGATCAGTACTAATTAAAGAAACTGTAATTTAAGCATTTACCTGGTGACATATGTCAATTGCATCCACATATCGTTTTGCCTTTAAGTAATTAAATGCCAATTTGTATCCTGTTGAGACAAAAAATGATACAGTGGTATATGCTTTTTTTCTTTCTTTCTTTCATTTATTTATTTATTTATGTAATTTAAGTTAGAAACCAGCTTGTTTCACATGTCAATCCCAGCTTCCTCTCCCTCCCCTCCTTCCCCACTTCCCCATCCTCTCCACCAGACGCCCAGCACCCCACCCAATCTCCACTCTGATCCCCAGGGAGGGTGAGGCCCTCCCTGGTGGACCTCCAGAGTCTCATTTCCTCCAGGGCAGGGCCTAGGCCTTCCCCCAAGAGTCCAGGCTAAGACAGCATCCCTCATTGTGGGATGGACACCCAATGCCTTTTTCTGTTTTGTTGAAGAGAAGCCATAAGGGAGGCTGTTTCCCACACTACCACAGAGAAAGGTGACATGGTATTAGAAAGCAAAGTGAAGTTAAGAGGAGCAAACAGAAAGGAACAAAGTTGGAAAAAATGACAACAGTGAATACCTGTTGGGAGAGATATTCCAGTGTGGTTTCTTAAACTTACTAAAAAAGTCTCATGTCATCAGGTTACAATAAAAATGCATCACAAAGCAGTAAAAAGGGGAGGGAGAGGGAGCAGGGATTGACATGTGAAGCAAACTCCTTTCTAAAAAAATGTAATAAGATTTTTTTTCTTGAAAAAAAATAACTAGAATCTACTAAAGATTCAACCGTGAGTCACTATAGACATTGAACCAAGATGTAATTCTTCAGCCCTTGGCTTGATATTTAGACATACTGAACATGGGAATAATTTGTGAAATAACTAATATTGACACTAAGAGTATAAAACAAATCTATGAAATGTGAAAAACAACATTCTTTTTTATTGATTTGAAAATGATCAAAATGAGTAAGTGTGAATCAGCTAAATGGAATACGATGCATATGTGCAAAGGTATTTTTTTACAGAGTTTTTAAAACATGAAAAAGTGAATAATATACCATAGAGTTAATGAAAAAAATCAAATGTATGGCAATTCATGCAGCATGATATCAAATACATTAACTCAAACAGTCTTAAAAAGTACATGAAAAGCCGGGCGGTGGTGGCGCACGCCTTTAATACCAGCACTCGGGAGGCAGAGGCAGGTGGATCTCTGTGAGTTCGAGGCTGGGCTGGACCGATAGCCTCCAAAACAATACAGAGAAACCCTGTCTCGTAAAAACCAAAAAAAAAAAAAGTACATGAAAATACAACCAATGGGTATGTTTGGGTAATCATAAAATATATTGTTACTTTTTGCTTAGAAAAAAAGTGTTGCCATTGGTAGGCTGACATATTCCAGTGGAAGGCCACACATTACGAATATGTGTATAGCACAAATTGGAGTTGGTAGGTGAAAAAAAAAAAAGAGAGAACACAGAGTCTGGTGGCTAGGGAAAGGAAGTAGATCTGGGAGAAGTTGATGCAGAAGTGAATATATTCAAAAATTACTGCACAAAAAATACTGCTTAAAGAACTAATGAAAACCTAAAGAAGAGAAAGCTAAAAATAGGATATCTATGTAATATTGGGCTACTTTGGGAAATATAAAATAATATATAACGGCAGCCATTTAATTTTACATCTTACAAGTGGGAAATGAGAAAATGAAAATGTTGGTCATGGGCTCTAATGAAGGGACTGTGTTGTGGTTTCATGTCTATTGCTTGTGATAAAATACTATAACCAAAGCAACTTAAAGGAGGGAAGGGTTTATATGGTTTACAGTTCAATTACAGTTCATCATTTCAAGAAAAGCAAGGCAGAACTCACACAGTCAGTCATATCACATCTATACCCCAAAACAAAGAGAGAACAAAGCATCTTTGCTAGCTTGTTCTCTGCTTCCCTTTCTCTTACTGTTCAGGACACCCTGCCTGGAGAATACTCTTGCCCACATGGGCTGGGTTTTCCCATATAAAATTAACAAGACATTTCACCACAGACATGCCACAGGACAATCCAATCTTCCTCAAATGAGGACCTCTTCTTAGATGATTCTAGCTCGTGACATATTGAAAATTTTTAAAATTATCACAAGCTGGAACAAATTTTTAAAATTTCAAACAAACATTTGAAAACGATAACTGGCAAATATAATCATATAGCAGAAAAAGAAATAAGAATTGTTCCAAATTCACAATGTTTGCTATAAATTCATATGGATGTAAATGTTTTATATCTTAAATTTATAATCATGCATACATGTACTTATGTAAAAGTAAAAAGAAGTTTCAGAGAGAGAAAGTCAGGGTATAACTAAGAAATTCTATAATGGACTAGTATTCAGTGATATTAAAAAATAAAAGAATTTAAGACATCATGTCACATCAAACATAATTTACATGAGAACTACTCAAACTTTTAAAGTGAGCTTCTGGTTTGCTAACTGTGGTAGTATAAAAAAAATGGCTCCCAACAGGAGAGACACTATTAGGAGGCATAGATTTGTTAGACTTGGTGTGGTCTTGTGGGAGGAAGCGTGTCACTGTGAAGGTGGGCTTTGAGGTATAATATATGCTCAAGGCACGCCCAGTGAGACAATTTACTTCCTGTTGCCTGCAAAATGTAGACTGCATAGCTCCTTCCCTAGCACCATGTCTGCCATGATGACGATGGACTAAACACCTGAAACTGTAAGCAAGCCCCAAATAAATGTTTTCCTTTAAGAGAGTTGTTGTGACGCCGGACGATGGTGGCACACGCCTTTAATCCCAGCACTTGGGAGGCAGAGGTAGTTGGATCTCTGTGAGTTTGGGACCAGCCTGGTCTACAAGAACTAGTTCTAGGACAGGCTCCAAAGTCCCAGAGAAACCCTGTCTCAAAAACAAACAAAAAGAGTTGCTGTGGTCATGGTGTCTCTTCACAGCAATAGAATAATGACTAAAGCAGTGATTAACTTTGGAACCATAGGCACATTGCCTGAGTTTTTGGTTTTCAGTTTACTTAACTGCTAGGGAAACAATTCTTAACCTTTCATAGTATAATTGTATTTTTGTTTTTATTAATGTTTATGGGTAATGTGCACAAACTGTATATCTGGTCCCAGGAGAAGTCAGAAGAGGAAGTCAGATCCCCTGGAACTGCAGTTAGAGATAGTTGTGAGCCACCATGTGGGTGCTAGAAATGGAGCCTGGGTCCTCTGGAAGTGCAGCCAGTGCTCTTAACTGCTGAGCCATCTCCTCTTGGTACAATTTTAAAGATCAAATAGTAATCTTATTATGAAATGCTTTTAAAAACTTTTCAGTGCTATAAACTTTCCTCTCAGCACTGCTTTCAAAGTGTCCCATAAGTTTGTATATGTTGTGTCTTCATTCTCATTGAAATCGAGGAAGTCTTTAATTTCTTTTTTTATTTGTTCCTTTACCCAGGGATGGTGCAATTGTGCATTGTTCAATCTCCATGAGTTTGTAGGGTTTCTGCGATTTGTGTTATTGTTGAATTCTAATGTTAAGGCATGGTGGTCTGATAAGATGCAGGGGGTTATTCCAATTTTTTTGTATCTGTGGAGATTTGCTATGTTTCCTTTTATGTGGTCAATTTTAGAGAAGGTTCCATGTGGTGCCGAGAAGAAGGTATATCCCTTTGTATTTGGGTAGAATGTTCTATAGATGTCTGTTAAACCCAGTTGGGTCCTAACTTCTATTAGTTCTTTTGTTTCTTTATTAAGTTTCTGTCTGGAGGTTCTGTCTAGCGGTGAGAGCGGAGTGTTGAAGTCTCCTACTATTAGTGTGTGAGATTTTATGTGCATTTTGAGCTTTAGTAATGTTTCTTTCACGAATGTAGGTGCCTTTGTATTTGGGGCATAGATGTTTAAAACTGAGACTTCGTCTTGATGTATTTTTCCTTTGATGAAAAAACTGGAGAACAGTCATACTAGAGAATTAATAGCACAGCTGAATGTTCTAGAACAAAAAGAAGCAAACTCCCCCAGGAGGAGCAGACGCCAGGAAATAATCAAATTGAGGGCTGAAATCAATCAAGTAGAAACCAGAAAAACACTGAGAAGAATCAATGAAACAAAGAGTTGGTTTTTTGAGAAAATCAACAAAATAGATAAACCTCTGTCCAAACTAACCAAAAGACAGAGGGAGAGCATGCTAATTAACAAAATCAGGGATGAAAAAGGGGACATAACAACAGACTCTGAGGAAATCCAGAGAATCATCAGGGCATACTTTGAAAATCTGTACTCCACAAAATTTGAAAATTTAAAGGAAATGGACAATTTCCTGGATAGATATCACTTGCCAAAACTAAATCAAGAACAGATAAACAATCTAAACAGACCTATAACCCCTAATGAAACAGAAGCAGTCATCAAAAGTCTCCCAAATAAAAAAAGCCCAGGCCCAGATGGCTTCAGTGCAGAATTCTACCAGAAATTCAAAGAAGAGCTAATTCCAATACTCCTCAAAGTATTCCACACAATAGAAGCAGGAGGCTCACTGCCAAACTCTTTCTACGAGGCTACAATTACCTTGATACCCAAACCACACAAAGACACAACTAAGAAAGATAACTATACACCAATTTCCCTCATGAACATTGATGCAAAAATACTCAATAAAATACTCGCAAATCAGATTCAAGAACACATCAGAAAAATCATCCACCATGATCAAGTAGGCTTCATCCAAGGAATGCAGGGATGGTTCAACATTAGAAAATCTATCAATGTTATCCACCATATTAACAATCTGCGAAAGAAAAACCACATGATCATCTCACTAGATGCTGAAAAAGCCTTTGACAAAATCCAGCACCCCTTCATGATAAAGGTCCTAGAGAGATCAGGGATAACAGGAACGTACCTGAATATAATAAAAGTAATATACAGTAAACCAACAGCTAACATCAAACTAAATGGAGAGAAACTCAAAGCAATTCCTCTAAAATCAGGAACAAGACAAGGCTGTCCACTTTCTCCATATCTCTTCAATATTGTACTTGAAGTTCTAGCTACAGCAATAAGACAACAAAAGGAGACAAAGGGGATACAAATAGGGAAAGAAGAAGTCAAACTTTCACTATTTGCAGATGATATGATAGTTTACATAAGTGGCCCAAAAAACTCCGCAAGGTTACTCCTAGAGCTGATAAACACCTTTAGCAATGTGGCAGGATACAAGGTAAACTCAAAAAAATCAGTGGCCCTATTATATACAGATGATGAAGTGACTGAGAAAGAAATCAGAGAAACATCACCCTTTACAATAGCCAAAAACAGCATCAAATATCTGAGGATAATGTTAACCAAGGAAGTGAAAGACCTGTATATCAAGAACTTTGTGTCTTTAAAGAAAGAAATCAAAGAAGATACCAGAAAATGGAAAGATCTCCCATGTTCTTGGATTGGTAGGATCAAAATAATAAAAATGGCAATCTTGCCAAAAGCAGTCTACAGATTCAATGCAATCCCTATCAAAATTCCATCACAATTCTTCAAGGACCTGGAAAGAACATTAATCAACTTTATATGGAAAAACAAAAGGCCCAGGATAGCTAAAACATCCCTATACAATAAAGGAACTTCAGGAGGCATCACCATACCTGACTTCAAGCTCTATTATAGAGCTATAGTCCTGAAAACAGCTTGGTATTGGCACAAAAATAGGCAGGTAGACCAATGGAACCGAATCGAAAGCTCTAATTTTAACCCACACACCTATGAACACTTAATTTTTGACAAAGAAGCTAAAACTGTACAATGGAAAAAAGAAAGCATCTTCAACAAATGGTGCTGGCATAACTGGGTACTAGTATGCAGAAGACTGCAGATAGATCCATGTTTATCGCCTTGTACAAAACTTAAGTCCAAATGGATCAAAGATCTCAACATAAATCCAGCCACACTGAAACTTTTAGAAGAGAAAGTGGGAGATACTCTTCAACGAGTTGGTACAGGAGACCACTTCCTAAACATAACACCAGTGGCACAGGCACTGAGATTGACAATTAACAAATGGGACCTTCTGAAACTAAAAAGCTTCTGTAAGGCAAAGGACACAGTCAAAAAGACAAAAAGGCAGGCCACAGAATGGGAAAAGATATTCACTAACCCTACATCTGACAGAGGGCTAATCTCCAAAATTTACAAAGAACTCAAGAAACAAGTCTCCAAAACACCAAAGGATCCAATTAAAAGGTGGGGTACAGAGCTAAATAGAGAATTCTCAGTAGAGGAGGCTAAAATGGCCAAGAGACACTTATGAAAGTGCTCAACATCCTTAGCCATCAGGGAAATGCAAATCATAACAACTCTGACATACCATCTTACTCCTGTCAGAATGGCTAAAATCAAAAACACCGAAGACAATTTATGCTGGAGAGGATGTGGAGAGAGAGGAACACTCCTCCACTGCTGGTGGGAATGCCGACTCATACAGCCTCTTTGGAAATCAGTATGGAGATTCCTCAGGAAAATGGGAATTAATATACCACTAGACCCAGCAATTCCACTCTTAGGCATATATCCAAATGAGGCAAGTTCAAACAACAAGGGCATCTGCTCCACTATGTTCATAGCAGCATTATTTGTAATAGCCAGAACCTGGAAGCAACCTAGATGCCCCTCAACTGAAGAGTGGATAGAGAAAATGTGGTACATTTACACAATGGAGTATTACTCAGCAGAAAAAAACAATGGGATCTTGAAATTCGCAGGGAAATGGATAGCACTGGAAGAAACCATCCTGAGTGAGGTAACCCAGTCGCAAAAAGACAAACATGGTATGTACTCACTCATATATGGATTTTAGACATGGATCAGGATAGTGCCAGTCTGCACTTCCACTGATAGAGAGTCTGGGAAACAGGAAAGAACCTAAAAGACATGCATATATGCATAGTACCCAAGAGAAGAGGATGGAGACAAGATCCCCTGAATGGATGGGGAACACGGCGAGGGGTGGGGGGGGAGTGGGACCTGGGAAGAAGAGAGGGGGTGAAGAGGAAGAGAGTTGGTCATAGGGGAACAGGAAGTTGAGGGAGTGGGGGTAGAATAGGGGGAAGAGGGAATCATAGGATCGAATACAGATCAGGCACCAGAGCGACCTCGAGTGATCTAAAGGGATAACACCAATTGGCAAGCTAAGCAATGGTGGAGAGACCACCTCGAATGCCCATTCCTGATAATGAACTTGATGCCTATAACCATCCGGGAGCCTTCATCCTGTGACTGATGGAAGCAGAGGCAAACACACAATCACTGAACTGAACCCAAGGAACCCAGTGACAGAGAGAGAGGAGTGATGAGCAAATTGGCAAAGAATGGGCTGGCAAAACCAGCAGAGACAGCTGATCTGAACAGGGGAGAGCTCTTGGACCCCAGACCGACAGTGGGGAGGCCAGCATGGGACTGATCTGGACCCCCCCAAATGTGAGTGTCAGCGAGAAGGCCTGGGCAACCTATGGGGTCCTGAGCTGTGGATCAGTGTCTATCCCCGGTATACAGTCTTCGTGTGCCTATAGCACAAAGAGGGATGCTCTCTCAGCCTGGATTCTTAGGGGAGTGCCTGGACCCTACCCAGAGTAAAATGACAGGCTCTAGATATCCCCTATGTGGAAGGATTTGGCAATAGGGTGGGAGGGTGGGGGGGGAAGGAGGAGTGCAGGAGGAGGGGAGGGAGAGGGAACTGGGATTGACATGCAAAACAAGCTATTTAAAATTAAAATAAAAAATGATAAAAAAAACTTTTCAGTAACACATAAATACTACCAGTTTTTCAGATAAACTCTGTTAAAATCATAACTTTAATGTTAGAAGTCAGTAAATAAAGGGCTAGGAAGCATAAGGAACATGTGCACATGTGTAGTGCAAGCATACTAACTTGTCAAAAGTGTATACACTCAATTATAGGGCAAGCAGAAAAAAGAGAAAGGGAACCAGCAGTCTAGTGACTGCCACGTAACCTAAGTGAGGTGTGAATGGATCCTTCCCTTACCTGCTCTTAGTTCTTAGTGTTCTCCTAGTTTCAAACATTTCACTTTAAATGTGTTCTTGTGCATACTTATATTAGATATATATGCATATATATAAAACTATATATAAATATCAAATGTGAATGGTAAATATATTACTGGCATATCTATCTTGGTCCCATTTTCAGTGACAGCACCCGATTCTGAATTCTGTGGAAACAGTATGTGGATTTCAAGGGTTTCTTGACAAGTGACAGTGAAAGGCACCGTTAATTTGGCCAGTCAGACTGGAGTACTGGATACGGTGACAGTCTTAAGGGGGAAGCTAAGTAATTGAAAATGTCAGAGAAACACTCATGAAAGGGACATTGGGAGAGCTGCCAAGATCATTTACAAACTACAATAGTATAAGGAAAAACTGGAGAGTTGGAGTCTCTGTGTTTTCCGAAGCTTTCCAAGGAAGAACATATAAATAACTTGGAAACATCTTACTCTGGAGGAATAAATTATCAAATTATTTATATTTTGTGGATACTTAAAAAATTTCCATGTTACAAATTCTATCTCATATGATTTATAAATTATAAATTATAATACCAGGGGGTGAAAATTTCTAAACAGTCATTAGTTACTGCATTTTGTCCAATGCAGTAATTTAACAGATCCTAAAGAAACACCAGCCAGGGACAAGCTAAACAGAAGGCATTGAGTGTCAGGAGGAATGTCTGGCTGCAAGTCAAACATTGTGCCACAGCTGTTAAAGACTGGTGCCATCTTAGGCTAAGTTAATAACTTCAAATGGCCTAATCTAATGAAAACATCAACACCTTCATGTGCACAATGAGCCAAACCGTATTTAGAAACACATTCACATGTAGTAAAACAGATTGGAAAGGATATAGCAAATAAAATGATTTTTCATGCTTTGTGGCCACAGAAACTTTTTCTCCATCTCTTCTTCCTCAACTATAAAAACCTCACATTGATGTTTTAAGGGAGAGTAGGTGAAGTCTGCTTAGCAGTTTCAAGTGGCCAGATGAAAAAGAGAAAGATGACAATCTTCTTAGGAAGAAGAGAAAGTACCTGAGGGTCACCTCAGGAGGATGTTCCCAATGAAGGGCCATCCTCTTTGAGAGAGACAGGAGTTAGACAGCAGCCCAGGACAGACCTGCACTGTGTCAGTGAATCAGACTCAGCTCAGTGGGAGGAGGCCAGTTGCCAGGAGGCTGAGGTTAGTCACTGAGTGCACGACTGATGTCACCTAACTGTTCAGACACTGAGGACCAACATTCTTCAAGCAAGAGTCTCCAGACACAACAAAAAATGGTTCCAGATGCTTAGGGGAAATGTAGCCCTTTGTAACATCCCCCAAACTGTACTTCAAGTTAAAAGGCTTCAAAAGATCAGCTGTAAAAGAAACTTAGGTGATGATATAATGTAAAATTTGCATAATTTGACAATGGAACACTTTTTGTCCACAACATTATCATTTTCCAAACAGCAGAGTCAAAGTAGAGAGAGAGAAAAAAAAGGAAAGTATACTTAACTATTTATAGGTAATAACTCATCATGAATATAAAACATTAATAATTATGAATATAAAACAGATTATGGTTTATATACATAATATATACATTATATATAATATATACTATAATACACATATATATATATATTCCTAAAAATGAATCTCAAAGAAGATTTACAATGATACACCATTTCTTGTGAACACCCTGGGCCCAATTTGCTGAACTCACCCACTGATGGATTTGTCTGGTTACTATGTTTCCATGCCATCTCATAGTTGAAGGCTGCATCTGTATATGCTTGTTCTTTCTCCATAATGTATCCCATATATTCATAAGCTTTGCAACAAGACTGCGGGGAAAATGGAAGACATGAACAGATCAAGCTCCATACCAATAAAATCTTATGGGATCTGTATGACATTCATACCATTCATACTAACCCATCTAAATAATGATAAAGGAATTGTTTTCAAACTTGAGTATATCATCACAGGGGATAACTCTGATACCAAGAGCAGTGTAAACCTTTCAGAAGCAGAATTTCTTTTTACAGAAATACACATAATGGTACGCATATTTACTCATATACAGGTACCCAGTTTATTGTGATTTACACACACACAGACTTCATATGAATACATTAAGTTTCCTTCAAAACTTAACTACTGACTCAGCTCCTGCCTCACACTTACACTTCCATATGACCAAAAAAATCCTCAGATACTGTGTAACTTCAACCATATAAACACTAGGATGCTTCTCTAAAAGACAAAGACTTCCTTAAATACAACCCAAACTCATGGCACACAGAATATACCAACTTCCAAGTCACCCATTTCAGACACTAGTCATATTTCAAATTGGTGAAATATCATTTAATTTTTTAAAAAGTTTGTTAAGACTGAGAATCCAGTCCATGTCACAGATTGTGAGTGGTTTGAAATAGCTCAAGTCTGTTCTGATCCAGACAATTTCACTTTTGTCTTTCCTGTGTTAACCAAAAGTAGTACAAAAAACCTTTACAGGAGTGGGTGTAGTTGACTGCCTCTTTGTGGTGTTTCTATAATATAGTCCAAAGTTACTGATAGTTCCTGATATTTGCAGTGGTTCTCAGCCTTCCTAAAGCTGCAAACCTTTAATTCAGTTCCTCATGCTGTAGTGACCCCCAAGTATAAAATTATTTTCATTGCTACCTCATAACTGTAATTTTTTTACCAGTGTGAATTGTAAATATCTGAGATAAAGCATATGTGACTCCCAAAGGGGTCACAACCCACAGGTTGAGAACTTCTGTTTTAGAGGCATAGTCTCAATAGTTTCTTTATATGCTAACAGAATTTATTATAACATTTTTCCTTAGTCTAAGACATTTCATCAGTATTTTCACTAAAAGCACTTTCCACTAAAACAAAGACATACTGTGAATCTGGGAAAGTCCCCCTTTACCACTCAGATGTTCCATAGCTCAACACAAAGCACTCTTAATATTTTGATATTACTCTTTCCATTTCACTTGATTGAAAATATAGTGCACTGTTGCATTTATCTTAATTATTGTGTGTTCTGTCTCTTCCAAGAGCCATCTTTGCCATAGACAGTTTGTTCTTCTATGACAAAGCACAGGATGTTCGACTTTCTCCCTTTTTTGTAATATTCTGTTCATTCATGAACTCATCAGTGTTGAAAAAAATAGTATATTTATCATTGCTTATTTATTACTTGGAAAAAAGTCTCTATATCAAGGTGTCTTACTGAAGAATTGACTACTTAGCAGTGCAGTTTATACAGAAACGCAGGACAAGTGCTGAATTCCTCCCTATCGTCTGAGTCTGACAGAAGTCAATTCATTAGCATACTGCAATGTTGACTAATTCTATTTGCTGTTTAGCATTTTTAAGCAGTCATGGGTTTAACATATTGGATGTGTTTTAATCTACTGCAGTTCTCATTCCCTTTGGTACTCGGTGTCCTAACTCTGGCTGCTGGACCATCTTCAGTGTGGCTCCAGAGTGCTTGGCATGACTCTTGCTGTCTTTGATAGCTTTTTTGCCATCTGCTATGGCAGGATGCTCTAGTGCTGTCTTATGCTTTCTTGGTCCAAATATCAGTGATTTTCCCTTGAAGATTATATACTCAAGGTTCCTAAGCTTTGATTCCTGAGCCACATGCATTCAAATAGACATGCCAAACCAACAAGGCTGAATGAAGTTTAGTCACGCAAGGTGTTGCTGTCTGGTCAGTGTTGACAAAAGCTGGGATCTATCTGTGTCAAAGCTTTAACTATAGACTAGTATATATTTTAAAGCTTATTAATGAGGATTTTGTTTTCAAGGTCAATTTAAGTTAAGTTTGATGAAACGGGTCATTTAAAGCAGTCTACCAACTGATAAAGGACTGCTGTACTGTAGGTTTTCAATCCCTAAGAAATTACCTTAATACTACTAGGTAATCATAACTCCTTCTTAAAAAGTAAATGATCCATTTCATAGTCTAATTTGCTCAAAGAGAATAAAAAACAGATTTACTGTGATTAACATTTTTAGCTAATTGGAGCGAATTTATGAATATAAACACCCTCAACTTTCTAAGTCAAATATAATTATTTCTCAGCAAATACTAATTCATACCTAAATTTTAAAGAATGTTCACAATAAGACACCTTCTTTAAGTGTCTGAACAACAGAATATAAGTAATAAGGACTTCTGTTGTGCAGACTTGAAGTTTTCCATATTATATCTAAAGATAAGAACTTTTATTAAGTTGAATTGGAATCCCCCATATATATTATGCATAGTGGGGCCTAATAATATGGAATGACATGCAGCTGCAGTAAGTTCATCAAAACCACTTCTTAAAGGGAGAGATAGACTGCCACAATTAATACTCTGCAATTTTCATTAGTTCTGGGATGAGATGGGTAATCATGGCGAATGCTTGACATTCTGAAAGTACTTCCTGGAAGTAGGGCATCGCCCGCTGAAGCTTGAAGCTGCATAAATCTACCTTTCTGTTACCCTCAAGGGAACACAGCTTCTTTCTTAATCATTAATGTTCTTTTCCTGCTTACAGTGAGAATACAGATTTAAAATTCAAGACACACTGGGAAGCATCACAAATTGACTGAACCATTGCTCTACTATAGGACGCTACACAACACATTTAACCATTTTTTTCTCAGCCACCTACACGGTTATGGCACAGGCACCGTTTCAGTAATTCTTCCGCCATGTCATATTTTGCTGACTGAATATAAATATCAGCAAGCAGCAGCCAGCTCTTCTCCAGGTCCTCGGCTTCAATAGGATTCCAAGACATTTTTGCAATCCGCTTCAGCTGGTTTCTGGCTTTTGGCGTCTGTTTCAAGATCATATAAGCTGTTGCCATTCCCAAGAGAGCTGGGATATGATCCTTCTGTAAGAAAACTGAACTTTAGACGACAAGAATCACTGTACAGCACACAGCAACTCACCTGTGCCTCTGTCTGGCTGTGTGCAGGGTCAGTGTGATGACCACTGTTTAACACAGCAAGGAATTCCAAGCAATCCATTAGGAAATCAGTATACATGTGGCCCCAGTGAATTCACAATGCAGATGTTAAAGCACAGTCCTAGCAACTAGTGCAACTTCATCTCTGATGGGACTGATGGGCTGATGTGCCTTTGTACAGAAACACAAAGAATGAAATCTGCCTTCCTTTCAGATTTAAAGGTTTGCCTCCTTGGTTCTTTTCACCTGTCAAACAGGAGTAACACATTCACCTCTGGATGAGGGACCTTACTGCTATTTTCCCTCTTTTATTAACAAAATTAACAATAAAATTATTTTCCCTGTGAAGTTCAGCCAATGAAATGTCATAAATAAGATGTGCCCTAAATCATTTGCTCAGTCCACAGAATAATCATGGTTTGAAGAAGACTTCTAGAGGTAGAGCCTGTAGTCTCTTGGCATGGCGTATAACACACAGTATTCCTTTAGACAGAGTTAAAGGCCCAAATGTCATTCTTCTGTAAAGACAAGAGGCTAATAAGAACAGTTTACAACGGGGGCCATTAGAATCTACAAGAAAATGAACGTAAGCAGCAGTGTGCAAATCCTCGACTAAGTTCAGCAGAGGGATTATGATACTTTCAGGAGGAGGACCTCAATTTAATGTTAGGAGAGCAGAAATGTGGTAAGAAGTTGCATTGTGGTGGCTACAACAAAGACTGTCAGTAAGCAAGGCACATTTGGGCAACTACTGACACTATCCAAAAAGGAGCATGCCCAAGACTGATCTTAGTTCAAGTCAGAAGAGAGAAGGGAATGTATTAGAACCAGATGCAAACACAAGGAATACACTACTCTCTTGCTCTCATTTATTTTCTATTTATTTATTTATTTATTTATTTATTTATTTATTTATGCTTTCTTGGGGGTTTTTTTTTGTTTGTTTTTGAGACAGGGTCTCTCTGCATAGCCCTGGCTGTCCTGAAACTCACTATGTAGACCAGGCTGGTCTCTAACTCATAGATCCATCTGCGACTGTCTCCCTAGAGCTGAGATTGTGTGTGTCAACACACTCAGCCTCTAATTTTTTTTTCAAAATGCAGTTTGTTTTCCCAAATAAGAAGGAATGACAAAAGAATTTCATCTTGTCACCAAATCCAATGAAATGGTAATAGTTTTTGTTATAAATTATGAAACCGTACCTTATTTATCTTGGATGGACAGAGGATGGCAGATAATGGTGGCCTCTCATGTATTTGTCAACTGGTCCTAAAAGACCCTAAGAAGACACTACTCCTGCATCTATTTAAACAAACAAAAATATCCATGCATTACAGATTTAAACTAAGTCTTTGATTTTGCAGGCTTCAATGTGATTAGATGAACCAATCCTTCATTGCTTGGTCATTGCTATGTGAACAGTTTCCGTGTGTGCGCGCGCGTGTGCAAACATGTGGCCAGACCACAGGCTGATGCCAGGTGTCTTTCTTAGTTACTTTCCAAATCTTATTTTCTGAGTCAGGGTCACAAACTGGACATGGAGCTCAATGATTTGGCTAGGGCTGTCTATGTAATAACTCCAGGGATCTACCTGCCTCAGCCTCCCAAGTGGGAGCAACTCTACTGCTGACTGTTTATGTGGGTACTGGGGAAACTAAGCCCATGCTTGATTGACAAGCACTTTATCAACAGAGCCATCTCCCCAACCTCCATAAGCTAAAACTTTTCTGAAAGTGAAAACCGAGTTCGAATCTCAGCATAGACTTTCAGGCCTTCTTATGACCTTAGGTGTGGACATAGCACTTCCTGGTACAGCTCATGAAGCACAAGTCCTTTAAGCTCAGCCACTGCAGAGGACTCAAGTGCAGTCAATAAAGTCTCTCCACAAGGGTCAAGTTGGTCCATAAGAGCAAGTGGGACAGTGCAGCATGGGCTAGTACACCATGCACCTTTTCCTCTAAGACATCCTGTCACATTCCGCTGAGGGACACAGTGCTTTGATTAGACACCATGTTTCTCTGCCTTTGTTCACATTTCCTCTTCACTCAAACGACACTCTGCCCACTTGTATTGTAAAAACACAAATTTCCTTAGCTCTTGAATCACAGCTGTTTCTAAAATTGCAGCTTCTTTACAAGAGTCTCCCGATTCTCCTTAGACCATGACCCGTAGTATTTCTATTTGCAACTACAGGGGAGAATAGAAAGTATTTTCTCTGATTCAGATAACCATTCTATCCAGTACATCTACTACTTTTTTTCTGAAGATTATGAGAAATTTGAAAAAAGGAAGGATATATTATTTATTCTTGTGATAACCACTTTCCTGAATACATACTGGCTACTTACTGAATATTCATCGTATTGGACAGATTGCCTATGAGTTGAATGAAAAAATGCAATGCAAACACTGTGTTCCTGAATTTTAGTTCACCCATAATCATCTCTTGGCTGATCCAGTAAGTAAACAGATTTGCAAGAAATACCTGCATAGCACAGACAGGCATGCAACACGCAATCTCATCTCCACAGAAAACCCTGCCTAGTCTCTCTACAGAGGAGCTGCAATGTCATTCATTGCATTTAGATTTTATTTCTTTTAAACTTTACAGTAGGAATGATGGATTTATTCAATAAAAAATCATTATTATGTGATAGAATACCACCTCACAGCAGTTGGTGGCTGTGACACCTAGCTGCAAATTGTTCCGTAAAAAATTCTTTTAGATTTGCATGAACATTCCATTTTCCAATTTTTTGGTAGCTGACATCCATCTGTTATAGAATGCCAATTTGGGGAGGCCTATTCTTTTCTTATGTTTTTAAAAACCACATCACAGAAACAACACAATGATTGAATATGTATTTTTATAAATACATAAGATGATGCAGTGAATATACAGTGAATATACTGCTGACCTTTGAAGTCAGACTGCTCATCTTTAAAATGGAACAATAATCATGATAGCCTCCCTCCCAAGAGTCATGTTCTAAAAATTAAGCTGTATTTTAGGTCTTAAAAATTCCATACAATATGTGAATATTATACTCTTAAAAAACCACGACCTAACTTATAATACAGAAATTAATTAAAGAACTCTTGTTACTTATTTCGCCTTCATTGATTACTTATGTTAATAAAGAATGACTCTCCTTTATTGAAACATTTAACATGATATTACAATTTTCTGGACTATTTTAATTTTTGTAATTTATTTTTAATGAGAAAAATCTATACAAATCAGCATGTTTCTAGATCTGAAAAATCAATATTTTATGTAATAGACTTAAATCACGACCATGAGCACTTCATTTAGGGGGGTGTTCACAAATGTATTTTCCTGGGTTTTGAGTCAGACCTGATATTAACAATATCACACCTTCCCTCAAAGAAGGAAATTGAAGCAATACTGAATGGCACATGTGGTCTAAATAAAAATGAGTACTACAGGTTCATAGGCTGTGGCACTATTAGGAGAAATGGCCTTGTTGGAGTAGGTGTCCTTGTCAGAGGAAGTGTGTCATTTGGGGGTGGGCTTTGAGGTTTCAGATGCTGATGCCAGGCCTAGTTTTTCCTGCTACCTGCTGATCCAGATATAGAACTCTCAGCTACCTCTCCAGCACCATGTCTGCCTGCATGCTGCCATGATGAAAATGGACAAACCCTCTGAAAGTGTAAGCCAGCCCCAAGTAAATATTTTCCTTACTGATAGTTGTTATGGTCAGGGTGTCTCTTCACAGCAACAGAAACTCCTAAGACAGCATGTTTGCCTTTGTTCCCTATTCCATGTGGCAGGGCATGGGGCAATACCTTCTAGAACATCATCTTAGTATTTGCAGAAGGGCTCTGCTCTGTGTGGTGCTGATGCTGAGGCTAGCTTGTGGTTTTGTCATATAGCAGCTTACAGTAATAATGAAGCTGCCAACTAAAGCAAGTCTAGACAAATCCATGTCATTTTATTCTTCCTCAGAGTCCTGGAAAGTGGGCAGTGGAGCCACAGTGAGAGGGTTTTGGTAGCTTACCTACCACTGTGACTTCCAAGACAAACAAAACAGAAAAACCTTTGATATCCTCTGAGAGGTACGTAATTGTGAATTTTCTGTGTCCTAGAGCACTGCTCAGTAGAAGAGAGAAGAGATCAGTGACAATGGTTCAAAATAGGTATCTCCTCTTTAGTAGTATTGTGCATGGGAAGGGGAAGGAGCGACAGAACTTAGATTTGAGTAGGGCAGGAAAAGAAAAAGGAAATAACAATAAGAAATATTCCAGGAGGTTATCTCAGTGTTGGTAAAGAAAAACCATTGTTTGCATAACTGAAATCCATGTTGCCAGCTGATCCCATTTAGTTCTTCAGCTGGAGAAATTTCAAGGACAACAGAGTGAGAAGGTGAACGAATCAGGCAACATTCATTTTCATTAGACTCGGACATAGCTACAGCATGGGGATCCTCCAGAACCAAGTTCTCTTCAGAATTATCTTGTGCTCTCATGAAGAATTTCCTTTCTGTAGAATGAATTCCTTGCTCCTTCAGAGACTAACCCACAATAATGAATGATACACAATGGAAGGGTATACAAAAGTATGTATCTATCTACTTTTTATTAAGTGTGTGCTATTAGGTCATGCTCCGGAAACAATCAGCTATCCAAAACAGCACATTGTCTCAACAAGCAAGGGTAGACAAAGCCGAAGAGGAAAGCCACTGACCTCAGAGGCTGCTATTTCGGTGAAGGTGCTCAGTGCCTGCTCCACACTGGACTTCTGCTTGGTGGCCATTAAGCAGCAATTTTCCATTACTCGGAGTTGCAAGCGGCCCTGGACCGTCTGAGGCTTTAGTTCTTTCAGGAGCTTTTCTGCCGTCCTCACTGCTAACTGCACAGATTCCTGCTTCTCAGTGGAACTACTGTGGGCACAGAATCAATCACATATACCTGTTACCCATGACACAGAACTGACTGATGTGAGAACTCAGGGCACTGGCTCTTCTTTATCACTCATTAAAGAATTCATTCATTCATTCATTCTCTTCTAATTCCAAGAGGTGCAGTATAAATGAATTTTTAACAAAAATTAACATGTCCTCCATGACATACCATCATTAAACCCTGAACCACTCTAGAATGAAATCAGACAATAGTTATGCATGGTAAACATATTAAATTTAGCTAATATATAGTTAGAATAAACAAAGAATCTTCTTAGGCTGGTATAGGTGAGGTCTGGGTTCAGTTCCTAGCTCCACAAAAAAAAAAAAAAAGAGAAAAAAATTCTAAATAGAATCATAATATTGTCCAGTGGTGTTCTTTACGCAGTATTTGCAGAAGATACAAGAGAAGAGAAGAGGGAGGAAAATGGTCAAATGTTCTATGAGTTCACTCACTACATGCTCAATCAGTACATATTCTTTCAGTACATATTCATTCAATACATGCTGAATGTATCTTCCATTTGGGGAAATTGAGAATCAGAAAGTAGAACAATTTCTCAAAGATCACAAATGGTAAAATTCTCATCTGAGTTTATCAAACATATAAAAGCTCTCCTTTCTTCACTGGAAAGGAAATCTTATATGATACCAGGTGACAAATCTCAGGCATAGTGAAAATTCAAATACTTGATAGCAAATTCCCTACACACACACACACACACACACACACACACACACACACACACACACACACACAGATGCTCCAGCATCAGTAAAACCATTCACCTTTCCTTACCCTTGAAGCTTTAAGAAAGTGTTTCTTTTAATATATGTGTGGTGTGTAGTGTGTAGTGTGTAGTGTGTAGTGTGTGTGTGTCTGAACATAATAAATATAGTGTTGGGAGCAATCATTGTTATTTAGAACCCCTTGTAAATATTGCCAGCCTTTTTAAAGAACAGTCTATTGTGTTAAAAGAATAGCTACCTTCAGTCCCATTCAACCCTCTTCCCCCTCCCCTGCTTCCTAATGAATAGAACTTGAGCTCACAGGAATAGCTGATGGCAACAAGGAACCATTCCACAATTAGATCACTTAACCCCTCCTTCTGCGACCTTTTTACCTTGCCAACACCTGTTATCTGCTCACCTTCAGTGGCCTGGTTACTAGGCAACAACCCCTCTCCTTTGATTACTCCGCCCTACACCACTATATAACATGCCTAAGGAAAATAAAATCTTGCAGCTTGATCAGCCATGTTGTCTTGCTGTCCATTTCTCTTGTCTCTTGTCCCCTCATTCCAGTTCTCGTGGGCTTGGCCTTTGTTGTGCCCTACTGGCCAGGGCAGTATAGGCCAGAGGCAATAGATGCCCCATGGAGTTGGACTTAGAGGCAGTTGTGAGCCAATTAACATGGGTGCTAAGAATCAAATGAGGTCCTCTGGAAGAGCAATATATGCTCTTAGCTAGTGGGTCATCTCCCTGGCACAGGCCATAGTGACTTTAATATTAATGAAAACATCTGCTCTTGCTATTTTCTCTGTAGTCCCTATGCTCCAGCTTCCATAACTGTATGATTTGATTTTCATTTTTGACCTTGAGACTGCTAGTTTTAGCACACCCAAAGTCTAATCTGTTTCCTTTGGCTACTGATAATAATTTGCAATACGGCCCTTCATACAGATCCAACCCTGGAGGTGTCTCTCAAAGCTGTATGTACACTGGCAACTCCTCCTGAGTTCTAGTTTGTATTTCAACTGTTTAATTGATGGTCTGTACTATGGTAACCACATGTCTGTAACAGTATATTTATTCTCTTAACTTTCCTAAAACAAATGGGCCATTTCCTTAAGTTTCACTGGTCTCTCTAATCCAGTCTTGAGGTTTGTCCTCTCTTGTTCTACCATCCCTCCACTCCTGAAAGCACCTTCCCCTGACAGTTTGCACTGTGTGATTCTATGCTTCTGCAGCCTGAATATCACTTCCTTTTGGATCACTATCTGTGGTGTGGGCAACTGAATGGTCTCACACACTACCATGTGATGGGGGAAGTCCTGTACATTTGTGAATAAAGTACTGTTGAGCCAATAGAAATCTAGATAGGAGGGACTAGGAGTCCAGGAGGACTCTGGGAAGGAGAAACACAAGAGAGTCGACATGTAACGCCATGGGGGTAGGAGCCCGGAACTATTCTCCGGTAAGAGAAATACTTAGATTAACAATTATGAGGTAATTACTTAAAGCAGAGCTAGCCAGTAAGAGACAAGCAAGGCCAACAGCTCCATAATTAATACAGCGTCTTGTGTGTTATTTGGGACTGATACGCAGCAGAGCCCAGGCGACTGGCGGGTGATAAACCAAAGCAGCTAGCAAGAAAAAGCTTCTCTTAACAACCATGCATTAAAAATGGATTACATGCCAATGAAAGGCAGCCACCACCTATCACAACCCTTTACATCTTTAACTATCCCCATTCCTTCTGACAGAGTAACAATAGACGAAGTTTGAGGGGATTTCCCAGCAGTAATCCAGGGTGAACACTGTAAAGCTGTGTGGCAGGTTAGCACTCAGTCTGAGTCTTGTTCTATTTTTTCTAGTCATTGCCTCAGATAAGGGACTCTGAGCTTATTTCACAATGCTGTTTCACAAAATCAGGGATAATGCATGCAAAGAACCGAGAACACAGGACTAGCATAAAGTTACCATGTGTTAAGTAGGAACTAGTTTCTTTTTCTTTGTTTTGATTGTGCAGTGTGTATGGTATGTATACATGTTGCATGTGTTCACCTGTAAGCCTGAGGTTGACATCAGGAATGCTTTTTAGTCACTGTCTACTATTATTCAGGAAAGGTGTCTCAATGGAACCCAGGTTTGCCTATACAGCCAATCTAGTTAGCCAGCTTTCTCTGTGATCTTCTGCCTCTGGCGACTGAGTAACTGAATTACAAGTCAGCCACCAAGCCCACTGAGCATTTATGTGGGGTCTGGGAACTTGACCTCAAGTCCTAATACTTGTGCAGCAAACATTTTATCTACTGAGACATCTCCCTAGTGCCAGTTATTACCATTATTATGTGGATTGCGTTTATGATAGTTGTCAAATTCTGTAATTTATTTTACTTTTGACAGAGTAACTAGAGGGATGTCTTTGTAATTCATCTATTATGATTTAGGAAATGGAAAGCATTTCATGCCTAATTGTTTTACTTTTTTATTGTTGTGATAAAACACCATGACAAGGGTAACTTATAAAATAAAATGTTTAATTGGCTAAATCAGTGTGTTTGGAGTCAATGACAGCACAGCAAAGGAAAGTTGAGAGCTCTTACCCTCATTCACAAACACAAGGTAGAGAGAGCGAGCACTGGGAATTTCCCAAGTCTTTCGAACGCTGACCCTCAATGACACACCTCCCCCAACAAGGCAACACCTCCTAATGCTTTCCAAATAGTGCTACCAACTGGGAACCAAATACTGAAATATATGAGCCTATGGGAGCTACATTCATTCACACTACACACTGAGATGGAGAATAATTATTTTATTACTTTTAGAATCATTATTTTAGCCTACATATACCTATGCATACATATATAGTATGTATACTAAAATGGTATACATATTCAATCTGCCCTTTCCTCAGCATCATGCTTTAAAGTGGTTTTCTTTTGCTTTGCTGCTTATTATCCCCTAAAATGCTTTAAAAACTGTACCAAAGGAAATGTGTCAACTGCTACTCACCCCAGGTCTCCATCAAGGTTTTCGAACACTTCACCTCCAATAGTTTCATTATCTGGATTCAAGCAGATTTCTATCATATTATAAAGTGCATTTTGGCCCCAATCACTGTCTTTTCGAGCTTTATTAAAATGTCGAAGAGCATCATTTGGTTCTCCAGTATACCTTATTGAATGATTGAAAAAAAAATTCACTGATCACAAATTTTCTATCAGATCATAATATGCTTCATAATAAATCTGTTAAAGCACTTTAAATTGCACATTTATTTTTAAATATGAAGAAATGACTTTTCCATTTTCTGTACAATACAGGGAGAAATCATTATGATGTAAGATTTATCTGCCAATAGATTTACCAAAAATGTAATCCTTTACAGTACTGATATCCTGGCTCCAATTTTGTTCTGGAATTGTGTTTCTCAGCCATTGAAAAAAATCTCGGAACATCCTCAAGTTTCCCACATCTTCTCAGGAGATCAATCAAACGAGACAAAGTCATAAAATTATCTAGAAACAAGCAGTATTTCAAATATAGAAACATGTTCAGACATTTGTTCTGATGGCAATAATTCTACTTTATTAATGTACAATTTACTTCAAATGAAACACAACATAATAATCAAACGACTGTTTTATGTGGTATAACTTCCTAATGAGATGTATAGCCTTGATCATCTATCAAATGATACCTGTTTCACTAGGCTGGTTACTGTGAAGAAAGTGTAATACAGGCAAGTCTAGAAAAAGGTTCATTTTGCTACTACTTTTCGATTTTCCTTGAGTCAAACCTTCTAGAAACACACATCTCATTTAGGTCACCTAAACTCAGGAAGATGGATTGACCATGGTTTCTGAGGCTCTTTTCCTGCTTGCAGGTGGGAGGCGGTAACAGAAGTGTGTGCCAGTGATTGAGGCAGGCAATCACAAGCTTTATTCTAGAATTTATTAAACATGTGAAATATTAGACTAGACTTAGTGGATCATACTACAGCCTTACCATATTAGTCCCAGGATTTTAATCTGATTTCACCTTTTCCCAGAGGAAATAATTAATTCAGTTCTCAGGTTTCCAGTATAACTTTCTACTAAGTTCCTTCTAGTTTTCCCTTATCAGTAATGTACTAGGATTTGAGGATGATTTTGACCAAGATTCATGAACATCAAAGGAAGGAAAAATATACAAAATTGTGTGTAGAGAAGAAAAAATGACTCAATCTCATGACACAGAGGTGAGGAAAGTCATATACTCATGACTAATAGTCAATTACTTGCAAATAATATTTGGCTGACACTTTGGGTTTTTATTTTGACTCAAGACTAAACCCTGTTTCCCAATTGTCACAGAGTGGCCTTCAGTGCTTTGATTTTAACAGCTGCCTAACAGTCCATTAAATTATTAGGTAATTTCCCTGGGACTCTGTTTTTAGATGGTAAGGCCCCATGTTTCAATTATCATAGGACTCAGAAGGAATTTGTTAAAATTCTTACATTACTGTGAGGACTTTCTTAGAGTGAATTCGCTGGACTAAAGTACCTAAATGAGCAAACAAACATAGCCCCAATTTTTAAAATAAATTATCCTCAATTCCAATTTTTAAAAATAAAGATACAGTATTATATGGTGTATCAGTACTCTTATGAGACCATGCCTGGAGCACCGAATAAAGCCACAAACAAGTGTTTGTGCACATATCCACAGCAGTCATCAAGGAGAACTGCCTGTGTGCCCATTAAAGATGACAGATAAATCTGACATAAGCAAACTCTTAGCATAACAGGGATGAACTGAAGACTATGCTAGGTAAAATAAGCAAGACACATGGACAAATGCTATCAGCCACCCGGACTTGCTAAGAATCACAGAAAGACAGCAAAATGGAGACTGTCAGCAGAGCAAAGAGGTAGAGGGGAACTGGTCAGAGTTACAGTGTAGAAAGATTACACAAGTTCTGGGGATTTATAACCACTGCTTACACAACAATGTCAGCAGACTAATGCCACTGAACTGTCTGCCTCAGAATAGTTAAGACTGATGTTCCTCCAGAGGTCCTGAGTTCAATTCCCAGCACCCACATGGTGGCTCAAATCATCTACAGTGGGATCTGATATAAAGTCATACATGAAGATAGAGTGCTTATACATAAAATAAACAAACGTTAAAAAAAGAAAAAATGGTTAAGATGATAAATTTTTATGTTACACATTTTGTCAGAATAAAAAATTAAGAAAAGAACTCTGGAGGTGTGCATTTATTCAGTTATATATGTGAAAGCAATCAAATCCTTTGCCCTCTCTAAAGTTCAATTTTGAAGTCTCTAGATTTTGTTTACCCTGCCTTGTGATGTCATTATAAAGAACAGAGATTTAGGAAAAGGGAATTCAAAATTGGCATTTTCTCTTAGTGGTGTAAAGACAAGTAAATTAAATTATCTCTACATAAAAATGACTCATTTTTCTTAAAGTGAATATAGCATCAACCTTCAGAGCATTGCAGAAATTAAATCAAATGAAAGTAGGAAGGAGATTTATAAGCTTCCAGTATGACTAGCTACATTTACAAGTCCTTGTACAATAGGATTCATAATCACACTCAGCACTGGGAAGCCAGTTTCTTGAAAGAGTCTCTCCTTCTAGTACTGCTGAAATGTATTCATTAGCTAAAGTAATGACCACAGAAAGCCTAAACTACATTGGGTCATCTTTTCATCGGCCTTGACATTTGAAAGAATGAGTGTTTGAATATTTAAAAATGGCAATATATCATGAAGTAAAAATAGCATCTGGTAAATTTTTTTATTGATGAACAGTGCAAAGATATCAAAATAATGAAAGGGAGATGTGGAGTGCAGGATAGTACCAGAGAAGTCAGGTGTGCTCTCCTCAAAGAGCTGACCTTTGAGTAGCCTCAAGGATGGGGCCAGCACTGCTAGGCTGACAAAGGCATTCCCAGTAGCTGATGGTACCTCCACATACAGAGCAGAGTACAGCCCAGGGAGTATGGCAACCTTGATGTTACTTAAAAGCAGGAAGAGGAATGAAAATATAAGCAGAAGGCCAACACAGGCCATGATATCATTAAAATCATGCTGCAATTTTAGGGTTTCCTCTGAAGCATGACCTACTTTGAGCAAAGGGGTAGCTTTGAGTATTGATTTGATGACAGCAGCAAGAGCCCAGGGTTCCAAGAACAGGTGAGGTTATAGGGTATTAAGTACAGCAGTGTGTTACTTAGCAAGCAAGCTGATGGAACTGGGAGAAACGTCAAGATGATTGGGAAAATTTGAGACGAGATACAATAGCAGAGTTTGATAGCAGAGTTACAATTGTAAAAAGTATTTTCAATTAGCAATAAAATTGGACAGTTACATTTTTTACAAGTATTTTATCTTTGTGTGTGTGTGTGTGTGTGTGTGTGTGTACACGAGTATACACCCGAGGCAGGTGTCTTCCAGGCTACAGGCATCAGATTCTCTGGAACTGGAGTTTACAGGTGATTAGCTATGTGACACGGGTTTTGGGAACCCAATGTCCTTAACAACTACACCATCACTTCAGCTCTTGGACAGTACATTTCTAAAACAAGCTAAATACAGCTAAGTTATGGTACTGGTGATGATCAACAATGTGTACATACTATCATTGTGTATGAGTATGCTTTAGAAGAAATTACACAAATTTGTAAATAGCTGAAGTTCATGCTACCAGGAATAAAATGTTGGGATAACTTTTTAGCACACTGTGTGAAGGTGTGTCTCTGTTTTACCTTACCTGCCTATGGCACCTTGTGATTGGTTTAATAAAGAGCTGAATAGCCAATAGCTAGGAAGGAGAGGATAGGAGGGACTTCCAGAGAGAGATAGGAACTCTGGGAAGGACTCATAGGTGTGGAAGATTCACTGGCCACATTCAAAGTACAGTACTGACGAGAGGTAATGAGCCACATGGCAGATTAAAGTCAATGGGTTAATTTAAGTATTCAGGGCTAGTTGTGAACAAGCCTACACTACGGTCAAGCTTTCATAATTAATAAACGTTTCTGTGTCATTATTCTGGAGCTGTCAGTCCAAATAAAGACCTGTGATAATAAGGCATATGTTATGAAGAACAAAGGTCATGTGGACAAAAGTTTTAATAAAAATTTAGTAAGTTTAAGTACTGACGTGAATCCATTCACCAAATACTAGAGGAATGATGCAATCAATGCATTCTCTAATGAATTCACTCACTTAAACAACATTTTCTACTCTCACCTAAAAACTTCACTGCTATCTGACTAGGAAAATATGAGCAGCCAGAAGAGAATTCTGTTCCCTGTCTACTCATATCCTGTCATTCACAGACCCATTCAATCAATAATCATTGACTCTGTGCTACATGTCTGGCTTGTGTCTAATACAGTCTAACAGAGAAGACAAATATATAAACTATATATACATATACTCATGTATATTAGCATTTTTTGCTTGTTCTGTTTTTGTTTGTTTGTTTTTGAGAGAGGGTTTTTCTGAATAATAGCATTGGCTGTCCCAGAACTCACTTTGTAGACCAGGCTGTGCTTGAACTCACAGAGATTTGCCTGCCTCTGCCTCCTGAGTGATGGGATTAAAGTCAAGTGCCAAAACTCCTGACTTGCAAATACTCTTAAGTAACAAGGAAGTATTTATTGACAATGTGGTATGGATTAGGGTGATCAGTTCATGCCACTTTGACTTAGCATGGGAAGTTTTGGAGCTAGAGCCCTTGTAGTCCTGGGCAAGGCATTCAGTGCATAACACATTGCCTAAAGCTCTCTCAAGGATTATGTAGTCTACATAACACAGTGAGAAAGAGGGAAAAAGAAGGAAGACAGTATATATGATAGGCAAAAAGGGGAAAAATCTACATAAAGCCTCAGGGGTTGGATTCATGTCTTGCAGTATTGCTGGATTACAATGTCCTTATACTGAAATTATAAATAGATTAAAAAAAAGACACAAAAGTAGGGGATGGGGACATACCTCAGATCTCTAAAACTCATGTAAAAATGCAAATATGATGGCACCCGCCTATAATACCCGTGCTAGGAAGACTGAGAGAGGTGGTCCCTAGACCTTACTGGCCTTTCACTCCAGCCTGATCCATGAGCTCTAGTCCAATGAGACACTTCGTCTGTCTCTAAAGAGTTGGGTAGCTTCCTGAGACTGATGCTCAAAGTTTTCCTCTGGTGTCCACATATGCCCACCCCATCTTTCTCACATATACAAGCATAGAAACACATTTAAACCAATCACACAAGTAAGAGTGATGCTCTTGAGAGAGGAAGGGATGAGAGTAACAGGGAGAGGGATGGAAGGGGTTAATGGAAATGAACATAATGGACTCACAGTACATACATATAGGAAGATGCCACGGGAAACCTCTTACTTTGTACAATTATTATACACTTGTAAAAAAGAAGACACACGTTTGTTTAGAAAAGCTCCAAAGCAGCCAGTCTACCAACTCAGTAACTATCAACTGTTTGCAACCAATGCTGGGGTTGAGGAACAGAAATCTAGGTCAGAGAAAATAAGGGCTGCTCTAAAGCTTGTAGAGGAAACTCTAATGTGTGAGGGCAGTATGGTCAAGCATAACTTAAATCTACTCATGAGGAAGCAAAGTCTGCACTTTAAGTAAGATGGGATAATCTCTGCATAGCAATACGGAATGGGAACAGCTTGAGGGAGGATGAAAACAGCATGCGGCATGGGAAGTAGAAAGGGCAGGACAGCCATGACGGAGACGTGTAGGAGATACAGGCAGGTCTGGGCAAAGTGAGTCAGGAGACTATGAAGTAATTTATGTCTGAGCATTGCTACTGCGGGGCTGCGTACTGACATCAGAGAGAAGAAACAAGAGTTAAGCCCTTGCTAGGCAGGGAGCTGTGTGCAGTGCACAGGGAAAAGTAGGTGATGAATGGAATCAGAATTTGGAAGGACGAGGGTGGGGGAGCGGCACTGGTGACTGGGAATGGAATTCTCTTCCAGTTCCTTGTATTTTCTCAGCCTGGAATTGGCAAGGTTTATTTGGGTGAGGGGCAGGAAGGTGGTAAGGGTGCTACAAGTTTGAGGAGACAGAAGAGAGTGTGAAAAGCAGTTGGGGCGGTGAAGTCATAAAAGTAACACAGGGATACCATATGCAAGGCAGACAAGCTAGGCTGTGCTCACAATTTACAGAGACCAACAGAGAGGCATTCTCCTGATGGTCACTTGAGCTACTTAGACCCAAGTGTGGGATTAGCAGAGTCAGATTCAATCAACTGCTCCTTCCCGAACAGCTGGTAAGCTAAAAAAGCAAACGAAACAAAGAAAACCTAAAGACACAGGGATGACTACAATTGAAGAAAAACAGCACGCATTTACCTGGTTTGCGTTCTAAAAGCTGCTGCAAATGAAACACTGCTTGTTCATAGTCCTGTTTTCTGAACATGAGGTCAGCCATCAGCTGTAAAGATAAGTTGGTTTTAAAAACAGTACCACACATTTTTACAAGGCACGTTCTCTTAAAGAAGGTTTAGCACTATAAAAATATTTATGAAAAATAGGAGGGACAAAAATTTGCAAATTTAATCAAGCATGCAAACCAGATTGCTCTCCTCACAAATTTTCATTTTTTTTTTTTTGCAAAAAATAAAATGTTTCAAGTGGTGGCATAAAAACATATTTGAAGGGATGGAGAGATGTCTCAGTGTTTAAGAGTGTGTACTACTCTTGCAAGTTCAATTCCCAGCACCCACCATGGGCAGTTCACAATCACTTCTACCTCCAGCTCTAGGACCACCCAATGCCTTTGACCTCTAAGGCAACCAGGTTGAAATGCACACCTCCTATTACCTTTACAATACAAATAAATATTATAAACATATTTATTCAATTCAAAGGTTATTCAACATTCTATTGTGCTAATGTAGAAACATGCCACACTGTAGTAAAGTGACAACAAAAAGATAAAAAACTTTAAGTCACATATATTTTAAATGGAAAACATTCAAGGCCTGCTGAGATTTTCCATGTGTTTTAAAGCGAGATGACTTACATTCTACTTAGTTGTAATGGTAAAGCTTGAGTGAACCTCATACAATGTCATCCACACGAGATATTTAAAGGCTGAAAAAAAGCTTCGACCCCGGAGGCAAAGAAAAAAACCTGTGAAACAAGCTAGTGATACACTGAGGTTTCGTCTTTAATTTTTCCCTTCTGTGACTTCAGAAGTTCTACAATTGTACTGAAGTCTTACATTAGTCCAGAATGTCAGAGTTTAACAAATCTTGTGAAGGATGACCACAGAGCTACGCCTGTCCAATATGTCCCTTAGGCATAAAGAAAAGCTAACTAGCTCTAAAGGGAAAGCAAAATGTAATGTGGATGTGTCACCACTCCCGGCACTGTATGGCTAGCGATCTTTGATATTTGTTGATAAATGTGCCCATGTTAGACAAACATTATTCTTCCATAAGTAAAAATGATCAGCACCTCACCATTTAATAACAGTTCTGTGGGTAAACTTTGAACATTTCTAATATAAAATAAACCTCAAGTGCCAGAGCAGCAGAGAAGTCCAGACTGACCATGGTGGCTGGTTCATTATCTCGATCCTTCTGGAGAAGCAGTGCACAGTGCCGCAGTGAGGCATCAAGGTCTTCTTGTGCCAAGTATAATTGTGCCAGTTCCAGCATTATCTAGGCAGCAAACCAAGACAGTCAGAAACTGGTTTCAAAACAAATGAATTAAGTGTCTGGAGACTAAACTTTACTTGTTGGAAAGTTATCACAATAAAACTGTCATGCACATTGGAGAAGACAAACGACAGGCATGTTCATGTCTACTGGCTCTTCAGGAAAACACTGAAAAGCAGGTGATAACTCACTGGAATGGTGGAGAGATAAAGGGATTTGCTAATTTCAAAGCTGGACACTGTATTTCAGTACCAACTTCTCCGAAAAGACCCAGGCAAATGTCTTTAGCCCTGCTTTCTCACTATAAAGTGGAAAAGTTGAATTGGTAGACAGTCGTAAGACATGCTTCTGAGCCAGGACTAGCATTTCTGCCCTTTCAGCCACCACCGGAAAGGGCACCTGCTTGGGTATGCCTTACCAAAGACTATTCCATCAGTGCAGTGACCACACTGACTCACTATAGCCACTTTCACGGTTCCAGCAGTAGGGAACTATCAAACTACAGTGGACAGCATTACTTAACCTAACTGAATCAAATTACCTAGATCGAGATATCTGACTGAAAAATAGCTTTAAACTGATTATCTAAGTATAGATGAATATTTAAAATAAAGAAATTTCAGATTTGGTTTATAGTAGTTATCCCACTATAATTTGTGCGTTTGTGAGTACACGCACGTGTGTGTACACATGTGGGAGCAAGTGTGCAGGGGGGCCTGAGTTCAGTATTGGGTGCACTATCCTGTCATTTTCTGCTGCATTTTCTGAGATGGCCTTTCACTGAACCTAGAGCTCACCAATTCAGAGAGGCTGGCTGTCCAGCAATCCCGTGATCTTCCCGTCTCTGACTTGCCAGTACTAGGATTAAAGTGTGTGCTACTGTGTCCAGCTGTTTTTACACAGCATTTTGGTGGTCCTTATGCTTGTGCGGCAAGCCCTTCACTGGCTGTGCCAGCTCTGCAGCCCCCCCCCAGTGTAAAGCATACGTTACTAGGGATTTAACGCAGAGCTTGGCGTATGCTAGGCAAGCAGTCTACTGTGGAGCTCCATTCCCAGCCCCATATGCACTCTGAAAGTTTTCTAGAAACAGGATTGAGTTTTTTAAACTTGTTTTTTTTTGTTGCACATATTTTCAAATATTCTTTATTAATAGTCTTATAAGCTTCTACATCTGAGCAAATTAGATGGTACCTGGAATAAAAGGTACTTACAATTTTTGTATTAGTACTGACCTTACTATCTGTTTCACAATGAACCAGGGCCTCTTTATAAAACGTAATTGCTTTTTCATAGTCTCGCTGAGCAGCAGAGTGTTTCGCAATCTCTGCACAAATTTCAGCTGCGAAGTGCTTCTGTGAGGGAACTGCATCTGGCTGCTCCATCTGAACGCGCTTCAATATCCGAGCCTGCAATTCTCGAGCCTAGAACACAGTAAGCATTAAGAGATGAGAAATAATCAGGAAAGGGAAAGGAGCGATTTTCAACAGGTCATATCACAGTATAATTTTACAATAAGAATTATATAAGTGAGCATTGATGGTAAGACTCATTGAGATCTCAAACATGCAGCAACTTGCAAATTAGCCAGCAGGCAGTATCTGTCCAACCAAAGTTTTTTTTTATGTGATAGGGATGAACACAGGAAAATCAGCACAAAGGAAATGGTGATGGAACAATTAGGAAGTTCACTAGATGCTATGAGTAAATAGTTATAAATGCTAAATGTTTACTACATTAATGAAATGCAATAATAAAATTAAATATTGGTAGATTATCAGTAACACTTACATTTCATGTTGATAGATTATGAATTAATCAAATACTTTTGTAAAAAATAAAAAAGCAATATCAAAACCCAACCAGTCTGCTGAACTTAGCTTTTCCACTCTTGTGAAGGTATCAAGGATTTATTCAGAAAGAAGGGATGGAAACAAAAAACAACTGGTTACCCATTGTAAAGAAATATCTGTGTTGTAAGACATAAAAACTAACAAAAAAATCACTGTTTAATGTAAGAAAAGCGGTGCAAGAGATAAAGATGCCATGTGACAAGGTTCAAGCAGACTTTTCTTTTGTTATATTTTTAAATTTCTTTTTTTAATTTAAATTAGAAACAAGCTTGCTCCACATGTCAATCCCAGTTCCCTCACCCTCCCCTCCTCCCACGCCCCCCATCAACCCTCCCAACCTCCCACCCAATCCCCACTCTGCTCCCCAGGGAGGGTGAGGCCCTCTATGGGGGGGGATCTCCAAAATCTGTCATATCATCTGGGGGAGGACCTAGGCTGGGGGAGGTGTCCAGGCTGAAAGAGCATCCTCAATGTGTTTTTTTTTTTAATTAGGAAAAGGGATCATAAAAAGGGGAAAGGGAAGGGGGAAGACCAGCCTCTGGAGACAGGAGCAGCTGGAGAGAGCAGAGAGGAAGCAGGGGGAGAGAAAGGAAAAAGGGAGAGAAAAAGAGAGAGAGAAAGAGAGAGAGAGAGAGAGAGAGAGAGAGAGAGAGAGAGAGAGAGAGAGAGAGAGGAGAACAGACAGAGAGAGGGAGAGAAAGAAAGATTAGGATGGGAGGTGGGTAGGGCACTTTTTAAAGGGAACATAGTGAATAGGCACAGGTGGTGCTCTTAGTGGCTGCAGCTGAGAACATATCCTGTCAGAACCCCAAGGACAGGCCAGTACAGATGCCTGAATACTAACAATGATAGCAACAGAATGAAGAGCCCTTGAAGCAATCTAAATGTCTACTGATGGGTAGTCACCTGCCAATGTCTACAAACATGGACCTATGCTAAACACAGGCACCCTAGAATGAGGTGTCCTCACCAGCATAAGAAATAGTAAGCAGATTGTTAGATTGGAAAGCTGTCTTTTTATTCATACTTCTGGTTTGTAGAACATCAGTAAGTGGGAGAGAATGTCTATTCTTTAGTACTTAACAAGTAAAATCTAACCAAGATTTATTGACAGTCATTCACTGTAACACATTCAGTAAATAGTGAGTGCCTGCAATGCACCGCACATGAGACTGCACACAGGACACTGTTTCAAAGACTCTTGTGTAAATGTTGGTTGACAATTTATATTTGATGAATATGATTTGTAACATATTTTCATTTTTGAATTACCTGTTTAGAGGGTTACAATAGTCTTTTGGAAATCAAAGAATGGTAAACCATCAATGTACATAGTATAAGCAAAGACTCATTCTCTTTATATAATTTCTATTTGATTATATAAATATATATTTATTTGGTTATGTAAATATATATAGTTATGTATGCACGTGTATATTTCTGTTGTCATATATATGCATATTTTTTAATGTGCTGAAACGTGTTCCATCTTTCTGGCGCTACCCTGTTTTGCACACAGTAAGAAAGGAAAAATGAAAAAGGAAGAAGAGTATTTGCAACAGAAGCAGCTTCCCAAGGACAGCTTTCTTTACTCATCAAGGTACGGACTGGAATGATGAGAACCTTGGAGACAGTCTCGGCTTACACTTGTTTATCCACCTGATTACTGACATTGCCCTCTTTTCTGTTCTTTTAAAAAGAGATTACTCTCAGTAGCTGAGGCTGGGACGGCCAATACCAAGGCGCAGTATCAGACAAAGGCTTCTCTCTGTCGCCCTGTGACTGAGGGTGAGACGGGCAGAGAGGAGGAGGTTGATCTGAAGCTTGTCCTTCCTAGTCAACATTAATCCATGACCATTCTAAACACGTCGCATGGTAGAAAACCCAACTCTATTGAGTTTTAAATTTCACACACATACTTTCAGAGAGATGTAGTTAAACCATTGCAACTTTCGAATCAATTCCTAGAACCAATACCCAGTAATGAAATATACTGCTTTGGCTTATAATTTAGGTAGCATGTCACAGTTAGAAGCTTTTACTTTGTACATGTAAAAGACTCGCTCTAAAGTGTAATTTGAAAACTCGAGTATCAGAGTCATCAGAAGGGAGTTTTACAATAACAATTGTGGGTGCTATTTCTAGGTTTCTCATTCAATAGGTCAGTTGAGTGTGAAAGACATAATTTTAGATGCCTAGGTGATATGGACGCCAACAGAAGCCATGCCTGCGAATGGCTAGCTAGGCCACAGTATTCCACCAGGCACAGCACCCACTGCTGTACTTCATAAAGAAGGAAGCATACACAGGAAGTGAGCACTGCAGGTCAAATAATGCTGGTGATCGTGAGATGCACTGCATATCAAACAGCCCTAAACATTAAACGAGATAGGTTGTCAGTACAGAGCTGGGTACATAGACACACTCAGTAAATAATATTACTGTTTTAGTTCTCTTTTATTTATTGTAAAACCTGTCCACCACTAGTCAGTCCTGCATCTTTATTTCATTGTGAAACAACTAGAGATTATATCTTTTACATTTTAAGCTATTTTTATTAAAACTTAAAAATTAAGATCTGATTGCATTACTCCATACTCCCCTTTCCTGCCTCCCACACCCTACTCCCTCTAAGACTGGCAGCTTCTTTTTTTCTTGGTACTATTGTCACTCATGCTGATTCTTTTTAGTGTGGCCCATTTACAGAAGCTCTGTGATTTGAATGATAGATTTTATAAACTAAAAGATTTGTAAAAGGTATGTACTCTATGTCAAACAGATGCAGTCTATGTGATCTGAGTTTTATCTCTGCATCAGCTAAATTTCTAGGAAGACAAATGGAGTGTTGGTGTGCATTTCATTTGTTTAGCTCTCTAGACAAACACATTATAGATTAGCTTGTGTGTCTGTGTGTGTGTGTGAGAGAAAGAGAGAGACCTTGCTATTTTCATAAGGATAAATAATTAGATATTTACATAAAATGACTTTCATCTCATAGTTGTAACATTTTATAAAAAATGCTAAGTTGCTATAGAGGAACGGATAAAGAAAATGTAGATGTTAAAAACAAGGACACCAGGAAATTTGAAGGCAAATGGATGGCACTAGAAAAACTCATCCTGAGCGAAGAAACCCAGACTGAGAAAGACAAACATGGTATGTACTCACTTACAAGTGGATATTAACTGTAAAGTAAAGGATAGCCATTCTAAAATCCATAGACCCAGAGAGGTTATGTAGCAAGGAGGGCCTAAAGGTTGGTGGGGACACACATGGGTCTCCCTGGGAAGGAGAAATAGTGGTCTCCTGGTTGAACCGGGGGTGGATGGGCATGGGAACTTTAGGGATATGGTGGGGGTAGGGTGGAGGAGGACAGTGCTGGAGAGATGACTGGAAAGGCGGACTTGACAGAGTTGGGTAGAAACATGATGCAAGGCAAACTTCCGTGAGTCTACAAGAATGGCCCCAGCTAAAACCTCTGGCAGCAGTAGACGGATGGCCTGAACTGGCTGTCCCCTCCCCTACTGTATTGGTGACTACCCAGGTTGTCACTGGAGGGCCTTCCTTCATCCAGTGACTGATGGAGGCAGATTCTAAGACCCACAGCCAAACATTGTGTGCTGTTCTTGGGGAGTCCTGCTAAGGAGACGGAGGAGGGTGGAGATTGTAGGAAATAGGGGGGTCAGGTACATTTTCAGGAAACCTCACAGAAACCAATAGGCTGGCTCATAGGAGTTCACAAAGTCTGAATCAACAACCAGGGAGCCTGCATGGGACCAGCCTAGGCCCTGTGCATATATGTAACAGTTGTGTAGCTTGGTCCATTTGTGGGACTCTTGGCAATGGGAGCAGGGGCTGTCCCTGGTGCTCCGACTGGCTCTTGGGAATCGATTCCTCATGCTGAGTTCCTTGCCCGTGCTTGGTCTTATGGTAGCTTTGATGAAGCCTATGGAAGGCCTGCCCCTTCTGAGTGATTACAGAGGAGGGGTAGATGGGGAACAGGATGCAGAGGGAAGGAGGGAGGCAGTGGGAGGAGAAAGCGGAACTGCAGTTGGGGTTTAAATAAATAAATTAATAAAAAAGAAAAAATAGAACAGTATAGACATACAATTAAGAAGGAAACTGTTTTTTTATTATTCTTAATAAAGTACCACAAGTCAGCATTGAATAAAGCCAGAGAGGAAAAGAGTGGTTCATTAATAATATCAATAAGAACAAATCCCTGCATGACTATTTGAAAAGAAGGCAAATAAAATTAAAATATCAAGACTTTGAAATATAATTTTCATAGCCCATATAGGCCATCAAAAGATTTACTGTATTTGAAAACTGAACAAATTTAGTTTTGATAACATGACCATCTAAACTGACAAAACAGGAAATGTAAAGTGGTCAGTGTGAAATCTATTAAAGTTGTTGAATTAAGAAATAGTTTCTAGGCCAGGCTTTGACGGTGCATGTCTTTAATCCCAGCACTTGGGAGGCAGAGGCAGGTGGATCTCTGTGAGTTTGAGGCCAGCCTGGTCTACCAAGCAAGTTCCAGGACAGGCTCCAAAAAACAATACAGAGAAATCCTGTCTCAAAAAACAAAAGAAACAAAAAAAACAAACAAACAAAAAGAAAAAAGAAAAAAATAGTTTTACAAAGGTAGTATTCAGGCTTCAGTGCTTTCAAAACTGCAGTGTTCTCAACTTTAACAAACAGTAATCTTACAGTCTTTTCTTTCATGGACCTACATGTAGAAAATCCAAACAAAATGTCAGAAAACATCTTTAAATAATGGCAAAATCACTTAGAAAGTGCTTAATATCTGATTAATACCTTAATATACACATTAATAGACAAAATAAGTGACATATAACTATCTTGATAGAATAATGACTTTCACTGTCTTATTAAAAATTGTTAATAAGCAAGAAATTGGAAAAAATGACTGAAAGCCATTTCACTACTTAGGAAAATAACCAAGGAAATGTAAAACTTCTACTTCTAAAACCACAAAATATTAGGAAAATTGAAAGACTGAAGTAAGTGGAGCCACGAAGCACTGAGTTCAAACCCAAGTCATAACACGAATTCAGAGGCTGACGCATGCTTAACTGTTGCAATACAGGGCTTTATGTGAGCCACCTTCAGGTACTGAGTCCTCATTTGTTTCGATGCAGCCCCTGTAACTGGCAGGTTAACGGGGAGTATCTGCAGCCAGCCTCCCACCCCGTCACACACACTGTACCTGCTGTAATGCGGCAATTGCATCGCTGGGTCTTTCCATTTTAGAGTAAACTTTGGCTAGAAGGACTTGGGAACGCCCATCCTCCATGAGAGCTGACAATTCATTTACTAAGAGTGGAATGCAAAGGATAATGTCACATTAAATAGATGCCTATATTTCTTTACACTAAAAAAGCCTGATCTTAAAAAAGATTTCAACAGTAAATAATAACTTAAAATTTTATATAGTTAAAGTACAGCTAGCAAAACCTTAAAAATTTAGGATAGTAATTGGCTAGAAGAAAATGTAGAGAGCTGAGGAGTAACTAGCATTTGCTTTTAGACACTAGTAGATAATCTCATCACTCATATCAAGATTTCAATTTTCATTTTTTTTAGTCTGTGAGAATGTCTGTTTGTTGAAACCATTGAATAGAAATTATAATAAATTATAAGAAATTATAACACTCAACACTATAGAATTACACGCATACTATAAATACAGCCATCCCTCAGTACCTGGGGGATTGGTTTAGAGCACTTCCTGCCCATATCTAAATCCATGGGTGTGCAAGTCCTTTATATAAGTATGTGATGCAGTATTTCCCCACAAGATGCATGTGCCATCGGATACCATTTAAATCATCTTTAGATTACTAAGGATACCCAGAATAATACAAATGTTATATAAATAGCTCATCTACTGTGCTAGTTAGGAAATGATGACAAGAAAAATGTCTCTCCATGTTCAGAACAGGAGCAACTTTTATTTGAAATATTTATGACCTAAGGTTGGCTGGGTCAGTGGATTCCAGAATATTACTTTAACCATGTGTGCACCAGAACAGAGACAGGAGTAGGCCCACTTAGAGAAATACTCAGGTGGCTAACTGGAGTTTTCTCTGGTAAGTGGGAGAAAGCAAGGCTTTCACTTACTTCAGAAATCTTTAAACTCTGAGATGAATAAGCCTATATTTTACTAAAAATGAAAGTCTTAAAAAATAAACTTGCACCCTTGTAAAAAGGCAATGTGGAATACTGGAAAAAAATCTAAATGCACAAAGGTTTTCCCAGCACCTTATTCTTAAGAAATATAAGCAGCCGGGCGTTGGTGGTGCACGCCTTTAATCCCAGTACTTGGGAGGTAGAGCCAGGTGGATCTCTGTCAGTTCGGGCCAGCCTGGTCTATAGAGTGAGTTCCAGGACAGGCTCCAAAACAAAACCCTGTCTCGAAAATCCAAAAAGAAAAAAAAATAAGAAAGAAATATAAGCAAGTACTTGGGGAGACGGCTCAGTGGTAAAGATGGCTGAGTCTGACAAACTGAGTTCAATCCCTGGGACGTACTTCCCCAAGTTGTTCTCTGACCTCAACACCTACCAATGACGTAAGAGCACACTTGCAACATACATTATAAATCCAAAGAGTAAATAAATGTAAAAAATTTAAAAAGTAAGTGAACACCAAGGATTAAGATATAAGTATATTAGTTATAATGTGGCTTATGGCACCAATATGGGAAAACAAAACAAATGCTCAACAATACCAGTAAAATTAAAAATACTACCAAGTTAGAAAACATTAATGCTATTTGGTCAAATGTTATGAATGCATGGGTATCGAAATATTTCCTCACATTGTATATAGAGAAAATAGCTGAGTAGGTAATACATTTTTTGCAAAGGAAGATCACAATGACCACATTTATATAAAAACACCAACAAATGCATAGAGAATATATTTAATCACATTCTAGCTATATGGAAAGTAAAGCAGAATTTATGGGAAAACAGCTGACGCATGCATCAGCAGTACTTTTATAATGCCTGCGTTTTTTGCATGCATGTGTTTGTGTGTGTACATGTGTGTGTGTGTCATGTGAAGCTATAGTCAATGTCAGGCCCACTCTTCACCCTCCCTTTGATATAGGGTCCCACTGAACCTAGAGAGAGATAACTTGGTCACAGTGTCTGGCCAGCACCAAACACGAATCCTGTCTCTGCCTCCCTGTCTCTGAGATTATAAGCACAGGGTGCTGCACTATGTAACTTTTTTTTTAATGTCAGTGCTAGGAATCTAAACCCAGTTCTTCAAGGAAGTACTTTAGCAATGGAGCTATCTCTGCAACCTCTGAAGATGCTTGAATTCTTTTTAAAAAAATTAGTATTTTCACAAGGTCAAGATTATTGATGTGCTTAAATATCAGTAATTGTTTTTGTTTTTTTTGTTTTTTTGTTTTTTACGAGACAGGGTTTCTCTGTATTGTTTTGGAGGCTGTCGGTCCAGCCTGGCCTCGAACTCACAGAGATCTGCCTGCCTCTGCCTCCTGAGTGCTGGGATTAAAGGCGTGCGCCACCACCGCCCAGCTAAATATCAGTAATTGTAATTTATATATTTTGGGAATTAAGTTCTTTTATAACAAAATGAAATATTCATTACACTTAATATTAGATTAAAACATGTCCATTTAGCAGAGTTGAGTTCTGAAAGAAGAAAAAATACATGTGAATTCATATAGCCAACCACATGTAAAAATATCAAGAAAATAAATATATAAGTATGTACTATTAAAAAAAATAGAGGGGCTGGAGAGATGGCTCAGAATTAAGAGAACTGGCTGTTCTTCCAGAGGGCCTAAGTTCAATTCCCAGAACACACATGGCAGCTCACAACTGTCCGTAACTCCAGTTCCAGGAGATCTGACACCTTCACACCAACACATAAAATAAAGTTAAACAAATTAAAAAAATAAAATAGATTTATCAAGAAAACTTTTGTCCAATCAGAATGACTTTCCTACCAGGTTCATGAGATAGAGAATGCTGAAGAACTTTCTCTGCTTTCTCATACAACTTGAGTCTTAGTAACAGCTCAGCCAGGTCGTAGCAAAGGCAATTCTGTTGTCCACTTTTCAGAGCAGCTTCGTAATAGGTGATTGCCTAGACAGAGTCCATTGCAGTTAGGTGATTGCCTAGACAGAGTCCACTGCAGTTAGGCCTCTAAAAGCACAGAAATCTCATATATCCCAGGCATAAGACATATTGATAACTAGCAATAGCACATAAAGAATCTCAGGCATATATCTGTGCTGCCAGAGAAGTAAGCTGCTTTCCTTAGAGAATCAAAGATCACATAACAACCAGCATTTTCTTACAATAAAGGAAGTAATACTTGGCAAAATATGCATAGAGATTACACTAGAAGTTAGCAAGCCTTCCTAAAAAGCATTTGCTTTTCAACTTGGTGTACATATACTTAACAATGACCAGGAATTGCACAAAAATATACCAGTCAAGGAAAAACTTTATCCCTACTGAAAGCAAACAAACAACCTCCTTGAAGCATATAGCTTGACCAAACTGGCACAGCAGAAAGGGAAATGATTATGCTACATTATGTAATAAAGGAGATATGATATGAGTGACTTTATGACTAGTATTTATTTGCAAAGACTGAGAAGCAGCTTAAAGTAATGTTAGGGTCAAAACAATCTTCATGAAATGCAGTACTGTAAAAGCAAGTCACTGGGAAAATCTGCCATGGCACAAATACCAGTTTGCACACAGGAATCTGGGGCTTAAAAGCTGCAGAAGGTGGCTGCTGCTGAAAACTTCTCTACAGCAGGTCTGGGTCAACTTGATGTATTGACACTATGAAGCAATTACCTTTGAGTAATTGTGAGTTTTGATAAGTGCTTTCCCAATTTTTCTTGCCAGTGTTCCATCTTTGGGGTTCTGATTTAGTGCTTGTTCGTAGGCCACTATGGCTTCTTCAGGCTAACATTGTCAGACACAAATGACAAATGTTAATAAGCAGCTTAAGTGGCTCCATTAAAGAGCAACATTTCCAAAATTAAAGCCCTCCCAACTTGGAATAGTTTGTTTTAACACAGTATATATTGAAGAACATAAAAGTAAACAGTTCTAGATGGAAAGTAGGCCAGATATTCATCATTGTAATCATACCCACAATGACCACACTCTGACTACAGCAACTTTGCACTTTCTGGCAGTCATTATAACTGTCAGTAGATCCCTTTCCACCTTTCTGTTTAGAGGAAACTACCAACATTATTCTAGCAACGTCTCTATTGTAGATAAAATCACTGAGTTAAGTCTTGATGTTAAAAATATTGCGGAAGTTAACCTTTTATTACAATCACTAAAACTCAGATATTAAACATGATGAAAAAGTCAAATTCCCTTTAATAGAAAGTTACACTAATTATAGAGTTCTATAATTTTTTCTTTTAAAGTTTTATTTATTTATTATATATACAGTATTCTGCCTGTATGCCAGAAGAGGGCACCAGACCTCATTACAGATGGTTGTGAGCCACCACGTGGTTGCTGGGAATTGAACTCTGAATCTCAAGAAGAGCAGCCAGTGCTCTTAACTTCTGAGCCATCTCTCCAGCCCCCAATCTTTTTTCTTAACTTGAGTTCAGTAGAATTAGAAAATTTACCTCTTGAATGTTCATGTATGCATCACCGAGGAGCAGAAAGGCCCGGGGACTGGGCATTCTTTCAGCAATTTCTCTGGAAATTAGACCACCTCTACTTAGTATATTGAATATGGTGACATTTACAAACCAGTAAGATAAAATGATGGTTTATTTACCTAAAGTACACAGTAGCCTTCAGAATATTGCCAGCAGTGTTATCTTGTTAAAAATCATACATTCTATATCCATATATTTTCTGCTACATCAAAATATACTTTTCAATTATTCTCCATTTTCTGACATGCATGGAGGAGAGTAAAGGTAGACACTAAACATGCAAACTCTCATTATCCAGAAGATTCCTTAACAGGAGGAACACACTGTATTGTCCTTCTATACAACCTGAGCTCTCATCTTCAAGGTAAAACTTATTTGTTGAATTACTTCAAAAATATCAAGTATTCTGTTTCAGTATCTGCTGTTTATTTATTTACAACAATTGGATTCCTAAAATCTTCCTGCTGCCCACTCCCAAGCCCACCCAAAGTGCTATAATGACAGGTGTGCACCACCATGCCTGGCTTGTTGCTCAGCTTTAGACATATCTAATGCTTAAAACCTCTATGATAAAGCTAACTATTAGCCCAACTTTACAAATGATGTTGAGTGCATATTCATAGCTAAAGTGTCAGATTATGTGAAACCAAAACATGCTGTTCATTATGACATCACAGCACAGCCAAAGGAAAGCAGACCATGCTTTTCATTATTACATCATAGCACAGCCAAAGGAAACTAAACCATGCTTTTCACTATGACATCACAGCACAGCCATAGAAAACTAAACCATGCTTTTCACTATGACATCACAGCACAGCCATAGGAAACTAAACCATGCTTTTCACTATGACATCACAGCACAGCAAAAGGAAAACAGACCATGCTTTTCATTATTACATCACAGCACAGCCAAACTAAACCATGCTTTTCATTATGACATCATAATACATCCAAAGGAAACTAAACCTTCTGGGTTTTGTTTTTGTTCTGTTTTTGGCAAAAAGTGTCTTGCTATACAGCCTCACTGGTCTGAAATTCTTACATAGGGCAGGCTGCTCTCAAACTTACAGCAATTGTCCTACCTCAGGCTGATTAGTGCTACAAGCCACCATATTGGGCTCTCATAGCATGATCTCTGCACTTGAGTCAACAGAACGTGACGGTTTCTCTGAATACTTGATATTTAACAAGAATTTGAGCAAAATGTTTGGTTTGATAATTGGATATGCTGGTGAGCGAGGACTGATCAGTCTGCTCACTCAAGCACATACACAGTATATTTGTGTGGCTATAGTTATGTGGCAAAAAAACGGCAACATGTATGCATGTGTGTCCCTGTAACTCTTAAGGCCTCAGTGTGACAAAGCTATTAAAGCTACTGTTCACTCAAAAGGAAAAGATGAATCTATACCTTGGAGTTTGGAGCACATTAACTTACAATTTTCCTCTTCTATAACAGATATGCCAAGTATTAAATATGCCCGTCTATCCCCTGGAACACTGCTATATGATGGTGTTATTAGATTATATCTAACTCTTGATTTTTCTTTCCCCAAACAAAGGAGTTAGAGCTAAAAGGAACATTTGATGGGGTGATTTAAGAAACTACTAGGCCATACAATGAAGTAACTGTAGTTTTGTTTTAGGGCAAACACCTTGGTGAGAGTGATCATGGGCAGAAAAAAGATGACCACCTCCAAGAAAAGATCTGTAAAGAATCTGTGACATATGTGAAAAAGATAGAATGTAAATGTGTAAATGTGAGAGTTAATTTCAGGAGGAAAATGTGCCACATAAGTAGCTACTTACCTGTAACAGGTAATATATAACATTTTCTCTTTTCTATGCTTCAGGTAAATATCTGCCATTTTTTCCTTGGCCTCTATAAAATAAGGCTGTTCAGTTGTGACATTTCGAAGCATGCCTAATGCACGCTCCGTATCTCCCTGGGCCAGAGCCAGGTCTGCATTAGCAATCGTGACACGTAATTCTTCACACGTCCCTGAAAACTCATGAATGGCATCTTGTAAAACCTTGGCTGCCTCGTGCTATAAAGAAAAAAATTAAAGACGCCTTCAAAGTAGGCAACAAATTACCCCACAGAGGAAACTCATCTACCAAAACATGATGACTAATACATGCCAATACATACATGGTATTTACAAATTTTTATGTAAAGTTTGTAAGTTTAAAGAGACCCAAACAGGTTAAGGCTATGAATATTAGTTAAGTAGCTGGATTTTTACAACCAGGATGACAGCAGTTGCTATGCAAAGTCACTACTATTCTGGAACAGAATCAGAAATTACATGATGAACATTTCATGGTGGTCAACAAGGCAGGCATACTGAAAAAGTCATCCAGGGGCAAATTATATTTAACTTCCCAGCATTTGCAGAATGCACATATTTTACGAAAAAGTAAGGGAAAAGCAAGTTGCTAAATTTTGACAGTTGGTCAAGGGACTACTTCTAGCTTTTTAATTTTCTACATGTATATTATATACATATATGTAGAAAATTATTCAAATGGGATTACATATGTTCAAAATTACACAGAGGAGCAGGGTATTACACATACATACACACATACAAGCTGCAATCTGAGTTACCTTACCTGTTCTCCATTTAAACGGTGAACTTCCACTAACTCAAGAAAGATTGATAAACGATGGCTTGCATCAACCTCAGTTCTGTGCTTTGACTTCGAGGAGGCTCTACTTCTCCTCATTCCTGGGAGGTTCATTGCCATGTGCAGAGTCTTAATTGCTTCTGCTATCTCTCCCATTTTCTTTTGTGACTGTGCTTTGATTAAATGATATAATGGGTAGTCTCTCACCTGAGAAAAAATTAGCAATAGTTATCTGGAGTGTACACAATGGAAAAAAAGAATTTACAACCCAGGATTCTTGAGTATATTTGTAATACAGGATTCTTGAATATAGCTCACTTGTGATGATATCCACAAAGTCTGTTTCTGACCTCTGATTTATTCACTACTTAATCATAATTTTAAATTAAAAATCTATTAGAAAGAACTTGCAAATTAAAAAAGAAGAAAAACCCCTCACATACTGAAATTAACTAGATCCAAATACTGCACATCTCAATCAACTATATAGAAGACTAATCACATTAACTCTAACATTCAGAGGAACTGCTACTCCATCATCCTCCTGAATGTCAAAAAAGTTAGAACAACTGTTTTTACAGGGTAACAAATAAATTCTAAGATTTAGATTTTCAATAAAGCATATCTTTATTTGAGGCTCCTCTATCAGGGATGTGCATCTTAATTCCCAGAAAAAAGCCTGCATTTCTATTCTTTCACTTGTAATACTAAACGTTTCATACTACCCCTAAACACAGAGGAAAGAATCTTCCATCTGTATTTCAGCTGTAAACGGTATACAGAGCATAGAGGAGACTAATGAATAAACAGAGAGTTGCCAAAGGAGAGAGGCTCTGAGTCGGGTGGTGTGGAAGCCACTGAAGAATGAAGGAGCCTGTGAACCTGGGGAACTAGACTGAACACTCACATCTTACTCCTCATCAGAGACTGATGCACAGGGCATGGGCACCTCCACCTAGAGGCCTACTACCCTAAGCAAAAGCACCAGTAGCTCTGGACTCTTAATTAGAACTTCAATTTTCTAGCTCATTTCATGGTTTTCCTACAATGGAGTGAATCACCAGTTGAGGCTCCTTCCACCAGTCTTAAATAGTGCTGGAAGCAAAAACAACTGAAATTTCCTGGATAGTAAGAAGTGTCTTTATAGCTTCAAACCCCATAATACTCATTTCCAAAATTAATGTGTATTAGACAGTGACTCTAAAAAGTGATTATGGGAAAACAACTCTAAGAGGTTGTGGTAGCTCCCACCTGTACTAATAGCATTGGGGAGGCTGAGGCAGGAGTATTGCTGTCAGTTTGTAGACACCAGTCTACAGAGTGAATTCCAGGTCAGCCTGACCTACAAAGAAAGATAAGAACTCTAAGAAAGTAGAAAAGGAAGGAAAAAGAAAGAAAAGTTCAAGAAGAAAATGGGCAGTAAAATTTACTAACTTATTCTACAAGAGTATTTGTATAATTCTCCATGGTTTAAAATTTATTGTATATACAATTGCTGAATTTAATTCTCATTGTAACAAGTACTATTCTACAAATTATATTGAAAAGAAAACCGAGGCTTAGAGGTAAGTATGAAGTCTAGAAGCTGATCCCTGATCATTCATTTCCAAACTGTATGTGTGTGTGAGAGAGTGTGATAGGTTTTCCATATTGTCCAGGCTGGCCTGGAGCTCCTGGTCTCCAGTCTCCTAAATAGTTAGGATTACAGGTACGTACACCAACCTAGTCTGATATTGTGGTGGTTGTATTGGGGCAATTCACATGGTTTTTCATCTACATCAAAAACACCTGAATTTTTTCTCCTGTTTCCTATAATTTCAAAGTTCTATTTATTGGTAAAGTATTTTAGATTAACATGTAACATAATTGAACATGAATACATTCATTAAAATTTCAAGGAGCATGGTATATCTTAAGCATTTAAATCTGGAATACTTACATTAAAATTATAGCTCAAACAAAGTTCCAGAGACTGAGAACACAGTTTGACTTTTTCCTGAGACAAGTACACCTGTGCCATCAAGAGGTGAGCCTCTGCATAAGAGGGGCTGTGCTCCAGGCAATGTTGCAGGTTGTTGTATGCTGCCTCAGTGTCACCTAATGGGGGGAAAACAACACCTGTGAGACCTCAGAGTTCAGAGGTAGAGCCCGAGACCGGACCCAGACTACAAGCAGTTATGGTTCCGTTGTTTAACTCCTCTGTGTTAAACAGCATGAGGCCATGCTCCATTCCTATTTATACTAGCTAGCTTTCTTGTAATCACTTGAAGAACAGACCTATATGTCAGGGCAACAGTTGGTCACAACAAACCAGGGAAAATATAAAGGACGTGACAGTCGGTCCCATTATTACTGGCAGGACTAAGAATCTATCATAATTTTCTTTCTAAAATAGCTTTGTTTATAACTGCATTAAAATGGGTTTTGAGACTGCTGTCATTCCCATGAGAATGGCCTCCCATAAGCTGGAGCATCTGAACCCTTGGTGGTCAGTTGGTGGCACTGTTTGGGGAAGTTTAGAAATGATGGCATAGCTGGAGGAAATGTATCTCTGGGTGGGGGTGGGGGTGGGGATGGGGGGGCACTGAGAGTCATTAACCTCACTCCACATCTAGTTCACACTCTGTACTTCATGTTTGCGTGTGAAGACTGATCTCTTGGCTTCGAGCTCCAGCCACCATGCCTGCCCGTGCCCATGCTTCCCTGCCATATTGGAATCTGCTCCTTCTGGAACAGTAAGGCCACATATACTGTTTCATTTATAAATTGTCTTGCACTTGATGTTTTATCATAGCAACAGGAAGGTGACTAGGACAAAGACATAGGCATGTATAAACCAAGAATTCTGTGGTATCAATTACACTAACAAAGAGGACACGTTCTAAAATAGGGCTATATGACTGTGTATCAAATCTGAAAAAGGCCAAGGATACATTCCTGAAATTCTAAAGCATGAGACATAGATTAAAATGCCTTTAAATACCAACTGAAATATCAAATATTTTGGAAGACATGTATTTGGAAGTCTTACAAATCCACTTAATTTTAAGACATTGGTTAAGATTAATGTGATGAGAATGGTAAAGTTAATCTTGGGCTAGAAGATGGAGAGGAAAGAGGATTTTTATAGCATCATCAGCATTGACTCTAGGTACTACAACTTCCTTGGGATGTAATCCATACAGACTCATATGTGGCATTCCCCAATACTGGCTTTAAGTAGATATTACAAGGCCCACTTCCCACCCAGACTTTTAAGAATTGGTAGAAGAAAGATCCTAGATTATTTTCTGTTTAAATATACCTCACCTGCACCTGCTATATTATTTTCTGTTTAAGTGTACCTCACCTGTACCTGCTATCTACAGAAAAAAATAGGGATGAATTCAGTTCACAAGAACTCAGCCTACAGCACTTCCCACAGTAGCCATTGTCCCCTCAGAGGAAGAGAATTAATGGACAAACCTTTGGCAGAGATAGCACAATGACTCACTAAACACAGTGTCAAAGTCTGGCAACCAACCACAAGCAAAGCCAAAAACTTTGGGGTCTTTATTATGGTAATGACTAATACCCAGAACTAAGAAGACAAAAGGGGATGGGAATGCTAAGCTTAATACTTTAAGTGTGTTAGTGATGCCAGACCCAAAATGGAGTGGTTATATTATTCTGTAGCCCCTGACCACCAATATATTATAACAATAGAGGTAGGTGGTTAAGTAAGACCTTCATGTGTAGTGCTGATGATATAAACTACTGCTCTCTCTAATGGGTTCTTGTCTATGGTTTAGCTCTTAACAGCTGCTACTGCAAGAGATTCTAAGGAACTGAAGTTTCATACATAAGTCTCTGCTCGATGAGTTTCCAATATACCCTTGGTCCACTAAAGCATATACATCTATACTTTAATGTTTCTATTTATCCCCCAATACATTTTTAATGCTTGCACAGCCTCTCTTGTTATTAGGTTTGCAAGTGGAAACTTTTTAATAATAATAATAATAATAATAATAATAATAATAATAATAATAATAAGAAGAAGAAGAAGAAGAAGAAGAAGAAGAAGTAAGATTAACAGGAATTAATCGGGGTTACTTGTATAAACATAGGGATAAAATTATCTAAGGTAGTAGGTTTTGTATTTTTGTTTCAGTTTTAGATGAACACATATATTCACAGAGACAATATGCATTGTTGCATTCCATGTGACCATTTTCCCTGGGTGGAGTCCAGGACCCAGTTACATCTGTCACCCCCACCACCATGATCGGACTCCTCGGTTACTTAGGTTCTAAGGTATATATCACCTGACAAATACTTCACTTTGGCCATCAAGAAGACAGCTTGTGGAAGACCTGGGACACTTCTTATAATAGTCTCCAGAACTGAGGAACAATGCCTGAGAACTGGAGAGAGAGGCTGCCCGGGACCTGCGGGCTAAACAAAACAAATCAAGATTAAACATACATTAATTTTAGTGTGACTTAGAAGAAACTGTGTTTTTTTATAAAATTTCTCTTACTGTTTTCACACTACCTTTGCTATACAATTGGACAAATACTGAATTATCTTCCTAGTTCATCTATGAATAGACTGTACAAATAATGGGTTTGTGCAGTTAGAAATTAGGAATTGTTATACAATTAATATTTTGATAACACACGAAAGATTTTTATCAGCTCAAAATTTATCAAAGAAGCAAAATTTATCAAAGAAGCAAAATTTATCAAAGAAGACAACTGTGAGAGAAATTTCTTGGTTAAATATCCTGCACTGCTTCACTGATGCTGCTTCCCTGACCTGAAGGATGCTGTTCCCCATCCTTGCCACCTGATGTACAGACTGCTGCATCCTGCAGGTCAATGACTGTATCCCTAATGGAAGGTCCTTCTGAATATGTGCCACATAGCTAGCAATGATGTGCCATATTTCTTGTCCTATGCGGAGGCACAGAACATGTTCTCAAAAAGATGCTCAAAATATGACTACTGCCTAACCTTTTCAAATCTCCACAGCACACATTCTGTAGTACTTTCTCACCCACTGCTGCTTCTTTTATATAATCAAATATTAAAAACAGAAGTCTAGAGACAATCCTTGAGATTATACCTTTTACGCTAAAAAATGAAAAAGAAAACTATATGTGAAAGAGGCCAATGAATGAGGAATAGACAGATCTGTGTCCAGTGCTATCTTGCTGGAATGTTCCCATGAAAACTGACCAAGTTATAATATGCAGATAAAAACTGCATTATGGGAAAAACAGGATGTATAATTGGATTAGCTATCTAGCTACCAAGTAATAAATTATTCTGTGATTTACCTATGGTTTGCTTCATTCTCAGCAGTTATTAAAGGAATCTTTTGAGGTACTCAAGGACAGAAGCCCTGCCTGTCTGTGCCTCCTCCTGTGATACTCTCATCTGTGATTTCTGCCCTCCCACTCACATCCAGTCACACTCACGCCCTGTGTCCCTGTGGGTATCTTCATTAGCTTTTCCCTTTGTTGAAACAAGCTGTTTCCACAGGTCATCTGCAGTTCTTTTTGTAAGGCCTACTCTGACCCTGTCACATACATCTTTATTACCTCTATCCTGCTCTATTGTTTCCTTGAAACGTACTCTACTATACTATGCAGTCTTCTTATGACATGTACATCACCCTTTTAAAATCTATCATTTGGGGCAAGAGTTATTTTTCCCCAAGCACATTCCCCCAACTCCATGAAGTGTGCTAGATATGCTATATAAAACCTCTGCAGAAAGAAGCCTAGCTATTGGAATATTGAAATATGCATTTGACCTTCTAAGCAACTTTTATGGATGTTGATGTGGGAGACTGACCTCAGTCAGCTTGAGTTAATCATCAAGTATGATTCTGGGAGAGCAGTTTTAAGAGGTTAGAAAGGCCTGCTAAAAGACACGATGATACACAATCTGCAGAGCTCCCTAAAGGACTACCATTAAAAAAAAAATGTTCATTGGTAATATGCCATTAGGGAGGTGCTAACACCTTTGGTTTTAGCAATGTGTACTGAATAGACCTAACTAAAAGCCTGTGCTTGAATATGAGCTGAGCACAAGGAGGTTAGGTTATGTGTGCTTCTGGCCATTACCAAAGGGCACTGCCTAATGAATGCATGTCATGTTGGAAAGGACTCCCCGATAGGCCACACAGGTTTCTAGTGCTACTACTCAAAATTGCTAATTCTTTCAAAAGACCATCATTATCTCCAAGCTAAATCAAACAGATGACAGCTGACAATAAATTCCACATAAAATAGATGACAGGAGCAAAAAGGAATATGATAATTGGGGTGTGAATATGAGAATATAGAATGTCAAGAAGAAATGAGAGTTCTATTCTTGAACTCAAAGGTATGAGTAATAGATTATGGTATTTGTAAGCTGTGAACTTGGTAGGTATATTTTTAAAAAGGCAATGAACTCAAATACAGTCACACAGAACACGAATGGTAACATCTCACACAAGAAGGACCTAATCCAAATCTTCATGTCTACTTTATGAGGAGGATTGATTATTCTTTGGACTAAATAACTAGATGTTCTATGTGTCTTTCCAAGGAACAGGAGAAATAGCCAATGTTCCACTTTTAGCACAAAGTAGAACTTGATTTCATACAGGAAATGGTTTCATTGGTTTTGTAAAAAGAACTTTGAGTTTGCCCAAGGTGAGATGGCACTTGGCGTTATCAATCAGATCCAAATATGTAACAAGCATGAGAATTAAGCACTTTTAATACTTCTAAACAGAGTTTTAGGATTACAAAAATTTAGTTTTTACAAATCAATAATTTCATTATTTGGTAGTAATCATTTGTATAAAGATGGATTTAAAATGATTTCAATGAACAGAATTACAAATGCTAATTGCAGGTACAGATGGAGTTGCACATTAAAAAGAACCTTGTTACATTACCGTATGAGATTAAAGTGCAGAACTGCCTACCTGAATAGGACAGAAATTCAGATATTCGGTAACAACTTCTAGTAAGAAGTCAGGATTGAGCTTCTCAAAGTACTGTATTCCAAGAGGTAAGTCTTCTAAGTGTGAAAAGTGAGTATTCACAACATCATTTAACAGATTTACAACTTCTTCTTGTCCAGTATTTTTTTTTGTAGCAAGAACTGCATGCAAATACATTAATTCCTAAAAAATAAGTAGATTCCATATGTTATTCCATTTGGCCATAAAGTCATCATTTTTGTTTAGAATTCAAGTATATATAAAGTGTTATTTATAAGAGATTATTCAAACCTTTGATATAAAATCATTCAAACCTAAGTATTAGCTGAATGGAATTTTAAGATCATTGAGAAAAACATTTAAAGTCGACTTGCACAGAGGTAAACTAACAAATGCAATTACACTTTAAAGTTAGTGGTCATTTAAAGTTTCATGTGTTATAACAGCAGCTGTGATCTGCCATCTGATAAAATGCCATACCGCAGATTTCCCCATTGACTGCTGGAATTCACTGAAGAACTCTAGCTGCTGGTCTGCATCTTGCAATTGCCCTTCTATTAACTGACATCGAATAAGTCCTGAAATCAAACAAAAACAATCAAGGCTCATTCCAATCAACTAAACTGAGTTAACAAGACATTCTCTTCCTTCACAACAACCCTGCTTTAGAGTAGAAACGAAAATAAGAACACAGCCTGGATGGAGGCGGGGAAGAAAACAAGTAGCCAGGGATTATGTAGAATCTTTTACTGTACAATTCATAACTTGATAGACACAACCAAATAAAATCCATTCCTTCAAGATAGTAGGTGTGAAGGAAATTGTTATTTTCAAAGATACATGACTTTTCCTCTTGTGCACAGCAGAAACAGTTTAGTATATATATACATATATATATGCATATTATATGTATACATATTTTTTCCTCTGCTTCAATGGGCTGGTCCTTAAAGCAAGTCTCCCTTGGAGGAAGGCATCCCTGCACCATCAGCGTACCGGTGACTGCAGAGATGTTGCTTTCATTCAGCGTCATGGCAGTCCGGTACCACTTCCAGGCCTCCTTAACTTTGCCTTGGAGAATCATTTGGTAGCCAAGCTCTGTAGCAATTTCTGCTTGCTGGGGGGTTAAACTAAATGCTTTTTCTAGGAAACCTTGAACTTTTTGAAGAATGAGCTGATTACGCCCACACTGAAAAGAAAACAGAGCAAATTTAGACAAGGGGTCCAGCTGCACTCACAATAAAAGAACTATTTTTTCTCTAAAAGGACTATTTTTTTTCTCTATACGTACATAGCTTAAAATGCACAGGATGGGAGGAAGGGGAATAAAGATTATTTAATAGGAAAAGGGCTTCCTATCATCCAGATACTGTACGAAGGAAGACTAAGTATATGGCCCATCACAAGTTGTATATTTTAATAAATACTGTTTTACAACATTGCCATCTTATCACATGATATTACTATATGAAAACAATGATGTTCATGATTCTTTTACAAATTAGACATGAAAATCTTTATTTTACGGTTTCTAAATCTATGTGCATAATTAAGTGAAAAACCAAAATTAAACAAACAAAACCCTTCTCCTTAAAGACAACCTATACCAATAGTGAAAATATTTTAAAAGGGCATAGCTTACATCTTTTTAGAAAAAACACCAAGATTTTTTATGCCAATGCTGTTAAATAACTATTGAGCATACCAGCTTAAAGAGTAAAACACTCCTCTGGATGTATCAATAAACTTAAATTCTACAAGCATTCTAAAAAACAATGAAAATGTATCTGGAATTAATACAAACAAAAAAGGACATATCATATTCACACTTTTAGATTTTTTTCTTTCTTTAAATTTCATACATCCTACTTGTTTTAAAATAAGATAATTTCTACAGTTCAGCAAGTAATATCTTAACTGTTTCTTTCAAGATAGTTTGATAATTCCTTTACTTATGTTTATTTTCTTTCATATATTTTTTACTAGTTCACTGAACTGTTCACAGCACTAATTCCTTTTATCAGCTTTGGCATTCTGCTGTGTTTTTTCCTATCACCTTGCCTTTACAGAATGCTCCTAATAGAAACATTTACTATAACAACAACACAACCAAGACACTGGCCTTTCCCTCCATTGAAACACTCTATAATTCACTTTAGCAGATTTCCCCAAAGGTTTTATAACAGAAAACAAAAGCACAGAACACTCCCAATTCCAACACTGCACTCTGGCTTCTTCTGTCTAGAAGGCACTCTCTATCTCAAAGAGCCCCTTCCTCTTAGTCCCCTGAAAGCTGGAAAGTGGTAGTTACAATCTCCTGCGTTTCCTTTCTTGGGAATGGATAATAGACTTAGATCATATTGATTCCACCCCAGGCCATATGTTCCTCATTGCTTCACTCAATGACTAATTGCAAACTCTTAAAGATAGAGGTCTGGTTTATAGGCAGTCTTACAGTTCTGCTGAAGGCTATTGTAATCTTATAAAAAAGTTGAGCATTCTGTGGTTCCATGACATCCAATGCATTTCCTAAATTGTCCAGCTTGGCAGCAGCCTAAAACAAAGTAAACAGTCTTAAAACACAGTAAGAACAAAGAATCTATTAAATATATACTCTAATATGATATTACTGATATTTTTAATGATTTATTTTATTTTATGTGTATGTGTGAGTGCCTGCATGTATGTATACACACCATGTATGTGCCTGCTTCCTGTGGAAGCCAGATGAGGGTGTTAGATCTCCTGGAACTGGAGTTACAGATGCTTGTAAGCTGCCACAGGTATGCTGGGAACTGAACCCTGTCTTATGCAAGAGCAACAAGTACCACTGAGTACAATAATACAAGAGCATCAGTCACTACTGAGCCATCTCTCCAGCCCTCTATTAGTGGTATGTGTTTTTACAAATTTCTCCTTTCTAGTTAGTGTGTGTGTGTGTGTGTGTGTGTGTGTGTGGTGTTATGCATGAGCAAATATTTGTGTGTGTATGAGTTTGTATGAACATGTGAGTGTATAGAGGTTAGAGGTTGGTTATCTATTGTTCTTTTACTTTTGAGACAGGGTCTCTCACTGAACCTGGAGCTTATCAATTCTGCAAGACCAGCTGCTAAGTGAGCTCCAGGTATTCTCCAGTGTCCATCTCCCCAGTGCTAGCAATACAAACATGTGTCAGCATGCCTGATATTTTATGGGGGCTGCAGATCCACACTCAAATCCTTATGCTTGTGAAGAAAGCACTCTACATACTGAGTATTTCCCCAGATCCCCCAGTGGAGTCTTAAATATTGCAAGATGACTTAAAATCAATATGAAGTTCCGGTTCTTTTTTTTAAAGTTCCAGTAATTACACACCATTATTTCTTGTAAATATCAATTACTGAATAGAAGCCTCTGGATAGGTAAAGATAGCCATAGTTACTTAACAAATGTACAACTGAGCTCTCTCTAATAATGAAGCCATGCCACAAAGGCTGTTTGAATGATAATATAGTTACACAAGTGTCAAATGAAACTTTGAACTACACAGATAGCCTAGTTTACATTTGAAATGGTTTCTACAATAGGAAAATCATGAAAGTGGTTAGGATAAATAATTTCTGCTGTTGTTTCTTGGTTGGTTGGTTGTTTCTTTTGGTGCTGAGAACCAGCCTTGTACAGGCTAGACAAACATCTCTCTCACTGAGCTACAGTGCCAACTCCAAGTAATAAATGAAAAGTTGACAGAAGATTTGCTCCACTGAGATTCTTCTAGTGTTTGTTAAGGACTGTCACATTAGCCAAGTTAAACACAGATCTCTTGTAACATGATTGGCTGCAGACTGGATTTGCACTCCTTGACCAGCATCTAGTGAATGTGTGCAATGCCACTGAAACATGAATACCTTGTTTTAAGGATTTCTTCCTGAGATCATCTAACTCATCCAAACTCAACTAAGCTGCAAATGAATTCTACTTTGTATATGTATGTTCATATCTGGATCACAGAAAAGGCTATGTACCAGCATTTCACATAAAAACACATATACTCTATTATCAATCTAAAATCATTTTTAAGAGAAATTCCCCTACATATGTGTGCTTACCTAGTTGGTACAAGATGGTAAAGTCTTTGTAATGCTGTATTTCTGGCAACTGATTAAAAATTATAACAGAAATATTTTGAGAGAACTTCAAGCATCTAATGGATATGCATATATGCATTTATAAGGGTGTGTGAAATTTTTCATGACATAGGTGACTTAAATCATACAGTACAATTTACCTTCTCTATATCCCCCTCCCTACACAGGTAATACAGAGCCAGCATTCTCAGTGCCTCCACATTGTGTGTGTCCTGAAGCAGCAACCTGTAGGAAAACATGCCAGTTAATAAAATACACTTGATGCTTCTTTTGTTTTCATTTTGAGGGATTGGCTTGACTCTTTTACTACTTGAATAAGTAGCTTTAATGATTACAGTGAAAAAGTTATCTGGAATTTTAATGTTTTAAACTATGGAAGGGTTGTGCCTGCTTCATTTAATACTGTGCTAATGCTACATAAAGTATTAGTTAACTATACGTAACAGTGTATTAAAAGTTGAGGTCAGGAGCTGGAGACAGGCTCAGTGGTTAACAGCGCTAGCTGCTCTTGCAAAAGACCTACATTCAGTTCTAAGTTCCCAGCAGTCCCTGACACTTTCATCTGGTCTCCATGGGAACCGCACGTATGTGGAGCACTTACATACAAGCATGCAAAATATTCATACACATAAAATAAAATAAGTAAATAAAAATTTTAAGAGGTTGCATTTACCTCAAGCAGATTTTTATTAAAGTGATTCTAAGAATGCCAAAATGAGTGACATATTTAAGTATGTGTTAACATTATTCATAAATTTAAAGCAGAGTCCTATATGATGAAACACAAGTTGGAAAATATTATTAACACACTAATCACCAGGAAAGAAGCATAAATATAGCAAGGAATATTCTCTGCTGTAAGTATTTTTATGAAACTTTACTAAAAGGAATTGCAAAAGGAACTGCTCAGGAGGGCTCAGATAGATACAAGGCATCCTCTCAGGAATGTGTGGAACAGCGAATTCTGACTTGCTTTTTCTCCCTTCTGAATTCGTCTTTTGCCACACTACTGTGTAGTTCCTCCCTGCAGAAGTCTGAGTGTGCTCTAAGGCACTAACGACAAAGTGCTTTTCTTGCACTGGCCAATGGGCTCCTAACTGCAGGAGTCAGCCAGCCCAGCCTACACTACACAGGCAGGTTGCACTTCTGCCTCTGCTCTCCTGTCTTTACTATCAGCAGGAGGCACGTCTCATCTGTGCTCTTCTGGATGATTACTGAGCTCTAAAACTAGAAGCAGAGTTCCAGTAATCAAATCCTGCCTGAGATCAGCTGATGTAGATTACTGATAATCAAATGAGAAACCCATGTGGATGTTTCACTCCTTGGGGTGTGTAGTTGCTGTTTTACACCGATCACTCTCTGCTTTGATATTGTTCAGTTTGGGCTAAAAACCTTCCCACCCCCAGCATAGCATACTTGACCTGTTTCCTTCATAGCACCTATGCTTAACTTACTACATAACTTAATTATGCTGCTTAAGTGTCAGCTTCCTAATGGCAGAGAGACTTGTAGATTAAAGGTGTGTCTGTCTTAAAATTGATACTCAGATATTGATGTAAATAAACTAATCCAGGGGTTTTGCATAAGTGTCACATGCTATGTGTTAGCATGTGTATGTGCACGTATATGTACACATGCACGTGGAAAGTCCAAAGGTGACATCCTGTGTCTTCCCCGTCACCCTTGCTTACATACGGAGGCAGTGTCTTTGGCTTTGGGGACTCCCTGTCTATGCCTCCCACACATGAAGGTTATAAATGGGGCAAAACGCCCGCCAGTTTTAACAAGGACTTCAGAGTCATTAGGCTTGACAGCAAGCACTTTAACCTCTGACTCATCTCTCCGGTCCCAGTTCCATTTTTAAAAGCAATACAATTTGAAGTGCTTTTTCAATTCTATGCTGCTTGGAATAAAATCACTGTATATTATTGAAAATTTATATTTTATCCTGATTATGAAAGTGTTGTAACAGGACAAACCCAGATTTTTTTCCCTCATGTAAAACCAGATCCAAAGAGGCTGTGATATCATTTCCCACTACACCTTTGTGCTGTCTCCACCGTCTGATCCCAATCCTGTAAGGCCAGTTGTAATTTCATTTTCTTCTCAAAAGCAGGAAGGAAGCTTGGGAAGTTTACAATTATCTGGCTCACAGTTTCCAGGGCTCCAGAGTAATTCTGACGCATTTCAAGGCACAGCACCTAATAGGAGGAGAAAATTGACATCAAAGCTATGGTCTTGTACACCAGGCCTTCTCAGGCCAGCCTCTGTTACAGAACAAGTTCCAGATCAGCTTGGGTTATGGTGGGATACTTCTGCTTTTTTTTTTTTTTTGAGTTTTTAATCAAGATTTCATCTTAAAATAACGAAGAAATCCACACACATTACATCAGCAATTTTGCTCTAAAATAGATGCTTAATATACTATGTAATATGATATCAGGATAAAATTTACAACAATGCACAAAAGTATTTAGGAAGCAGAGGCAGGAAGATGGTCTTCTACATGCTGAACACAGACTAGCCTGGGATATGGTACAGAATAAGGCTGCCTCAAAAATCAAAAAAGTAAAAGAAAAAGTTCAGTTAGAGATATAAAGAATATTGCCACTTAGAATGGGAAAATTACCTTTATAGAATAAAGTATCCCTAGGAGATTTTTAAATAGCATATAAAACTAAAGAGATTTTACATATTTTACCCTGCATTTGAAAATGCTACTTTCAGGTTAGAAAATAAGCAAAACAAAGTTCCAACAACTGCCATTGTTCACTTCAGTTCTCAGAATGATCTTAGGGAAGTAAATGAAAGATGGCAGAAAGAGGCACACACACGGTGGTTATTGCCCAGGTGTTGGAATCTACGAGAAAAATAAACCATTACCCACCATGACAAATGAATTATTAAATAAGAGCTCCCTTATTTGACAGAAGTCTAGGTGGTCTTAGAAGGGCTGCAGAAGGGTACAACTTCCATTCATTGTCACAAAAATACATGTCCTATACAACAGCTAGCTTAGTCCAACAGTGGTAGCTATTCTCTTACTCAAATGTCACTGTGCTGCCTGGAATTATTAAATTTTTTTAATTTTTAAGTCAATCTTATTTTACATACCAATCCCAGTTCCCTCTCCTTCCTGTCCTCTACTCCCCTGACCATCTCTTCACCCCACCCCCATCCATTCCTCAGAGAGGGTGAGGCTGACCCTAAGGAACCATCCAAGTCTGTCACATCATTTGGGGCAGGACCAAGGCCCTCCTCCCCCCTGTATCTAGGCTGAGCAAGGCATCCATCCACAGGGAATGGGCTCCAAAAAGCCAGTTCATGCTAGGGATAAATATTGGCTCTACTGAGAGCAGCCCCATAGACTGCCCAAGTGCCCCAACTGACACCTCCGTTCAGGGGGCCTGGTTCAGTCTTATGCCAGTTCCCCAGCTGTCAGGCTATTCTTACAGCGTCTGTGTATTGTACTTATTGTTTCTTCCAGAGGAAAAGAAGCTGTATGTGTAATTAGGTATTGAAACTGCATGGAGAAGTCAGCAAGATGACTCAGTAGAGTAAGGCGTCTGCCACCACACCTGATGACCTGAGTTTCATGTTCAAAACCCACATGGTAGGAGAGGACTGACTCCTGAAAGCTATTCTATGTATGCGCAAACACAAACTTATACACACTAAAATAAGTAATGTACATTCATAAATCATCATATTTTCCCTTTTAATTTTTCTTCTAGATTATCTTTAAGTTTTGCCTCAGTATGTCTCAATTAAAAATTAACATCTTGTCTCAACATTTAGTATAAAAGTATAATATGTATTTATATGTAAATATATTTCTATATAGTTATACGAAAGTATAGCCACCCAGAAATCCATTATGCCAAAATAAAATATTTAAATTTCCAAATAATTGACAACATAAGAAAGACTAGGATAAATTTTAGCATACATTTCTCTTGGAATCTACCTACATAGCTAATACTGAATATAAAGCCCTGTCACAAAGAGCTGATGTGTCAACATTTATACTCTTCTTCAGACCAGCCCCTCCCACAGGAACACAAAGCAGCACCTTTAGCCATCTCTACTTGGAATATTAATGAGTCCCCTCTGCTGAATTAATTGAAAAGTAAGTACATAATTACAACGGATCTGCCAGAGCTTCAATTTCTTGTCTCTTCCCAAATTGACGTTGAAACCTAATTCCCAAAGCAACAGTGCTAGCAGATGGGATCTGACCAGAGGTAGTACCTCATAAAAATGGAAGGCGATTGTAGAAGGGGCTGTGGCGACGGCAGCCACTCTTCTGGTCTTCTGCCATGTAAGGAACAGAACTTCTCCATTGAAAGACTGTTCAATAGGCCAACCTGTAGGGGGCGTGCCCTTACCAGATACCACACTTGCTATTGCCTTGATTTCAGACTTCTTGCATTAGAATTGTGAGAAATAAATTTCTGTTCCTGTTACAGCACCTAGTCTCAGACTTCATTGTTTTAGTCTTCTTTCATTTTGGGGGATCTATAACATTTTTTTCTATGTACCCTAGACTGACCTTGAACTCATGACTGTCCTCTAAGTAACTCGGATTATAGGTGGCAGTCACTATGTCAATGTTTCAGTTGTTTTGTTGAAACAACAAAAGACAGACCACACCACAATAGTTCAGAGAACTCATTTAGATCAATCATGAATATCACATCACAGTAAAAAGTAAAATCCTGCATATTAACACCTACACAAACTACAAACTCACTTTCCTTAAAGAATAGAGAGCACAATGAGGAAGAGCCTCAACCCAGTCACCCTGGATGCTCCTTATGCGGGTTGACAGAAATGTGAACAAACTCATCCACGGAAACTGGCCAGGAGACACACAGGGATAGTAACAAGAAACCAACACCAGTCCTCACCTTTTTCTTCTGTAGCATAAATAACAAAGCCTTCTGAACACACATTATTTAGACAGTCTCATTACATAACCTCTGCTGATTTTGGTCCTCCCACCTCTGCCTTACCATTGCTCAGATTACAAGAGGTGTACCACCATACCCAGTGTAAATTTATTTACTTATTTATTCTCAGTTTAAAAAAATTTGAAAGACACTTAGGAATATGTCTCAGTGGTAGAGCACTTGTTTAGCAGGGTTTCTCTGTATTGTTTTGGAAGCTGTCCTGGAACTCGCTCTGTAGACCAGGCTGGCCTCGAACTTACAGAGCTCCGCCTGCCTCTGCCTCCTGAGTGCTGGGATATTTTTTTTACAATTCATAAATGGTGTATCATTTATTCAATGAAAAAGTGGGAAATTAAGCCGCTTTCATTCATTTTCTCCCAAACTCTCAAAATTCCCTTCTCTCATTTGGAACCAAGAAAAAAACTACACAAAAACCAAACCAAAACAAAAAGCACCCCACACTTAGAAACACATTTGTACAAAAGCCACACAGCCCACCCCTCACAAAACTGGATGGGTGTTATTACAGGATGAAGCCCAACTGAAAGACATGGAAAGAGTTGTGTTGAACTCAGGTTCTGTAGGTTTCAAGAGCTGCAAAAATAACTCCACTTGCATCTTTCAAACTGGAAAGTGATCACATTACAGACCTGAGGTTATAAAGGACTCCAGGGGAAAGGTGAGCATGGGAGTGAGTTTCCTTTGGGAGAGAGAGAAAGGAGGGAAATAGGGGAAACCCTGGCCACCGTCAAAAGGCACTGGGGTATTCCTGGAGGCAAATGAGTTATGTAACCTCTCAAGGAACAAGCTCACTTCCATTTCTACTCCAAGAGTTTAGAGCACACACAAGAAAGGAGTAAGGTTTCCTGAGGTCCAATACGCCAGGACTCAGACAGTGACCAAAGTCACCTGGTAGAGGCAAACGCAAGGGTCTCAAGGGCAAATCTCAACTGTGGATTTTTGTGTTCTGACATTAAGGGTTCTAAGGTGTTGTAGAGACACCCCTTCACCCTCTCATATGTAAAGCTTCAAAACACACATAGAAAAAGATATCCATAAGACATTCTACTTCGCATTCTCAGTAATGAAAATGGCACTAAAGTGAAGCTCTAGACAAAACACCCTCTTGTTAATCATGGAAGGACAGAAGGGAGGGAAAATACGTTGACAAAACCAGTAACTATCAAGTCACTCAAGTAGGGGCAGATACAGGCTCAAATTAAGGCTTTTTTGTGGCTCTTCTTCTGGAATGGTACCCCACCCTCCCAGTGTGAGCATCCCAAACCTTAAAACATACTGCTCTAGAGCCAAGTGAGGTCATATGCCCTCAGCATATTCTCTACAACCCTGTGACAGAGGGTACAGGAGGCTGCTGAGTGTGCCCTATTTCTCCACTGCCATTCTGAACCTCAGTACCGCTTCAGAAAATCCCATTCACCCTGGCTACAGCAAGAGGTAGTTTAGGGACTTGTACCCCCAACATCCTAACCAACTTTCATGAGATAAAACATTTAGCACAATCTAGTTACCTATTTTAATAGTTTTTTCCCTTTCTTTTCTTATATGAGGGAAGTTTTTTTTAGCTAGATGTGTGGTGATGAGGGAGAAGATTTATTTGGGTTGGGTAGGTACGTGGGCAGGACCCGAGACTAACTTTCCTGGCTAGTCTGGGAAAACCTAGGGAATGCCTCCCCAAATTCTAACCTTTAAAACTCACACTGTCCCTAGGAAAAACAACCCTAATTCCAACCCGGATATTTTTAAGATTTATTTTAACTATGTGTGTACATGGATGTCTTTGTGCGAGTATGTACACGTGGATAGTGCTGCCTCTGGAGGCCAGAAACGTGCACTAGATCACTTGGAGTGAGTCTCGGGGAGTCTCCTGACATGGGTACTGGGAACAGAACTCAGACTCTGTGCAAGGTGTCTTAAGCACTGAGCCATCTTTCCAGCTCCTAAAATGGTAATGAAAAAATACCAGTTTTATTTATTGTGGACTACAGCACATGTGTGGAAGTCAGAGGACTAATTTAAGAGTCAACTCTCTCCCCCTGCATAGTTAAGGCATGTTCTTTCTCATTGTCTCTCCCCACCCATGTATACTAGTGGAGCTACCTACAAGCTTCTGAGTGATCCTGTGGGCTCCATGCCCCCTTCCATACCTTGCCAGAGAGTGCTGGGATTACAGATCTCAGTCAATGTATCCAACCTTTTCTGTGGTTTTAGGGGATCAACTTCATGCCCTTATGTCTTGATGGAAAGCATTTTTATCCACTACCACTGCAGGCGAATTCAAGGACATACAGATGGAGGTCAGAGGACAACTTTCAGGGTCTGTTGGATCTTCCCCTTCCCACTTGTGGGTTCTGAGGATCAAACTCAGGTTTTGGGACTTCGTAGCAAGTTCTTTCACCTGCTGAGCCAACTCACTGCAGCCAACTGATAAATTCTGAAAGGTGTTCAGAAGACATTAGTGGACACAGATGAAAGGATGTAACTGAAATAGTCCAACCCAACAGTGATATTTACAGACTGTCAACTGTTTATCCTCAAAATGCAAATCTAAGTGCAAAACTGCTGAAGCTTTGCACTATCTACCACTCAAATACAACTACAAAGCCAAAGTTAGAGACTCACTCATTAGGTCACCTCTCCTGACCTTGGGTCCATCTTCCCCTTCTTTCCTTAGGCCTTTTCACTTCTCATTCTCCTCTGACCACAGGGATTTCTTGATATGCCCTGAAGGTGCCTAAAGGTATCTGAAATCTGTCACCTCTTATTTTTAATGTTTTCCACACCATGGTATCAGAGCTGTCGTCCTCTTGTCTATAAGTCTTAGTTCAAAAGTCAAATATATCGACTGCCTCATTTCCAGCTGCAAATCCATGCCTCAGCTCCCATCTCCCATGCCCCTTTTATGTTTGACTGCACTTCTCACATATCTAGTCCTATACTGGGTAAGTAACTTACACACTTTTCTCACTGTTATCTCTCTAGTGGAAGGGAAGCACCACAACATGAGGTGTTTCTCTGTTCTGTGTCATGCTTCTTCTCCAGAGATACCTCACACATAGATGTAAGGGAAACGCTAAGCAGGAATGAATTAAAGAACCAGCCACAACACGCATAGTACTGATGAAGAAATCAGGCCCTTTGCTAGAGGAGTCATTCTCTACTGTGTCCTACTAACAAGTCCCTCTAACAGTTGAGGACAGGATCACAAATATCATCTTTTATGACTTACTTCATTTTATTAGATTTCAAGAGTTTTACATTTTAAAATATTTGATTAGTTCACTTTGATTCCAACTCACCTTACCCAGCAGAGCAAAAATATCATTTCCATCTTGTAATCCCTCCTCAAAATACCTTAGTGCTTTTTTAGCATAAGGTTCTTTCCCTCTTGTAATGTCAAGCCATGCTTTCAAAATCGGTCCCTAGAAAAGAAAGTTACTACTCAAGTCAATATGAATATCAAGAAAGTTTGTCAGTGATTATACTACTGCTGAAACACATATCCTTCTCTGAGCCTTTGACAGTAAATGACCATCATGATAATAGCATCGTAAGAGCTGCCGTGTGGCTCACTCTGTGAGACTGGGTAGCCTCTCTCGGCAAGCAGCCCCGAAGAGATAGGGTGAGGAACAGAGATGATTCCTTACTTCACACACGATGAAGACCAGGGTAAGTGCACAGCTATTTAACTTCACAAGCCCTGCAATAGTCTAGTTAATTAGACACGTCTTGGGATGTGAAAAACTGAAATCATGGCTATTTCTAACGATTGGAAGGTCTGCATGACTGCAAAGAAGATAATTTCTTTTGAAAGTCAAATAAGAAGTGGGATATGTTCTCCTTGCTATGTTTTTTAGATTAACTTACAGGCATCTAATAAAGGTTATACTTGCCTCCCTGCATATTCACCTGAAAATATGGATGAGACCATCAACCAGTACCCCCTCAATTAAGGAGATCACTTTACCATCTGAATGGGTTTCAACAGCTATTTCTGTGGGGTAACTGACAAACTATAGTTCTAGCCCTAAACCTTCAGCTTTCCTCCTTTTCCCAAAGCTCATCTGCTCTTCTATTGTAATTTGCCAGCACTTGAGACACAGCCCCTGTGAAGACAATCACTGCCCTCTACCGTCAGTGTCTTCACTCAACGCTTTCTCCTCCAGATCTCACTGGATTTTGGGATGCTGAGGCACCCCCTTGAGCTTATGCCTCATTATCTTCCTTTCACTATGTGCAGCAGCTGACAAATCTGGTAGGTCTTTAACTTTTTTTTAAATTCATATTTCCTCTTGTTCCTCAAAACCTTCTGCCAGTATATGCTCTTTTCTCCAAATTTTAGTTTCTGTCTAAATCAGTTCAGCCTATAAATTATTACTTTTCTTGACCTGCACTCTAATAATGCAACTTCCATGATTCAAAGTCTTTAAGGATATCTTAATGTCTACCAGATTATCTATAGATACTCACACCTAGCAATCATGATCCTTCCATCTCTCTATGGTTTTCTTTAACCATTTTCACAATGTACCCCTTGTCCCATCAAATGTAAGGTAAGCAGAAATGGTGTGTCTTCATCTCTACCTATTATTTCCAAGCTGAGGTAATTACTCCCCCCCTTTCAGGTTTACTGGTGAAACTGGTTGCTGGGGGTGGGGCTGGGCACTTGGGGGCTTGTTTTCTTGGTTTTTGCTGAAATGCTGTTTCCTTTCTAAACATCTTCCCTCAGTCACTTATCTTACAGATGTTAAGTGACTGAGGGAAAAATGTTTATCAAGGTAATGGCTTGTACAAAACAGGCAAGCAATAAATGTCAGCCGTTATCTTCCTGAGCACTTTAATCACATCTCTTCTTATCATTTCAAAGTCTTCCTGAGAGGGAGGCTAGGCAGGTGCTCCACGCTGGTTTACCCAGGAAAATAAAGCCTGCGCTCTCTTTGTACGTGGATTACTAATGGCGCAAACACAGGTGTTCTAATGCAGACATCTTCAATGAGAGGAAAGGAAGGGACAGACAAAGAGAAGGAAGCAGGATACAGATGTGTTCCAGAGTTACTGGTACAGAGGGAGGAAACCTCAATCCAACCATAGTACTTATGAGCACCTCATATACAGTAAGGATATTTATAAGTTCAACCTAACAAATAATAAGCTCATGAAGCAAGAAATAAGCAACCTTTGAAAGGCCCTATTTTGCAATAAAGAATATTAAAAGAAAGCTGTTATTTACTGCGAACAGAGTGGCTATAAAATGGAATAAACAAAGGATACTACTACATAATAACACAACCTTTCTTTAATACTACTGTTTTAAAATAGGAAAAGTGGTCACCTCATTGCTATCATGTGGCATTTTTGACATTCTGTCAATATATTCTCTCGCCTTATCATGGCGACCAATGTGCCATAAAAACAGGCCTGCATGGTACAAGGCTTTGCGTCCAGCTTCCTTACGTTGCTCTTTCATTTTGGTGTCTAATTCCAGGATAGCTTCTCTATCTGAGAGAGGGAAATAATATTAAATATAAGTTAAATTCCAGATCAGGTGTTTATGATAGGTCAGATGACTAACCTGGTACAGAATTTAGTTATTCTCTCCAAGGTAGCATTATTAGGAACAAAATAGACACCATACATGGCATCTAAATACTGCTAGTATTGCTTCATGAGCAAGCCAGGCGATGGTGGTGCAGGTCTTTAATCCCAGCACTTGGGAGGCAGAGATAGAAGGATCTCTGTGAGTTTGAGATCAGTCTAGTCTCCAAAGCTAGTTCCAGGACAGCCAGGACTACACACAGAGAAACCCTGTCTTGAAAACAAAAACAAAACAAAAAGATCAAAACAACAGCAACGACAACAAGAAACAGAAAAGAAAAGAAAATGAGCAAAATAACTCTTAATAATGCCTTATTTAACCCAATATGTCCAAATTAGAAATACAAAATGGATATAGTTAGCAAGTTCGCTCTTTTTTATTTTAAACTAAATCTTTGAAATGAACTTATTTTACACTTACAGTACATTTCAATTGAAGCTAAATTTTCTACAGAAAGAATATGTACATACCATTACATTTAAGAATTGAAGAGCAGAGCCATACACTCAACTTGTTCCATACATAAATTGCCTAATAACTAGGTCAGGTATCAGCTTAAAATTTAAAAAGTAAATTAAAATTGGGACTGGTAAGATGGCTCAGTATGTAAATGTGCTTACACCAGGAGCCTGGTATCACAAGTTTGATTTCTAGAACCCTTGTAAAAAGCCTTGACTTGGTGGCACATATGTAATCTCAGAACTCTGACAACGAGATGGGAGGTAGACAATGTTAATTAGCCCGTGGCCCATTTTCTTCATTAATCATTGGTACAGGAGGGCCAAGCTCACTGTGTCTGGTTCCAACCCTGGGCTGGTAGTCCTGGATGCAGTCAGTGCAAGCCAGGAGGGGCAATCGAGTAAGGAGCACCCCCAACCCTGCCCCCAACTCCCATCCACAAAGGCCTCTGTATCTTTTTCTGCCAACTTCCCTGCATAATAAATGGTCTACAAACTGTAAGATGAAATAAACCCTTTACTCTTGAAGTTGCTTTTGAAAATGGAGTTTTACCATAGCAACAAAACCCCTAACTCTAACAGAAATTGATACCAGGTCATGAGGTATTGCTGTGACAGACCTGACCATGTGTTTTGGGGGAGTGCTGTGCAATGCCTTTGGGAGAGCCATTGAGTGCTCAGAGCTCAGTGGGCTGTTCTGTGGGAACTTTGAAAATAATGCTGAGAATAGTGCAGATGATGGAGGTCTGATCTCTGAAATGTCAAAGGGAAGTTAGAGTCCCTCGAAGACTCACTCTATCATGGCACTTTGATATTTTCAATTAAGAATCTATGGTTCTGGTCAGCCGGGGCTGAAAAATCAGACATGATTAACAATAGCTGAGCACCAGTGAAGATAATCCTTTGCTTTGGGACAACTGATGCTGGTTTAGCTGGGCCTAGGAAATTCGGGGTGATTAAGAAGAGACCAGCATCACTGAAGCAAGTTCTTTTGGGGAGTGTTCCCCTGGGGTCAGCACACAGAAAACTGTGGTCCATAGGAGGTCATGGTGTATCTTGTGCTGGTAGCTAAACTTGGCATCATGTAACAGTCTTCCAGGTGGTAATGGTTTTAAAGACATGAAGGGGTCATGGAGAGAGGCTAAGGCTTGCCACCATGTGGCAAGGTCTGAGGCCCTGGAGAGAGGCCAGGAGAGGCTATTGGTGCAGCTTAGTTGTAGTGAAGACCCCAGCATTTTGGAGATGCCAGTACCGTGGGATGACCACCACAAACAGCAACAGGAATGGATGAAGCTGGGTTGAGCCTATTAGACAAGGTGTAAGTGTTATGAATGGCAGAGCCAGAGGAAAGGCAACTGTCTAAGCCCTTTGGGGCCCAGAGGACCATGAGTCATGAGTGAATCCCAGACATTGGACACTAAACTATATACACTGTTGAAGTTTCATTGTTCCATCTTGAATTAAGAAAGTAATTAACTTGTTTTTTTAAGTTCACAGGAATGCAGTTAGGAGACCTTGGATATTTTAAAGTAACTTTAGAATTCTAGAGACACTGGAATTTAACATCGAGACAGGAATTTTATAGACAATATTTTAGACACCGTGTATATTTTAAAGAGACCCAATTTTTAAACTGTTTAAATTTTTAAAAACTGAGGAACTTTTAAAAAGTTGGAAGATTTTTGCATTGTGTTAATAGTGACATGTCATCTTGGGGACAAATGGGAAAGGAAAGGTTCTAGATGAAGAGTGATGCATTGGTGTGTCAGACTGACAAGGGATCAATTGTGCTGCCTAGTTTTTATGTCAACTTGACCTTAGTTTCTTCATTTAGGAAGAAAGAAACTTAACTGAGAAAATTCCCCTACCAGATTGCCCTGTGGGAAAGCCTGTGGGACATTTTCTTGATTAATGATTGATGTGAGAGGTCCAGCCCCCTGTAGGTGGTGGTACCCAAGGCAGGATGGTAAAATAAAGCAGCCTGAAACATCATCCATGAGGAACAAACTAATAAACAGCACTTCTTCATGACCTCGGCATCAATTCCTGTCCTGAGTTTATGCCCAGACTTCCCTGGGGGATGGACTACAATCTGTAAGATGATATAAACCTTTTCTCTCCAAGTTGGTTTTAATCATGGTGTTTTGTCACAACAACAGAAAACTAAGGCATGGGCAGAGAGAATCACTTGGAAGCTTATGGGTGAGATAATTTGGAGTTCCCAATGTGGCAAAAACATGAGAAACCTTGCCTTAAAAGGTGGAGGAGAGAAAAGTTGAACATGCCATGGTATGTGTAAGCCCCCCACCCCCACACATACCCCTTTCCTCATACACAGACAGACAGACACACATACAAATAATAATAGTATTTTTAATTTAAGTAAATAAAAATTTTGGCCACATTTTAGGGGATATTTGAGCACACTATGAACCCCAAGTTTGCACTGTGCTGATTAAATAAAATTAATCTTGGATCAGAAGGCTGAGTTAGCATTTAGTTGACAGAAAGTGATCATAGAATATGAGAGGGCATCTGGGAGAGACAGAGATAGGAAATAGAAGGGATGGATTTGGAGTGGCATGGCCTGTTCTGGTTTGGAAAAGCAGGGCTTTTGACGACTTCAGCAAGGAGAGAAGGTTAGCTTTTCGCTACAGGGCATTTGAAGGCCAAGGAGAGAAGGTTAGTTTCTTGCTACTTAGCCTCTCTGAGCTTGCAGGTTTTCACCCCAGCCTTTGAATTTTGAGTCTTATTTATAAAGAGAATGATAGAGATTTGGTTAAAGCTACTTTTAGGGGCATCGACAGAGCTGGTGCCTGCAGGAACAGAATTTCCTCCAGGCCTGACTTCTGCTAGAGAAGCAGGCTGGTAACTGTGGAGCTGCAATTGCTCAGTGAAATAACAGATTAGGGTGCAGTCACTGTGCCAAAGTTAAAACAATAGCCACACAATCATATTTATTATCCACCTCTCATGTTCAAAAACCACTACTTAGTCATGTAGTACAGCTGAGTAGTTTATGTCATTCTCAAGATAGGCAACTATATTATAGTATTTTTATTAATGAAATTTATAAAAAAACTATAATCATTCTAAAATGATACAAATGCCAGGGGTAGTGTCAGTACTAGTTCCCAAACTACCTGACTCTGAAGTCCAATCCTGAAGCATGTATGTATGGATCACGATTACTCACTATAACTTTTCTATATTTGAAACATTATGTAGCATACTCCTAACAGAAGCATGTAACTGTTTACTTGTCAAGTGATATTTTATTTTGTAATCTGTGTATGTGTGCTTGGTGTGAGAGAGGTATGCGATAGGCTTCTTAAAAATGCAGTTTGTTTAATTGCTTGAAATATTTATAGCGCTGTTGTTACTGGACACACACACACACACACACACACACACACACACATGAATATTTTTAAGTTACCTATAGCTTGGATTCTTTTCTGTCTCAGTCACAGGTTGCATTTCTCATCAGGCAATGCAACTCAACTTTAAAGACCAGCTTATAAACTATGGTCCTTCCATAATATAGCCAAAAATTCCAACCACTATGTTCATTTCATAATATAACCAAATGTCTCAACTACTAATCAATGAAAATTACAATGCTACTTCTATAGTATAGCCATATGCCCCAATTACTACTCAATGAATATTACAATGTTCCTTCCATAATATATCCATATGTCCCAACTACTACACAGAGCAATGTTCTTCCCATACTACAGCCATAAGTTAAAATGAACCAAATACAGAAAATCCATTGATACTATACCTGGATTGGGGCTCATTTTATGGACATACATTAGTGCAATCAGTGAACACAGTGACACATCTTGCTTATTTTTAATGGCCTCAAATTCCCGAAGGGCTTCTTGCGATTTACCTGGAAATCAAGATTAGGGTGTGGGGGGAAAAGTATTCTTAGTTCCAATCCAGGATTCAGAGAACATGAAGACATTTGCTGACTAGTGCGTACCTTCCATCAGGGTACCGTAGGCATGATAAAACCTGAAGACTGGATCACTGCCGTACTTCTTCATTCCTTCACTGGCAACAAGTAACACATGGTGATAATATCTCTCTTGACAATAGTAATTAATGAGTGTCTAAAAGGAAATAATGGCTAAAGGTTAACAGTCTGTTATTCTGAAAATTATTCAGAAGCAGTATCAATTTAAAATCTTGGATAATCCAGAACTTAATACATTGTCTTCTCTACTCCTAAAATACCTCGAAAAACTGACACATAATAGTAAGGACAAGGCAGAATGATATAGACTAATTGACAGCTCAGTGTTTTTCAATGAGACTTCTTTTTTTCCCCCTTTAGTTAATTTTGTCAAAAATACTGGAGGCAGACTACTTTGACATTTTCCTCCTTTGGCTACATTTTCTTAAAGATTTTAGAAAAAAAGAAAAGAAAACAGAAAAAAGAATGTGAACCAAGAAAATGAAGAGTCTTGGCCTGGTTAGCAGTTCTTGATGTTTTGCTGTTTTTTATTTGGCTTGGTTTTGTCAGCTTGACACAAACTAGGATAACCTGGGAAAAGAGAAAACCTAAGCTGACAAAATGCTTCCACCAGATTGTAGGCAAGTCTGTGGAGGCATTTTCTTGATTAGTGACTACAGTGGAAGGACCCAGTAGTGTTGCTCCACTTTGGTGGGGTGAATGAGAATGGTCCCCTTGATTTCTAGTCAGTGAAAGTGTTTGGGAAGGATGAGGAGACTTGGCCTTGTTGGAGGAGCTGTGTGTCTGGAGGCTTAGAGGTTTCAAAAACCCATGGCAGTCCCTGTCTTCCTTTACTCCTGTCTCTCTTTCTACCCAGTTCTTCTCTCTGTGTCTGTATGTCTTGGTGTCTCTTCCTGTCTCTCTTCCCGCTACTTGTGAATCAGGACATAAGCTCTCATCTACTGTTATACTCCTGGCCACGATGGTCTTGGACTCTAACCCTCTGAAATTTATGTAAGCAAGCCTCCCAGAAAAGTCTTCTATTAAGCTGCCTTGGTCATGGTATCTCTTCAAAGCAATAGAAAAGTAACTAAGACACATCTTATAAAGGAAAATATTTAACTGGGTGGCTTACAGTTCAGAGGTCCTGTCTATTACCATCATGGTGGGACAGGGTAGCATGCAGGCAGACACCATGCTGGAGAGGTAGCTGAAATACTGGGCATAGCTTGAGCATATATGAGACCTCAAAGCCTGCCCCTTACAGTAACACACTTCCTTCAACACAGACACACCTCTCAGTAGTGCTATTCCCTGTGAGCTTATGGAAGCCAACTGCATTCAAACTATCACAACCCCTACAGTCTCCTGTCTCCAGGATGCTTCCTTGAGTTCCTGCCCTAATAAAACACAATGACCAAAAGAAACTTAGGGAGGACAGAGTTTATTTCACCTTATGGTTTGCAGTGCAGGGAAGTCAGAGGACTAATAAGGAATGTGACTTACTGGTTTGCTCAGCCTGCTTTCTTATAGCACAGAGAACCGCCAGCCCAGGGTGGCGCCACCCACAGAGAGAAGGGCCCTCCTACAACTATCGCCCATCAAGAAACTTTCTTGCAGACTTGACTACAGTCAATCGGATGGAGACATTTTACCCTAGCTGTGTCTAGTTGTCATAGCCAGCACACAAGCTGTGACCAGTTGGAACTGCTCTAAGGTTTCTTGGAACTGTATCTAAGGTTTACTGCTGCCTTACTCAAAGAGGGAAGCCACACTCTCTTTCACCATGACTGTGACAACTAGACTCCTTTACTCCATAAACAAAGGTGTGTGTGGAATCCCGAATCCTGTGCCACTGTCTGGCTGCAGCAGGTCTATCATGAGTAGGAAACAGGAAGGTCAGAAGTGCATGCAGACAGCTTTTTCACAGTCTGGATTCTGGAGGGCTCCATCCTTGTCTTTTCTAGATCCCAGTCACACAATACTCTCTAGACCTTCTGCTCTGCTCCCCTCCTGCGAGTACTGCTCCACACCCTTTCTCCACCTTGTTTCCAGAGAGAATGACCCATATTGCATTTCCTACTCACCCACAGCACACCTCGGCAGTTTGCTCTTTCCAAGTTCCTTGTGCCCTAGGGTAATGAATGAGCTTTTTGGGTCCTGGTATTATCCGACTTAGCTTTGTTTGTTTGTTTGTTTGTTTTTCAAGACAGAGTTTCTCTGTATTGTTTTGGAGCCTGTCCTAGAACTCGATTGGTAGACCAGGCTGGCCTGGAACTCACAAAAATCCACCTGCCTCTGCTTCCTGAGTGCTAGGATTAAAGGCGTGTGCCACCACCGCCTGTCCCGACTTGACTTTTATGCAGCGTTTAAAAGCACTCTGAAAGGCAGTGCTTTGGTGTTTCGAGAGGACAAGGATTGAAAGGTGCAAAGATACAGCCTCAAGTCCTGGTCTGTGTTACACTTTTGCTCATTTATAAACTACAGTCAGCAAAGCAAATGTAGAGGATGGGGTAAGGAACACTTGAAGATGGTGTAAAAGTCCTAGTCTGAAAAAACAGGAGAAAGTCCACCAAACTCTAATGTCTGGCCAACATCTCTCTGCCAAGCTCCAAGTTTATACTCTGCCACCTGCTACCCAAATCATCAAATGAACCACTTCGTTCCTTTTCCATTCACACAGCATTGTTAATCAAAGCAGTCTTTAAGTGTGCCTGTTTCTCTGGCTTTCCTATTACTCTCCATTCCTATTGTTACTCTTGTAGTTTAAGTTAGACTATTTAGTCCAACAAACTTCATTTTGATTTTTGAGATAGGATCTCATTATGTAGCTCAGGCTGGCTCAAACTTGCTATTGTCCTGCCTGTTTCCTGAGGGCTGAGAGTAGTCACTTACCCCAATGCTCAGCAGTCTAGCAAGCATTTGCTGTCTACTTTCTAGTCCTAGGTACTAGTTACTTTCTAGTACTACATACTTCGAAGAGAGTAATTATACAGTACTGAGAAACATTAGTAAGAGTAGTCAGTGCCCTGAAAAAAATCTTGAACTTCCTGGTGAATTGTAATCTGCATACCAGCTGCAATACAACGCAGTAACTAGTATAAGAAAGTGGCTGTTACATTGTAATTGGGAAAACAAAATACTGTACCCAGCTTGATAACCATGGGTGACCAGAGAACCAATTCCTACAGACCATTTTAGAGATGATTCTTCAATTATAATTCCATTACTCCTTCTCCCACATTTAACGCCATGGTTTGCCTTGAAGATTCTTGAGCCCAGAAGTTTATAAGGCGGAGGAACAACAAGGAGCTAAGAGTATAATACCTGAGATGGGTGTGGTGATGGGCGGGGCTAAAAGCCACTCCTTAATCTACAACAGTTTGGCTTCCCACTTGGTTTTGTATGGCCCATGAGCTCAAAATGGCTGGAGAAGAGGAGCCAAGATAAACATTTCATAGACAAACTCAGAGCTCATAAAGACTTATTTGCATGTGGGAATGTTAATTTATTTAAGTACATCCACAGCTGGTTCTCACTACAGAGATACACAGAAATCCTAAAACAGGCAACATCAGGCATATTGTAGAGGATGTTTGCCAGTCCTTGTTCAAGAATCCCCTCTAGACAGAATATTGGACAGGCCAAGGGGAATGGGAAGGCATGGCCAATGATCTCATTTTTAAGGACATGACCTGCGCCTGTGGTGAATGATGAAAAACTGAATAATAGTTTTATCATTTAAGTGGTTGTATTGCAGAACTCTTTTGGGCAACCCGAAGCGTAGATTGGAGGTGATGAAAAATGTAAAAGCTGGAGGAAAAACTTGAAAGGTAATGCAGAAATTTATCAAATACGAAAAAGTCAAACATTTCAGTCTTCCCTAACCTTCAGAGCTGATTTTCCTCTGTGCACTATCAGTAGCTCACCTGGCATTCATGCTCTTAACTGCTCTCAAAATCCAGTGTAAGCTGTAAGACCCGGCATGGTTACTGTGTGCCTTAAATACTTAGAAAACAATGCAAGACACACAGAAGGCGGTCAACCAATGTTTGTTATATGTACTTGAGGTTTTTTCAGTGGGTCCATTTAATGTCCAGTAATCTGTTCTGTTAGCTGCAACTTCCAGGAGACATCCAGGAAGAGGCGGCGCTCCACAAATGCTAAATAGAGAAAAGCCATCACCCGAAAAGGAAAGTTCTTGCATTTCCAAACCTCGTCTTTGTTTCACCGTTTCTGAAATAGTTGCTGAATGCATCAATCAGAAGAACATTTTTGAATGCTAAATGCTCCCCTCTTTTTTAAGTCTGTGTCTTTAACTGCTTGCATATCTTGTCCTGCTCCTTTATAGACAAATGCAGAGTAGGACGTTAGGATGGCTGTTAAGTCCCTAAAAACAAAATCACACCTGGAGAAGAGGCAATCTTCCCCATTAGAAGTCCAAAGCCAGAACAAGCAACAGGCTGGGGGCTGGCCGTTAACGGCAAGGCAGCGGCTGTGCCCGGGCCTCGGGATCATCCTCGGGGGACGGAGGGGGGCGACATTTGGCCGAGGCCGCAGGCCCTTACCACCCTGGCCAGGTACCAACCACCTCGCAGAATCCAGCTGCTCAGCCCACGACCCGCGCTGCCCGCTCACCTTCAGCCCCTGGGAGTCCATGGCCACTAGCTGCCCGGAGCGCGCCCGCCAGGGCCAGCCTGCAGGGTCAGGGGATCAGACCCTCAGCCCGGGCCCTCAAACCATAAGGGACGCGGTGGGCAGTGCGAAGGGCGTGGCCAGATCTCCATTGGCTGCCGGCGTGAGGGGGCGGAGCCCGGTCGCGCGACTGCAAGGGAGGGGGCCCCCGGAGCAAGCTGGAAGGGAACCCCAAGGGAGGACCGCGAGGGCCACTGAGGTTGGAATCCGCCCGGCACTGAATGCGGCTGAGTGATGGGGCCGCAGAAGGGAGGTCCAGCCTGGGAGCTAAGCTTCGGTTTTGGGGGTGGGTGGAACTAGAGGCATGAGATAAAAGAATAAAGATGATGAAGCAGGATATGGGGAGAAGGGCAATGCTGCTTGCTGCTTCCCATCCCTGCAAACAAAGAGACTCCATTTTCTCAGCTTTTTTTTTTTTTTTTTTTTTTTTTTTGTGGAGCGGATTTGCGCAATGCGGCTTAGTGGTGTGCTTGACCAGGGAAAATGATTTACCTGCCGCGTGTAGTAATAGTGTCGAGGCCACAAGGTGGCGCAGAAAAATCACAGCTTGGCAAAAATGTGAAGCCTGGCTTGGGCCCGTTTTAAATCTTTGCAAGCATTGCTTGCTGCAATTTTCATCTGAGTGAGTGCTTATTAAACTGGTCCGCCATATTTCCACTATAAAGTCTTTTCTGAAATGTGTAATTATCTCTTCCAGATTTATATTTCTTAAGGGTTTGCTATAATTTGGATACAACGTGTCCCTCCAAGACACGGGTACTGAATGTTTAACTCCCCCGTCTGTGGTGCTGCCGGAAGTCGTGGGGCCTAGTGAAAGGTTAGATGATTCTTGAGTGCCCTTGAAGAGGATATTGGTACGCTGGTCCTCTCCACCTTTCGGTTTGCTTCCAGACAGCCCCAAAGTGGCTGGGCCTTCTCCACCATGAGCTCCCACCATGAAGTTCTGTGCCATCACAGGCCTGAAAGGAAGCCTACTCACCATGGTCCCTACCCTCCTGGGTCTTGAGGGCTTCTCTTGTTTAGATGTTCACCGGTGTATCCATTGTGAGAGCCACAGGCAGACTGCCAACTTTAAAAATGAAGCAAGGGTTTCCACGGGCTTTTCTTTTCAAGTACGTTCCACCCAATGAGGCACATATTGTTATCAAATTGTTTCTAAAATGCATAGACCATATAGTTGCGCTGGCGATGGGAAGTTGGTAATACCTACTGATCTGGTTCCCGAAGTGCACAGCACAGAAAACCTCCGGCTAATAAAACCTTGGCGATCGGCTTCCATCCTTTAAACCCCAAATGAGCCGACGCCCGTGGAAAGCTACACACGGGAGCATATGGACTTAGCTCCTTGTCGAGTTTCTAACGGTAAATCGTTTAGCACCAAACATTAGTTACCTGTGGCGACTTGTCATTCCTCAATAAGCTCTTGTGCAGGGAGTTCCTTTATAATTCTGTTTTTCTTAAAACACTGGTATGTTCTCTAACACCAATATTTCTATTGTATCTTTGCTGTTAGCCGCAAATGTCTGAGCATGAAAACTAAGACTACCACCTCCATGTCTTCTTGTCTGACTACATCCCCAACTTCCACCTGAGAAAGTCTTTACTCCGTGTAGAAGGGAGGATTCGGTTTTTTGTTGTTGTTGTCTTTGTGGGTTTTTTGTTTTGTTTTGTTTTTTAGATTGCCTTTTTCTCCTATGCCCCAGGCTATTTTTTCCAGCTACCCAAATCTACTTTCTCTTTGGAGAAACCTATGAAGATCCCATAAGTTTTGAATGGATTTGAGAAAGAATATGGCAGGGAGTGGAGGAGGCTCCGGTCTCTAGGCCTGAGGTGGGGCTGATTTATGCTCCTTCACTTTTGTGACTTGCAAAGTGATTTTTGGGGGGAAGTGGTATTAGGTTTACGGTACGCATACTGATCTCATAAGCATTTAGTACATGTGATAGCATCACTGTGTCCATTCAATCACGTGGCACTTTCTTCGAAGCTTTCATGCTGTCCTGTCTTTGTCTGAACTGTGTCTTTATGCATCAGATTAAAAGAAAACATGGAGGGTATCTGAATGGTTCTGGTGAAGACAGAAATAAAAGCATCACAGGAGAGAAATTAAACTATGCAAGGAGGATGATGGGAAATGACATTATTTTGACAAAGCCTGTTTGTACACAATTCTCTTGGCTCTTTCTTCTGTTGGAAAAGTATGCACTATCTGCCCACATTCTTCCTATTTTTCTGGAGAAGAAGAAAAAAATAGATGTCAGATAAAATCAGATAAAGATATCAGCAGTTCTGATATCTTTGGCTCAAAAGTATGTTTTTGCTAAAGTGGTAGGCTTTGGAGTGGAACTCCCCGCTGCCCTTCATGTCTCTCTGTAGCTGGCTGTTATAACTTGCTGGCCCTAAACACTTCGGATTCGTCAATTTGGAATGCTTTACTCAGTACCATTTGGGCTAGGTACTCATCAAAGTTTCCCTGCACTCTGATGCATGTGCTGTTCTCTAGACTCCCTCAGGATGAGAGCGCTTCCACCCATGGGAAGCTAGTGCTCTCTGTGCACCTCACCCTTAAATGTGCAAGCTTCCTCCCTTCAAATTTGACTCGTGCCTCCCTGTGTGCAAAGTCCCCCCCCTTTATCAGTCTTCCCACTGTCTACATGGCTGAACGGAAAAAACCTAAACCTCCTTGTTCCTGAGTTCATTTACAACTGAGTTTTAGTTTGCAGCAGTATGGTTTTACCACCACCACCACCCCTCAAATTTTTGTCTCCAGAGCTTTTAATCACTTGGAAAATGGCCAGGCATTGGTTTAGCACGCCTTTAATCCCAGCACTTGGGAGGCAGAGGCAGGCAGATCTCTGTGAGTTAAAGGCCATCCTGGTCTACAGAGGGAGTTCCAGGACAACCTCCAAAGCAATACGGAGAAACTGTGTCGAAAAACAAAAAAACAAAACAAAATGAAAATCTCATGGAAAATGAATGCCCTTCTACTCATCACTAGAGAACATTTTAAAATGCTGTTTTGTGTTCTTCTAATTATGCCACATTTTCATTGTTTCAAGTACACAATTAGACTAGGTGTGCGTTTCTTCATGTTTTATTTTATTTCAGCAGAGATTTAAGCCACACAGCAAGCTGCATGGAGTTTGATACATGGTCCAGAAGGACTTTGAACTCTGAAACTTCCCTTTCCTGTCTTCCAAGTGCTCAACTTAGACAGTTAGTTTTGTTTGTTTGTTTATTTGTTTGTTTGGTTTTGTAGAGAAGCAAGGGCTTTTATAATGGTGTTGCATAATAATATAGCCACTGGCAGCATGAGACACTCCAGGTGTCTGAATCTATATTAAACTTTTAAAAAGCAACCAATTGCATTAGTATAATTAGTATACTTTCTGCCACCAACCTAAGGTTAGATAGGTAATATGTAAAGACTAACAGTTCAAAACTAAGAAAATGAGGAGCCTAAAGATGAACAGTGCTGAAGTTGACTCATATTTTTCATGTGTTCTTATTGCATACATCATGAAATTAACTTGACTGTAGAATGCTTATTACCAGAGACTGGGAAGGGTGGAAATCGATAGACGAAGATTGGATGCTGGTACTAAAAAGACAGGCAGAAACAGGCAGGGGGTTGGTGGAGGGCTGATCCCATGGAGATCCCTAACCAATCCAGGCTGATGCTAGGACAAAAGGTAACTCACTGGAACCTGACAGTGGGGCTTCATTGTCAAGGACAACTTCCACAAAGCTCAGTGAATGTAGAGAGGTCAGCTGGTGTGGGCTTGGAACCTTCACCCCATGTCTTAGTTAGGGTTTCTATTGCTGTGAAGAGACAACATGACCATGGCAACTCTTATAAAGAAATATTTAATTGCATCCGTGGGGATGGGGGGGTAGGGAGGTGGCGGTGGCTCGCTTACAGTTTCAGAGGTTCAGTCCATTATCACCATGGCACGGAGCATGGTGGCTTGCAGGCAGATACAGTGCTGGAGCTGAGAGCCCTACATCTTCGCTCAGAGGCAACAGAAAGTGGACTGACTGTCACACTAAGTGAAGCTTGAGAAAAAGAGACCTCAAAGCCTGCCCCCACAGTGACACACTTCCTATAATTCATCCCACACAGTCTCCTGAAAAACATAAAAAGAAACGGAGGGAACCTGCTATAAAATCAGGCTCAACAACAGGGCTAATCACTGAGATGTTTTCCCATAACTATGGGAAATGAAGAATGGGATAATAATCCCTTTAAATTAGTCAAGGAGATAAAATAGGTTACCTCTGCCTGTGGTTCCTCCCCATACACTCTCACTCAAGACAGTGTCAGTGACCTGAACCAGGAGCTAGGGGAATGTCTGTAGTTCCAGTTAGAAGGGAAACTGAGGCAGGATGGCCACTTGAATCCAGGAGTTTAAGATAGCCAACTAGAAATACACTCCATCTTTAAACAACAACAACAAAATGTTGTCAGATAAGTGGAGCTGGTGAGCAGTCTTGAATTTAAAGCAAGAAGATAAAGAAAAAGATTCTTGTGTATACATTAGTTTTAAGAGAGAGGGTTCATGCCCATTTAAAAACATAGTGAATATTGTCTATTGATTTGTACATCATTTGAAACACCATGTACTATTATATTTACCTAAAATAGTGTTGATGTTGCATTTGTAATAAAAGCTTTGCATATATATATAAATATGCACATAAGATGTTTTATTTTGATAATCACACAAAAATAGGATAATTGTATTTTGTGTTTGTCTTCACTGTTTTGGGGGTGATTTCCTTTTCCGCATAAATAATTTACATGCATTATTTTTGCAGCTTAATCAGGAAAATACTATAAAATTTTAATAGAGTTGACAGACTTGGCACAATGACCTATGCATGCTGGTCCGATTCCGAAATCATTGGTATTTAGTTTCTGTGTTTTCATAGGATAATTTTCTGTCAAAATAAAATAGACTCACTGTCCTTAAAATAACTGATTTTCTGGGGTGATAACCTTTCCTGCTCTCTCTTTGGTTCTGAGAGATTTTACCTTAAGTGTCCATCTGCATGCTCCTCAGAACAGTCCAGATGTTCTGCATTTGTCCGTAGTGTAGATCCTTTCATCCTTGTGATTATCCATTTCTCCCAGAACAAAACAGACATCTTTTCCCAATTTTCCCAAAGTCCTGTAAAAGTTCATCATGTTCCTGCTGTTACAGCACGGTTCCTTTTGATAAAGTCAAGTTGTACTAACTGAGAGGAAGCAATGCCGTGTTTACTCTGAGCTTACTGGAAAGTTGGAGATCTTACTGTGTCAGTCTGTACTTAGTTTATCTGAGCTTCAGTGGTGCTAGCACCTCCTGTGTGTAGTGTTGACCATGAACTACCATCAATGATGATGAGTTCCTGGAGGCTTTGACACTTGGGCTAAATACCCCAAAGCTAGAGTTTCTCTGACTTGTCTAATCATAGACTCTGAGGGGAGCTTGCTATATAATGTTCCTCTACTCTATTGTAACAGGTAGCGAGGCGCAGCGCACATGTGCAGTACACATGCATAGCCTTTTCGTTGAGATTCTGATTTGAGATGAGGTTTTCTAACATTTCACCTGTTTGAGGTTATCAGTCAGTGTATCCCCGTAATGACTTTCTCTAAGGTAGGGTAACTGAGTACAGTTACAGCAAAGAATGACCACAGAAAGGTACAGTTGATTTGCTTTTAGAATTTTTTTCTATGACTGCAAGGAAAACTGCTGAATAAGATATTGCTCCACCATCCCTGATGAAAGATGTACATTAATAATGCAGATTAGAATGAGACTAAGTCATACTGAAGGGAAAACAGCCCCAGTACCTTTCATAAGAATCAATTTATATGGCCAACTTAATAGTTCCAACATAACAAAGAATGGGGGTATTGTAGAATTCTTAAGTTCAAAAGAATTAAAAAGTCACTGTTTGTAGGGGTGAGCCCCACAAAGCTAACTGCTCTAAGGGCAGGGATAAAGAAATTTAGCACAGGTGGAGATAAAAGAAAGTGAAAGAGAAATGAATCCCCCTTCTTCTCCTCTCTTCCTCTGGAAGCCTGCCATGCTTCTGACTTCCCAGCCTTTTGTGTGTAAGTTCTTATTCTGGTAAATAAATATATTATATTCCATATTGCATTGACCTCGATCTACAACTGTTGGACTAATGGCACACACACGCACACACACACACACACTCACACATATATGTCTGTATCTATGCATTTACTTACATCTGTGTTTGTTTCTTTATAGGTAATAGTGATGTATGTTCTTTTAAACATTCATATGAAAATAGACACATATATGAGTATATATATAAATTTCTATTTGTAATTTTAATATGTTGTTATCTTACACATGTTGCATATAATGATGGACCTCATATACAGTTTATAAGTAAAGGAAAAAGATACCTTAGATGGATGGATAGCTTTTCCATCTTTTCTTTCTTTTTTTTTAAAAAGCATTTGTTTATTTATTGTATATACAATGTTCTGTCTGAATGTATGACTGCAAGCCAGAAGAGGACACCAGATCTCATTATGGATGGTTGTGAGCCACCATGCAGTTTTTGGGAATTGAACTCAGGACCTCTAAGAGCAGTCAGTGCTTTTAGCAGCTGAGCCAATCTTTTCTCTCTTTCTTTACTTAATGTGCATGAGTGACAGACTGAGGATCTTTATATACACCGGTTATATTCCTGGTGCTGATAGAAATAAGAAGAGTATGTCAGAGTCTCCAGGCCTTTCCCACTTTGGTAAGGAAAGTCTCACTCTGTAGCCCAAGTTATTACTGACTCAAACTCATTTCCAACTTCCTGCTTCTGCTCCCCACTCCTTACCCCCCTCCCCCACCCCCACCAGACAGGATTCCAGGTGTGAACCCATACCCTCCACTAAATACTTTTTAAAAGAACTATTTAAAACAATGCTAAAAATTCACCATTTTCTTCATTCACTAAATGGCCAATGATTATTTTGTAACATGTGTCTGTATTCTTGTGTCAGAGAGGAAGTACAGGCTAATGGGAGGACATCTGAATTCCAAGTCGGCCATCTGAGAGGCGCAGTGTGAAGATGAAGAAACCAAACTTCTATTCTGATCTGCCCAGGCTAGCCCCAGCTCATGCTGCGTTAGCATGTTCATTGGTACTGTCTCCCTCCTCACGGGGATGGTTTGGCATGTTCATAAATTCTCAAAGAAATGCACTGGGGACTTGCTTTCCAGTCTTAGGTAGCATTACTTATTCTTGACAAATAGGCCTAGTTTCATTGGTTAGAAAGCATGCTGTAGAAAGGATTTGGAGAAGAATCTTTCATTTGTCCACATAACAATTCTATCAACATTTTCCTATGTGGTATATATGTGACACAATATATCTCCATAGTATTCACTAAAGCTTTTTAAATGAATAAATACAGGGGAAACATAAAGTGTCTAGTTTTTGATGATTTAATGTTACCAGGTTTCTCACAAGTCCTCTTCTCCTATTTCTATTTCCCATCTAGAAACAGTAATATTTGATGTCATTTATTTTGAAATAATTGATCTCACACCCTTGGCTCCTTTTTGCCGCAGTATATAATGCCTTAGGCATTACTCTTCATTAAATCTGCATATCCATTTTCTTAGGCAAACACAAACTTCTTGCACACAGGTAAATAAACCACAGAATCTTAAAAGAGAAGACACTCAAGCCTATGTCTTATTCCTTCCTGACTATGTTTATTCTCCAAGGAGCTTCTTAAAATATGTTTCTGTTTCCATTTTTTTTGTCCTAAAGTTAAAACCTGCTTGTCCCTGACCTGCCTCCATTCACAGATCTTAGAAGGAGCCTTCATCACTAGCACTCCAACGTGCTATTAAGCTGTGGCCCCTGCTTGTCTCTCAGGCACTGACAGTATTCACTTTTTACTTAGTGAATGCTGACCTCTTGCAAATACTACCACCACCATACCAGACTGCTTCGCATTTTTGGGTCTGATTGAACATATCTATCATAAAGTGATGTGGGAAGTCCTATTATTTGTCAATAAAGCACTGCTGGCCAGTAGGAATCTAGATAGGTGGGACTAGGAGTCCAGGAGGACTCTGGGAAGAAGAAACATAGGAGATTCAAGATGTATCGCCATGGGGTAGGAGCCTGGAACTATTCTCCGGTAAGAAACATACTTAGATTAACAATTATGGGGTAATTACTTAAGTCAGAGCTAGCCAGTAAGAAACAAGCAAGGCCAACAGCTTCCTAATTGATATAGCCTCCTGTGTGTTTATTTGGGACTGATGCGGCTCTAGAACCAGGCTGGTGGGAAGGCTTCTCTCAAAGAAAAAGCCTCTCTTTACAGAATGGTGTCAGAAGTGGGATTGAATTTCCACGTAGAATGACAAAAGCTTTAAAGGAATTTTAGAAATAGAAGAATGGAGAGAAGCACAGATTTTTGATAGCAACATTTTTCTCAGGTGTTTTGTTAGCGACAAGCCGAGATTCATGCGGCTCGCTTACCAGAGTCTTCCTGACTCAGCATAAAAAGAAAAAACAAAACAAAACAAAACAAAACAAAAAAACAGAAAGACACTGGACTACAGAGAAGACTTCTGAACTGAACCAACTGGTGTATTTTAAGGATGTTATGACCTCAGTCTGGAAACCAGAATGTGTGTTACGTTGGGGAAGGGGTTATGCTTTTGTTTCCACAGGAGAAGAAAAGCTTTGGGTCCCATCTAAATTAATTAAGATTCAATCAGAACAGAAAACGTCTCAGGAGGAGGAAGGATGATGGCTCATCTACAAGGTCTGCTATGTATAAAGAGACCTCATTAAAGGAAAGAGAAGTATTCTATCTGTGTCTTTACAGGACGATTAGTTCTGAACAGTGAAAAAATACTAGGTATATGGATACCTAAAGAAGAAAGGATAGCTACTCAGAGGACCACCAAACATGCAATAATATGATGTGTTATCAATGTCTAAATCTCTCTATTTTGTTATTGTAATTTCTATTTCTTCCACTTCTTAATATGCCTGAGTCCCAATTCATCTAATTAATGCTGACTTTGGAATTGGATTGGCTCTCCTGCTTTAAACCCAAGCATATTGTTAAAATGCAATTCAGACTTTCTGTATTATATCAAAGAGCCACTGATATAAGACAGAAACAACAACAACAACAATATATATATGTATATACATATACATATATATATGGATTCTCATCTGTGTATATTTGATTCTTTCTAAAACTCTAATCTCCTTCATGTGAATTATCTTCCTTAGGGTCGCCTTTCCCAGTATTCATACACATAAAAGTTAAGAATTTCTGTGCTAACATTAATATTTCAGTTTTCCAGAGACAAAGGGATTTCTTAACAGCAATCTTCAGCTGCTTCAGAAAGAAAATGTGGATTCACTTCCCCGACTCGGCCTAATTCGACTGGATACATCTAAACTGCCCTACATCATCGACCCCACCTAACAAGCACAATCCTCAAACCAGTTTGGAACTACATCACTCGACACATCGTCAGGCGAAGGAACTGATGCAGTACATCTTCCACAATTTGATCAGAGCTTCAGACAAGAGCTTCAATCAAAGTCAAAAATCTAATCCGGAACTTCAGTCAAGCCTCTCCTGCAAAACAGAGACTAATTGACCTACTTAAGACTCTTGTTACACTAACAATTTCTTCCCACAGGTCCCCATGATTGCCATCGTCCCACTTCAGCAGGAAGTAAATTTGACAATTCCACGTCCCCTCTCCCTACTATTAACATTAGAGGATAGTTTACACCTGTTAGTGTTAATTTGCAATTATTTTATGGTTGGGATTGGAAGGAGGTGTTCAGACTTAGGCATCCCTTTCAGATAAGTTTAGAATTTAGGTGGAATGGATATGTTTAATTTAGGATAAGTAGATTATAACTTAATTATCATCCTCTACGTATATATGTTGTATATGTTTGAGTTTGTATCAAATTTAAATCTTCTATTTAGGCTAAAAGGGGAATTGTAGGAGTGAACCCCACAAAGCTATCTCCCCAACAGGGCATGGTCAAGGTAGAGATAAAAGAAAGTGAAAGGTAAAGGGGCTTCCTTTTTCTCCTGGAAGCCAGCCACGCTTCTAACTCCTGGTCTGTGCGACTCTCTTCCTCTCTCTCTGGTAAATAAATATATTGTTTTCCTTATATAGTATCAAATATCGATATAATAATGACTGAATGCCTGGAACCTGTGATTTGTAAAAACACTTGCACTGAGTTGCTTTGTCTTCATGAGAATAATTATTAATGTTCTGCAGAGATAAAATTGAATCAAGAGAATTGAATGGAACTTTAGAAGCCATTCATCAAGTAATTTTGTATACCTGAAACTTGAATTAAAGTGGTATATTTATGCTTTTGATTGTAATTGCTTATTTTTTCTTTTAAGTATTTCCTACCTCTTTTATTCAGTAGAACCTAGATCTCAAGTTACCAGGTAGCCTGACTTTGAGTTGTTCATCTATTCCCTAAATGCTATAATTTATAATTTTTTTCTTTTCTCTTTCTGAACTAGAACAGTAACTCAGTAACAGATCTTAGAAAATTAGGTTTGCTTCCAGATGTTTTTGGTTTTGTTTTATTTAATTATTTAGATATTGTTTCTCAGGGTCCATAGAAGTGACTCTGTTCCATACTAACTTAAGGTCAGAGAGTTCAAACCTATCCATGCTCTTTCAAGGTTAAAGGCCTAAGACCTAAAGTTCTAAAGTATGGCTACTGAAGGATTTTTGGCCTAAGGTGTGGTCACTGGATGTCTTGCCTAGTAACAGAATACTTGCTCTAATGTGTGGTTACTAGATGTCTTAATCCTCAAGGTCAGATAACAAGAGGTTTGATCTAATGTGTGGTTACTGGATGCTTTGAGAATTAAGGAAGTAATTACTTTTATTTGTTCCTTGTATCACTGGTAAGGAAGTCCTTCCCCTACCCCTTTTTGGTTTGGTGTATATATTCTGTCTCTAGCCTGTTCTTCCCTCAATCTGCACTCCCCTTCTCAGGTATGAACCGGAATAGTTGGCTGGACTGAACAGTTGGTGGTGGTGTATTTGTGTGTGTGTGTGTGTGTGTGTGAGAGAGAGAGAGAGAGAGAGAGAGAGAGAGAGAGAGAGAGAGAGAGAGAGAGAGAGAGAGAGAGAGAGAGAGAGAGAGAGAGAGAGAGAATGAGTGTGTGTGAAATACGGCAATCCCAAGGAGAGCACAGGATACTATGTGAGACCAAGAGATTGAACTCAGGTTATCAGATTTGGCAGCAAGCATCTTTACCCTCTAAGCCATCTTGCCAGTTCCTGGATAGTTTCATTAGTGACCAAGAGGGATAGAATAGGAAGTTGGTGTTGAACACCCTAAATTCAACATGACAGCTGAATGTATTAGCATAAAACATGAATAGACAGTTGGAATTGCTGCACCATCCCAGAAAAATAACCAATATTGACTGCAGTATAAATCTAAGGAGAAAAAGTGTTAAGGCAAAAACAAATAACCAGAGATGTGGGAAGAGGCCCAAGGTCCTCTGGTTCCCTAAAAGATAATAAAAGACAATTTAAAAACAGATGGGCATGATCACAACCATCCAATTCTCAAAAAGTCTCATATTCAATTCAGATCGAATAAAGGCAATTGAATTTGCCCCTCTTTAAATTGGAAGAAGAGAAGTCACATGCCACAGCACTAAAAAACAAAACTGGTTTCTTTAGAAGAACAAGTTTAGCATTGTGTTAGCATTTTAGTTTGCATTGTGTGTGGTTTCAAATGCAGAGCCCATATAATACAGTTAAGGTCTTCTATCATAGTGCCCCTGCTTGTCTCTCAACTAAGGGCAATGTTCATTTTCACTTCAGGATATATTCAACTGTCTGCTACCACAGTCAGATTGCCTGACTTCAAATTTATTGCCAATAACTCAAAAGAGGAAGATAACACTTGTGTCTTAATGTTTTTCAGTAAAATCCATATATGTACATTGGCAACTTCAATGTGAGGGAAACAAGTTCATTAATATGTTAATTTTTCTATAACAATATTTACATGAGGTATTTATCATTAAGGTTAATAGTTTCCTATGTGGTTTTATTAAAGTTTCAGGTGTGCACACTCTCACAAATGAAGGATAAAGACCTGTGAAAAATAAAAACAGAACTCACTCTTGTACAGTTAACTGCTGGATCAGTCAGGATTATTGCATTTTTCTAAGTAAGTGCTGAACTGCTGAGCTATTTCTACAGTCCACCACCCCTCATTTCTAAGTTAACACCAAATAGAAGGGATGTCATTCACATCAAAAGTTGGCGATGTGCAGTCTTCCCTCATAAGGATATCATCCTTGTTCGTGTGTCCACACATTGTTCTTTCCAGTTCCTTACTTCATGTATAAGTATAAGAATACAGGAAGCCTAATAAGTAGTGTAGCATTTGACAACTTTAAAGTGATTATATCCACAAGATGATTCCAGATATAATTCATTATTTTTTTCTTTTTATTTTAAGCAGGAAAGGGCATGAGGACGGATCCCAGTTTTCTATTTAAAAAATTGGAGAGTGGCTGAATAAGGGTCAACTAGAGTTACTTTTTCTAAGCCAAGAATTCATACTTAGAAGTCCAAAGACAGAGAAAAAAGCCATCAGTCATGGGAGAGAGTGAAAATGTCCAAGATCTAAGGCATGAACCATGGTATGAGATAATGTAACATGACTGGGAAATGTATCTCTATTGTGAAAGATGAAGGGCAATGAGACAAGAGAGAAGGAGGGGAAAATAATCAAGGTGAGAGGAAAGACAGGTGAATTAAAAGTTGAAGGGGACATAAAGGGGGAGGGAAAAGAAGCAAGAATAATGCGTTTTCTATTTTTTAAATTTGTAATAGTTATACTAGCCTTAAAACTAAAACATTTAACCCTCTTACAGTACCAATAGCTAATTGGTGGTTTATACTCAACTATAATCAGCATTTCTAATGATAATCTTTATCTCTACTATTTCCTAGTCTATTACCTCATGGTGTTTAGCTCCGATAGCCCTTCATCCTCAAGCAGTCCCTTGAATGTTTTTCTATGACAATGACATTTTAAGTGTAAACCCACTTTATTACTATAATGCCTTTGATTTTATTTTGCCAATGCTTAGATGGTTATGAAATCCTGAGCATGAGTTAGAAGTAACATGGAGATAGTATCATTTGGTCTTAAAGCTGATAATGCTTTTGATGGTTGTATCTGCTTGGTTTATCCATTGCTAATTTTCTTATTTAAACATTTTAGATAATAAACAAGAAGTTTTGAAGCAATGTAAGATTCCTGCTCCTCTCCAAACTTTCATCCTTGAGTTCCAGAATTCTTTAATGATTCTTGTATAAATTAATTGCAATGGTTGTCCAATGGCAGTTTTGTAACTCTTTTATTTCTTCTACTTTTGCTCATTAATATTGTACTATAAGGGAGACGTTTTTCCTTTTTCTACTTATTTATATAAATAAATTTATTACATAAATTAGTATTATTTGTTTATTGTGTTGTGTTCTATTAGTATGTATTTGTGTGCTTAGCTTGCCCTGGATTTTCCCTATGACATGAATATTCTTGATGTTTCTTCTATCCTATTGGCAAGACCTCATATTTTGCTATATATTAGTTACTTTAATGTAGGAGTGAACCCCACAAAGCTATCTGCCCATCAGGGTGGGGACAAGTAAATTAGCACAGGTAGAGATAAAAGGAAGTGAAAGGAAAAGGAGCTCCCCTTTTTTCTCCTGGAAGCCAGGCACGCTTCTAACTCCTGGTCTGTGGGACTCTCTCTCTCTCTCTGGTAAATAAATATATTGTTTTCCATGTATAGCATCGAATATCATTATACCTAGTGTCAGAAGTGGGAACTTTAAATTTTTTATTATAAGTATCTGAGTGCTTTAGCCTGTATGTATGTCTGTGCACCATGTTCGTTCCTCATGGGAATGGAGACCAGAAGAAGGTATCACATCCCATGGAACTAGAGTTACAGATGGCCGTGAGCCACCATGTGGATGCTGGGAGTTGAATCCAGATCCTCTGCAAGTATAGTTGGTGCTCTTAACCACTAAAACATCTCTCCAGGCTCCCAAATTAATTTTGCTTTTTTTTGTGGTTTTTCTATACAGGGTTTCTCTGTATTGCTTTGGGGCCTGTTCTGTAACTCCTTCTGTAGACCAGGCTGGCTTTGAACTCACAGAGATCTGCCTGCCTCTGCCTCCCAAGTGCTGGGATTAAAGGCGTGTGCCACCAACACCTGGCATCCCCCAGTGAATTTTTGACCCAGCATATATCGTGAAAAGTCATACCAAATTAAGGAGAGTTGTAGGCTTATGTTTGTTTCACTGCTTCTTCTTTGTATGTGAAAATAAACTGATGAGACCTGGTACAAGCCTATTGTCCTTCCCTGGAAATGGAGCATTCTTTTCAGTTGCTTCTAAATTGGAACTTCCCTGTTGATTTGGATGTTGTGTCACAAACAAACATGCTCAGTCAGATGTAGAAAGATGGAAAAAGCACTGGGCACTACTCTCACTTTTCTGGTCTAATTTATTGTCCCCCTTCCTTGTGGACAAAGATGGTACAATCCTAGAGTTAAGTAAAGGTTTCTCTTTGCTTAGAGATTCAGATCATTCTGATGGTCAGTTTTGCTACTTGGGCCACTCTAATAACCTCTCCATGTCTGTGGTGATTTGAATAGGAATGGTCTCCATAGACTCATGTGTTTGAATGCTTGTCTCATAGGAAATTGCACTATTGGGAGGTACGGTCTTGTTGGAGGGGGTGTGTCACTGGTGGGGACAAGGGGAGGGCTTCGAGGTCTCAGATGCTCAAGCCAGGCTAGTGTCTCTGACTCTTCCTGCTGCCTGGTAATTCAGGTGCAGAACTCTCAGCTGCCTCTCCAGCACCATGTATGCCTTCATGCTGCCATGCTTGCTGCTGCAATGATAATGGACTAAACCCTTGAACTGTAAGCCAGGCCCAATTAAATGTTTTCCTTTATAATTGCTGTCTTCATGTCATGGTGTCTCTTCACAGCAGTAAAACCCTAACTATGACAATGTCTATCAATTTTAAACTTTACCATGTTGTTTTTCTCTCAATGACAGATTCTGTGTTCTGAAAGTCAATTAGATAAAATCTCCAAGCCAAGATAAGGAGTTGACTTTGAAGAGTTTTTTTTTTCATCATTTTGTATCAGCCTGGCAGGGGACATATGACACATTAATATGAGACATAGAGAGGTCTTCCTTCCTTCCTTCCTCCCTCCCTTCCCTCCCTCTCTCCTTCCTTCCTTCCCTCCTTCCTTCCTTTCTAAAAAAATCATTGACAAGGACACCAGCAACTTTAGAGGCAAAGTCACAAGGAAAAAGGAAGTTCCTCCATACCCAGGAAAGCAAGTGTAGGAGGGTTATTTGTCTCCACAGGAAGTTGCTCTGGTTTTAAGAGGGGACACTCTAACCTTCAGTGGGAGGGGCCTTCAAGGAAAGAACAGGCAGATAAATGTTCCTATCGCACACTTTTCATAATGATGCTCAGCACAAGTTTCCCATTGGCTGGTGACCTGGAAGTTAAGGAGCAGGGGAACATATGCATTCAATACAGATATCCTCGTCCTCAGGGAAACACAGAGAGGGTGCAGGGAGCTTCCAGAGGAGCATAGTAGGCCCTGATAACAACTTTGAGTCTTTCAATGATGTTTTAAAGGTTTCTTTCTGCATCTCAAGTGGCTACCACTATTGCATTGACTTGCATAACACCCCCCCTGCCCCTGCCACTAAGAATACCAGTTTACATGTTAGCACTGGCTCTTTGTTCTCAAAGAGATCCTGCTTCTAGCCACTGAGGGGGGCATTCTAGGAAGTCCTATTTTTTACTCCAAGTTTTCTGTTCCAGATCAAGGTTGTGTGTGTGTCTGTGTGTGTGTGTGTGTGTGTGTGTAGCTCTCCCCACTATAAGTAGATCAAAGCATCTCCATGTTGTTATAATATTCTGCTAACAAAAAGTAACCAGGCAAACAATAAAATAAAAAATTAATTTTTATTAGTTTTGCACATTTTTAATTGTGATTAGCATCATTTTGGGTAATAGTAGCATTTTCCAACATGCAGTTTATGAATACGGTTTGTCTAAATATTTTTAAGAAAAGAGTTGTCTAAGGTCTGATTCCGTAAGAAACACAAAATGAGTCGATGTGATTGACTATGTAAGTGTAATACTCTGTTTTTGAGGAAAAGAAATTATGAAACCCACATTTATATTTAGAATAATCTAGAGAAATGTGTTTCTGAAGCAAAGAAAAACAATTAAACAGACATTAGGGCATTAAGGACAGAGGTGGGAAGCAAGCACTATGGCCAGCAGTTAGCATAGACATTGTGATAACTATAAATCAAATGTTATACCCTTTTCCAATTGCAAATAATAATTTGGATGTGGAGTTGTGAATACATTTTGTCCCTTAAATTTTGTGAAATAAAATAAATGTAATAAAAAAGCCGAGATCTACCACTACCCAGTCATGTTTTCGTTTCTTAGTTAGCAAATATCTTCCATGAAAAACTGCTATGGATAGAAAGTAAGAAAAGTGATTGTGAAATCAACCTAAAGATAATTTCTTCTTCATATGTACATAATGCTGAAAAATAAAATAAAGTGACTTTGTACAATATTTATATTTACTTATAAAATACTAGACATGTTTTTAACAGTTTAAGCAGTGTCATTTTTTTCAAACATGTATGTACAGTCTGGCTATACACTGAAGGTTATCCACTTAAAATTTAAAAATAACCAAACATTATTAAAGTGCTGCAAACTATTGCTTAATGACTTAAAGAAATGAAATCTGCTGAACAGTTTCCTTGACTTAGCCACTGACCTATGGTTTCTCATGAATGGGATTCTGAGTGATGGGAGAAACTAGATACCGCAACATGGTAATATCAACATGCATTGACAGCATCCACACTATCTATAATGGTACAGAATACAGTATATTACCTGTGGGAAGCTTGCACTCTACATTTCTTGTGGTACGTATTTGATGCAATAAATACTGTGCTTAGGTCATTATTTGTTTGCTCAAACGTGCACCACAGAGTAAAATGACTATTTACATAATAAATAGCATTTCATTAACACATACAGTGCCAACCTGGCTGAGAGCTGAAGATGGCTAGACAAAGTGCAGGATTAAGGGGGGGGGATTTATAAAGGGTTCTTGTGATCAAGTCACTCCTCCAGGGTTGGGGAGATATATTCAGTATTTAGAGACATTGTAAGGGACAATGAAAAGAAACAATGTGATTCCAGACATTTGAATGAAGTTTGCACTCTCTAAGACTTTTCCTGAGCCATCTCCTCGTACTAAGGGCTAGACTTGACAAAACCAGATGAACAAAGCCCATTTTCTGATGATCACCTCAGTGCCCCCCTCCCCAGAAACACAGATGACATAGGACTGTTGAAGAACTGTCCCTGCTTTCCTTGTGACTTTTTCTCAGGCATGATCCTAAGGTCCTGCATCTTTGTGCAGACAGGAGGGCCATATGTATGCCAGTACCCCCAGGTGACACACCTGGAAAAGAGTTCCTTTAGTGTATTTTCCAACAGAAACCCTGTTTACAAAAATAGTCACATGTAACAAACAACATATGGATTAAAAAAAAGATGAATATATTAACAGAGTTTGTAAAAAACGTGACAAATGTGGCAGTTGAAATGCAAACGGTGGATACAGTTACTACACTAAAGTGTTTCACCTTAACCCCCAAATTCTAGCTCTCCGCCCTTTTAGACTGGTCCCTGCAGTCTGCATAGCCGTTTGTCTCTTGTCTTCAGCAGTGTCAGCTGATAGAGAGAACGGTAACCTCCTGCCAAGGTCCTCTCCTCTTTACACTAAGCCACAGAGTTTGCCTACAACAGGTTGGGGAGGGGTCACTGGCTTATTAGGCACTGACCTTAAGTAAATTTGTGTAAAAACAGTCAGTTTGGCATTGACCTCCAAAAAGAGTCCTTTTGACTTCACAGACTGTAAACAATTTGTCACCTAATTTGTTATTATTATTTTTATTTCCCTTTGGCTTTTTCATCTTTTCCTTCCTGCTCGTGTTTTTCCACGATTGGCTTTGTCACCCGGTCGTAGGAGGGTGGACAAGCTGCAGTGGACATTGTCAGGTCAGTTTTCTCTGTAATAGAGTTTTCATTTATCCTGTCAATGATCATGTCTTCTTTTACAAGAAGGTTAGCCCCGCCTTTGAGCTTGTTCTTATTGTATATGAACGAGGCTTGTTTGACCGTTCGTTTCAAGAGGTGGCGCCTGTAAGCACGCTGAATGATAACAGCAGACACCTCCTCTTGTTTTCGTTTTAAAGTAGTAGTGATTGGCTGATAGGAGACTTTGGAGGGGTTGGAAGCCATGAACCGCTCTTCCATCTGGACTCGAAGGGCATCCATCTCTCCACTCTCACCCAGGACCCGCTTTGTGAAAGCAAATAAGATGTCCAGGCAGTGGATGCGGTCTCCACTCACCATGGGCAGATCCATGGCAATGAGCTGAAGTTTGTTTGGCTGTGGCAGATTGAGAGGGGGTTCTAGAGCAGCTGCAAACTGAGATAATTTTTCAAATTCCATGAACTGAGTGGCATCAGGGTCGAACTTCTCCCAGACCTCATAGAACATCTCAAAGTCGTCCTCACTCAGGGGCTCTGCACTTTCTTCAGTGGCAACGCTGAAGTTCTCCAGGATGACAGCGATGTACATGTTCACCACAACCAGGAAGGATATGATGATGTAGCTGACAAAAAAGAAAATCCCCACGGATGGGTTCCCACAGTCGCCCTTCACCGAGCTTCCGGGGTTGACTTTATTAGGGTCACAGTCAGGGGGTTTGCTGTTGAGGATAGGGGCCAGCAACCCATCCCAGCCTGCGGAAGTGGTGATTTGGAACAGGCAGATCATGCTGTTGCCAAAGGTCTCAAAGTTGAACATGTCATCAATCCCAACTTCCCTCTTAACGTAGGCAAAGTTGGACATCCCAAAGATGGCGTAGATGAACATGACCAGGAAAAGCAGGAGGCCGATGTTGAACAGAGCGGGGAGAGACATCATCAGAGCAAAGAGCAGGGTGCGGATCCCCTTGGCGCCTTTGATCAGGCGTAGGATTCGGCCGATCCTGGCCAGGCGGATGACTCGGAAGAGGGTAGGGGACACAAAGTATTTCTCTATCAGCTCGGCGAGAAACATTCCTGTAGAAAAATAATTAGAATCGATCAGTGAAGAAGTCATCCATTAAAATATTTGATGTATTAAAGTTCCAAGGTCAAGTTCAGAGTATTGAGATTCAGTTGAGTAATCTTAGGTATGGTACTTGTATAATATAACCATCTTCCAGTATCTGCAGCAGATTTCTCTCAGGATGTACCTCCGTTCCCTAAAACATGAAATTTCTCTTATAACATAGGGCATCGTATTTGCATATATTTTAAATTACCCTGAAAATGTTTGTCATATTTAACAACATAAACATCATGAAATGAACTGCTACAGTTCACTTTAAAGGAAATAACAGCAAGGAAATGTCTACTATGGTCAGTAAAGGTGAGGGTTCTTAAACATAGTTCTCTTTTATTTCCATTGTAACCATATTCTACCCTATATGCTGTTAACCCCACAGCTACATCTCTAATGCAATGTCGTTCCCTACTGACGATCAGACCAGATTTCTAGTGTCCCTCTCGTCAGAGTTATCTAGATCGTGTGACCCCTAACCATAAAATTAATATTTTTGTTGCTATTTCCTAACTGCACTTTTGCTACTGTTATGAATCATAACATAGATATCTGTGTTTTATGATGGTCTTTGGTGATCCCTGTAATTTGACCTCAAAGGGGTTGTAACCCACAGGTTCAGATCTGCTGATCTAGATAGCGTGTGGAGTATTCAAAAGCCGCTTTTATTCTGGCTCGTAGCACATATCTATATAACAAAATCCAGTTTTATAAAAGAGATTTTACTAATTGACAAATAAATACTTAGTGTATCAAATAGACACAATGGAATAAAATATTAATATTTGCTAGGAGCCTAACTTTGGAAGAAAAATAAATACACCTTGATAAAATGTATCAACATACTCACTTTAAATAGTGAGATGACCTCCAACCTAAATTTATTGTTTCAACTTGCACCTTTATCAGGCTCAATTTAACAGTATTTTCACATCTTACCTACAATGGAGAGAATGACAACCACAAAATCGAAAATATTCCATCCAATGGTGAAATAATAATGGCGGAGAGAGATGAGCTTCAGTACACACTCTCCGGTGAACAGCACGATGAACACCAGGTTGATGCGTGATAAAATGCTAGTCACATAATCACTCTGGTCATCCGTTTCCACCATCATTGTAACCATGTTCAGACAGATGAGAATCATGATGCTTATGTCAAACACTTGTCTGGTAACAAAGTCAAACACCATTCCTTGAAACTTGTTCTGCAGAGAAACAAAGACACTTCAGCCATGGGAGAGTGTGTGTTAAACACTTCCTATGTTAACCCACTTTCTAGTATTGTACATAGTACTGGCCTGGTGACACCAATATTTGTAAGACATGCCGTGTAGTGCATTTTTATATTTAGTTACTAAATCGTTTTTAACCATATATATTCCTGAGAACATCAATCCCTTTGCTGAAGGGTTTCTCCCTGTACACTGTATGGAAACACATGCTGAATTTCAATGTATCAAGGTTACAAGAATGTATGAAACCTGTTTGATTTGGTGATACCAAACAGTAGCTGCGCTGGCTGCAACACTTTCCAATGATCAATTGGACCATATGGCCACTTAAAAATGTAGTAAATATTAATGTTACATTTGCTTTATTCCTTTAGGGACACATCTGAAACATCATATATTTACCTACAACCTTGGCAGCATTAATTCATCCCCTGCAAGTGGCTCTTGTTGATATTCCCAGACACACAACGATGGGTAATCAGACTAGAAAGGCATTCCTTATTGTGCTACAACAAAGTGAACATGTGAACTTTGCTACTGATCTAGGGTTCCAACCTCCAAGTCAGCTGCTATTTATTGTCTGTTTATTTCTTGGGGCAACTGAAGGATCCTAAGGGTATTTTACTACCATAAAATTTGATGCACATACTTGACTCATTTCTATGTGTAGGGCTAAGTCTCAATGGGTAAAACCTTGTAATTAAGAAAGAAATGCTTGGATAACACCATTCAAATGTTCACTAAGATTCGTTCTGATTCATCCTTCGAAATATTTTAAGCTTAAAGATTATGGCTGTGAAAATCACTATGATATTGTAAGCTCTCTCCCTTTCTATATAGTTTGTAGAATTCATCCTGGAAATATGATTATGGTTATTTATTATCACAAATTGTGATAACTCAACATCAGTTAGTGGTGTCTTCTTAGACTTATATGATTATATTAGATGCTGGAATTCTCACCTCCTTCAAAATGCTCCATACTTTTACTAATTAGACAACAACTACAACTGGAGATAGTTTGCCACTGAGTGCTTTGTATACCCCTTAATCTTAGAAAGCACAGTGGTTGTTAGCCCCACCAAATGCTATGTGTTTCTTGAGTTTGTACAGCAGTTATGGTAAAGACACACCTATTGTGCAGGTCATACTGCCTGTGTCATTTGTCTGTGCAGTTGGGATGCTAGTTGTATAGTTTTAAGTCTCTTGAAGATGAGTTTGCATTTCCTGCATATTCTTATTCTTTTTGGTGTTTAAAAAACTATCAGAGAGACATGAATTAATGATATTCAAGAAGTACAAGATTTTTTTTGGTATTGAAAATAATAGTTGATTCCCCCTGTGTAACAAAACTAGCTCAAGGTTGTTGCTTTATATGATTTTCATTGCTATTTCTTACTCCTGGTCGAGGGATAGGCTTTTGTGGCTTTTTTGATCCTAATTTCTTCATTGCATTATAGTATTTCTTCTGTTCTTCAGTCATAAAGATGTCTTGACCTCCAAAGTATAGAAAAGAAAAATCAAAACTGGTTAAAATTTTGTCCATTCCTACATTTTTCAATATTACAACAAGAAATTTAAAGAAATTAACATTATTTTTATTCCTATGATTTTTGAATTTGAAAAAATAAAAGTAGGTTTTTAGTGATTATAATCATGTTTAATTCTTAAGATAATTTGAAATGGCCATTATTATTATATTGAGAAATAAAAATCCCAGACACTAAAGTGGTTACTCAAGACCGTATACATGAATAGTAAAACTTGGCTCACTGGGACACTAAATATTTAGTCCCTTACTTTAAAAACATAACCTTTCTGAGTACAATACAATGATTTTCATATTTAGATGTAGAAAGAATTGAACACACACATATATATTTAAAGAACACACACATGTATATAGCCAGCATATATATATATACATATATATATATACATATATATATATATATATATATATATAAGTTGGCTATATAGTCTCCTCATCTCTGTCAAGAATTCTAGGGAAGGGGCTGAAGGAAACCCGGAGGAACTCAAAGAAGAGTGCACATCAGAAGAATGACACAAGTGGGTTGGGACAAACAGAACATTTGATGTTGGTGAGAACAAGGTCATGGTCATACAGTTTATTCAGTTGACTGGCTGTATGACTCCAAGGAGGCAATATATTTCACTCTGGAAATTTATTGTAAGAAAAAGTTTAAACTCTCAAATATTTTATGGCAAAAAATGGACTTAAGTCATTAAAGAATAGAAGCAACAAAATGGCTCAGTGCATGACGGCATTTGTTGTCAAGACTAACCACCTGGATTCAAACCTTGGGGCCCACAAAGAGGGGACCAGCTTCTGTAAATTGTTCACTGACTACCACATCATGCGCCTGTGGCATGTGAAGCCCACTCTCATGAATAAATAACTGTAATTTTAAAAACTATTTCAGAGATGGCCCAGGTGGTAAATGCTTTACTCATAGGTATGAGTATCTAAGCTCAAATCCCAACACTCAGGTTAAAGTGGGCATGGCAACATGTGTTCATAATCGCGGTGCTTGGGATGTGGAGATAGGTGAAACCGTTGATCTCATGCCCAGCTATCTAGCTGAACTGATGATCTGCAGGTCAAGTGTCTTAAATATGATAGTGGGAAGCCATTGAGGAAGACAACGAATGTCTACCACTGGCCTTTACATGCATGTGCACATTCAGCTTCACAGACCCTTGCATACACTCACATGAACACACATACGTACAACACACTCACACACACTCACGCATGCACACAGAATATTTTTGCACACGCTCACATGAACACAAATACATACAACGCACTCACACACTCACGCATGCACACAGAATATTTCAGGGTCCGACAAAGTGATGTATGCCTATAATCCCAGCATTCTGAGACTGATGCAGGAGGACTGCCACTGGTTTTAGGCTAACGACTGGTACATAGAGAGGTCAGGCCGGCCTGGATTGTAGAGTGAGACTGTCCCAAAAGACAAAAACAAATGAGAGGTAGTTCAATAAGGAGAATGTTCATGGAAATAGTGTGAGCAGAGAAACACGAAATGTAGACTATTGACTGATAATATGTATTTGCATGCTAACTTTAGTGTATCTATGTAATTGGAATAATCAAACATGCCTTATAAATGATGAAAATAGATAAAACAAAAATTCCCTCAGACTAAAACTGGAAATAATTGTATTTAGCTAAATAACTAGAAAAAAGAAGTACAAACTATGAAAGTGATGGAAAGGAGTATAAAAGAAGTATACATACGGAACCTCATTTCTTGTGAAAATTCTAAATATTTAAAACTTTGATGGATATTTATTGTGTACATTGTATACAGTGTTCTCTGATCAAACCCAACCTCCTTTTGTCTACCCTCCCACCTGCTCTTCCAGCGTCTGGCTTATCCTCCAGCTGCAAATACATTGTAAGGGGTAGTGAGTTGTTAAGGATAAAACATGGGAAAAGCCACAAGCCATTTTTGTTTCAGAATTCAAGGTCTCATCTTGATTCAAATTCAAATTGTGTGTTATTTTCTCCACTTTAGTGCACCAAAAGCATCTTAAAAACACTTATCTTCTTCTTTTGCTGGTTAAAGTTGTCTATGATGACACCGATAAACAGGTTCAGGGTGAAGAAGGACCCGAAGATGATGAAGATGACGAAGTAGAGATACATGTATAGGCTTTCCTCATACTTAGGCTGAAGTTCCACCTGCCGGACGAGAGCATTTTGTTAGCTGCTAGGGCAGGTTTAAATGTGGGGAAAACATTGGTGCTTTTTCACAAGAGTAGAAGATTATATTCTTAGCAATAATTTGGCAGATTATTCCCATATCAATTGCCTCTAAAGAAAAGAAAAAAAATCCTGAAATTAGGGACTAAAAATTTTGTGTAAAAAAGTAATGTGACATTCTAAAACTATTTAAAAAATTTTAAATATGACTAATATTTTGTGATGTGGACAGTATGGTTTAAATTTGGTAAGTTTTCAGTTAACCAAACTTCAGCAATTTGAAAATAATAGTGAGCTGTATATAGTGTCTCATGTCTCTGCAATCCAAGCACTTGGGAGGATTAGGCTAGAGGTTTGTCATGAGTATTGGACAAGCCTGGTTTACAATGTAACACCCACTGTCTTCAAAACAGCCAAAGAAATTGTTAGTGAAAAAATTAGCTCTTATAAATATATAGAGAATAATTTTAGACTTGTAATTCATTTGTGTATGAACCTACATAGCAAATAAAAGGACTTATTCACTTGGATGTTGGCTGGCATTTTGCTCTATTATTACCACAGTCATTAAGAATTTTTAGATTGAATAGATGTGCTGAACTGTCCAGTTTATAAAATTCTCTATTGATAACCAACTCTCAAACTTGTGGTTATAAAAATAGTACAGACCTGTTACTCATTGCACAACAAAGGAGTCAAGGCTGACTATACATAGATTCCTTAAGCATTTATCTCTTTTAAAGACAGAATTAAAATCAATTGATCACAGGCAAAGTCTGTGTTACAAAGTGAAATGGCAGAATTCCAGAGGAGATCATGAAGTACACAGGGGAATCAGAAGGATCTCAAGGATTGTCTGCATAGTGATTTAGAGGCCTGGGCTACCAAGAAAAAACAAAACAAGGACAAGGGAAAAACGAGATGGAGGAAGAAAACACATTTAGCTTTTGAGATCAATCTTAAGAGGAAGCCTGAGATCTGAGTGTACATCTGGAATCTAGAAAAAGTGCGTAACCAAATAAAGTAGAAGTGCTAAGAGCATTGGCACAGACTCCAGTAAATTCATGGATGCTGTTGACGTAAGAAAAAGACTGACATGTCTAAGAGATCTGTGCCAGTATCTTTAGCTTTTAGGCTTCCCAGTATGGAGGATGCCTACACATTTCAGCTGCTGATAGCAGTCATATACTTTTTCTATTTGCTCCTTTACATCACATATGGATATTAGGTGAGTATCTGATGGTTATTTAATGAATGAGTTGAGTTTGTTTTTCTTTTCTTTCACTTCAGTTTTTGGTTGAACTAAATACAGTCTCTCTGATCAGTTCTGTTGTTCTTGAGGGCAAATATGTTTCCTGAATATTTTTTAGCTAAAATAGAGTCATTTCACTTGACTAATTATTGACATATTTTTGGCTCCTGATCAATATTTCCAGAAGATATATGACATAAAAATACTTACATTTCTGGAGTCAACTGCTGCATACATGATATCCATCCATCCCTTAAATGTGGCCTATTGGAAAGGACATCCATGTCTTACTTTGAGTTAAAATTCAGAACTAGTTCTTAGTAAATATTCTTACTGTACATGTTTAAAGAAGTATTTTAAAGTCATTTTGAAACAAATTTTTACATGGATTTTGAACAAAGACAGAAAGTAAACAAAGTTACCATCATATATCATATATGTATATATACATATGTATGTTTTTCTATTTTATAATCAGCTCTAAAGTAATTCTCAAACTTAACATGCTATTATAATTTGATATAAAGTTCTAGAAATATAATCTATCTTGGAAATATAAATAGCAATGACAAATTAGATCTGAGGATATTCTGCAGAAATCTGTCTTCCAGGTGACCATATTGATAACATTTGAGGTTGTTCTTTACTGTAACACTATGAATCATATGGGTTTATAAAAACATTGCAATTATGTTTTTAAGATATTTTCAGAAACAACCCTATATTCACTTTTTGTTGTATAATCCTTGAAGAGAATGAGTTAATATAAATAACAGACATGTGAAAGAGTAGGACAGACACTTGTCATTTATATATTGAAGAGGGATCCCTACTCTAATATCCAACAGTCATATGAAATGCATATATATTCCTTAGTCAATGAGGGAGCATAGCATGATTTTTGTGATGCATCTTTGTGTTTAAATCATTAACTTGTGGAATGGTGGATGAAGTGAGAGTGTAATGGGAGAGTGACGTATCTTAGCCAAAAAACAGATTTTTTTTTCAGATTAAACAGAGACAGGAACTATGTCAGCGGCTTAGGTCAATTATAGACCTTGCCTATCATACACTTCACACAGGAATCAGAAGAAAGTGATTCGAGGAACCATTTCAATTGCATTGCTAGTCAGCAGAGAGGTAAGATGTGATTCTGTAGGGTCTAGTGAGAAATGGCCCTTAAAGATTTGCTTGCTTAGAACAGAACATTTTGAAGAGCTGTGTTCAGCAAGTCCCTTCTTCTTTTTCAGAATCACTTAGCATTTCAAAGGATCATTTAAAATGCCCACTTTTTCTTTCCTTGGTTTTATGAAGAAAGAGATAAACTTGTCAGTGTAAGTATCAGTACAGGGTTAGAGTGAATGGAAGGGAAATGTGGTGAATCCAGTGTAACGTTTAAGAAATCATTTTTGTTACACTTCAAAAATCATTGTTTTGAACTTTCAAGTAGGCCAAAGGTCTGGAAGAAAGAAAGACTCCAAAAAAAAAAAACAAAGACAGACAAGTTTATCTAAGGACTGTAGTAAGGCCATCTATGAAAACTGTTGGCAACAGCATAGGCGTGCTTGCTTAGTCTCTGGTTGAGTAATCGAAACTTATCCTAGCAAAGTACATTTCTTCTCTGAATACTCTAAAGAAGCAAAAGGAAGAAAACATATGAAATTTTTTTGCTTTATTATTTTTTATTATTTAGGTTAGAAACAATCTTGTTTCACAAGTCAATCCCATCTTTTGTTTTGCTTTTATAAGAAGAAAAAGTAGAACAGTATTTTGCTTTTTGTTTTGTTTTTAAAGATAGTCTGGCCTTTGTTTACACTCTGCTTTGTTGTAGTTAGAAGTGTCACTGGATGAGTACGTTTAAGTAACCACTATCTTTCATAATTAATATACATACACTATTCTTAGGGAACTAATGGAAGTTTAGGGTAAAACAGACCTCAATAATGGAAATAAAAGCTCATATGATATGAGACTTGAGCTGTCTGCCGTGGAATTCTACACTCTGTTATTTTCATTCACTAGGAAAATCTTCACATCCAACCATCTTTTCCAAACTTCCAATCCAGACTGGCATAGCTAAGCATCAGTGAATTCCTACATACATATTATCCAGTAATGATCTGTGTGTGTGTGTGTGTGTGTGTGCGCGCGCATGTGTGCACATTCACCGAGGAGTGGTACTCTTGTCTGTAGAACAAGCTTTTCAACTGCAGTAGAAAAAAGATTCCAGTGATTTATTTAGTTAATAACAAACTTTTTCATAAGTATGGAAATTTGAGGAGACAGGAGAAAAAGAAAGACCTTTGGGAAAAACTGAAATGCCTGACCTCTGTTGACTATGTCTTCTGAATTCACAAACTTGTACTAACAATGCTGAAAAATATTGTAAACTTTCTTCTTAACTAATAACAGCTATAATAATCACTTGGTTATTATTCCGAGCAATAAAATTTTCAGAGAAAATAGTGTTCACTTACAACTTGAAGCAAAGAGAGATACCCAAATCCTACATTATCAAAGTTTACTTTCACATTTTTCCATCGGGCAGTTTCATTTCTTTCTATTAGTTTTAGGCAATCAGAATGATTATTCACTTCGGTGATCTCAAACATGTCACCAGTGGTGGTGTTAACACAGTGGTAGAATTTGCCAGCAAACAAATTTACGCCCATGATGCTGAAAATTAGCCAGAATATAAGACAAACCAGAAGCACATTCATGATGGATGGAATTGCTCCTAACAGGGCATTCACAACCACCTAATACACAAATGGAGAAAAAGAAAAGTCAGAATTTGTATTGATTAAAAGCAGAAAGACATTACCCTAGGAATTTTTCATCTTTTTTTTAAACTGAGACTACTTATCCTATTTATGTAGGAGCAAAGCAAAGTAATCTTAAAATAAAATCCATTCTTTCTTAGACATTATGCTTAGGAAAATAAATATTGGCAATATGCAAAGAAATGGGAAAAAAGGAGAAATTTAATATAAAGGAGGAGCTAAAGAAAAAGCAAAATCAGAGGAATTTGCTACTAGGTGACATCTGTGTAGAATTTATTAGAAAAAAAGAGAAGGAGGAACTTTAGGCGTAAGATTAGCTCGTTAAAAAAAATAAAAACAATATGTCAAAGAACAGAACTAAAACATTTGGGCATGAATTGATTTGACTAATATACTTTGGAAATAAATTAAAATTCAGATGTATAAATATAAAACTACTTTAAACACCTAATATATTTTTGGCCTTAGTTATCCATGCATGGCTATAACTAATAATAGTTTTTGCATAAGAAGCAAGACAATTTAGCATTACGTATTTCAGTAGATCATCACATCGTTTATTTCAAGCTCCAGTCATGTCAGTTGTTTCATTTATTGAGTTTAATCCAATAAACTTATTTTAAATGAAACACTAGAGAGATTGGGTTCTTAGGAAAATAAGAAAGGAAGATTGCCATACATACTTCTCAATTCTGATATGGTTCTGTAAAATCCTGGGTTGAATTGTTATTTCCCTTTTTGATGAAAAAGGTATTTACCTTCTTCTTAACCTTAGTTCAGGACAACAGATTGAAAATATTCGACACACTGTAGTCCTACCTAGCCTCCTTCTGCATAGCTCTCCCTGGAGCTGTACATGAGTAGCTAATAGAAGAGATTAAAGACTGACCTAAGATCCTCTTCGGTGGCGCAAGTGTCTCAGACTTGAACATGAATGACTGAGATTGATTTCAGTCACAACATCTGCTACTTTTGTCAAATTGATATTTCAGAATATCATCTATTTGCTTTTGAATAGAGTTTAATTTCAGGATAAACTCTTTTTCCTGTCTAACTGTAGTATAAGAGCCAATTCCTTGTACTTCTAAGCCCTGATTGAATTCTGGAAGAAACAATAATCATTGGGGGGGGCACAAAAATAATGTATTAAATGGGACAAAGGAAATGATGAAACTAGTGATGACGAAGATGGGGAATGAACATGAAAAGGTTAATGCAGTTGAGTTGTCCAGGGAGAAGCAGAAGATAGGCTCATGTGGAGAAACTGATACATAGCAACTATCTCACTCTATAGCCTGCCTAGTAGAGTCAACACATAAACCTACATTTATTTAATATTATTAAAGTTATCTTCAATTTAATTTAAAATTATTTATATTGAAAACTCATTCTAAAAATGCTTTTATATATTATTTTAAATGTTCCCATAAAGTTGAATTTTAGATATGAACACTGAAATTGAGTAAATGTTTTTCTTCTCTGAATTCTTCCTCTCAATCCACACTGAAGTGTGACTATGGAGCCTGTATTAACATAATGAGTTTTTGCCTTTGATCCCCATAACACTGACCATCTCGACACCATTCTGTAACTCTCATACTGTGTTCTTTTTTCAACTTGGCTATTTGCCCACCTTCTTGATCTCCTTCTTGACTCTGCCCTCTTTGACTTTATTGTCAGATTTTCCTCTTCCCTTCTTTCAGTATGGATAGAAGTAATTTATCTACCCAAAGTCCATTTTAAAAATTTCTTAATGGTTCTCTAGCCATTAGAAAACATTTCCCTCTCTTTGACATTTACATCACTCCACAGTCTGTGTGTCTACTTTTCTTGAAGTATTTAAAAAGTTTCTCTCTCTCCCCCCTTCTCTCTCTCTCTCTCTCTCTCTCTCTCTCTCTCTCTCTCTCTCTCTCTCTCTCTCTCTCTCTCTCTGTTTGTTTGTGCTCTAGCACTTGTGTAGAGGTCAGAGGACAACTTGCAGGAGTTGGTCCTCTCCCTTCCACCTTTCAGGGGTGGGTTCTGAGGATGCTCATGTACCAGACTTCTCTGTCGGAGGATCTCACTACCCTGATACTTTCCCCTTCAGCTTCAATAACTGGCTACATACACTTTTATGCCCCTCTATGATGATAGCTATGTGCATAAGTGTTTGGCTGTGATTCAAGGCTCTTCTTTCTTTACAACTCCCTTCCCAGTATTTCTCCTTGAAATGACCTCCCTTCTCAAGACTTTAGCTCAAGATAAACACATCTTTTATTGAGTCTAACTCTACCCACCAGTTCAACCTCCTTAACAAGGATGAATTCAGGAATCATAACTTACTACTGCCAAAGAACTACAAAGACAATTTAGTGCTGAGATTTCATCTGAAAAATGGGGATAATGAAATTAAAACAAGTTAGATTCAGAAAGTGGACCAGAATTGTTTATTCTTTCAAGAATTTCCATCTCTTATGGGTTTCCCTGACTGGGCTGTGTGAAATCTATATTCCTATATCCATGGTAGATTATGATATGTTAATGTGTATGTCTAATGTATATATTTGTATTTATGTGTGGAAGCATATATATCTCTTGAATTCTATTGGTGATACTTGCATCTCTAGTTCCTGATCATTTAACCAGCTTTTCTATTCCCAGCATCCCCCTTGTTCTGTGTTTTCTTTATTGTTTCTATTTCAGCTTTCAATCCTTCAACTGTTTGAGTTGTTTCCTTCATTTGTTTGTGCATAATGTAATAAATGTAAAAGATATCCCTTGAAATAGGAACTGATTTTGAATTAAGATTAACACTCACTACTGAATTTGTGATGACATCAAATATTGTGTAGAAATACATCAGGAAAAGATGTATAACTTTGCCATAGATTTATCCCAATGAGAAATTCTGTTTCACAAGGAACTTTGTCTAAAACATTTGGCGTAGCACCAGAGGATTTGCCATTCAAAATGCACTTAAAGTTGTGATTTCATTAAAGTAAGAAGCAAAGGATCACAAAAGGATTGTCTTTCCCAAGAGACCCAAGCATCCCCTGGTTCTGCAGAAAGGGAGATGTATTAACTCTTTTCAGTCTCTAGGGAGAGTCAGTAATTGGCTCCCAAGTGGGGATGTACTGGAAAGGCTTGGTCTAAATAAATTGGAAAGAACAAGTTGAGGTTACAAGGTACATAAAAGGAGATGTCTAAGAAAGAAGCACGCTTAATGGGTTGCTAGTAGACATGGCTTCTTCTAACAATTAAAAGAATAATCTCCCAGTGGAATTTCTCTATTGTTGCACAATCTGTTCCTAGAGTCTATTTCTTCTTTAGGGTCCACACTTATGATTAAATCAATGAAAAGCAAGGAACAGATAAATATGCTAGTTGAAGTTAGAAATTTCAGTGCATTCAAAATTATACTCTAAGTGAAGACATTTTGATTTTTCAAGTCAATATTAATCATGGGTTCTATAGTTCTTCTAAGAAATACAGAAAAATTATGTGAATAATAATAATGTAATAATGGGAAAGTAGAAATCATGAATTCTGAATATAAAAAGTAAACTATCTTCACAAAACCGGCACTTAAACCAGTGTTATGAAACTTTATTATTTCAGATAGGCAAATGTATCGATTATCTAAACAAAATGCTATTCTTATTCTTCTAAATAATAAAAAATAACTTTCTTACACGTGATTCCTAAATTCTAAGAGGTAATAAAATGTAGATTTGTTTTTATTTTGGGGTTCACTGTGTGTCTTCTAAGATGCTGGGAAGTTATTGGGGTGGCTAACAAGGGGTTGGCTTATGCATTAATACCTTACTGCTCATGATTATTTATTTCTATGTGAATGCTTTTCTCTATAGTTCAATTAAGTTGATTTTTTTACATATCTTGTTTTCCTAATTTAAAACATTTTTTGTGTATTCCACTCTTTCACAGGTGTCTTGCCTTGCTACTTTTTGCAAACATGATATCTGAATGCCATAAAATGAGAATGATCATAATCAGTAATGATCCTGTGATACATGGTATGTTGCACCTTCGTCTCTGCTCACACACATTAACAATCAATTGGTGAAATGCAGCTGGTCCTTAGAGGGACCAGATTAGTGTATACAAAGGCAAGGGATACCTGCCTCAGTCACTATCATCAGCTTGACAAGTTAGAACATTTTCATTATCATCCTACAGCAGGGTCCCCCACCCTCCCCAATCAAGTAATATCCCCATAAACGGACAATGAAGTATGCAGTAGTTAATCATATTCGGTGAAACTTAATAAAGATATGCACTACAGGGGTTACAATCTACAGAAGGCAAATTCATAGATTATGTATATTTTCTCCCCCAAAGAAATTTAAGCTCACTGAAAATGGTGAATTAGAAAGTAAATGCTGTATCGTCCCTACTGTGATGCAATCGTACCCTTCCCATTCCCTCCCTCATCCCACTATACATAAGTCACAGTGCAAGGATTAAAGGTAGCAAAAGGGGTAATACAGTACCCATAATAAAGGGCTGAGGGGAGGAACCACCGCTCCACCCCATCCAAGTTGGATCAAGATTATCCTATATAAAATAGAAATATATAGTTTATTATTAGTTAGAGACCTGATATGACAGTACATTTGGTGTTACTTTTTGTATATGATGCTCACTGTCTGTTTTCCTAGCAATTAAGACTTCAGTTCCTTTGAAAAGGTATTTACCATTTCTCAGATTAGGAAACTAAGAATACTAATTTAAAAACAAGTTTTATTTGACCCTGGGTATTCACGATATCCGTTCATTCAGTTAAATTTTACAAGTTGAAAAATTTGGACTGGAAATTTGAAATACCATAAATGTTCAAAAGCTTTCAGCCAAAAATGTGCATAAAACATGCAAAACAGAAAGGGCAACGTGATGATAACGTATTTGGTACTTTCTAACTCCTTCTCAAGCATTATGCAGCATGCTCTATCCAGTAGTGTTGCATAAAAGCACATGCTTTGAAAGGGTGACAGAAAACCCAAAGCCAAGTGAGTGCCTGGTCTAAACTGTGACCCAGCTATTACAATTCTATGCTGCCAAAGAGAGTAAAATGAGAGTTTCTGAAGATAGTCTAATCTCACTTCCCAGTTACAATCATTATCACATCCAACCTCACCATTACCCACAGTTATATTTTTACGAAGCAGAAGAATTCATATACTGGAAATACAACAGTAGAATCAATAGCAAGGTTATTTTTGACTTTACAATGCCAAATTGGTGGTCAGGTGTCATTGGTGTATGGTGTTCTTGGTCTCACTATGAGCCAAGGAATTGTCAGAAATCAACTTCTTAGTATCTATACAAAATTTTTTTCTGTGATTTCATAGATTAAGTTACTTCTGTAAAAAAACCCCATTTGTTATGGAAAGTAAACATTACATATAAAAATAAATGACTGTGGATTTAATAATCTTCTAAAAGGTTAGATTTGAAATGTTTTCTGACACCCTCATACACTTAGCATTAATCAGAGTTGAGGAGCCTTTTAAATTGTGGATTTTAATTCAGCCAACGTATTTTATATAAAATGTGTGAAAGCAATATTTTCGTTGACAACTGAAATTGCTATTCTGGAAGGTAAGTGATCTTTTAACTGGAAAAAAATTAAGGTCTACATAATCTGGAGAAAGTTTATGATAATTTTTTATACAAATGTAAATATGAAATTAAAACTTCACCATGCTTGATTGTGTCTCATGACTAGATGCTTCCATATGTGTTAGGCAAATTAAAAATGAGTGTTAAATTTCTTAATGTCTAATATAATAAAGTTATAATAGGTTCTTATTTATGAGGGAACACAGGACACAATCCATCTGCATGCTGCAGAAAGTCCTGTGGTACCACTTGCTTTATGAGCAGAAGTGACCCCAAAGGAAGTGACAGGACAAGAATTTCTTATTTGTTTACACATTTCACCTGCTTTGTTTAGAGAACATACATTTTGGATCTTAAAAATGAGAAATCAAATTTTACACTGTATATCTTATATAAATGACTGTTTTATGCTTTGAAATAATCACAATAACAATAAGCCAATAAATGCAAAAGTCTAACCTGTGGGGAATTATGGAGAAGGGCTTAATGTTTTGCTCCAAAGGGCAATACAAAATTTTGTGTAACTAAGTAATGAGATTTAAGTTAAGGTCCATTAGTGAGTCATCTATGGTAATGAATAAAAAATACATATTCTGTTTCTTTTTTCTTAACAACTTTATTTATTTGTCATAAGATGTGTGGGTATATATATCATATATATTAAATTAGTATATAAATTATGTATTATGCTTAATTTAGTTATAACTAAAGTGGAATTAGGTATAAATCAGTCAGTAGTTAATATCTGCCTTTGCATATATTCAAATAATAAAAATTTTGGCATTCTAAAGACAAAACATTCAGCAACTCATTTTTCCCCTTTGTACTCATACACACTAGTGTTTCAGATGACGTTCAATAAGACTCCTTAAGTACAGGTGGGTCATCAAAAAGGAGAATGACAAGACACAAAATTATCTTTAGGTAATTATTGTATGACTACTTAGTTCTTCAATAGAGTATCTGCCTTTTTCTTCTTTGTATTCGGGATTATAAGGAAACTCCCAAGATCAATTATGAAATAAGGTCATTTTACTTAGCAAAGCAGATAAATGATATTGAATCATTTTCAGAGAGGTCTATTTTCTCTTGCATATCACCAAGAAGTAAATATGCAGCAGAGAAAATGATAAAATAGCAATTTTGCAAAGAGTTGCCATTCCTTTTGCATGCATATATTTCTTGTTAGTTAAATTGAATTCAGTCTAGCTTTGGCAATATACAGTGCTCTGGAATTTTCTTTTTCTTACCCTCATCCCTTCAAATCGTGATAATGCTCTTAGAGGCCTCAGAGCTCTTAGTGTCCTGAGGGACTTGATGGCCCCAAGTTCAGAGTAACCCAAGGCGTTTGCTGTTAAACTGACCAATGAAACCTGCACAATACAAATAACAGCGATGGGTAAGTGAAACTGTTTTCATCCAGCTACATTTCATTTGCAGTTACCATCTAATGCAACAGATACAGTTTATTTTAATTTATAGCTTCTCTGTTATTCAGTGAACATAGCAATAAAATGACTCCCAAAGACATATTGCTGTATCTATACATCAGTGACTCACTCAACACTCATCAGAGCCGTTTCTTCTTGCAGTAGGTGGTAACCATGATTACCACAATTGAATAATGCTGAGTGAGAGGCTTTGGAGCACTCAATCCTAAATGGGATGTCTTCATTAGACCCTCCCCCTTTTAGGGCATAGTGTGCTAGGAGGAAGAGACGCTAAAAGATTTTAAGAGCCAGAGGTGGTGAAGGACTCCAAGGAAATAGTGTCTTCCAGACACAACTAAGTGAGACTCACTTGAGTTCACAGAGACAGTGACAGCCTACGCAAGACCAGCAGAAAATTTAAACCCTACTAAATATCAGCATGGAGGAGGGGACAAGAGCAGAAAGTCCCATACCTAACAAAGAAACTGATACCCTCTGGAAGAGAGAAAATCATTTTCCATCCATGTATTGACCCTGGGTCTGTATCAACCGCACTCAAGGTTAGTCTTCATGTTCAGAAATAGCGGATCAAGATAAAATGGACTCAGGATTGTTTGTTATTGTTTGTTTGTGTGTATGTGTTTATTTTGCTATGGTTTGGTGGTGTTTGTTTTTACTTTTGTTTTGTTTTCTTCTGTTTTTCTTTTTTCATTTTTTCAAATATCATGCAGTTGTGAGGGTCAGGAGAATGGGAGGATCTGGGAAGACTTGGGGGAGGGAAAATAATATAACCAAGTTATACTCTATGAAAAACTTAAAAATAATAAAATACAAAAAGGAGATAGATTATCATTAAAAGTAAAGAATTTGCAAAACACCCACACCCAATTGTGATTTATGAAAACACGAGCTAATTTCTAATGGTTAATTTCCTTGCAGTATTGCTCAACCAATTGTCCCTTTGAGGCTTTCTCCAATTCACTCACTTTCTCTTAACCTCACTGAGTAGCCTTGTTACTTGTTTTCAGTAAATGAAGTATTGATTGTTAATAGCTAAAATTCTCTGTAAGGACATTTGGTATATCAAGGACTTGCTGTAAATCTTGTGTACAGCAAAGAAACCTTCCTCCCTGACATGAAGTAAGCACATCTTTCCCTGACCTCTGCAACCTTACTTATAGTGGAGTTAGATATCTCTGTATAAAATTCTCCAGTAGATAGAAGAGATCATGCTCATGATCCTGTTTGTTTACTTATTTCTTTACTACTGGGGCACAAAACCAGTGAATAAATGGGTAGAGAGCCAAACTGGAATCTGGGTTGAAACACCACACTCCAAATGTCCTTTTCCATCACTTACCATATATATTACCAGTATGATTTTCAAATTTATTTTTCATACTAGATCTTATTTCCCTTATTTTTATTCATTTTGGTTTTCACAACAGGGTTTCTCTGTGTATTTCTGGCTCTCCTGTAACTTGCTCTGAGGACCAGGTTGGCCTCTAATTCACAATCTTCCTGCCTCTCCCTAGTGCTGAGATTAAAGGTGTGTGCCAGATCCCCTCCCTTAATTAGTTACCAAATTAGTCTGAAACTTCTAATTTCCATGCTATCAATGGTGAGAGAGTTTAGGGCTGGGCAGCCTATCTTGTCATCTTAACACAGTGACCAGAGTTTCATCCTTTTAGAATCAGGATACTAATGAGACAAGCTACCTCACACAAAAGGCATGATATGGAGGATACCTACATCAACAATCAAGAAGTCCAGCCAGCACCAGGCATTGGTAAAGTATGTTTGATAGCCATAAGCTACCCACTTTAGAAGCATCTCCAGGATGAAGATGTAAGTGAAGACCTTATCAGCATACTCCAGCATGGTCTTTATGGTCTTTCGCTGATCAATATATATATCTTCAAAGGCCTAGGAAGAAAAAATATACATTTTGGCTTTCAAATGCCACACAATCTGAACACTAGATTTTTCTGATTATGTGTGCATATGATATTTCCTTGGGACAGGAGAGCAGAGGCACAGTGTTAGTGTTGCTTTGTTACTCTCTGCGTCTTTTCATTTTAAATCAGAGGAAAAGGAATACTTTCCATTGCTACTAAAACCAGAGGAGCCTTCAAGACTCCACTCTTTCCTGAGTCGATTGGCTAGGCCAGGAAGTGTTTCTTAACGTCATATTGCATGCAGTTGCTGTGTTTATGTTCTTCTGATTCCATGCTGTGGGTGCGACTCAGTGGCTAGAGTATTTGTCTAAGATATGTGAGACCAGGAGTTTTATCTTCAGCACCATGAGAGGAAAATAATTCTATCTCTTTTATTGTTTATGGTTTTTTACAGGGGAGAGATAAAAGTAAATATGATTGTTTTTATGAAGCAGAAATGGTTTATCAACATATGGTCCAGCTTTATTAGGTAGTTAATTGCTTTTTTGTTTATGAATTTGTGTTTGTTTATGTATATATTTTATCTATATATCTATGTGTGGGTATGCTTGTATGTATGAATACATCTATCCATCTATCATTTATCTATCAAACTATTTTTTAAAGATTTATTTATTGATTGATATAGTGTTCTGCCTGCATGTATGCATGCAGGCCAAAAAAAATGCCACCAGATTTCATTACAGATGGTTGTGAGTCACCATGTGGTTGCTGGGAATTGAACTCAGGAACTTTGGATGAGCAGGCAGTGCCCTTAACTGCTGAGCCATCTCTCCAGCCCCTATCCAAATATTTTATACCTCAAATATTTCCTCTTATCTAAAATTCTAAAATGCTATCTATATAATTGTGCATTCGTAAATAATTTTAATCTAAATTTAAAGAGACTCTGATGAAACGAATACCTTCCTGTGAAGAGGATCCTATCTTTAAATCATCACTTAGGCATGCTGCCCACTATTTCTTGTCACCAATATTCATTGTTTCTTGAGAAGTCCGAGAATAGTGAATCCACATGAAAAGAGAGACAGAAGTGGTCCCCAAGGGCCTACTGAGTGTCCACAAAGAGTTCACCAGAACGCAGAGGATATATAATCACAGCAATAGCACTTCCAGGAGCTCCACTCTGGTTCGAATATTCACATTTTGTTCAGCCAAGAGGAGCTGAACACTCATTTGTTTATAGTGACCAAGCAGAAGAGCCAAATTTTCTGAGCTCCTTCATAATAAGCAGACATTGATGAGTGATTAGAAATGTGGCTACACACATAAAAGCGAAATCATAAATTCAGAGTGGTTCATTCAATTTGTGGCTGGGAGGTTTAAAAAAAAACGTGGAATTATTGAAGGCTCGTTCATTGGCAACTAAGGCAATGGGGTACAAAGGGTTAAAAAGTCCCTGGTGCTAGGAGACCTCCAAGGCTGCTACTGCAGTGCTGCTTTTGGGCTGAAGATGTTCACTCACCAGAGCTCCGCTACTCAGGAGAATCATGAACACAATGAAGGTCTCAAACCAGTTGTGCTCAACTATTCGGAAGCACGTTCTACGCAGGTTCCACCACTGCTTTCCTCTCCCTTCTTCCACGCTAATCTGACAGCACTTGAATCTCCGTACACAGCCTGCAAACATAAGGTTCCAATGGGGAGTAGAGAAGACAGCTCGGCTGCCTGCATTACACACGCTATCAAGCCCTGGTCCGTCCTTCCACACCAGTGCGATCCCTAACCGGTCGTGACCACACTTCAAACTTACAGTAAGAAGCGTGTACTTCTGAGTAGTGGGAAATCAAGGGACCACGCGGCATCTTCAGATTTTGCCTTTGCTTTGTACGCTGCTGCCTTCAAAGAAAACACTTTGTACATTACCAATAGTGACAAAGCCCTTGGTCTTTACTGTATGACCGCATTACGTCGAGTTGTAGCTATTCCACTAAAGGACTTTAAAATGAAACTGATAACATTAAAGTCCCTCTTAAGAAGTGGTAGAGCAGCCCAGTATTGGTAGTGCACACGCTCTTGGGAAGCAGAGGCAGGCAGATCTCTGCGAGTTCAAGGCCAGCCTGGTCTGCAGTGTGAGCCGGCCATCGCAGTTACACAGACAAACCATGTCTCGTAAAACTAAAAAAAGAAAAAAAGGGGGCGGGGAAGAGAGAAGTGGTGGAGCAGCAATATGGATTTCGTTAGCGAATGCTTGGGGTGCTCCTGAAAGGGCATGTGTAGTTTTCCGAGTTGTCTGAGTTCACTGACAGGTGACTTGCCTGGTCCTGCTTGGATGCCCCTTTGCCTTCCTCACATTGCTTTTATTTTCTGAATCAAACCCTTGGGCATCACTAATTCCCTTTCTAAACACCGTGGAAGAAAATGAAAAGGGAAAGTGGAAGGTACTACATATGTTCTTGGATGTAAGTACTTTACGCTAAGTTTTTAAAGAAAAGAGATAAACGGAGGCACACTGCCCTGAGACAAAAGGAAGAAGAAGTGGGGAAGAGAGGCGGGATGTCAGGAAAAAAAAACAGAGAAAGAAAAGGACAGTGTGAATGGAAGAAGGAAGGATTGCAACAGAGCAATAAAGGGAAAGGGCCTCCTGAAGGGAGGAAGGGAGGAAGGAGGGGGCCAAGAATACTACAAAGAGGAAGTATTTGTAAGTGAGCCATCAGGTGAATTCTGGTTAGAGCTGGTCAGCAGGTTTAGAGTGATTATATGCATAATCTGTAGAGGGACAAAGGAAAACGGGTGACACTTTAGGCCCACAAGACAAAGGGCAACGGTTAGAAAATTACAGATACACGAACATTTCGCAAACTCAGATCGCAAAGGCATTAAATCATAGTAAGCACCAACTATAGGAGATAGGTCTCATGCTTTTGCCTTATCTCTGTAGGCTCAAGTAGGCACTGTGTAGGGCCCAGGGATCCAGGGCACTGTGCATTTCCTGTGTTCACAATATGCATTAAGAATTTAATCCCAGCACTCGGGAGGCAGAGGCAGGCAGATCTCTGTGAGTTCGAGACCAGCCTGGTCTACAAGAGTTTGTTCCAGGACAGGCTCCAAAGCTACACAGGGAAACCCTGCCTCAAAAAAATAAATAAATAAATAAACAAACAAATAAATAAATAAATACACACAATGAAAAATAACAAAGAAAAAAAGAACTGTGATTTTCATCTAAAAACCTGGCTTTAAGTTTGAAAGTCTCTTAAGATTCATAGCCAGAAAATTTACCATTCAGGCAAATTCTCTTTGTGAGCATTGGACAAATGCTTAAGATGAGGTCTTATTGTAAAAACAAGCTCCATTTTCTCTTAAAAATGTCGAAAGCATTTTTCTCGGACTCATAACCTCTGCCACGGAGTGGAAGGAAATAATCAGAGCACAGCACTGGATTTTAAATTCTTTAAAGACTTGAAAGGGACTTATGGCCGAGTTTCATGGTGTGTAAGGGACCCACTTTGGGTGTCAGCGGCTGAAAAGGCTGCCCTCTGCAGGTAAAATGCTAGCGCGAACACCTCCTCTTTACCTTCAGTGAAACAGGCTTCAGGCTCAAGGGTTTCTTCGGGTTCCATGACTGGCTGCTCCTCCGCAGGTGCCCCGATGTCCACTGTGCTCCCTTCTGAAGAGCTACTGCTTTCATTGAGTTTCTGTGCATAAAGTGGACATAAAAAGCAAATCCCTTTAACTCCCTAATGAGTGGCCTACCAAGAAGGGATTATTACTATGACTTTATTCTGTATTTTTCTTGAGGTAAGGTGATCTGAAGATTTATAGTAAAACCGAGATTCAGAAGAAGAAATAGGAAAAGCTAGCTGTCAATTCCTTTCCCAGAAATTTCAGGATGCAATCAAATTGCTATGTTGTGTTGGGATGTTACAAGTGACCACGAGCAACACAGAATGAGGAAACCTCTGTCCTATGGACTGGGGAAGGGGGACGGTGTCATGATTTGTAGGAATGGGAAGGAAAGAGAGAAAAATATGAAACTAAGAGAATGTCTACCTTAGAAGGAAATAAAATCATAAAGGTCTTCTGCTTTTAAACATTTACGTATGTTTCTTTAATACTTCTTCCTTCTGAGCAATGATTACCTGTTGCTTTAACTTATCTTTATAATGTTCATTGTAAGGTAGATAAGAAGATCAGAATTATTTATTATAAAGTATTCATATTTTTATATTCTACATGTCTTTGGAGAAGAGATGTCTTACAGAAAGTAAAAAAATCAATAAATCTTAGACTAGTGAAGAAGCAGGTTCAACTCCTGGAAAACATTTTAGAAACTAAAGCATTGTAAAAATAGATTAATAAATGCATGGGAAAGTCAGTTTTCCCCTCAATGGGTAATGTTTATACTAATATCCCTTGTGAAGCTAATTAGATAGAAACATCATTTCTCAGAGTTTGGCAGTAGTAACCAGACTCATGGCTCTCTTTTTGACTTCTCAGGAGACAATGATAGCAAAAACAGCAGGACATATCAACTTATTAGGAGCTGAGAATTCTTTGTAAAGATGGTATGCTGGCCTTCATATTTGGGTAAAAGTAATTAATACAATTGGGAATTTAGTCAGGTTAAGATACCCTGAACACCAACAACATGTTAGATGTTTAGTGTTTATTGGCAACTAAAACATTCATGGCCCTATTTGATATTTGAAAAACTATGATATTTTCCAAACTATAGATTTACATAGACCTTAAAACACATCACACCAACTATTCAGTCAACATATTTTAAAATAATGGATTTTAAACATCATATTAAAGCTATTAATATTTTGAATAGAATTTTATATATACAAAACAGAGGGTTCCTTTGTATTTGCCCAGTGAAAGATGGATTCTACATTGGGGTCTACATTTAGCTGATTGTCTCCCTTTCTCTTAAATTTCCTGTGAAATAGAAAATTCCAGGTCATGGGATCTGTGCTGATATGAAAAATCAGTCCAGTTTTGAGTTCTCAGTTTGAAGATTGCCTCCAACATATACACAGATTCTTTACTACAAACTAATTTAACTTTCAAAAAATATGATGTTAGCCTGCTTACCATATTCAGCACTTGCAGTATTCAATGTTCAACACAGGATGCAACAGGTAGATTATTAAATCTACATTTGGGCTGTATTTGCTTTGAATGACATTATCCTTGATTCTACAATTTCATCTGATTTTAAAACATACCTAAGGGCAAACCATGCATATGCTCATCTAACAAATGAAAAGAATCAGCAGGTGGAAGGCTTGTGTTACAATGCCCATCATTCATCAGGATATGGCCTTCTGAAGATCCATATGTCTTATCCCCAACATAAGTGGTATTTACCAGTGGCTGTAAAGTGATAGCTCCAGACTGAGATTCACCACTTCATTAAGTAAGTCATGTCATACCAATAGCTTTTATTGACATTATCGGTGTTGTAAGAATCAGCACTTATTATATTAAAACTGTGAAAAAATGTGAGTAGAGTAGCATCTCATTATCAGCCAGCATTCTTCACTATAAAAATAGTATTCTATGTATGATTTGTTCTCTTTATGTAATGAGAAGCAAATTAATTAAACCCTATGTCCCCCTATGTATAAACTTATCTGTGGGCAGGGATTTAAATGAAATTTAATTTACATAGCAAATTTAAATTGCAGAACAGTGATCTGCTGGGTCTCTAAATATAGTTCAGTCTTTACCAAGAATCACAATATCAGATATAACTAAGATAAAACCCCTTCTTCCAGTAGTATCATTTTTTTTTCATTGTCAAATACAACAAAAAGTTGTCAAACAATTTGTTCTCAAATAAGGCCCTCACATGTGAGTTATTCTCTACATAAAAGTTGCTTCATCATCCCAGGCATCAGCCTGGGAATCCAGCATGGGACTGATCAAGACCCCCTGAATGTGAGTGTCAGTGAGGAGGCCTAGGTAATCTATTGAGCCTTGGGCGGTAGATCAGTACTCATCCCGAGTATACACACAGACTTTGGACTCCCATCCAACAATGTGAGATGCACTCTCACCCTGAACTTTTGAGGGAGGGTCTAGGCCCTGCCCTGGATGAAATGACAGACTATGGACACCCCCATGGAGGGCCTCACCCTCCCTGGGGAAATGAGGGGATATTGGGGGGGTTGGGGGGAGGGCACGGGAGATGGGGAGGGAAAGGGAGAGGGACCTGGAACTGACTTGTGAAGCAACCTTGTTTCTAATCTAATTTTAAACTGGAAAAAAAAAGTTGCTTAATCAAATTATATGTTGAATAATACTAGCAAGAACATATAATTAATTTATTATTACATTTATTTATTTATTTTTATTTAGTGTGTGTGTGTGTGTGTGTGTGTGTGTGTCTGTCTGTCTGTCTGAGTATAAGGGATCAAGTTCAGATCTTCAGGCTTAGTACCAAAGAGCCATTACTCATGGAAGTATCTCACTGTCTTATAACTGCTTTTTCCTTGTACCAGTGATGTCATGCTATAACACTGATGTTTGTTAGTAAAATACTGCCAGTGGCCAGATTTACTTCTTTCCAACCATAACATCTTTCTCACAAGGACCACTGTTTTCAATGATATGTGCTAAGAACTGATATTTTCATTCTGAAAGAAAACAACGATGCTTTATTTGATGGAACTAAGTACTATTTTTCTTGTTGTAAGAAAAAAGAGTTATCTGAGAATGCCTAAACTGAAAATTCCAAGAACTCAATACAAGGCATTATGCCAATTTTTGACACATTTTCAATATGTCATTTTGTGTAGAAGACAAATAGATACCTACTTCAGTAAAACTCACTTGTAATATATTTATATTCTCATTTCATATTGTGACTTTTGTAGGCTGCTTGCATAAGGTTTTCACTCTTACAAAGTCTTTTTTAAGAATATACACAGATTGACAGTTTTTTTCATGTTATTTTTATGTTGGCATCATAATTCATAAAGATAATCTGAACTTTAAGTTATTTCTACCTGTACTCTTTTCTTTTGAGTTATTGGAAAATTTCTTTGTAATGAGGATATATAGGACAGTAACATAAAAAAGCAAGATAAATACTGGTGTGTTATTAGAAAAACAAAACTCAACTGTGTTTAGAAAAAGTTGGGTTACACAAAGGCTTCTCCTTCTTTAGTTTTTAGATGGAATTCTGTCTTCTAATTTACATCAATTTGTTTGTTTCATCTCAAGTCAAGTGACCCTGTTCACAGTCTGCTATCTTGAATTTACTATGCTTTAATTTGAGTTTGAAACACAGTTCATTTTTGTAAAACTCTTATAGACAGTTGAAAATAATATCCATGTTAAAAATACTAACATTGCTTCTGGTGCCCTGCTTGGAGCCACATGAGGCCTGGGGACTGTGCACTGGGGAACCCATCCGGGTGTGGTGATCCATCCCACCTAGAGACTGTCAAGACCTTGGTACTAGTCCCGCCTCCATCCACAGGAAGAGGAGATCCATCAGGGTATTGGACCTGCTTGCACCCACCAGAAGGGAACCTTGGTCCCATACCCACCAGGAGAGGAAGAGACTCCTTCTGCACCCACTGGGATGGGAAGAAGACAATATAAAAACACATTCAACAACAGAAAAGCCAATATGACAGTCTAGGGACTCTACACCAGCAAGACCTGAACATCCCAATGCAGATGAAGCAGAAGAGAATGACCTTAAAAACAACTTCATGAAAATGATAGAGGCCCTCAAAGAGGATATGAGAATTTTTTTTAACGAATGGAAGAAAAAACAAACCAAAAAAATACAAGAAATCAACAAATCTCTTAAGGAAATCCAAGAAAAAACAATCAAACAGATTAAGGAAACAATTCAGACAGTTCAAAACATGAAAACTGAAGTAGAGACAATAGGAAAAACACAAACTTAGGGAATGTTGGAAATAGAAAAGCTGGGTAAACCATCAGGAACTACAGATTCAAGCATAACCAACAGTATACAAGAGATGGAAGAGAGAATCTCAGGTGTTGAAGATATACTAGGGAAAACAGATTCATCGACCAAAGAAAATCTTAAGTCTAACAAATACCTAACACAAAATATCCAGGAAATATGGGATACTGTGAAAAGGCCAAACTTCAGAATAATAGGAATAGAAGAAGGCAAAGAAACCCAACTCAAAAGTACAGAAAACATGTTCAACAAAATCATAGAAGAAAACTTTCCCAACCTAAAGAAAGACATGCCAATGAAAGTACAAGAAGCCTACAGAACATCAAACAGAGTGGACCACAAAAAGTCCCTTGCCATGGAATAATCAAACCACAAACATACAGAATAAAGAAAGAATATCAAGAGCAGCTAAGGAAAAGAGTCAAGTAACATATAAAAGCAAATCTATCAGAATTACACTTGACTTCTTCATGGAAACTCTGAAAGCCAGAAGGTCCTGGATAGATATTCTACCAACACTAAGAGACCATGGATGCAAGCCAGACTACTATACCCAGAAAAGCTTTCAATTACTGTAGATGGAAAAAACAAGATATTCCACAACAAAACCAGATTTAAAAAATACATATCCACTAATCCAGACCTACAGAAAGTTCTGGAAAGAAAAGTCCAACCTAAGGAAGTTAACTACAACCAGAAAAACATAGGCAATAGAAAATCCCACTTTACAACAACCAAAAGAAAAAAGGAATGGAAATCCACACACAAATACACCACCATCAACAAATCCAAAACAACAAGGATGAACAATCAATGATCATTAATATCTCTCAATATTAACTTGCCTATAAAAAGACACAGACTAACAGAATATATATGAAGACAGAATCAATCCTTCTGCTGCATACAAGAAGCACATCTCAACTTCAAAGACAGACAGCACCTCTGAGTTAAGGGTTGGGAAAAGTTTTCCAATCAAATGGACCAAGAAACAAGCAGAGGTAGCAATCCTAGTATCTAACAAATTAGACTTTAAATTATAGACCAATATCCCTCATGAATATTGATACAAAAATACTCAATAAAATACTGGCAAATTGAATCCAAGAACACATCAGAAAAATCATCCACCATGATCAAGTAGGCTTCATCCCAAGGATGTAGGGATGTTTCAACATATTAAAATCCATCAATGTAATCCACCATATAAACAAGCAGAGAAAGAAAATTCACATGGTCATCTCACTAGATGCTGAAAAATCCTTTGACAAAATCCAGCACCCCTTCATGATAAAGGTCTTGGAGAGATCTAGGACAACAGGAACATACCTAAATATAATAAAAGCTATATACAGCAAACCAACAGCCAACATCAAACTAAATGGAGAGAAAATCAATGTGATTTCGCTAAAATCAGGAACAAGACAAGTTTGTCCACTCTCTCCATACCTCATCAGTATTGTACTTGAAGTTCTAGCTAGAGCAATAAGACTACAAAAGGAGATCAAGGGGATACAAATTGGAAAAGAAGAAGTCAGACTTTCACTATTTGCATATGATATGATAGTTTACATAAGTGACCTGAAAAACTCTACCAGGGAACTCCTACTGGTGATAAACACCTTCAGCAAAGTGGCAGGATACAATATTAACTAAAAAATCAGTAGCCTTACTATATGCAGAAGATAAATGAGTTGAGAAAGAAATCAGAGACATATCACCCTTTATAATAGCCACAACAACATAAAATACCTTGGAGTAAAGCTAACCAAACAAGTAAAAGACCTATATATCAAAAACTTTGAATCCTTAAAGAAAGAAATTAAAGAATATACCAGAAAATGGAAAGATCTCCCATGGTCTCCGGTAGGTAGGATCAATATAGTAAAAATGGCAATCTTGCCAAAAGCAATCTACAGATTCAATGCAATTGCCATCAAAATCCCAGCACAATTCTTCACAGACCTTGAAAGAACAACTCACAAATTTATATGGAAAAACAAAAGACCTAGGATAGCCAAAACAAAACAGTACAATAAAGGAACATCCGGAGTCATCACCATCCCTGACTTCAAGTTCTATTACAGAACTATAGTTCTGAAAACAGCTTGGTATACCACAAAAATAGACAGGTAGACCAATGGAATCGAATTGAGGACGCTGATATTCACCCACACACCTATGAACACCTGATTTTGACAAAGAAGCTAAAATTATGTAATGGAAAAAGGAAAGCATCTTCAACAAATGGTACAGGCATAACTGGATGCTGACTTGCAGAAGACTGCAGATAGATCCATGTCTACCGCCATGCACAAAACTTGTGTTGAAATGGATCAAAGACCTCGACAAAAATCCAGACACAGTGAACCTCTTAGAAGAGAAGGCAGGTGGTATCCTCAAACAAATTGGCCCAGTACTGCTTCCTGAACCTAATGCCAGTAGCACAAACCCTGAGATTGACAATTAATAAATGGGACTTCCTGAAACTGAGAAGCTTCTGTAAGGTAAAGGACACAGTTAATAAGACAAAACAGCAGCCAACATAATGGGAAAAGATATTCACCAACCCCACATCTAACAGAAGGCTAATTTCCAAAATATACAAAGAACTCAAGAAGCAAGTCATCAAAACACCAAATAATCCAATTAGAAAGTGGGGTACATTTGGGTAACACTAACCAAACAAGTAAAAGCTCTACATCGCAAGAACTTTGAGTCATTAAAGAAAGAAATTAAAAAAGACACCAGAAAATGGAAAGATCTCCCATGCTCTTGTATAGGTAGGATCAATGTAGTAAAAATGGCAATCCTGTAGCCAGGACAACCCTGCTCAACAAAGCAACATCTGGAGGCATCACCATCGCTGACTTTAAGCCCTATTATAGAGCTATAGTACTGAAAACAGCTTGGTATTGACACAAAAATAGACTGGTAGACCAATGGAATCAAATTGAACACTCTGAGATTAATCCACAATCCTATGAACAGCTGATTTTTCGACAAAGAAGCTAATAGAAAAAAAGATAGCATCTTCAACAAATGGTGCTGGCATAACTGGATATTGGCATATAGAAGACTACAGATAGATCCATGTCTATTGCCATGCATAAAACTTAAGTCCAAATGGATGAAAGACATCAACATATATCCATCCACACCGAACCTGTTAGAAGAGAAAGTCAGAGATACCCTTGAATGAATTGGTACAGGAGACTGCTTCCTGAACATAACACCAGTAGAAAAGCCACTGAGATCAACAATCAATAAATCAGACCTCCCGAAATTGCGTAGCTTCTATAAGGCAAAGGTCACAGTCAGCAAGACAAAAAGGCAACCCACAGATTGGGAAAAGTTACTCAAAACCGCACATCTGACAGAGGGCTGATCTCCAAAGTTTTCAAAGAACTCAAAAAGCTACTCTCCAAAACACCAAAGGATTCAATTAAAAAGTGGTGACTGAACTAAATAGAGAATTCTCAACAGAGGAGTCTACAATGGCTGAGAGACACTAAAGAAAGTGCTCAACATCCTTAGCCATTAGGGAAATGCAAATCAAAACAACTCTGAGATATTATCTTACTCCTGTCAGAATGGCTAAAATAAAAAACACCAATGGCAGCTTATGCTGGAGGGGATGTGGAGTAAGGGGAACACTCGTCCATTGCTGGTGGGAGTGCAAACTTGTACAGCCACTTTGGAAATCAGTATGGAGAATCCTCAGGAAAATGGGAATCAGTCTACCACAAGACCCAGCAATTCCATTCTTAGGCATATATCCAAAAGATGACCATTCATACACGAATGTCTGTTCCACTATGTTCATAGCAACCTTATTTGTAATAGCTAGATCCTGGAAGCAACCTAGATGAAGAGTGGATAGAGAAAATGTTGTACATTTACACAATGGAGTACTACTCAGCAGAAAATAAAACAATGGAATCTTGAAATTTGCAGGCAAATGGATGGCACTAGAAGAAACCATCCTGAGTGAGGTGACCCAGTCACAAAACCACAAACATTGTATGTACTCACTCATATGGATTTTAGACATGGCTCAGGGGAGTGTCAGCCTACAATCACAGGGCCAGTAAGTCTGAGAAACAGGAGTTTCCCAAGATATATGCATTATACCCCAGAGAAGTGGAATGAGGCAAGATCTCCTGAGCAGATTGGGAACATGGGGGGGGGGAGAGGGAACCAGGAAAAAGAGAGGTGGATAAGAGTAGGGTAGAAGCAGACATCGGGGAGCAGGAAGGTTGAGTCAGAGTAAGAATAGAGGAGACCAGGATGAGAGATACCATAATAGTTGGAGTCATTATAGCTTTGAGGAGAGAGCGGACACTAGTGAGATTTCCAGAGATCTACAAGGATAACACCAACTGGAAAACTAAGTAATAGTGGAGAGACTACATTAATAGCTCCTACCTGATGATAAGGTTAATATCTACCTTATATGACATCCTAGAACCTTCATCCAGTGACTGATGGAAGCAGAGACAGATGTTCACAGCTAAACACTGAACTGACTCCCTGGAACCCAGAGATAGAGATGGAGGAGTGATGAACAAAGGGGTCAAGACAGAGCTGGTGAAACCCACAAAGACAGCTGACTGAACAAGGGGGAGCTCTTGAACCCCAGACTGATGGCTAAGATACCAACAGGGGACTGATCCAGATTCCATGAATATAGTGTCAGTGAGGAGTTCTCAGAAATCTCTGGGGCCTTGGGTAGTAGATTAGTGTTCACCACGGCATTCAAATGAACTTTGAGAGCCCATTCCATATGGAGGGATGCTCTCTCAGCCTGGACAAATGGGGAAGGGCCTAGGTCCTGCCCTGGATGAAATGACAGACTCTGGAGATCCCCCAAGTAGGGCCTCACCCTCCCTGGGGAATGATTTGGGGATTGGGCTGTTGGTGGGAGGGGTGGGGGTGGGGCCTGGAGGAGGGACACGGGGGGGGGGGAGCTGGAATTGACATTTGAAGCATGCATGTTTCTAATTTAAATTAAAAAAAGGCAATCCTGCCAAAAGCAATCTACAGACTCAATGCAATCCCCATCAAAATTCCAGCACGATTCTTCACAGGCCATGAAAGAACAATTCTCAACTTTATATGGAAAAACAAAAGACCCAGGATAGCCAAGACAACCCTGTTCAACAAAGCAACATCCGGAGCCATCACCATCCCTGACTTTAAGCTCTATTACAGAGCTATAGTCCTGAAGATAGCTTGGTAATGGCACAAAGATAGATAGGTAGACCAATGGAATCGAATTGAAGACCCTGATATTAACCCACACACCTATGAACACTTGATTTTCAACAAAGAAGCTAAAATGATGCAATGGAAAAAAGATAACATCTTCAACAAATGGTGCTGGCATAACTGGATATTGGCATATAGAAGACTACAGATAGATCCATGTCTATTGCCATGCATAAAACTTAAGTCCAAATGGATGAAAGACATCAACATATATCCATCCACACTGAACCTGTTAGAAGAGAAATTCAGAGGTACCCTTGAATGAATTGGTACAGGAGACTGCTTCCTGAACATAACACCAGTAGAACAGACACTGAGATCAACAATTAATGAATTGGACCTCCTGAAACTGAGAATCTTCTGTATGGCAAAGGACACAGTGACTAGACAAAAAGGCATCCCTCAGAATGAGAAGATACCAACCCCACATCTGTCAGAGTGCTGGTCTCCAAAATTTACAAGAACTCAAGAAACAAGTCTCCAAAACACCAAAGGATTCAATTAAAAAGTGGGTTACAGAACTAAATAGAAAATTCTCAATAGAGGAGTCTAAAATGGCTAAGAGACACTAAAGAAAGTGCTCAACATCCTTAGCCATTAGGGAAATGCAAATCAAAACAACTCTGAGATATCATCTTACTTCTGTCAGAGTGGTTAAAATTAAAAACACCAATGACAGCTTATGCTGGAGAGGATGTAGAGAAAGGGGAACATTCCTCCATCACTGGTGGGAGTGCAGACTTGTACAGTTACTTTGGAAATCAGTGTGGAGATTCCTCAGGAAAATAGGAATCAGTCTATCACAATGGAGTACTACACAGCGGAAAAAAACAATGTAATCTTGAGATTTGCAGGCAAATGGAGTACTAAGAAGAAGAAAAACAACCAAATCAAACCAATGGAATCTTGTAATTCGAAAGCAAATGGTTGGAACTAGAAGAAATCATTCTGAATAAGGTAACCAAGTCACAAAAGACAAAAATGTATGTACTCACTTATATGTGGATTTTAGACATAGAGCAAAGGATTACCAACCTACAATCTACACCACCAGAGAAGTTAGGAAACAAGGAGTACCCTAAGGAGACAAAGATGGTCCCCCCGAGAAGGGGAAACAGAGAAGATCTCCTGAACTAATTGGGAGAGGGGACGGCGGGGGGGGAGGAGAGTAGAAGAAAGTGAAGTGGAGGAGAGAGGAGGACAGGAGAGAGCAGGAAGATCAAGTCAGGGGAAGAATAGAGGAGAGCAAGAAAAGAGATATTATAACAGAGGGAGCCATTATAGGTTTAAAGAGAAATCTGGCACAAGGGAAATGTCCAGAGATCTACAAGGTAGACGCCAGTTAACAATCTAAGCAATAGTCAAGAGAGTACGTTAAATGCCCTTTTCCAATAATGAGATTGATGACTACCTCATATGCCATCCTAGAGCCTTCCTCCAGTAGCTGATGGAAGTAGAAGCAGACACCCACAGCTAAACACTGAGCTGAACTCTGGAATTCAGTTGCAGAGAGGGAGGAGTGATGAGTAAAGGGGTCAAGACCAGGCTTCAGAAACCCACAGAAACAGTTAATCTGAACAGGGGGAGCTCATTGACCCCATACTGATAACTGAGAAATCAACATAGGACTGTTCCAGACCCCCTGAACGAGGATGTCAGTTTGGAGGTTTGGTTCATCTATGGGACCTCTGGTAGTGGATCAGTATTTATTCCTAGTACACGGCTGGACTTTGGGAGCCCAATCCACATAGAGGAATACTCTCTTAGCCTAGACACATGGGGGAGGATCTAGGCCCTGCTCCAAATGATATGACAGACTCGGAAGATCTCCCATGGAAGGCCTCACCCTCCCTAGGGAGCAGAAAGGAAATGGAACAGGGGTGGGTGGGGGGCAGCGTAGGAGGGGAGGGAGAGGGAACTGGGATTGACATGTAAAAGAAGTTTGTAATTTAAATAAAAAGGAAAAATACTAATATTATGAGATAAATGTAAATTAGGAAAAATCTCATATTTTCACCTTCATTACTGTGTTATTAAGAGTCTCAATGTCTTCATTTAATTTGTTATTCACATTTTAGGCACAGGATAAAAACATTATATCAAAACTTAAAAAAGCAAACATATGCTTACCAATATATTTTTATTATTGTCAAAATTAAAAAAGAATGCAGGTCTTTGTTTAATGTAGCAATACCTCTCACATACAGAGAATAAAGCTCTTTAGCTGTGAGTGAAGGGCTTGCTTCAACTCTACACAGGAGACATACTCCAGCAACATTCTAAAGATACTAGGTAGAAATGAAACCCAAATGCTTTACAAACAAGAATTTTACTAATTTAAAATTTAAGGAGGTAAGTTAGTTCTCCTTTTTATGCTCTTATATTGCTATTAACTTTTGTTTTGATTTTAAAGTATTGTTTCTCACTCTTTTGAGACTAATAAAATATTTTAAATCCATTTTGTCATTTATTAGGCTATTAATCAGTCTTTAACTTATTAAATCCCAAATGGACTAGCTAATTAGAGACTGGGTAAATTTTTACACATTAACCCCAACTAAATTATACACGTATCTTCTGATCTGTGGAATCCATATATACTTGGCAGGCTTGCTTAAGACGTGAGATGAAGGAACACAGAAACCGCATTGAGTTTGAAATATGCACTTTGTCTTGCCCACGAGGGCATTCCAAAATCACTTAAAAGTGCAATCTTGGTGCTAAGAGCATTTTCCCCTTCACAGTGGATTTGTGCCACATTTCTTGCTTTTAAAGATGTTCTCTGGTACAGAAAATGATTTTGACCTTGCAAGTGAAACAACACAACACAGAACAAGCAAAGCATGCCTGGTGTTTCTTGGGGAGGAACCAATTGGATGGCTTGTTCTTGTGCTTGGCTTTAACTTTAAACATAAAATGTTTTGATTTTGAGACCTGATTTATTAAAGGGATCTTATTTATGGATATTAGTGGGAGTTTCACATTTAAAATGTGATCAGAACAAATCAAACTAGAATGTCATGATCAGGGAGTACGTAAAGCACTTTGCATGAACATAGAGATGCAACTAAGAAAGTTCTTACCTATCAACTGAGCATACTTGGACCTATGAACAGAGCATGATCTGTTTTAAATATTTTACCGAGTTGATACATACATGCAAACCCTTATAAACTAGATCCTCGATGCTCTGTTTACTGGCTATTATTGACTCAACGGGTTAAAACACTTGGCAAACCAGTTTGAATGGAGAAAATGGATTTTAACGTAGGAATGAAGTTGCATTTTTTGTTTTTTAAAGCTCCAACCCATTTCCATGGACATTGTAGTCAAGATTTTCCCACTATTGTGCCTCTGTGCTGCTTATCTTGCCCTTCTTTCACTACAAAATCCCCAAATTTCTCACTGCAGCCATTGCTAGTTTAAATATTGACCCCTTGAAAAGTGGCAATTACCCACTTGACACAAAAACTTGTTTTAAAAGCTTGAGTCATCACTATAGTGATATACTCAGTAACCTAAATTATGTCATAATTCTAAGCTATTTGCCATGGAAAACTACCTACCAAAACACCCGATGGTTTCCCTTGATCATGGTGGATATGCCAGCAAATTTTTATTAGAAATCGAATGTCTTTGACATATTGATGTTTTAAAGTACTTGGGCTGTGCAAGCTCTAAAGATGCTTTACTATTTTTTGGACTTCCATCAAAGCTTGAACCACAGATTCTTTGTTTTAGATTTCTTTGGAATTGTCTTACAAAGTTGCCCCTCTCCTCCACATATAATGCCATTACATCCCAGAAATCCCACTGTTAGCTGAAAATATAAGTAAAAAAATACGTTCAGGACACGCATCCTACTGAACACCATAGTTGGCAACACAGTAAATGGGAACGTATTGGTTGTTGAGGAATGGTAATAGTAAGTCAGTCCGAGTCAGGGAAAGCCCTAACATCCCCTAATGTTTTAGGTTAATATTTTTAAGTAAGAGCCAATGGAATGAATTGTGCTCTCCCACCAGCTGTCTATGTATGTGAAGGTGGGGCTTGTTAATGAGCCCTACATATCAAACAAATCCAATAAGTGATACCCTTACAAATTGGGGAAGAGATAACAGATTTATTTCTGTTCATGTGCACATGACTTTTTAAAGACACAAAGAAAGTGTCCATCTACAACCTTAGGAGATTGCCCTCACCAGATACAGACCCTGTGGTACCATGGTCTTGAATTGTCTACTTTTCAGAATTATGAAAAAATAAATTCTGGTTATGTAAGCCACCCAGTTCACAGCACAGTATTATTTTTAGCCCATAAAGAAGTATAACATGATGTAGTTTTAATGTGAGGAACAGTATTATGGATCATTTCTTTGGAAAGTTTGAGTCTATGTATGTAATATACAGAAAAATATAAATGCTTATAGACAAAGCCTCCAGGTTCCACCTTCAGTAGTCATATCCTCTTAAGTTTCCAAAGCTATTGTTTACATTTATTTTTTTACTGGAAAAATTATAGTAACATGGTCCTTCTCTGTTCAATATAAGAATTAAGTAGCCTTACAATGATGCTGATTTTTCATTTACCATTTGTTTCTTATTTAACATATATTCTTTAATAAAGATTAAAAAATTCACACAGTTTGATTTGTCATTCATCTCCCTGAAATTGAATCTTTGGTTTCTCAATAAAATAATATTTGACTTTATCTCAAAAAATGTTCTACAAATCATACGTACAGACAATATAATCCATGTATATATTTATCCATATGCATTGATTTTTACCTCCCCAATTTATAGAATCTTACCTCTTTGCTTTCTTCTAGATCTGATTCACTGCTGAAGTCCTCTGTGTTTAAGTTCTCAAAGTCAGACTCTCCCACAGCAATGGGAACCGTCACGGTGAGGCTGGGGTTGTTTATGAATGACATGTAGTCACTCTCATCAATGATATACTTTTCCACGCTGCTGCCAGTCCCTATGCCACTTGTGGTTCCATTCACATCTTTCAGACAGTTCAGATCTTTCCCAATTTCTGTCGTGTGGTTAGATATACAGTTGTCTTTTCTGTTGTTTAGATCATCAAGTGGCTTAATTTCGTCTAAAATCTTCTGCTTCCTAACAAAGGACTGCTGAATGAACTCATATATTTTTCTTTTTACGTAAGCTATTCCCCTGTGCATCCTGTCCACAGCAATTTGAAGATTGTTCATTTCATTGTCATCGTCAGTGGCTGCAAGGTTGTCGGCACTAAAGGAGCTCAGAAGCAAGGCCAGAAAGAGGTTTAGGACCTTGAAAACAAACATAAGTACACGTTCACCACATCACAGAGAAGAACACAGACCACTACTCCCTTCAGTGTAGAAATAGTATAAAGCTATATGATCAAGAGATACATCAGTCATTAGAAGTTAGTTGGTGGGGCTAAGGTCAGAACCCATGCTACATATCACAAGGCCCTGGGTTCAACACTCAGCCCTGGAAAAAAGTTGGACACTTAGAATTTGTCATATAGCTCCAGCTCGATAAAACAAAAATATTCTTCCTACTGCTCTAAAGAGTTCCCATACAGGAAATGAAGAATTTGAATGAATTAGTTTACCATTATATTTAAGGTTATATGAGTAAAAGAAAACATTTTTACTGATATAATGTAACAGTCTTAAACTTAAAAATCATTAATATTGACAAACACAAATTTAAATTTACTTTGGAATTTCTTTCTTGGTGGTTTTGTGCTGTTGGCTGTTAACAGAAATAACACCATGACACTCACAGAGATCCACTTACCTGTCTCTCGAGTGTTGGGATTGAAGAAAAATGTGCTCCAGCATTTACCATTCTTATCATCACTATTCTATAGCAAAAGATCTCTCTCTCTCTCTCTCTCTCTCTCTCTCTCTCTCTCTCTCTCTCTCTCTCTCAATCTCTGTCACATACACAGAATATATATACATGTGGCAGATTTCTGAAAAATTTTAACAATTCATTTGCAATTTACAAAATATATGTGATGAAATGATTGACATAAGGAGAAGTTGAGGATAAAAATTATACATATTAGAGTACATACATTTAAAAAATGTATTTCTGTGTTACCATATTATATTGTGATAGTATATATTGCCGTATTACAGTATTATTTTTAGAATGAGAATATAAACATATCTAAGATCGGTGGCATTTAAAATTAATGATAAAATTATTTTTAATAAAATTTAACTAATGCATATCTGAAATGCATATCTAATTTAGGTACATACCACAAGGTTCCCGATCACCATGACCATCATGAAGACAGTAAGGCACATGGCTTGGCCGGCGACTTCCATGCAGTCCCACATGGTCTCTATCCACTCTCCACACAGCACTCGGAACACGATCAGGAAGGAGTGGAAGAAGTCATTCATGTGCCAGCGCGGGAGTTTGCAGTCACTGGCAATTTTGCAGACACAATCTTTGTAACTTTTGCCAAACAGCTGCATGCCGACCACGGCAAAGATGAAGACGATGATGGCCAACACCAGGGTCAGGTTTCCCAGTGCGCCCACCGAATTGCCAATGATCTTAATGAGCATATTCAGCGTGGGCCAGGATTTTGCCAGTTTGAACACTCGGAGCTAGAAAATGAGAACAAATTAATATACATTATTATCATCACAAGCACATTAGTTATATTGCAACTTACTAAGAACTTATATGGGGATGCAGCTAAGTAACAGAACACCTCTCTGGCATGAATGCCTCCATGAGGTCCATAGCTAGCACTACACACCCTTAAAAATCCCCCTCCATTATCTTGCTCTGACTTTCTCAGATTCATGGTTAACATCTGGAACCTCCCAGGAAGAATCTAGCTTTTCCAGCTTTTAATTGTATGGATCATCTTCTTTGAAAGTGGATTGTTAATTGTATATTAGAAACTATGCTAATTTGCTTCTCTGAGACCCATCAAATTTCATACTGTCATGGTAACATCTGAACGTGAATAATTTCTGTCAAAGGATTCATTTGTCAAGAAGGTTTTATGTAACATTCCATTGAGCCTGATGTAAATAGAAAAAGTATTTATACTTGTTAATATTACACTGGGAGTAAAGATAGAAAAAATACATATGCATTGTAAACCTGGAATATTAATTATGACTCTTTTTTGGTCTTCAGTGCCATGTATGAAAATTAATTTATATGTTTAATAGTCCTATAACCTTTTCAGTTTTTTATGGAATAGATTTTCTAGAATTATAATTACATGCACACCTTTTATGACTGTCATCCACTGTTACCAGGGACTACCTACATTTTCAGGTTATTATTTAAAAAACAAGCATTCAGACAACAGGGCTAGTGACAGCTCAATGGCAAAACATGTGCAAGGTTCTGTGTTATATAACCCAGCACTGCAAACTAATAGCTGATAATATTAGTAAAGTTTCATGACTAAAATTTTAAGAATAAAGCTTTTTTTAAAATAAATAGCCGGAGAGATATTATTCCCATTTAGAGGCATCAAGTTACACAAAACCTCAAGACATGAATGACTGTGTAGGAAAGTCTATGGAAGTGCTATGAAAGACCACTGGGGAACATAATGATTGTTGCCACTGTCTTGTTTACCAGTCGAAATGAACGGAGAACTGACAATCCTTCCACATTGGCAAGGCCAAGTTCTACCAGGCTTAGTGTCACAATGAAGCCATCAAAGATGTTCCAACCTTCTTGAAAATAATAGTAAGGGTCCATGGCAATGATTTTCAGAAACATTTCTGCTGTGAAGATCCCAGTAAAAACCTAAGATCGAAACAAAATTACTCAAATTCTACTTGATAATGAGAAACTTAACATTATATTTTTCGTAAGAAGCTTAGGCTACTTTTCCATTACTGATCCTATTATGATCTTACTTGTAGAGGCAAATTCAGTTGATGAGGCTGGTTTGCATTAGTTTACTGTATTATCCTCACAAAATCTCCAGTAATGAGGTTTTGTAAATACTGTAATTATTCCATTACGGGTAAAGAAAACAATATTTCAAAGTGTATAAAACTCATATCTTTTATCAGCCAACTAGACCCCCCATAACCTAGATAATGACAAGATTTTACCCAGAAACAGTTTTACTTGTGAGCTTTCCTTATTTCCTTCAAATCAGATAGCTATTGTTCATGTGTATCCTGTGTTATAATGTGACCATCTCTATCATTATTATTAGTTACATGCATAAAAGGTATGTTCCTATAATATAAATGGTAGAGATTTAAAATACAAATTACAAATACCCTATAGGATATGCATATTTTCATTTTCTATATCAGTAAAATCCTAAAATTCCTCTTAAATATTATATTAAATGCATGTCATAATTTACATACTTCTTCCTTCAAATAAAAACTGAGATCTCTAAGTTGATGCACCTGGAAAACATTTGAATAACACATTTCAAAGTAAAAAAGGAGAGTATTAAGTGGAACATTTCACTAAAAATGGGCTTATGAATCATATTATATACAAAATGGACTGGGTACTATCTGTATTCATGGTCTGTATCTGGAACATATCTATGAAAGAGAACATAGCCTCCCTAGACCCTGGAAGGAGGAAAGGAGGAGATGCTTTTGTGTTGTTGATCACTCTTTGAAAGAACATGTAAGGAAGAATACTTATGATCTTATTTGAACCATCTAGAATAAGGACACATTGATGCTATCATTTAAAGAAAAACATGGCCTTAAGTTCTTAATTTAAGATTTTCAAAACTTTAGAAACATTACTAATGATTTTTAAATTATTATTGCAGGTCTGTGTTCTATTCCTCAGTTTTTTCCCCACAGACATTAAAAGTCATTGTTTCTCAAAAAGCAGTGCATAGATAGCAGAATATACTTGCCTTAGGGATGTAGGAATTGTGGTTGAAAGAGTGACAATAAACTATTAGACATAGTAAAGAGTTTCTCAAGCAGAAATTTCATTACTGAACACATTTACCTTCCAGCATGCTTACCAAGTTTCCTACTGTAAGCACATTATTGAAATGATCCGTCATGGGGTAGTGCTCCATGGCCATGAAAAGGGTATTCAAGACAATACAGATGGTGATGGCTAGATCAACAAATGGGTCCATCACAACCAAGTTGACAATGTGTTTCACTTTTAACCAGTATGGGGAACAGTCCCAAATTAGGAATATGTTGGAAAATTTATACCAACAGGGTGGACATTTCTGCCTCGATTCTTCTAGTTCTAGATAAAAAAGGAACAATATTAAATGACTATTTTCTAAAATCAAATATTTACTTTCAGTAGCAAGCATATTCCTGTTTGCTGCAGAGATAATTACTTGATACAATGATATAGCTACCATCAGACATATACATAAAATAGAGGTAAGTGAGAAATAATTTTTGATTTTTTGCATAGACACTGCTGCTCACCACTTGGCCACCAGTAAGATTGTTGGTCTTACAGATGAAGTTTCATCAGGGTAATTCATTATGTGTAAAATCCTGTGTTACTGTCAGGCTGCTCATTTGTAAGATTTAGGGCAAGGATTAATGTGATACATCATCTTTTAAATATACTTATATTTTGTGAAAATGACTTATTTGTCTCTCCAGTCTTAAAATTATTTTGGATCATGATGGAGGGAATCATGTTGCTGAAATTTGAAGCTAATTACAACACAGGATTTCTGACAGATGAAGTAGAAATCTCTCAGTTTCCAAATACTACTAAGACATTAAGAGTTCAGAGTCCAGCACATTGAATTTAATATTCAATATTTTCAGAATGCATGGCTAGCTATTTAATAGTAGGGCCATTTCCTTTTCTTTTCTTTCTGAGAATGTAGCTGCCAACCTATAATTAGAAATATTTGACTCTGGCCGGGCGGTGGTTGCGCACACCTTTAATCCCAGCACTTGGGAGGCAGAGGCAGGCGGATCTCTGTGAGTTCGAGGCTGGGCTGGACTGACAGCCTCCAAAACAATACAGAGAAACCCTGTCTCGTAAAAATAAAAAACAAAACAGAAATATTTGACTCTGATAAGATAATGCAAGTTTATTGAAATAATGGCAGTGGTGTTTGTTACAAACCTTCTACTGTATTGGTTAAGATGCTGGCTATACTCATTGCCCTTTGCCTTTGGGAAGGGTCTTCTAGAAAGTCCATGGAAACATGGAAAGAACTTGACCTCCTTTTTCTCATCTCAGTTTCAGTGGTCGTTCCCTGTAAAGAAAATGCTAAGGCATTAAATGATTAATTTGAGCAATGTGACACACAAATTAATGGAGACAGTGATTTTCATGGAACACATGCATCGTGCATCTTCATATTTAATTGCTGATGGCAGATATTTGTGACTTATTGGATCATTAACCTGGAATATTCAAACTGTTATCCATGTAGTCATAAAAGAAAATTTAAATGTTTGACCCCTTGATTTTATAATTTTATGAAATATGTGGTATGTGATTATAATATAGTTGATAAAGATTTTATAGGCATATTTAAGTTGTATTCAATTAAAGAACAAATTGTAAAATTCAAATACTATAGAGTAGTATAGGTGGTCAAGTCATTTCACTTTTGAGAAGGTAGGCATTTCATTTCAAGAAAATACCAAAGACTACAGCACACATAACTGTCATCTCATTTTCTAGAGATAAAGCATATATGGCTATTGATAATACAAAGTACATGCTAAAAATCCATACGTATGATGCAGGGTCAACAGTTTCATCCAGGGTCCCAAAGCAATAAGCCATATAATTTATACTTAGTCATGCCCCATCATGCTGACATATTTCTAGGTGAGTACAGTTTAAGAGGAATAATCCTTTGTTTGGAAAGTTCTTATCTGAATGTACAGTCACAAACACACAATACTCCTTTGATACACAGACAGTTATTTCATCTGGATTAATAATAATATTGGTGTCCCTTTGTATAAACTGACTTTATGAATACCTATATCAGCATTTTTAGTACAATGTATATAAACCTTTGAAATTTTAGGTAATGATGAAGCTATCTATGCACAGTGATTTTGAAAATCTGACCTAAAGCAAAGATAAGCTAAAGAGTCTGGTGGGAAGATTTACTATACACCCTTTACACTTAAAATCCATTTATTTATTCTTATAATAGGGCATTAGGGGTGATGTCTCCATGTTACAATTCAGTATGGGTACATAGCAAATCATCCAAGGAGGTAATTATTGCCCAACTGATCCTTAGCATATACAGTAAGTAATGCATTCAAGTTTGTGCAAGGAGTGCTGAGGCTCTAAGGTTTAGTTGGTTAGTCTATTAAAGGTGCTACAAGATGCAGAGGCATTCTCAGCTCAACCAACCAGGAATCATTCTCAAGAGTTCCATTCTGTAGAAACACTGGCTGGTGCAGCAATCATGGGCCAGCCATGCCTGAGCTATGTAAAACTTTCTTACATTGTCATCAGTAGCTGGCTTATCTATTATCACCTCTGGCAGAAGCTGTCCAACTGGTGATGTAGGAACTGATGGTCCGCCAACCAAGGAAACCACACCATTGCAATCCACTGTGCTGTGCATCTTCCCATTTGCTGGAAACACCGCCAGCATTCGGGATGACCTGCTAGTTTGACTGAGGTTACTGTTGCGGCGTTCTCCATGTCTTCGGGGAACAAACAGTGAGTCTCTCCGGCTCTCATTATCCTCAAAGGTGCTGTGCTCATCATCGGCAAAGTCATTCTCTGATCCCACGTCCTTTGCTCGCCCTCTAAAGCTGAAAAGGCTTGTTCTGCTATTGCGTCTTGGAGAAAACAGGGAACCACGGATGCTCAACAAGGACTGGAGGTTGGACAAAAACAACAAAAAGCAAAATAATATTAAAACAGCCTGTTGAAATAGTTTTGCAAGACTGTGTTGAAGGAAATTCCATCATTTGTTAGAGAAGGTAGCACATTCCTTCTGGTTAACATAATTTATAGGCCTTCAGATGAAATTAAATTAGCTCAGTACAGTATGTTTTCCTTCATCTATTAAATAATAGATACTTGGAATGCAGCCTAAAGATAACTGGAGAGAAATACCCAGGCACTATCTTTCAAGTTTAAACAGAAACATCCGTAAGTATTTCTGTATGGGTGAATCCATTGCCATGAACATGGACAGCGGGGCTGTGATTGGTTTTCATTTCTATTTCCTTTCAGATAATTCCAACAGCAGTTATCACATATTATTTAAGTTCACCTTCCTAATACCACTTTCTTTTTTCTGATTCACTGGTAAAATATGATATCTGTAGAACCAGAAGTTAAAAACTCAGAAATTCTGAATGGTGCACTTCTCTGTAAAGTTCATCACAGCTAGTATTTTCATAAGTTTATGGGACAGTTGACAAATAAGTTATGGGAATAAAAGCAACATAGTGTTGTAAATTAATCAAAGGCACACATCTGAATAGCTAAATCCTACTCTACCTTTTGTTGATCTTACTAGAAGATCTGAGGACTGGAACACTGAATGTCATTAATTACAGACAGTTACCAGAAGGCACATTCAACATGAAAATCCAGTTCTCCTGACTTCCAACCTTGAGTTATCTCAAAAACACCCAAGAACACATTTGTGTATGTGTGGAGGGGAGCAAAACTTTCACATTAACTATAAGGAGAAAAGCCAGTTTTAAGCATAATGCAACAGTAGTCAATTCCGTTGACAAAAACCCCTACATCTGTTTCAATTCTTCATCAGGGAATTCGGCAGTGCATACCTGGTGCGGGGAAGAGTACCTCTTTTCATACGTCAGTCTGTTCCCTTCTATGGAGAAGCGAAACCCTTTCCTTCTGACGCTGTCTTCAGACTCAGATTTGTGGAATTCATCCTCATCTTTCTCTTCCCCTCCAGACTGCTCTTTCTGTTTTCTTTTCTTCCGCCGATTCCGTCTTTCCTTAGCACTCTTTGAGCTCAACTTGGAGGCTTCTGAAGAGCTATCTGAGAGTCTACCTGCTGCGCTGGGCTCTCTGGAATGCTCTGAGGCAGTTGCAGCTGCTGCCTGCTATATAGAGGAGAAATCATTTCAGTGTGGTGCAAGAGAAGACTGCTTGAGATCTTTCCTCAAGTTTTGAATCATTTGCAAAATACTAGCTAACTGAAGCAAACAGCATGTAGAAGATGCTTTCTGCATGTGAAGGGATTTTTTTCTTTCTCTTAACTAATAATGAATTTCAGAAATAATCTATTTTCCCCAAGGTAACGTTTACTAAGTCTGCATTATGCTACAAAGACCATATGCTCATAAAGAGTCATTGGGCACTGATAGAAATGTAAAACAAAAAACCCAAATAATCCCAAAAGTATAGGACTCAATATATTCTAAAAATTAGTATTTAATGGCCATCATCTTCATTTTTCTGAAAATGCAAACTGGAACATGGGAGAAAAACTGGAGTTTCTCAAGATCCTAGTTTGAAGTGAGATAGCAAGCTCAGGTCTTCTTCGGTTTCTGAAAGTGCTTAATACCTCTCACATATTATTAATTGTGAAAGGTATCACAATCCCTTCCTCACTCCTCCATAATATTATTCTCCATAAGACGGGAGAGAGGGGCCAATAGCTTTCCACTAAGCAAGAGAAAATGTTCCATTCTCCAAAAGCTGCCCCAACCATCTTCATCTCAAAAGTGGCTCTCCCTGGTTGTGAGAGTATGGGGGAAAATCCATGCTTTGTGGTCACAGCTTGTTTGGTTATGAAACTGCACTTTTTAGTCATTGTCATTCCCACAATGTCCTCAATACAGAACTGTAGCAAGTGAGTTAGCATGCCTGAAGGAACTCTTTCTTTATGGTCAAGATGGTTCCAAATAAAGTTTGATTTGAATAAAATTTTATTTTATTAGTATTTTTAAAAATACAAATAATGAACTTGTATATTCCATTTACAACCCACAAGGAAACATGAGGGATAAGACTCAGTTTTATCATTCATTGCACCAGCTACACTGATATTTCATGGCAAGACCAAATACGCCTTCTTAAATTACTCCATATTACTAGTGGTGCTCTTTGCCTACTTGATGCATTGGGTAAGAGAAAATTTTATTATTAACCAATCATATTAAAAGGCAATGTATTTCATGTATAAGAGAAGTGTTTTTTCTGCCTTTATATATGTGTACTACATGTGTGTCTTGTATTCTCAGAGTCAGAGAGTAAGGGAGTAAGAACCCCTTGACTGTAGTTACAGGTGATTGTGAGTCACCTGAGAAGTTAATCCAGGTCTCCTGTGAGAGAAACATGTGTTATAACCACTGACTCATCTCTCTGGCCAAATACAATGCATTTTTGAGTAAAAAAATTAAGAAATTACCTTAAAGAAATCGGTAAACATGTTTATATGACAACTAATGAATTTGCTTGCCAGAAAAAAATGATCCCTTTCTGATAATTTTCTGGTGCCAGCATATTCATTCAATGAAGATTTTTTTAACTTGTAAAAAAGAGACAAAGACACAATTTCCCATTTATTCTCTGAAGCTATTTTTTCTTTTTCTTTCTTTTCTTTTTCTTTCTTTTCTTTTTGAGACAGAGTTTCTGTATTGCTTTGGAGGTTGTCCTGGAACTTGCTCTGTAGACCAGGCTGGCATCGAACTCACAGAGATCTTCCTGCCTCTGCCTCCTGAGTGCTGGGATTAAAGGTGTGAGCCACCAACACCTGGCTATTCTCTGAATCTTAAAGTGAGAAACAAAGAACACAAGAAGTATCTACTGTGGCTAGTATGAAAATGCCTTTGTACAATCAAGCGATGTGGCTGGACCGACTAAACTAAAGAGATGCTCCACCCACGGAAGTCCTTGTGGGAGCTTGCTGCTTCCAGCTTTCCTAGGTACAGTCAGTCAGACAACTCTACCTTCTTGTTTCATTACAGGACTTCTGTAACATTAAAAAAAAGTTGATACCAGAAGAATAGGGAAGCAAAGGTCCAAGTTGTAACATAAGACCCGTGTGCACTGCTGACTACCTGCGCAGCCTCCTGCTGCTTCTTAAGCTGTTCCAACATCTGCTGAAACTCTGCCTCTTTCTGTTCAGCCTCCTCCAAGGTGGCCTGATTCTGTTCCTCATAGGCCATGGCCACCACAGCCAGGATCAAGTTTATCAGGTAGAATGAGCCCAAGAAAATCACGAGCACAAAAAATATCATGTATGTTTTCCCAGCAGCACGCAACGTCTAGAAACAAGAATATCAGAATTATTATCACAATTATTTCAGTATCTCATGACTGTGTGTCTGGCAGAACTCTGACAAAATTAATAATTGTGTCCCTTCACAATTTTTATGCCCTATCTCTTCCTTCTTCTTTGATGTATTTATTCATAGTCATTGTAAGTATTCTTGGATTCACCAAGAATAACACAGTTGATGGAAAACAATGGGGACCTCCATCAAAAAGTTGAGCTTTTAATGGAAGAGACCAAAAGAAAGAGATAATACTTTAGAGGGAGACAGGGCTGAGGGGAGATTTGTCTTTTGTTCAGGAGAAGTTGTGCCTAAGAAGAATGAGAAATAACATTTGAGTCATGGAGACACAGGACAGAGTTATTATCCTTGGCTTTACTCCATGCAACATGTACTATAATCAACAAGATAGAGAAGCCCATATCTCTGATCCCAAGTTATACTTTCTCTACTAGATCATGCTGTGGTTTTCCTTTCATGACTCAGTTTGTATTCTTATATGCTTCTACTTATGTGCAGTAAGTATCTCTTCAGATTCTCACCAGTTGGTAAAGATTTTCCCAGAAGTCCTGAGTCATCAGTCGAAACAGGGACAAAAATGCCCAACTGAAGGTATCAAAGCTTGTGTAACCATAATTAGGGTTTCTACCAGCTTTTACACACATATATCCTTCTGGACATTGGCTGCAAATGGGGAAAAAGAAAGTATGACAAGACATTCTGCTGCCTTTTTATTCTGGTAGAAGCCTATATTTATAAAATGATCTAGTCACTACTTAAAGGACACAAGCATGTAGAATCCAACTCCCTGATACATTTCCAACCTTTGACTTCATAGTATATGACTAGCTGTTAGGTGTTATTGTTGCTAAGTAACCTTTCTTCCACACTTCGGAGTCTCTAATGGTCATTCATAGCTTGATACTTATGTCAGGGAAATAGCATTACAGATCAAAATATTGCTTCTTGCTTTACAGAAGAAACCTTAACATTTAGAATAGTTTCTGTTTCATTTATATTATAATTACTGAAAATTAGTTTGCATAAAGTTAGTTGCTGTTATCAGTGAATTTCTGCAGAAAGAGATACGCATACATATGGGAACAAACCGCACATACTCACATCTCACACAAAGGATTGGCTTACCCTGCATCAGAGCTATTTCCACACAGCAGTGCATCTAAAAAACCCTCCAGAAAATAATGATATCCTGTTTGAAAAAAAGAAAGCCACGTGACAAACATTTGTACTATGGAAACCCCCAAAGAGTAGGGACTTTGGGTCCTACTTTTGGTTTCTTTAAGTGATTTTAGACATATTGCATTATTCACTTAAACATACGAGCTTTTCCTTTTTTTCCTTCAAATCTTAGTAATATATTAAGGGTGTTGACACTCATTGTTACAAGACTTTCTTCATTATTAATGTAAAATTAGTGACAACTGTAGGTACTTATGGAATATGAGAAGGGTTCAGTAGTTTTCTATTACTTTCATGGAATAAAAAAAGTTAATCAGCAGAAGGAGATGAGAATCATAGGTATCTCAAAATAGCAACATATTTCAATTAAAAGCTCATATATTTTCCTGTTTCCCTTCCACATTTAATACCATCAGTAAATTCTTAAAATTAATCATAATTTACATTTATCAGTTTCTAGAATATATGTCAATGCCTTAGAATGATGATTCATAATTTCTGTCAACTATATGAGTCTTTTAATGAAATGAAATATTTCAGAATAAAGTTAAACAAATGCTTATTTTTACAATTAAAATAGGTGAGCATCACACCCCATCACTACTTCCTAGTTCTAATATGTTCCTCTCTCCTTTCAACAGCTACTTGAAAAACCATGTCTGCAAGACTTTCCTTGGTCATCTATTTCCTTTCCATCAAAGGCCGACAATGAAGAAACCTGCTCACTGTGTGTCAGTAGCATGAACAAACACACAGTATTCTCAGTACACTCAATATCCTTGTGTAACCACTCATTCAAAGTATTATCAGTATTAGAAATAAAGCCACACTCATTATTCCCTATTGCTTGTTTTGGATTTTATAGCCTTTCAGTGAAGTTTACTGAATGCATAGGTAGGTATGATAGAAATAGAAAACACATTGGATTAAATAATCATTGCTGCACTTTTGTAAGAAAAGAAAATGCTAGTTTGCCAGAGAAATTCATTCCATATGATATATTCCATCATATAAAGGATACAGAATCATATGAAGAAAAGCATTGTTTATATTTCCAAATGTCCTCACTATGTTAAACATGAAAAGGAAAATGTAACATAGGGTTTTTAAGTTTTTAAAACTTTTGGAATTAGACAATGTGCCAACCCCCACCTTTGATGGAAACCTTCTACTCCATTAGAAGCCAGGCCAGCATCCTGAAAAACAGAGGCCAGGCAAGCATTCTGGTTCCCAAAGACCAGGCTGACTCCCTGACAACTAGGCACAAGCCAGGCCAGATGAAGCCCAGAGGACTGCCAGTCAGATCATTGATTATACACATTGCTAGAACTCTAGCCCCAAACTTGGGCAGAAATCCCCTGTTGGACCAGAGGCCATCTAGGTCATCATAAGTCCAGCCCCCCAATGTGGATGGAGATTCTCTATTCAACCACAGGTCACATCAGTCAGAAGACCAGAGAGGAAACAGAAACCAAGAAACAAAACGCCTATCCACAAAGACAAATCTGTAAACTGGCACCTAGACCTATAATCACTCCAAATTTAGATGCCTAAATGTAAGTGTAACAAAACAAACAACATCCAGGGCAATATGTCACTACTAAAGCCCAACCATCACACTACAGCAATCCCAAATATTCCAACACAGCTGGAGCACAAGAAAACAAACTTAAAACCAACTTTTTGATGATGATAGAGGTCTTTAAAGAAGGAGAAGATGCTCAGCTCAAAGGCCAAGGAAATATTTTTAAGAAAATCATAGAAGAAAAATTTCATTACCTAAGGAAGGATGTGCCTATTAAGGTACAAGCAGCTTACAAAACCTCAAATAGATTGTATCAGAAAAGAAAGACTACTCACCACATAATAATGAAAACACTAAACACACATAAAGAAGAAACAATATATAAACCTGCAAGAGAAAAAGGCTAAATAACATATAAAGGCAGAACTACTAGAATTACACCTGACTTCCCATGGGAGACTCTAAAAGTCATAAGGGCCTGGACAAATGTGCTGCAGACTCTAAGAGACCACATAGTAGCACAGGCTACTAAACCAGCAAAACTTTCAATCACCATAGGTGGAGAAAACAAGATATTGTGTAATAATGTCAAATTGAAATAATACCTATCCACAAATTCACCACTAAAGAAGGTACTAGAATGAAAATTCCAACCCAAGGAGGTTAACTACACCCATAAAAACAAGGCAATAAATAATCTGTCACCAGCATAATACAAAGAAGGAACACAAACATAGACTACTACCAACAACAACTACAACAAAATAATAGGCATTAATAACCATTGGTCATTTATATCTCTCAATATCAATGGACTCAATTCCCCAATTAAAAACCACATAAACAGAATGGATGCAAAAGCAAGATCATCCTTCTTCTGCATACAAGACAAATGCCTCAACATCAAAGACAGACATTACCTCTGAGTAATGCAAAAAGATTTTCCAATCAAATGGCCCCAAGAATCAAGCTGGTCTAGCTACTCTAATATATAATAAAATAGACTTCAAGCTAGAATTAATAAAAAGAGATGGCGAAGGACACTTCATACTCATCAAAGGAGAAATCCACCAAGACAACATCTCAATTCTCAACATTTATCCTCCAAACACAAGGGTACCCATATTTATAAGGGAGATACTATTAAAGCTTAAATTACACATTCACCCTCACACATTAATACTGGGAGACTTCAATACCCAATTTTCATCAATGAAAGATCATCCAGGAAACAACTAAATAGAGAATTACTGGAGCTAACAGAAATTATGGCCCAAATGGACCTAACAGATAGCTACAGAACATTTTACCCAAGAACAAAAGAATACACTTTATTCACAGCACCTTACAGAGCATTCTCCAAAACTGATTACATACTTGGTCACAAAGCAAGTATCAAGCAATACAAGAAAATTGGAATAGCCCCCAGCATTCTATCAGCCCACCATGGATTAAAGTTAGATTTCAACAATAACAAAAGCATACAAATTCATGAACAATTCTTCACTGAATCATCAATGTGTCAAGGAAGAAATAAAGAAATTAAAGACTTCCTAGAATTCATTGAAAATGAATGCACAACAAGCTAAACTTATGGGACACAGTGAAAGTAGTGCTAAGGTTCATAGCACTAAGTGCCTTCATAAAGAATTTGGAGAAATCTCTTACTAGCAACTAAACAGCAAAGCTGAAAGCTCTAGAACAAAAAGAAAACCTAGCAGGAGTAGATGGCAGGAAATAATCATACTCATGGCTGAAATCAATAAAATAGAAACAGAGAACAATGTAATCAAGGAAACAAAGAACTGGTTCTTTGAGAAAGTTGACAAAATAGGTAAATCCTTATCTAAAGTAACTAAAAGACATAGAGAGAATACCCAAATTAACAAAGTCAGAAACTAAAAGGGGGACATAGCAATAGACACTGAGGATATCTAGAGAATCATTCGGTCATACTTCAAAAGCCTGTACTCCACAAAATTTAGAAATCTTAAAGAAATGGATAAACTTCTTGATAGATACCACTTATCAAAATTATCAAGATCAGGTAAATAATTTAAATAGATCTATAACCCCTAAGGAAATAGAAGGAGTCATTAAAAGTCTCACTGCATCCCCCCAAAAAAGTCCAGGATGAAATGGTTTTAGCTCAGAATTCTGCCATACTTTCAAAGAAGAGCTAATACCAACAATCCTTAAATTATTCCACAAAATAGAAACCAAAAGAACATTTCCAAATTCTTTTTATAAGGTCACAATCACTCTGATAACCCAAACCACACAAGGGCTCAATGAAGACAGAGAACTACAGATCAATTTCCCTCATGAACATTGATAAAAAGTATTCAACAAAATACTGGCAAACCGAATCCATGAACACATAAAAAAAATCATCGACTACAATTAATTATGAACACATCAAAAAATTATCCACTACAATCAATTAGGCTTCATCCCAGAGATGCAGGGATGGTTCAACATATGAAAATCAATGTAACAATCAATGTAATCCACTATGTAAACAAGCTAAAATAAAAAAAACCCACATGATCATTTCATTAGATGCTGAAAAAGCAAAATCTAAAACACCTTCATGATAAAAATCTTGTAGAGATCAGGGATACAAGGGTCAACCATAAACATAATAAAGACAATATGCAGCCAGCTGACAGCGGACATCAAATTAAATGGAAAGAAACTCAAAGCTATTCCACTAATATCAGGATAAAGACAAGGTTGTCCACTTTCCATAAAAGTTTTAGATAGAGCAATAAGCCAACTAGGAGAGATCAAGAGGATACAAATTAGAAAGGAAGAAGTACAAGTTATCACTATTTGCAGATGATATGATAGTATATATATGTGACCTCCAAAATTTTACCAGGGAGATCCTACAGCTGATAAGCATCTTTAGTGAAGTGGCTGGATATAAGATTAATTAAAAAATAACAAATAAACAAATTAAGGAAAGACGGAAACAAAAGTAGCCCTTCTATATACAAATGATAATTAAAGGGACTGAGAAGGAAAAGAGGAAAACACCTCCCTTAACAGTAGCCACAAATAATAAAAAGTGTCTTGGTGTAACTCTAACCAAACATGGGAAAGACCTGTTTGACAAGAACTTCAAGTCTTTGAAGAAAGAAATTGGAGAAGATATCAGAAGATGGAATGATCTCCCTTGCTGATGGATCAGTAGGATTAATATAGTAAAAATACCCACCCTACCAAAAGCAATCTACAGATTCAGCATAATCTCCATCAAAATCCCAACATAATTCTATACCAGCCTTTAAAGAACAATACTCAAATTCTTATGGAAAAACAGCAACAACACCAACAAATCTAGAATAGCTAAAACAATCCTGTGCAATAAAAGAACTTCTAGAGGTATCACCATCCTTGATTTCAAGATCTACTACAGAGCTATAATAATAAAAACTGCATGACATTGTCATAAAACAGACATGTGGATCAATGGAATCAAATTGAAGATGTAGGCATAAATCCACACACCTATGAAACCTGATTTTTTGACAAAGAAACTAAAATTATACAATGGAAAAAGAAAAGAAAGCATCCCAACAAATGGTTCTGGTCTAAATAACTAGATATCAACATGTAGAAGAATGCAAATAGATGATATCTATCACCTTGCACAAAACTCAGGTTCAAGTGGATCAGACACCTCAGCACATGGAACCTTATGGAATATGAAGTGGGAACCAGCTTTGAATGCATTGACACAGGGGACAACTTCCTGAACACCAGTAGCACTGACTGTAAGATCAACAGTTGATAAATCAGACCTCCTGAAACTGAAAAGCTTCTGTAAGCCTAATGACACTGTCAATAGGAAAAAATGGCAGCCAACAGAATAGGACAAGACCTTCCCCTACCCCATATCTGACAGAGGTCTGATTTCCAAAATATATAAAGAACACAAGAAACTAGACATCAGCAAAACAAATAATCCAATTAGAAATGGAGTACAGATCAAAACAGAATTTCAACAGAGGAATCTCAAATGGCTGAGCAGGACATAAAGAAATGTTCAACACCCTTATCCATCAGGGAAATGCAAATCATAATGACTCTGAGATTCTATCTTACACCTATCAGGATGGCTAAGACCAAAATCACAAGTGACAGCTCATGCGGGAGAGAATGTGACACAAGGCAAACACTCCTCCATTGCTGGTGGGAGTGAAAACTTGTACAGAAATCATTGTGATGGCTTCTCAGAAAATTGGGAATTGGTCTACCCCAAGACCAATATGTGCCACTCTTGGGCATATACCAAAGGGTCCTCCATCATACTACAAGGACAGTTATTCAACTATTTTCATAGCAACTTTACTCTTATTAACCAGAACCTGGAAACAACCTAGATGTCCCTCAATTGAAAAAAGGATAAAGGAAACATGGTCCATTTACACAGTGGAGTGTTACTCTGCTGTTTAAAACATTATGAAATTCGTAGGCAAAAGGATGAAACTAGAAAAAAATCATCCTAAGGGAGGTAATCCAGTCCTAGAAAGACAGCCGTGACTGGAGGGAAAAACATCAATGTGGTGATGCCTAAAGATATTCTGCTATGATTATAGATTACTGCCTAGCTTATTAGTCCTCAGAGAGGCTTCATCCAGTAACTGATGGAAACAGATGCAGAGATCCATAGTCACAAATTAAACCTAGCTTGGGGAATCCTGCTGAAGAGAGAGAGGAAGACTTGTAGGAGATGGAGGGGTCAAGGATATCACAAGAAAACCCACAGAATCAGCTAACCTGGGATCACAGTGGGTCACAGAGTCTGAACCCACAAACAGGGAGCCTGGATGGGACTGATCTAGGCTCTCTGCATATATGTGACAGTTGCATAGTTTTGTTTTCTTGTGAGACTCTAACAGTTGGAGCAGGGCCTGTTTCTGACTCTGTTGCCTGTTTTTGGTACTCTATTCCTCATATTGGGTTGTCTTGCTCAGTCTTAATACAAAGGGAAGTGCTTAGTCTTTCTGCAACTTCATATGCTTTGTTTGTTGATATCCAACAGAGGCTTGCCCTTTTCTGAATAGAATGGATGAGGAAAGGATTGGGGTAGGCAGACAGGAGGTGTTGGGGGGAGGGAGTGGAGGGGGAGGAGGGAGGGGAATCTGCAGTTGGTATGTAAGATAAATAAATTAAAATTTTTTGAAATAGAAAAGAAATGATTATAACAATTTCAGGACAAGATTTTGATTCCCATGTTTATAAATAAAATCTTCCCTCTTTTATTTTCTGGGTGTACATGTTTGAATGCATGCACATGTGTGTACACAGGTACCAGTGCACATATAGAGCTGGTGGTCAAATCTCTGTTTTCTTCAATTGATCTCTAGTCTTTGTGACATGATTTTCCACTAATAATCCTAAACTTATTGACTTCACTAGCATGACTGACTAGCATGGTCTACAGATCTACCTGCCTTTGTCTCTACCTCCAGTGCTGGGGCTACACACTTAGCATTTATGTAGGTTACAGCTATCCAAACCAAGATTCTCACATGTGAGAGGAATCAGTTTATTGACTAAGCTATCTTCCAAGTCCAAAAGAAAATAAAATTTAGCCTAAAGAAAATATAACTTACTTGTCAAAATATTTAGTTTATTTATTTTTCTATAATTCTCAAAGGTGAATAACTTCATTATATTTCCATTTGCTTTAAAATAATCTTTTTTCAGCAAGTATATTATTGGAGAAGGCGACAATCAGACATTAGAGTTAAAAATAAGCAGATACTTTTTATTTCTTTAGAATGTAAGGACAGTAATGTCTTAATACATTTTCAGAAGAGCGAATAAACCCTAAGGGATATTTTCATAGTGAGTGTCTGGTCTTAGATAAAAGTTGGGCAAACTACAGCTTTCAGGGCATTGATAAGAGTGAGGACTTACCGACATTGTGTGACACATTTAAGGTGCATTTGTTCCCTGCTCTGACATTGTTTAGAATGCATATCTCTTACATTAGCGAGGGCCTAGGCCTTGCTCCAAATGCTGTTCAGACTCTGATGATTCTCCATGGGAGATCTCACCCTCCCTGGAGAATGGATGTGGGGGTGGGATGGGGATTAATGGGGGCATGGGAGGACAGACGGGAGAGGGAACTGGGATTGGTAGGTAAAATAAGATTATTTTAATTTAAATAAAAAAATTAACACTGACATTCATTTGCAGACAATTCCAGATCCAATTATAATTGAGACTTTGGTTGTGAATGTTGGCTTTTTCCTTACACTATCACTGCTTTAAGAACTATCAAGGAGCTTTAAGAGTAATCCCAGCAGCTTTCTAGTACCCTAGGGTTGTTCTTTATTCCAGAACATCACTTGTTACTCTGAGGTAATAACAAAATGGTGATATCCAAGCATGTGAAGAGCTTGGGTTTAAACACCTAATATTTTTCTTTATCAGCACACAGTTTTTTGTTGACGAATCATTTTCTAACTTTCCCTGCTTTTGAAATCCTGTTAAAGAAAAATACTATAATTAAAGGAAAGAGACAGAAAATTTTACTTATTTCATTGTCACTTTAAAAAGAGAAAGATGTTGGTCACTTATTCTTCCATTCTTCCATAATTGATTTGTTCAATGATCAATGATTTGATTTAAATTCTTTAAAGAAAGACAATCTAATTGCTGTAACTTCATTGATTAATCTGGCTTTTCAGGGGATGTCTTCAGAGTTAAATTGAATTTACTGTTTTCTTCTTTGATGTTGCTTTTCAAATAGAATATTATTACTTGTGGCTCTCACTTCATTTCCCTACAATAGCAATGGAGTCTAGCCTACAAAAAGTATTTCATTTCATCATGTATTAGGCCATGTACTGTCACCAATATTTCCCTGTATCCTTGCACACTCTGGCCTCTGCAGAAATTTTTAGCGGCCACATTTAGCAAAGCGTTTTCACAAACTATATTTTCTTTAGTTGCAACAGCTGTCATATCGGAAATGTACTCTGATATATTATTATCCTAGGAAAATTCTCCCTTGCTGAATTCATTTGCCTCCTACATGATGATACAATAGAAAGCAGTACTCAATAGTAACAATTGGTATAGCTATTGAAGCAAACAAATGTGTACAAACCATGGATAATCTTCTTAACAAAATTCTTAAAATTATTCAAGAAGACACAAATGTCCTATAACTTAAAGTTCATGGAAGGGGCTAGGGGTGTGGCTCAGTGGTACAGCACCAGCTCAACTTGTGCTAAGTCCTTTGTTTGATCACAGCGCCCTTGTCAAAGAAAACAAATCAAATCCAGGAGAAAGAAATGTCAAACAAAGATAGAGGTTCAAGTATTTTAAGAAGTTACATCAGATAATTTTCTAAGTGATTGCAACTTCCTTGTGGTCATCGTTTACTAGTCCATGGAATAGATAGAAGACAAACTTTGAAAGAATAAGTACACACTTACTAGTATCTTGAATATATGATTTCCAGTCAAACTCAAACACAGTTTCATTTACAAGTGTGCCGTTATAATCTGTAGTTATGTTCTTCTCTATGCTGTGTTCCTCAAGGGAAGCATTGGTGGGAGGCCACTGTACACATTTATTCCTCAGGTTGCCCATGAAGAGCTGCAGCCCGATTAGAGCAAAGACACTGAGACAGAACACAGTGAGGATCATGACGTCAGACAGCTTCTTCACCGACTGGATCAGGGCCCCCACGATGGTCTTCAGGCCTTAAAGAAAGAAGCTCCTTATAAGTCATAAACATCTGAAGTAGTAAATAAAACCTTCATACAATTCTCTTGAAAACATTGAGTCAATGTATAAGTCCCCACACCCTGCCCATGGCAGGTAAATTCTTGTAGTATTACTTCATTTTAAAACAAATCTTTCACTCTGGTGAAGGCTATTCATTTATCTTATTATTTGTCTTCTGTTAGAAAAAAATGAGATTGTTTTGCACAGGTATAAATAGATATGAAAATTAATACACACAATAGAGAACAAATCCTTAATAACATTGACATTACAAAATACATTTTAAAGTAGAAACTGCTTGGATTGCATATTAGAGTGTCTACCCATTAAACCCAAAAGCTGGTAAAGCCTGTAGGGACAACATGAGTAATACCATGTGAAGCACTCTTTCTTACAATTCTTGGCTTTCCGTAATAATGAATGTCAACCAAGGAGGTCCAGTTGAAAAAGTGCCAGAGCTAACTTGGTGCTTAACCTATATGCTTGCACATAGCTCTCACCTGGGATGACTGAAATTGTTTTCAGTGCTCGAAGAACTCTGAACGTTCTTAACGCTGAGACATTGCCCAGGTCCACAAACTCTGTCACATATCTGTAGTGGAGAGTTCACACACAAACACAGTAACAGCATTCAAAGAAAGATTTGTAGGTACAATTACCTTATGCTCTGTACTAATCACAGAAATCATTTTATAGGCCCAATGCTCAAAAAGTTACAAAGCTGAAAATCACCCAGGTTTACAAACTCTGTTATTTATCTGTAGAGTTAAATCAAAATTATTGAAGATTTGAAGGGCTTAGTGTTTATCTGGCACTTTAATGAAGACTTTTTGCTGTTTGCAAATATAAGTTTAAGTTACATGTAAACTTAAATGTAAGTTTCAAATTAAAGTTTAGAATTCATCACTATAGCCTTTTCATAACAAATACCAATTACTAAATGTACATTTCTTAAAATATAATCCTTGATGCCATTTAGAAAGCAAGGTAGTCAAAATTGTATGTGATTTGGGAATATTAATTAAGAGGTAAACTAGCTATGGGCTATGGTTTTGGATGGAAAAGAAATACTATAAGTAATTATTCAACAGAAATTTAGCTATTATAATAGATTGCCTATTGCTCTACCTTTCAAGGTATCATTTCTTAACATAACTTTTGAATAAAAGTTAGATAAATTAACAATAGCATTTTATGTGACCCAAAGTTTCTCTGTTATTATTTTTTATTCTCAAGAAAGGGGAGTCTCAAATGTCATCCTGTAAGTTGTGGCTGAAAGGCAAGGGGAAGGATTTCATAATCTGATCAGATATAAAGTTATAAATTTAAAACCAGATATCCAGCATCTACACTTCTGAGCATATCAATACTGTCTCTCCTCTTGTCTACCCCTTGAGACCTGCTGAAGCTCAGAAATTCAGCTCCCAAAGATGGGGCAAGTGGTGCTAGTTCACTATCCTCCACACCTACTTTTACCTACTCCTGTTATTTTCAGCTTCTCTTTCCAGAGGCAGTTCATCACTCGCAAAAGGGAGAAAACAGGAAGTAGGAAATGAGCATGGGACTGGTGCAAATTGAAAAGGTTTATGCTGAGTAGGATAAAGAAGGCCATAAAGAGAGGTGAGAGGACGAATTAGAAATGAGTCAGGAGGGCAATAAAGGGAGGATGTGTCTGCTTATAATCCTTAAAGATCACTTTGCTCAGGAAGTAACACTTTATTACATTTATAATGCATTGAATTGCCTTTTTGTCTTGTGATCTTATTTTCAGCATATTTTGCTGCATGACTGCCTGCTTTCTACTATTCCATAAAGCTATAAAAAAAGCTATGGGAGGGGTGTGCACAGCATGAGTACAAGTTTTGCTGCTGTGAATTTAGAAAGCCATCCTCTAGGTCAGGTAATAATCTTATAGGGTGGTTGTTATGAGAAGACTGGGATATCTGAAATCTTCAGATATATCTTCATTGATATTAAAATTATTGTTGCAACTACTCCACATGGATCAGTGGAATGGGCTTACTCTCTTGAGGTAAACATTAAAACATAGAGGTCAATTGCCTCAATCATGCCAGCATGGCTTACCATTAAAGCATATTGTTTAAAAACCTGAGCTTGGACAGAAGAGCAAACTATATTCTCCTCTAGAGTTTTCAAAAAAAGGCACTTACGCAAATGTAATGACAGTGAAGTCAAGCCAGTTCCATGGGTCACGAAGGAAAGTAAAATCTTCTAAGCAGAAACCCCTTGCAATAATTTTTATTAGTGACTCGAAAGTATATATCCCTGTGAAGGTGTACCTAGGAATGAGTAGTCACAAATAGTTAAGGACATTGTAGGTTTCACACAGAGTACATCACTATCCTAACAGTCTGTCAGTGGAAAACGTGGACACCTGAAAAGAATACTAAGCCACTTGATTTTAGTTCCATAGAAATAAAACACTGCATGAACTTAAACTTGACTTCTCTGATGGTTAATTTTAAAAGTTAACTTGACAAAACCTACAACCACTGGGGAAGAGAGTCTCAATGAGTGTTTAGCTAGCTCTGGCTGGCTTATGAGAACGCTGACTGCCTTAACTGCTGTGGGAAGACCCACCTTGAAATTAGGCAGCACCACCGGGCATTGGTGGCGTATGCCTTTAATCCCAGCACTCAGGAGGCAGAGGCAGGTGGATCTCTGTGAGTTCGAGATAAGCCTGGTCTACTGAGAGAGTTCCAGGACAGATTCCAAAGTTACAGAGAAACCGTCTTGAGAAACAATAACCAAACCCCTGCCTCCCCCACAAGACAAACCAGAAATTAGGTGGCACCATTCCTTGTTTTGGGACCCTAGGATGTATAAGAGTAGAGAAAGCTAGCTGAGTACTAAGCATGCACACATGTGTTCTGTCCCTGGTCTTGCCTGTGAATGTGATGTGACTAGCTGAAATAACAGCGAAACCTAGAATTGTGAACTAAAATAAACTCTTTCTCCCTTTGTCTGTCAGGTTATTGTATCATAGCAACAGAAGTGAAACCAGAATAAATACCTACTACAAATGGTCATTTTTTAGAAGACATTATTAGAGCAGTGTGAGAAATACATGCCATGCCCAGTCAGTATAGCTACTTTTAGAAAAGGCTTGGCCTCAGCAGAAGCAGAGTCTCCAGAGAGTTAGCCAGTGAGGTCACAGGTTGCAACAGACAATCATTACTATGAAGAAGTATATGATCATTCTCCCTTAGAAGGAAAACAATCTCAATCTCAGTTGTGTGTCTTGTGTCTTGCATGCTAACTTAAATACTTGCAGAATAAATCCTATAAACAGTTTATTTTTTTCATAATGTGTCCATTTCCTCATTGGCTCCCATCTAGAGGCATTGAAAGAAAAGGCTTTGGGAATACTGCGTGCATGTTAGGGTCAGCAGCCAGAGATTTACAGGGAACAGAACATGGGCAGTGTGAGCAGATACAGTAGCTAGCACTGGACCAGCCATAGCTACAGTTATCACAATTGTGAGTCTCTCCCCGAATGGTACCCTCAGCATGGTCAATATTAGTAATGTTTCCAGCTTTTGAAAATGCTACTGGAATTCTTACTGTCATCTGTTTAACCTTCACTCAACTAAATTTTCAAGTTTTATAAGCCTGAAATTTTAGTCAAGTCCTTGATGATCACCCTTGAAATAGATATAAATCTGGATGAAGTATAAATGACTCATGGTAATAAGACTCAATGTTGTTTTTAATGTAGCATTTAAAGCTTAACTTTTTTCCATTCTTAAGTAACCAAATTAGTGTGGAGTTTGTCTGGAATGAAAAACCAGCATGTATCATGTCTATCTTTCTGCAATTATTGTTGTATTTTTTCAATTACTAGATCATATAGGACAACTGTTGAGCATTCTCTTAGATTTTTGCTAACTCCTAACTATAATGCCAAATGTGGTAGTGCTTGTGTTTAATCCCAGCACTTGATATGTAGAGGAGGGCAGATCTCTGTGAGTTCAAGTCCAGCTTGGTCTACAGAGTAAGTTCTAGGACAGCCACTCATACAGAAAAGCTCTGTCTTGAAAAACAAAACAAAGCATAGTACCAACTACAAGGTAAAGGTAAAATACACATCCAACACCAGTAACCCTGGAACTCATAGAGCATATTGTCTTAGTGCACAATTGTGTCTACAAATGGCTTTATTAAGCATACTCTTCAGTTTTATTTAAAGGACACATTGAAACATGGTTTCAAATTTTCAAAAGTATATACATTTATAAATATATAATTGAACTTACTCTACATTCTTTGTCCAGTCAGGAGGGTTGCTCATTGTCATAAACACACAGTTTGTCAAAATAGTGCACATGATAAGCATGCTGAATAATGTAAATTAGTGTTAAGGAACACACAGACGAAAGCTCATGTGTTACATTTAAAAAGTAATAAAACCAAATCTCAGTGCAACAATACTCATGGATAAGCATGTGCCTGTGTATTACCTAATCACCTTAGATTTCACTTTCTTCATCTGTTAAATACACCTAATAGTGTGACCTCCACAACGAGTGTAGGCATATAAAAGAATACAAGCTGCCATGCCATTGCAACTGTTTCTAAACTAGTGTGATTAACTTGCAGAGAACTTGGGGAGTTCTATTTCTGTGTTATGAATTTACAACACTCTTGAGCAGAAAGCATTAATTTGAACCAATTGACACAATGAGAATAGTAAGTTGTTGAGACAGGAGCATTTCTGCAACAGCAGAATTTCTTCAATAATGGGTAGAATTTATGAACGAATACACCTTATGGTCAAAGCAGAGTATTGTGAAAAGTGCTGAGTTGCTGTGTTTTTAGTGAGTTTATGCAGGTACAAACAGCATTGGAGAAGATGAAAAGGGGGCACTCTTGAAGGCCAATGGTCATCATCACAAGTGAAATTGAAATTCAACACAGCAACGTGCTCGTGGGCCAGTCCTTTGTGCTCTGTGCCTTCACCTCAGTATGACTCCACCTACATTCATACATGGATGTTAGCCATGGAGAAACTGTGCTGTTTGGCTATATATTAAAGAAGTTAATGCATGTAAAATGCTTGCAAACGATGCCTTTCAACAAGCGTACATTCAAACGAAGAAAATGTCATGAAATTGTAGCTCTGAAAGTGGTCTTAAAAAACATTGTAGAAAGGCGTGTGTAAGGTCTGGAGAACACAGATGGTTGATACAGGATCCTAAAATACATGTTTTCTGCTAGAAGATCAGGTATTCTTTCTGCTACAGTTGACTGGCTAAATGAAACATTTCCATTAGGTGTAAAGAATGTTTTCAGCAAATGTCCACATGATGGCACTAAAAATGCAAACTAAGATAGAAAAGCTTTTAAGTGGTAAAAGAATGAATATAGAAATTCTTTATAATTCTTGTTTTTAGTAATAGCCTGTTGACAGTATAAAGGAATTACTTGTAATCAACTTGGTTCAAAAAGAGAATGGCATTTACTTTTGTTGTTGTTTTTTAGTTGATTTTGCTACCATTATTATTTTGCTTTCTGTTTTTTTCTTCTGGTTTTTTTTTTTTGTTAGTGTAGTGCTGGCTCTTTGATTTTTCTAAAGTTTCTTATTTTATTTATTTAGTTAGTTAGTTACTAATTTTGTAGTGTTGGGGAACAAATCAAACCCAGGGCTTTGTGTTTTTTTTAACTCTTTAGACTTTAGAATACAAGATTTAAAAAAATCTTGCTAATATGACCTTATAGTACTTATGATAGTATTTTTATATTAATTATGACCAAGGCTATCAAAAGGAATTCACTCACAATTGATTTTTTTAATGATCAATACCACATTGGAACTTAGTTGCAGAAACCTTTGAACCCCAGTGAGAACCACAGAACCAAGCCCACTTTAGTCTTTTAGAATAGTTCTAGATTTTTCATGAACACCCCGAGTCTTTATTAAACATGCAGTTTTGCAATGTGGGAATCGTATTCAGTGGCTTAGATCTGCTATTTAGTCAATATTGCTGTATTTCATATAAATCATCAGAAGAGTCAAAGATTTCGCTAATCCTGGAGTCTCTAGAGATTCTTTTGCGCCTGCAGTTCATTCTGGGATCCATTAAAATGGCATATTTCTGTGGCTAACCTGTATTTTATTTTCAAAGTAGATTTTCTTGTTACATAATTTCACTGGGAATTCTATGTGGCTCTGTGTAGACAGTAGAAAATATGGTTATCTTGCACAAAACTTGAGGAATCCAATGTATATATGATAGCTGGTATCAATTGTCCATCTGACAGAATCTAGAATCGCCTAGGAAACAGGTCTCATTGTATGCCTCTGTGGAGTTATTTTGGCTGCCTTGTTAATTCAGATGGGAAGATCCATCTACAGTGGCTGGCAACATTCCCTGGCTAGGATACTGGAGTGCCTATCAGGGTTTAGGGCTGGAGGTGGGCCTCAGTGGTAGAGTGTTTGCCTGGCATATCTAAGGCCCTGGGTTCAATTCTCATCATTACAAAATAGAAAAAAAATTGATGTGACCAATGAAAGGCACTAGTGAATACAATAGAGGATTTAGAGTGCATGCACATTTTAACTTGGTTATTCATATATCTATAAAACACAATTTATACAAAAAGTTAACATAAATCACTTGCAAAAGGATATGAATGTACCAAAATCTTAATAGCTATTTTCCTAAGAGGATTGAAGGGAGTTAAAATGTATAGAGCGGAGGTGGCACTGAACCGGAAGATGGCCTTCCCTTTATTCAATACTATAAAAGTCTGTAAGATAGGAACAAACACAGAAGTATTAAACGCTACTTTCCATTTTACAATAGTGTTACAGTCAATAATTGCAATTAGTACATCAAGGACTATCATAATGTTGTGCCTGATGAACACCAGCTCTCTCTGGATCACTTATGTCCTAGAGAGGAAACCTATGACGGCTCTTACCTTCCAGCACACACTTACCTGAGTTTGTTCACCACGTAGGAGAATGTCCTTATTTTCTTAATACTTTAAGTGTCTTGGTTAGGCCAAAGATTGACATGGGGACACATTTTATTTCATTCTAAAATGCATACGAATTCCTTTTCATAATGATTTTTTTGCCTAAGGCAAACATTTTGGAAAATTAATCCCGTAGAATGCAAAATCATTCAACAGAACTGAATGTTTTAAAAATAAATATTCCTTCACTATCTGTGCTTATAAAATAAACATCATCACTCGAGTGGTAATAGAAAACAGAAGCAGCTGCCATCGAGCACACTTGGGTTAGATGGATAGCTTCCAGTCATTGATTTCTGGAGGCCAAGCTCCCTGGAGAGTATCCTGTTGACCAGGAGTGCTAAGTTCTATATTGGGATTTCTGAGTTAGCTGACACATTGAGTTCTAATCCCAGTTGACTGGATGGAGGAAAAGCTCAAAATCCCCAGAGAACTCAGGACCTAGAATTATGAACAGAGTCCACTCCAAAAGTTGGACATACTGCACAGCAAGGATCAGTGAGCAGAGACATAAAGAGAGAAAATAATGACTCACCATGCAATGGAGCACTATGGAACACTCTGACACAGTTCTTCTAAGACATTCATCAATATTCAGACTGTGCGTAGGTGGGAGGAAAGGGCTGACTTCTCTGTGATTACCATACTAAGGAGAAAGAATTCTAAGGTTTCTTTTTTTTAAATTTCTAAGTATAGGGAATGGAGCTAAGGTCTCCTGAATGCTTAGCAAGTGCTTCACCACAGGGATATATTCCCAATATTCCCAGATCACTCAGAGAGAGAGAGAGAGAGAGAGAGAGAGAGAGAGAGAGAGAGAGAGAGAGAGAGAGAGTTGAATCTCTATCCTAGAAGAGTTTCATGAGTTTTATACAAGTGATCCACCTCTTAGCAATGTCCTACAGCACAGTTTTTAAAATGTTCATGAATCTGTTCCTTAAATCTCCTAACCTTCAGCCTTTACATGCCTATCTATATGTACACATTATGATTAGCATGCTCTATCATATGCTGTTTGTTTTTGGCTAAGAATCTTTGAGCGATTTCATCTCTACATTTAAACTTCAGGTCCCTGATAGACTGTTCAATTTGACTTCAATATTTTCAAGTGGAGCAACCCTCTATTGCAGACTTGCTGTTTGTAAATAGAGCTTTCAGTCTGGTATGTACAGAGAACTGCCCTAAATGTGCTATGAAAATATCCCCTAACCTTCAAGGCGATGACAAAGAAAATTCAGCTACCAATAGTAAAACCCATGTTTAGAAGGTTGTAAGGGAATTTGGCATGAAATTTTGTGTCTGTTGAATACAATAATAAAATAAGAGAGTAGGTTGTACTCTCACTTCATTTCAGTTCTTTAGCAACTAATGTCACTGTTTTTCACAGATAAGCAGAGGAACAGAGAAACCATCAATGGGGGGGGCAAGGATGCTGTTCAAGGCCTGCTGTTTGACCCCATTATCACTCATCTCTGAAGGCATGAGTGCAGCTCAAGGAGACTACTTTAAGAAACCTCTTTGTGGGTGGAACATGTTTCACAGGTGCTTACTCCCTGTCAATGACTTATGGAAAATATGTAGTCTCCTTCATTATCATTGATTCATTCAATATTTCTGTCCCTAAATAACCGTATGAAGTCATCATAAAACATGAATGGACTTGATCAAGGAAAATGCCAATGCCTTAGGGAATATGAGCATTCAAGGACACAGAAAGGACAATGCTTAGGGCTGAGTTTCATTATCTTTCAAACCGTTTGCCTGCACTGTCTTTTATAGAAACATACTCAGAAACATACTGGTGACTAGAGTAGGAACAGTAGTAAGAATGTATACTCTTCAACTAAGAATATTATTTCAGATAACATTATAAGCTGATTTTGAATTGAAAATAGCGATAGAGATCGCGAATTTCAGGCCTACTATGATCTCTACCACATGCTGAAGGATGGGAAGGCTTGGGAGGGTCAACAGTAGCTCAGAAGACTGAGAAGTTCCCAAGGTCATAAAGAGACAGGCTGCACTCAGAATTCCTTTGAAACAGGTTCCTTAGCCACCTTCTGTTCAAATGATAATCAAAGGAATTATGGTGGTTTGAATGAGAACAGCTTTAACAGGTGTATGTATTTGCTTATTTGAGCCTCTGAGGGCAGAACTGTTTGGGAAGGATTAGGAATCTAGGAGTCATGACTTTGAGAGAGGACGTGTGTCAATAGTTGTGGTTTGGGGGTTTTAAAAGTCCATACCATTCCCAGTTATTTCTCTTACTCTCCCCTCTATTTCTCTCCTCTCCCTCCCTCCCTCCCTCTCTCTCTGTCTCTCTCTCTCTGTCTCTCTGTCTCTGTCTCTGTCTCTCTCTCTCTGGGTGTATGTTCTCTCTCTCTCTGTCTCTCTGTCTCTCTCTGTCTCTCTCTGTCTCTGTCTCTCTCTGTCTCTGTCTCTGTCTCTCTCTCTCTGGGTGCATGTGTGTTTGGGTGGTGCACACGCATGCATGAATGTCTGTTGCCTGTGGATCCAATGAAAACTCTCAGCTACTGCTTCAGTACCTGCCTTCCTGTTGCCACATTCCTCACCATGATGGTAAAAAATGCTTTCTTCAATAAGTTACCTTAGTCATGGCATATTGTCATGGCAATAGAAAACCTACTAAGACAGAAACACAATAAAAAAAGAAAAGAGAGAAGAGAAATCAATGGCAAAAAAGGAAATGTTAGAGAGGCAAGTGGATTGGTGAGGAAGAGCAGAAACTGTTCTTTTACAAAGTAAGTCAAAGGCAAGATCGAGAAACTTGACCTATCAAGAGAGAACCAGGAAGGAGTTCTAGGCACTAGAACTCAGCAAAGTGGCTTTTATAAAAGCACTGCAGTCCTGGTGCTGATAAGTAATTGAATCTTTGAAAGTCAACAGGATGAATTAATACCTGGACATAATTCTTAATTTTTAAGCTTTCAATCTTTAAGGATATATTTATACATTTATTTGTTAAATACAAATAATTTGTAACTTATTTTATGTGCAATGTGTGAATCCATGTAGCTGAGTTGAAACATAAGGCCAGTGAGGTTTGACTGCATAGCATGCTTTTTGTATTTTAATTTTTCATAAGATTTCCTCCCACTACTGCCAAGGACTGTTAACAATAATATCAGCATTGCAGAACCATTTTAATTGTTTTTCCTCTATTAATGTTATAGTCTTCTCAGACTGAAACATATATGCTCAAATACAACCTTCATGTATGTCACTCTGAAGTGTTTATGGTTTACTTACAATAGCATTACACTAAAGACAGTATCCAGACTTGTCTAGCACCGCAATATACATAGCATTGTAATAATTATTATGTCAGTAATTGAATTAGGACTTAAGTATACTTTTTACAACTAGTCTGCTGTTTATTTCTTTACAAGTCTGTATCTGCTCTCCTCATAATTTTTGTGTAGGTGAGAAGTCAGTTTGCAACTGCAAAGGCACTCAGAAGAATGTTTCTCTAAATCATGGTATTGAAGGGATAGTACACGGATAATCAATATTCACGTAAATGAAGAATTAACTCAAAAGCTACCAACCATCTGGACATCTTTGCCTTCTCTATTTACACATACGAACATATTTATACATACACCTTTTTCTTTTCAGTGAACATGTAAGTACACTGTTAGCTGAATAAATAAATACTGTGTGATTCTAAGCCAACAAATATTTATACCGTATTCAAATGCAAATCATTTTTGGTTTCTTATAAGAATTTGTTGGGTGATTATATAATAGGATATCTCATCATCCTTTAAATCTACTTAGCGTCAACACAACTCCTGAAGACAATTTTAATTGCACTAAGTGACTTTCACCCAGAAGAAAACTCCAAACTTGGTAGAGGAGAAAGGCAAACACTAACGCCAGGTCTGAAATGATTCTTCACACTCACAGCTGATACAAGCATTCATGTGAGTAGCCCCAGTGGCAAGTATCAGGAGTGTGTATTTTGGTAGCCACATTTGTGTCCTTAAACCTATCCCTTGATTCATTTATTGTAAGGGGTAAACAAATTCTTTAATGTCATCACCTCAATGGAATCAAATTATAAGAACTTTGTGAGAACATTTTAACACGAGAATGATTTTCTTCCTCAGATCAAGTTTTTTAAACAAGGTACTGTGGGTAAATTCAGATCTAACTGTAGTGATATATTATTTATGATTTATTAGAGCTTGACTGAGGATTCAGAAAAGCAAAGTCAGACTCAAGCTATAGAGTTCAGGCTGTGGTGATACACAAACCCTTAATCCCAGCATCTAGAAGCTAGGAGGTGGTGGTACACACCTTTCATCCTAGGACTCAGTATTAAGAGATAGACAATGTCTGTCAGTCCAAGCCACCCAGAATCTACACAAGAGTGAATGAGTCTAAAAGAGAATTATAGCACCTTAACTAAGAATGTAAGCAATAGTGGCTATCTTAAATGCCCTTCTCCTATAATGAGATTGATGACTACTTTATATGCCATCCTAGAGTCTTAATCCAGTAGCTGACGGAAGAAGAAGCAGACACCCACAGCTAAGCACTAAGCCAAACTTCTGAAATCTAGCTGTAGAGAGGGAGGAGTGATGAGAAAAGGGGTCAAGACAATGCTGAGGAAGCTCACAGAAACATCTGACCTGAGCAAGTGGGAACTCATGCACCCCAGTCTGACAGTTGGGGAACCAGCATAAGACCAAATCAGGCCCCCTGAGTATGGGAGTCAGCTGGGGGACCTGGGCAGTCTATGGGGCCTCTGGCAGTGGAACTAGTATTTACCCCTAGTACACCAGAATGGGTTTTGGGAGCCCATTCCCCGTAGAGGGACACTCTCTCAGCCTAGATACATGGGGGAGGGCCTAGGCCCTGCCCCAAATGATGTGATAGACTTTAATCCCCCAGAGGAGGCCTTACTCTCCCTGGGGAGCAGATAGGGGTTGAGATGAGGGGAATGGGAGGATGAGAGGGAGAGGGAACTGGAATTGGTATGTAAAGTAAGATTGTTTTAAATTTAAATAAAAACGAATAAAAAAGAGAATTGTAACTCAAAGCTTTAATTCCAAAGTTAGGGAAGTATATAAGACAGAAGCAAGATCTCAGAGAGGCTATTCATTCTCCAGCCACACTGAAGATAGGAACGTTCATGTTCTCCAGCTACACTGAGAAGATGCAACAGTTTAAGACTTGGTGAAGAGCTCCTGCATGGATCAGTCCTTTCAGCCTGAGCTAGAGGTGAGTGCTAGTGACTGGCTGTTTTGCTTTTCTGATATTCAGCTTGAAGCTTTAATCTCAGTGTCAGTCTCTGGGTCTTTTATTTTTTGTGTTACATCCAACCCTGATGTATCAAAACATCACTTATAGATGTATTTACTGGGGATGAAGCATTCCTGTCTACATTGGGACTATTCTGGTCTGTCAAGTATCTGTTTATGTATATTCACTAAAGTTAAATAATATTTCTGCAGTGCTTCTATGACAAATAAATAGTATGCAAATGCCAGACACCTGAAAAGAAGGATGGGCCTAATTTAGGTGCAATTGTTGATTTCAATTCAAAAGCTGACTCTCAGTGCTGTATTTGCAAAGATTTGTACTGATTCCTACAAGGAAACACATGGACCTAAGTCCTGGCCCTTAGTTCACAGACAAGGTAATTTTCAACTACCAACAGTAGCACAATAATCTAATATATCTAACACAATCTTCCGTTAGTTATGGAGAAGGTTTTTAAGTCATGCATGGCATTCTGAAATGACGGCAGGCTGGAAAATGGGAATGGGTAACTGAGAGTCACTCACGCCACATTTATGCACTTGGAAAAAAAACAACTCAAAAGTTAAACAATACAGTGTATAGTAACAAAACAGTCCTGGGTATCAATACTTCACAATTATTTCATATTCTCACACAAAGGAGAGAACTATGCACACGGGAAAGATTCTGTTAAATTACTTGTTTGGTTTTTCAGGTTGGAAGAGAGAGTGAGGATTATGAAGAGAATCCTGCGGGGTTATTTGCCTTGAAAATAAATGGGGCATTCTTTCAGAAATACCGAATGATCCCTTTAGCTAACTTCAGCCCCATCGTGAGATAATGCATGCACTGTATTATGTTCCCAGGTTAGCTCCCGTCCTCCTCTGTAGGATCCCAGCTCCAGTAGAGTACCTTCCTTTATGTCTCCCCCTTTGTCGGAACTCGTCATCACATCTCAGTCCAGATGCGGTTTCCTTACAGAAGCACACAAAGTCTGAAGTTGAGGCTTCCCATAAAAGTATATGTTGTCTCCTTAGGATCAGGTGGAAAGTGTAGTTGAATTGTATTAGATGCTAAAACTGAATATGAACAGTTTGTTTTTCAGAAGCAGGGACCTTGGAAAGTACTACCAGATTACTTATTAGTTTTACAATCTTGGGCAAACTACTTAACTTCAGTTTTATTGTTTTAAAAAATAGACCAAAGTGATCTTGAAAAGACCTGTAGGGTAAATAAGAATTTAAATAAGCAGGGACTTGGGAGGTAGCTGAAAGGTTAAGAGCACTGACTTGCTCTTGCAGAGGTCCTGAGTTCAATTCCCAGCAACTACATGGTAGCTCACAACCATTTATAAAGACAACTAGTGGCCCCTTCTGGTCTGTAGGGATAAATGCAGGCAGAATATTGAATACATAATAAATAAATATTTAAAAAAGAATTTAAATATGCAGAAGCATAATATGTAGGGGAGGTAGCAATTGTTCATTTGTATCTGTCTGGAATAGCTTCTCTGGAAGTTTCTGTCTCTTCACTGTGGAGGAAATCTTTGCCCCACTGCCTGTCCATGTGGTGTAAGTAGAAGGATCTAATCCTCCAGGAAATGGTTCAGCATGTGATACTTACCTGGTCCAGGGACGATCACATGGCCTTGAACCCTGTGAGTTGATTACAATCAATTCTAGAGCTTTCATTAGAGTTTAGAAACTATGTGCACCTTTTCTTGTGGTTACTTGGCTGTAGATGTTAACTTAGTATGCCTGATGGCTGTGCCTGCCACCTTGTGGGAGAGCCTGCCTACACACGAAGCCAGCGAGCATAAGCAAAAGCAGAGCCCAAGCTGCACAAGGCCTGTCGTGATGCTGTCCCTTTAGATGCTGTGCCTTTTGTTATTTTCTTCCCCCCCTTCTTTTTGTCTTCCCTTAAAGATAGTTTTTGTTCAGTTTTCCTTACTTGTATTCAAAGGGTCTCTTAACAACATGATGGTTATCTACCAAGTGTCAAAGGTCATTTAGTTTGCACTGGGACTTTTTCTGAGGCAGAGACTGAGTGGACAAATAATGAGGAGTACGGAAGAAAGAATGGGGAATAGGAGAAAGGGTCAGGGAGCGAGTACAGTTTGTTGGAGTCAAGGGGGCCTCCAGGTGACAACTGTTCTAGAGACTCTGATGCTATAGGAAGGAGAATTGTAAGCTAGAGACCATTGAGATGACAATCCACAGAATCATAAGGCTGTAAATACCATCTGCTTTTCTGATTTTCCTAGAAAAATAAAACCCTTCTCAGAGGGTAAGAGCAAGTCTGAGCCACCTCCCCAGTCCCTGCTTATTTAAATTCTTATTTGCCCTACAGGTCTTTTCAAGATCACTTTGGTCTATTTTTAAAAACAATAAAACCGAGGTTAAATAGTTTGCCCAAGATTGTAAAACTAACTGAAAACAAACTCAGAACTTGCTACCTTAATCACAGTCACTCTTGTGATGACAGATTGGGTGTAAATTTGAAACCTATCTTGCTAAGCTTCTCATACAGCCCCAGTATCGAGATGGCATGACTTGTGTTAGGACTGTTGATAGAATGTTTTTTTTTAATTGTTAGGGGATTTTTAAGGACACAGTACAGTTTTTAGATGAACACATTTCTATATTCCAAAATATAACAAGGTTCTATTTTCACGACATGTCTAAAATATCTTTCTATTTCTAGTAAAAATGCCACATTGTCAAAAGGATATTTCTTCCCATGGTGCTAATGAGTCATCTGTAATTTTAAGAACATGAGAGGGGAGGCATTTTCTGAACAAAGAGTGGGTGAAATTGAATGTATAGCCAAATGGTACAGTAGCAACTCAAGTTATGAAACTGAAAAAAAAATCCCATAAGAAAAAAAACTGTACTCACACACTGAAATGTCCTTGTGATACAGACAAAGTAAATATGCAAATAGAAAGTATGGGTTTGGAGCCACATTGTGAAGGTCCCTGACTGCATCAAGCATGAGATGATGGAAACGCTGGGACTTCTGGCTGCACAGCACTGTCATTGCCTACTTTCTTTGTTCTTGGAAATGCTGCATGTTCAAGACATCTCAAGAATTTAAGGCTCCAAATGCTTCCATGCACCAGGGGTACCCACATCATTGTTGCTTCCATTTATTCAGTGACTAACACAACATCACTGATCACTGTTTAAATGGCACTAATAATTTTAGTGGAACACTTGATTATTATATAATTTGCACAACAGAAACTGGGGCAAAGAGGATAAAAATATGTGGGCATATGTTGTGATAACATACACACTATCGGCAGTGACATTTCTGTAAGTCCAATGACATTGATTGTCTTTCTGAAAGAACACAAAGACCTTTGGCATGCTAGACTGTATTCATACAAGTTTCTGCACAAAAGATGCAATTGCACTTTACTCTAAGGTATAGCACGAAGAATAAATTCTGTAATCATTTTCATAGTCAGTGTTATTGTTCAATGGGTATCCTTCCCAAAACTCATAAATTGAATTATTTCTATTGCAGTATTAAAAAGTGTGACATTTACAAGATTGTTGTTCATTGCGGACATCCTCTTCAAGAATGATTTGAAGCTGGGTGTTGGAGTTGCACACCTTTAATCCCAGCACTCAGGAAGCAGAGGCAGATGGATCTCTGCGAGTTTGAGGCCAGCCTAGTCTACAGAGTGATTCCAGGACAGGTTCCAAAACAATACAGAGAAACCCTGTCTCGAAAACCAAAAACCAAAAACCAAACCAAAACAAAGAGAATGAATTGATGCCTTTCCAGTAAAAGATCAGGCCCTTCCTGTTCTCTCTTGCCTTACAGCCTTCTATCATGTGATGTTTCAGCAAACTTCTTAATCTTGGACTCCCTGGTTTTCATAAGCATAAGCCAATACATTCCTGTTTATTGTAATTCAAAATGCCACATGTAATGCTCCAGCAAGCTAAAGGTCTTAGAAAGTCAGCTTCTTACAATCATTCTACATATTACTAAGAACTAAACATGATAATTTATAAAAAAGTGATATATTAACAATCTCTGGGTTCAATCTAAGGGGAAACATTGATGTTTCCATGTTCTAACTCACTTTTCAGAACAAATCAACATTCACAGTGTCTTCAGTAATGGAAAACCTCACCCTTCATGATATTTGATACTTTGGCTGTTGCAAAAATTTATTCTTCTTATTCTCTCTCTCTCTCTGTCTCTCGCTATATATATATATATATATATATATATATATATATATATATATGTGTGTGTGTGTGTGTGTGTGTGTGTGTGTGTGTGTGTGCGTGGTGCACACCCAAGTGCATGTGCATGTGATTGTATTGTTTTAATGAAAACCAATCTAATGTGGAAGATACTAGTTTCTAAAGTTAATGACCAAATATTAAAAAAACATTAGTTTAAAAGATTAAAATTTTACTTAGCAACTCCAACTCAAGTCAGAGAAAATCTAATGTTCATTAGTTGTTTATGAATTGCTAATGAAGCAATCTATGCTTTGAAAGAAAATTTATGACCAATGAAACAATAGACAGACAACCTACAAAATGTTTTAGAACACTGGACAAAGAACTCAAGAAGTTAATCTCTGAAGCACCAAAGGATCCAATTAAAAAGTGGGGTACAGAACTAAATAGAAAATTCTCAACAGAGGAGTGTAAAATGACTGAGAGACACTTAAGAAAGTGCTCAACATCCTTAGCCATCAGGGAAATGCAAATCAAAACAAGTATGAGATACCATCTTACTCCTGTCAGAATGGCTAAATTCAAAAACACCAATGACAGTTTATGCTGGAGAGGATGTGGAGAAAGGGGAACATTCCTCCACTGCTGATGAGAGTGCCAATTCATGCAGCCACTTTGGAAATCAGTATGGAGATTCCTCAGGAAAATGGGGATCAGTCTACCACAAGATCCAGCAATTCTACTCTTAGGCATATACCCAAAAGATGCACATTCGCACAATAAGGGCACCTGTTCCACTATGTTCATAGCAGCATTATTTGTAATATCCAGAACCTGGAAGCAACCTAGATGCCCCTCAACTGAAGAGCAGATAGAGAAAATGTGGTACATTTACACAATGGAGTAAAAAACAATGGAATCTTGAAATTTGCAGTCAAATGGATGGCACTAGAAGAAACCATCCTGAGTGAGGTAACCCAGTCATAAAAAAAGACAAAAACGTCATGTACTCACTCATATATGGATTTTAGACATGGAGCAGGGGATTGCTAGCCTACAATCCCACTGCCAGAGAGTCTGGGAAACAGGGAGGACCCTAAGAGAGAGAGATATGCATGACACCCTGGAGAAGGGAGATGGGAAAGGATCTCCTGAGTGAATTGGGAGCATGGGGGAGGGGAGAGGGAGCAGGGAGAAAGAGGAGGGTGAAGTGGAGGAGAGAGGAGGACATGTTGGAGAAGAAAGAGTTGGGGGGGAAGAATAGAAGAGAGCAGGATGAGAGATACCATAATAGAGGGATTCATTGTAGGTTTGAGGAGAAATCTGGCACTAGTGAGATATCCAGAGATCTACAAGGATGACACCAATTGGCAATCTAAGCAATAGTGGAGAAGGTACCAATAATGAGATTGATGACTACCTTATATGCTATCCTAGAGTCTTCATTCCGTGGCTAATGAAAGCAGAGGCAGACACCCACAGCTAAATACTGAACTGAACCCTTAGAACCTGTTGGGGAAGTCTTATGCTAATAAAGCACTGTCTGGCCAATAGGAATCTAGATAGGTGGGGCTAGGAGTCCAGGAGGACTCTGGGTAGGAGTAACACGAGGAGTCAACATGTAACGCCATTGGGGGTAGGAAGCCTGGAACTATTCTCTGGTAAGAGACATACTTAGATTAACAATTATGGGGTAATTACTTAAAGCAGAGCTAGCCAGTAAGAGACAAACAAGGCCAACAGCTTCATAATGAATATAGCTTCCTGTGTGTTTATTTGGACTGATGCGGATCTAGAACCAGGCTGGCGTGGCAGAGCCCAGGCGCCTGGCAGGGGATAAACCAAAGCGGCTAGCAAAGAAAAAGCTTCTCTTAACAAGAACCCAGTTGCAGAGAGGGAGGAGTGATGAGTAAAGAGGTCAAGACAAGGTGGGTGAACCCCACAGAGGCAGCTGACCTGAACAAGGGGGAGCTCATGGACACCAGACTGATGGATGAGAGGCCAGCATGGGACTGTTCCAGACCCCCTGAATGTGGGTACCAGTGAGGAGGCCTTGGCAAATCTATGGGGCCTTGGGTAGTAGATCAGTATTTATCCCTGGCATATGAATGGACTTTGGGAACCCATTCCACATGAAGGGATGCTCTCTCAGCCTGGACACATGGGGGTGGGCCCTGCCCAGATGATATGACAGACTTTGGAGATTCCCCCAAGGGGGGCCTTACTCTCCCTGGGGACTTTGGGGAGCTGGTAGGGGGTGGGGAGGAGGGGAGGGAGGGGGAGCTGGGATTGACATGTGAAGCAAGCTTGTTTCTAATTTAAATAAAAAATTGGAAATATACATTAATAGAAGAAAAAATTTAAAAAACTAAAAGAAAAAAGAAGAAAGAGAAAAGGAAATACTATAAATGTGACTTAGCCGTATGCTCTAATGTATTCTATGCTGGACTTGCTGGCATATTCTTACGATGTTAGTGCCAATAGGCAGAACGGGTGAGTTCAAGGCCAGTCTGAGCTACACAGAGAATTGGTGTCTCAAAACCTGAACAAATGAAGCACACTGCATGTTTGTTTTAAAGGACTTATCTCTGTAAACAGTTCTGTCTGCACTGCTGGCCCATGACTCACAGATGGAGATTTGCTTCATGGGAGGGCAATGTGAAAATGAAGGATATGCCTCCCCTTGGGGGGAAGAAAACCTCCCTGATAAGAATATTTATCTCATCAGGTTGTTCTGCTTGCACAGCGAGATTTGTTCTAAAGTGTCAGAATGTTTGCCTTCTTCAGACAATGCGCATCTGAGGATCAGAGCAGCAGATGTCAAGTTTACATGAGAGGGGTCCACAATGCTGCTATAGCGGCCAAGCCAGGCCTGAGCTTCCTTATAAAAGTTTGTAAGTATTTCTCTCAGGCTGCTGTGATTTCATTTTCCATTTTCCATTATATCATTTTGTATTTAAATTCATCATAAGCCATTGTGGGCAGAACCTCCCCTTCAGGAAAGTATCTTTCGACGGGCATTGGTGGCGCCTGCCTTTAATCCCAGCACTTGGCAGGCAAATCTGTGTGAGTTCGAGGAAAGCCTGGTCTACTGAGAGAGTTCCAGGACAGCCTCCAAAGCAATACAGAGAAACCCTGTCTCAAAAAACAAACAAACAAACAAACAAACAAACAAAAAACAAAAACAAGAAAGTATCTTTCATCAGTCTGAAAGCTCTATTTTTCTGAAAGCATATTATTTTGCTTTTATTTTTGTTTTCCTTATTTGGTGATTGGTTGGTTAATTGTTTTTTGATGATCTGGATTTTGCTGTGCTGACCAAGCTTGAACTCACAGAGATTTGCTTGCTACTGCCTCCTAAGTACTGGGGTGCCAGGTGTATATCACTAGGCCTGGTAGTCTGAAACTTTTTTAAAGATAAGAATATATATGATAGTCTGTGGTAGTTTCACAAGAATGGCCCCAAAGGCTCAAGTAATTGAATGTTTACTCATCAGGGAGTGGCACTACTTAAGGAGATTGGGAGGTGTGTCCTTAAAGTAGGTGTGGCCTTGTTGGAGAAGTGTGTCACTGGGGTCAGGCTTTGATGTCTCCAAAGCCCAAGCAAGGACCAACGATTCTTTCTGCCTTCTTATCAGAATGTAGAACTGCCAGCTACATCTCCAGTACCATGTCTACACGTGCGCCACCATGCTCCCTGCCATGATGATAGTTGACTAAACCTCCGAATGTAAGCCAGCCTCAATTAAATGTGTTCTTTTATAAGAGCTGCTGTGGTCATGGTGTCTCTTCACAGCAATCTAACACTGACTAAGATGAATTACTACCTTTGTCAACATGCTTCAGTTTGGTCTTTCTCAAACCATTCATTTGTCGATTTATAAATAAGTATGCAGCATAGGAGCTAGAATCAATTTTGTATTTTGCTAAGGCCTCTTCTTAGTGACTTTAATAATTTTTAGATGGTGGGTTTTACCAGGGAATCAGATGTTCTATATTTGAGAGAGCAAAGGCCTGATAAAGAGAAGGTTGTCTAGCCTTTACCACAAGAGCCACTGAAATGCTGCTTGTCTCCAAGATCAAGAAATACATGCACACAATCTATGGGATGAACCAAGTCCTGTGTAGAGCACATCTGTGTCTTTATTTCATAATTTCCTTGTGTTTACTTCTCATAAATAGCTACTATGGGATGAATAATCTTTGTGCTGGGTGGTTTTATGTCATCTTGACATAAGCTAGAGTCATTTTAGAGGATGGAACCTCAACTGAGAAAATGTCTTTACTAGAATGGCCTGTGGTTAAGTCTGCGGTGTATTTTCTTGATTGATGGTTGATGTAGGAAGGTTCAGCCTATTGTTATGATGCCACCTCATCTTATATTTGAAAACCATGAGCCAAAATAAATGTTGAAATGGATGTTAGGAGAGGGGGAACACTTATTCACTGCTGGTCAGAATGCAAACTGGTGTAGCTGGGATAGAAATTAGTGTTTCTCAAAAAGCTAAAAACATCACTACTGTCTCATTTCATAGGGTTATAAAGTACTATGCATGCCACCAGAGAAGAATATTCATCAAAACTCATCGATCTTACCCAGCAGTCAATCTTGAGAACTACTGGCTTTGCAGGGCATGCCCACTGGGGCAGTAGTGGCACAAACATCACAGGCATAACTAACTGCTTTTTGGTTGGATTTAATTGCAAAGCCACAAGACCAAACCCATACCTGGCACCATTATTGGGACAAAGAACCTATAACTAAATAAATCATAAGTCCTGGTGTCGGGGCGGGGCGAACCTACTACTATTATTCTGTTAAATGGACATAGCATTAAACCATTTCCTATTGACTTATCATTGTACCCATAGATAATGCATTTCTCAATCTTTATCAGAGAAGCCTCTATTTGTAGTAGATGATGACTTACAACTGACCAAGTTTTAGAGAATAAGATACTAGAGAATTCTCAGCTCTAAGGGCAACATATATGTCATATCTCTCCTTCCCGTGCTCAGAGAAGTGGTCGTGAAAAGAGTGTAAGAGCCAGGGGTTGTGGAAAACTACAAGAAAAGTGTCATAGCAAGGCATTGTAGGAGAGTTGAACATAAGAACTCACAGCTGTTGCAGCAGTATGCACAAAACCTGTGAAAGTGAAAGCTAGATTAAATCCCATCACGGGGACTGGATCTGGGTGTACAGTTACACCCCTAGATGTGGAGCTGTTGATAACTGTTAACTGCGCGGAGGAGAGACAGTTTTTCTAAGAGTGTAGCCCCTATTAAGCTGACAGCCACACTTCAGTGGAAGACCACAGGACTAAGACTTGAGCATTATGCATTGGTCTTGAAGGGTTAAAAAAAGAAAACAAGAACACAAAGTTGAGTGGGTAGAGAGTGATGGCTGGATGTGGGAAGGGCTGGAAGAGGGATGAATACAGCTAAAACTCTCAAGGAACTAATGAAAGCTTTAAATAAGAATGTACATCTGTGATGACTACTAAGGAAGGTCTTGATGATTAGTATAAACACAACTATATAGACTTAGAATGCAGGTGGATGAATAAAATGTAACTTATACATTCCCTCATGTTAATGACTAGCAAGGATAATAGATTGGATAGTGTCTTCCAAGAGTTCATGCCAGTGTGAAACTGTGACCTAGCTCGTAAGTAGTGTCTTTGTAGATATAATACAGTTAAGATAAAGCTCACATTTGTTAGAAGGAGCCCTGATATGGTTTCATTGTAAAATGCCCCTAACATCTTATATTTGAAAACAGTGAGCCAAAATAAATAATTTCTTCCCCCAAACAAGTAAGAAAACAAAGCAACAAAATACCCTAGTATACTGCATAACTATATTCCATGTGTAAATAATTCTGCAGGAAGTTCTTTGATTTATTATTTATAATATGGCAAAGGAATTGAAAAGTCTTGTGTTATATAACTTTCTTTCATTAGAAACTCACACAATACATTTTGAGGTCTTTTGTAACTCAGGGTGATGACTTCAAGATTTTAAGGTACAAAAAATACAATTGCTTGTAACATGTAATCTTTGGTGAGAATATTTAAATTTGTTAAATTAGCCACCTACAACTTATATTTAGATTTTTTTTGTCATGGGGCAATTGGGGCAGCTCCATATGGTATAATATAATTTATTTACTTCTCATGAATATGTATAAAACACCCACAAATGTGGTCTCATTTCTTAAGCAGAAGGATGGTTAAGGCTGTGCTAATTTAGTATTCGATGCAGTCCAATGCATGCAGTTAGTGGCAAAATAGACCTGATAAAAACACTTACTTTCTTATTGATATAATAGGGGTCCAGGTCCTCCAGGGGCTCTGACACCATCTCTGGAGGAATGTCTCCATAGATAAATGGAAGGTTCTTCCCAGCTTCCAAGTCACTGTTTGGCTTTGGGCCGTTTTCGTCATCATCTTTTTTGTCTGGCTTAGGATTCTTAGCCTTTTCTTCTGCAATGCGTCTTTCAATAGCTGCAAGAGATTCTCTGGTGAAGAAGTTGAAGCTGTCAGGTCCTGGTGGTACAAGCACTGTTTGCTCCATCTTGTCATCCTGTACATTTTAATTACTATTTACTCTTCATGTGAGATTCCTAAGGAGGGAGGAACCAAAGGCATCAAGATTAAAAGTTGTTAATATCTGTAAGGGCTTATCTAAAAGTAAAGCCAGAAGGTCCTGGATAGATATTCTACCTACACTAAGAGACCATGGATTACAGCCCAGACTATTATACCCGGCAAAGCTCTCAATCACTATAGACGGAGAAAACAAGATATTCCATGGCAAAACTAGATTCAAGCAATATGTGTCCACTAACCCAGCCCTACAGAAAATTTTGGAAGGAAAACTCCAACCCAAGGAAGCTAACTACAAGCAGAAAAACATAGGCATTAGAGAATCCCTGTCTACCAACAGCCAAAAGAACAAAGGGGTGAAATTCCACACATAATTCCACCACCAACAACCATTGCAAATCGAAGAAGGATGAGCAATCAATGGTCATTAATATCCCTCAATATTAATGGTCTTAACTCACCCATAAAAAGACACAGACTAGCAGAATGGATTCGAAGACAGAACCCTTCCTTCTGCTGCATACAAGAAACACACCTCACCCTCAAAGACAGACATTACCTGAGAGTTAAAGGTTGGGAAAAATTTTTTCAATCAAATGGACCCAAGAAACAAGCAGGGGTAGCAATCCTAATATCTAACAAACTGGACTTTAAAATAAAATCAATCAAAAGAGATGAAGGAGGTCATTACATACTCATCACAGGTGAAACCCACCAAGATGAAGTGTCTATCCTGAACATCTATGCCCCCAATACAAAGGCATCCACATTCGTTAAAGAAACATTATTAGAACTTAAATCTCATCTAAAGCCCCACACAGTTATAGTGGGAGATTTCAACACACCACTCTCACCACTAGACAGGAATACCAGACAGAAACTCAACAAAGAAGCAAAGGGTCTAATAGAAGTAATGACCCAACTGGGATTAACAGATATCTATAGAACATTTCATCCACATAAAAAAGAATATACCTTCTTCTCACCACCACATGGAACCTTCTCAAAAATCGACCACATACTTGGCAACATATCAAACCTCAGCAGCTACAAAAAAATTGGAATAACTCATGCATCTTATCAGACCACCATGCTTTAAAATTAGAATTCAACAACAACACAAATTGCAGAAAACCTACAAACTCATGGAAATTGAATAATGCTCAACTGCACCATCTCTGGGTCAAAGAGGAAATTAAAAAAAAGAAATTAAAGACTTCCTCGAATTCAATGAGAATGAAGACACAACATACCCAAACCTATGGGACACTTTGAAAGCAGTGCTACGGGGGAAGTTCATAGCACTAAGTGCTCACACGAAGAAACAGGAGAACAGTTATACCAGAGAATTAACATCACAGCTGAAAGCTCTAGAACACAAAGAAGCAAACTCCCCCCAGGAGGAGTAGACGTCAGGAAATAATCAAATTGAGGGCTGAAATCAATAAAGTAAAAACCAGGAAAACAATACAAAGAATCAATGCAACGAAGAGTTGGTTCTTTGAGAAAATCAACAAGATAGACAAACCTTTGTCTAAACTTACCAAACAGCAGAGAGTGAACACGCAAATTAACAAAATCAGAAATGAAAAGGGGGACATAACAACAGACTCTGAGGAAATCCAGAGAATCATTAGGTCATACTTTGAAAACCTGTACTCCACAAAATTCGAAAATTTAAAGGAAATGGATGACTTCCTGGATAGCTATCACTTGCCAAAACTAAATCAAGAACAGATAAGCAATTTAAATAGACCTATAACCCCTATGGAAATAGAAGCAGTCATCAAAAGTCTCCCAACCAAAAAAAGTCCAGGTCCAGATGGCCTCAGTGCAGAATTCTACCAGAAATTCAAAGAACAGCTTATACCAATTCTTCTCAAAGTGTTCCACACAATAGAAGCAGAAGGGTCTTTGCCAAACTCTTTCTATGAGGCTTCAATAACCTTGATCCCCAAGCCACACAAAGATACAACTAAGAAAGAGAACTTCAGACCAATATCCCTCATGAACATTGATGCAAAAATACTCAATAAAATACTGGCAAATCGGATCCAAGAACACATCAAAACAATCATTCACCACGATCAAGTAGGTTTCATCCCAGGGATGCAGGGATGGTTCAACATTAGAAAATCCATCAACGTAATCCACCATATAAACAAGCTGAAAAACAAAAATCACACGATCATCTCACTAGATGCTGAAAAAGCCTTTGACAAAATCCAACACCCCTTCATGATAAAGGTCTTGGAGAGATCTGGGATAACAGGGACATACTTAAACATAATAAAAGCTATATACAGTAAACCAACAGCCAACATCAAACTAAATGGACAGAAACTCAACGCAATTCCTCTAAAATCAGGAACAAAACAAGGCTGTCCACTCTCTCCATACCTTTTCAACATGGTACTTGAAGTTCTAGCTATTGCCATACGACAACAAAGGGGGATCAAGAGGATACAAATTGGGAAGGAAGAGGTCAAACTTTCACTGTTTGCAGACGATATGATAGTTTACATCAATGACCCAAAGAACTCTACCAGGGAACCCTTATAGCTGATTAACATCTTCAGCAAAGTGGCAGGCTACAAGATCAACTCAAGAAAATCAGTAGCCCTACTATATACAGATGATAAAAGGGCTGAAAAAGAAATCAGAAAAACATCACCCTTTACAATTGCCACAAACAACATAAAATACCTTGGGGTAACGCTAACCAAACAAGTGAAAGACCATTATCGTAAGAACTTTGAATATTTAAAGAAAGAAATTAAAGAAGCCCTCAGAAAATGGAAAGATCTCCCATGCTCTTGGATAGGTAGGATCAACTTAGTAAAAATGGCAATCCTGCCAAAAGCAATCTACAGATTCAATGCCATCCCCATTATTTGTCTCCTCTATATTTTCCCAGGGAGATAATATGTATATGCTATATGAGTCAGTATGTGTATTTTCATATGCATTGTTTAAGCTCTATATACAGATAATAGCATGATAATATGCATTCAATTTCAGTTTCATTTATTTTATTTTCATTGGCTTATAATAGTTTTATGTAGCTTCTAAGAATATTGTGTGTAACACTTTTGTTGTTGTTAGGATTTCGTTTGTTTGTTTGAGACAGGGTTTCTCTTTGTAATAGCCCTAGCTATCCTGGAACTCACTTTGTAGACACAGGCTGGCTTCAACCTAACAGAAATCTGCCTGCCTCTGCCTGCTGAGTGCTGGGATTAAAGTCCTGTTCCTTTGTGTCTGGCTTGTGTGTAACTCTTCATGACATTTTTCTGGCTTGTGTGTAACTCTTCATGACATTTTTCATGACAAATTGTGTTTGATTCTCCTACCCTCTGATGCTTATCCCATCTTCCAGTCCTGTACCTGTAGTATCTTTCTGTCCCCACTCTTCATCCTTCCATTTTCACTGGGCATTTGTGCAGCAGAATTTCCCCATCCCTTAAAGTTTCTTTATCTCTTCTCTTCTCATGGAATCCTTTCTAGTTTATTGGCCTCTACCCACATTTACTGCCACCTAAGTCATGCATATTAGCAGTTAAAAGCTGGGATGTACATATGAAAGGGAAAATGCAGCATATATATATATGTATATTTCTGAGGCAGTTTTATTTCATTTAACATAATGTTTCCCAGTGCCTTCCATTTTTATGCAGATTTCATAATTTTACTTCTTGAGCTAGGCAAATCACTCAACATTAATGCATCGGACAAACAGATGTATGATGTTGCTATCAGCACAATGTGACCTTCTTGTTTACCGTAAACTTTTTATAAGTCAAGTATACTTTAAAATAATGATAAAGAGGCATAGTACATAAAATCCATAAATAGCGACAGAGTTGCTGTTATCATCATAAACTGTTACCATATAAACTTAACTGAAAGGCTGCCACACAATATAGGACTGGCAGCAGCAGAGGTCTGTTGACACCACCGTCACCATAAAAACTGAGTTTAGGAAAGTTACATGAATAAGGATTAGAGCTTCTCTGCATGGGGCCAGCATTGTATTGTCATCTGTCCTTGATCTAGGTACCACCGTGTAGTGCCTGACAATCCTGCCGAGTGTATATTTTGCTTCTCTAATTTTTACTGAGAACAAATATGAGAGTACACGAAGGCATCTGCTTTCCTCCCATTTGCATTTAATCTGGGGTCTTTGTCCATTCATTTAGCCTCATTTTTGCTGTTTCATAGCTGTAGCAGTTTCTTTTGTATGCATATATTTAGATTTTGCATAAAGGCATATTTTGAGTGAATGGTTTTGTGTGTGTGTGTGTGTGTGTGTGTGTGTGTGTGTGTGAACAGTTTGCCATTCAGAAAGGGTGCAACAACAGTGTTCATTTTCCATAAAATTGTGTGGATAGAATGGAAGTGGCTACCTCAGACTTTCCTATCCAGCATAAATGAGACATCTTAGAGAAGCCCTGTAAGAAAAACTGCTGATCCATTTATTGTGGGTGACAACTGATATAGTTATTCATTATCTGTGTTTCTTGACTATACTATACTATAGTCAAGAAACAAGGGAAGAAATCATGTATCTGCAATGTCTTCTAAAATGGCTTAGTATTTATGTTGAGAATCAGCTAGACTCTTGCTAAAATGATAGTCAACTCCTGCAAGTCCTACCATTATTCTGAGGACATCAGGCATCTATATGGCACACATCATGATGGTATGTTTTGGTTCACTTTGCAAAAACTTCCTCTGCTAAAATAGTAAATCCAGGTAAAATATTATTCTTACTGTTATAATCCCACAAAAGTAACTAATATTATTACTGTAATTCTTCTTTGAGTGCATGAAATGTGTGTGACTTGTGTCAGGGCATGCAATTGGAGGTCTGAGAACAACTTTGAGGAGTTGGTTCTCTTTTTCTACCTTTATGTGAAGTCCTGGGATTAAACTCTGGTCACCAGGCTGTACAACAAGCGTCTTTACTCACCAAACCATTTCCCGAGATCACTCAACTACTAACTGCTTCTATAAGATTGTTGTATATTTAGTACATTCTTGAATCACAAACAAAAGTAAAGAAAAAAAAACATTTTTTTCATGTTGAAACAAGGCTGTCTCTAATAGTCCTGGTTGTCCTGGAATTCATTATATAGACCAGGCTTGCCTTGAACTCACAGTGGCTTTCCTCTGTCTCCAGAGTGCTGAAATTAAAGGTGTACACCACTGCACACAACCTCAAAAGATGTTTTGACAGAATAAGATACTGATATGTTTCTGGATCAAGAGACTTAATCATTAGGAAATCCATTATATAATTTTAAGAACTATGAATTTGCATGAGTTCTGCTTTTATATGTATATGTGAGTATATATGCATTTCTCTCTATTATTTCTATAATGTGATCTTTATTATCTTGGAATTTCAGTTTGAAGTTAATGCTCTTTTGATCCTTGAAAGAATCTTAAAGTATCACAAATATGATGTCAGATATTCCAGTGCTGGGGAGAGAATCATATGGGTCAGCAATGACAGTCTTCTGGTTTGGGAAGGAAATTGCAATGTCATAGACAGGTGACACAGTCTAACAGGGAATACCAGAAGACTGGATCCAGGGCAGAGAAGACGCTAAACTTACCAGTCTTGCTGATACACTAAACACACAGAGAGACCAAGATAGATTTAATCAGATGAAATGGCATTTCTTGGTATTGTTGTGGCTATGCCAAAATATTCACTTAGTTGGAGGAGAATTATTCATCTGAGTATATTGCAATGTAACCTGCAGACCTTCCCAACCAGTGGAAGTCTTGATCCTCTTGCCCCTGTGTAGTTTTGAGTAATAGACTTTCCTTGGCTGGTATAATGAGATATGCAGACGCCATTCAAGCAGAGGCTTTCACTGAGCCATTGTGTGTCCCCACAGCCTTGTGTTCTTGTTCCTTTGCTCTGAGAATGGCATGTCTCAAAGGGGTGAATATGGTGATATGAAAGAAAATAGTCCCCAATGGGAGAGGCACTATTAGGAGATATGGCCTTGTTGGAGGAAGTATGTCACTGTTGAGCTGAGCTTTGAGGTCTTTTACTCAAGATTCACTCAGTGTGACTGTCAACTCCATGCCACCCCTGAGTCAAGATGTAGGACTCAGCTCCATTATCACATCTGCCTGCACACTGCCATGATGATAATGAACTGAATCCCTGAAACTGTAAAATGAGCCACTCTGATTAAATGTTTTCTTTATAAGAATTACTGTGGTCATGGTATGTCTTCACAGCAATATAAACTTAACTATGGAATAGGTACTAGTGAATGGGGTATTGCTGTGATAGGCCTGGACATGCTTTTGTTTGAAGTGATATAAGCTTTGTTATTTTGGGTTAGGAAAGCAGTAGAATGTTTTAAGCACTGCTTAATGGGCCATGCTAGTAGGAGCATGGAAGACAATATTGCTGATAATGATTTGAAATGTAGAGAGCTGGCTCGAGAGGTTTCAGAGAAGAATTTTAATATTTCACCTAGAAATCCTTCTTGTAATATTTTGGTGAAGGAATTAGCTGCCTTTTGCCCTTGTCTGAAGAATCTACCTGAGGTTAAAATGAAGAGTTTTGGATTAATTCTGTAGGGAGAAGAAATCTTAAAACAGCTTACTGTAGACTCTGTTGTGTGGCTATTAGTGGTAACTCTAATGAAGATTTATAATTAAAAAGAGCAAGCAGAGCAGAGAAATTACAAAAAGTACATTTTGAGGGGAAAAAGAGCACCAGGAAATGGCAGATGAGAAACTGTACCACCGAACCACCCATACATATCAGGAAATGGAGTGAAGCTAAATCCTCTGTTCAAGAAGATAAATAGATTAAGAAATGGAAGACAGGGAGTGGTGACTTTGGGCAAGATCCCACCCAGCAGCTTAGTTTCCAATTTGTGAAAAGGAACTTAAGAAAAGCTTAGATCCGGTTGTGGTAGAGCACACCTTTAATCCCAGTACTGGGAAGACAGAGGCTGGGTGATCTCTGGGTTTGAGGTCAATTTAGTCTACAGAGCAAGTTTCAGGACAGCCAAGCTTAGGCAATAAAAGACAGGAAGTTGGTGAAGATGTAATTGAATGAGGGGGCTATTGCCCAGCCCCAGCAAGCAGCAGAACTTGGCAGCTTTGGCCTCATGGTTCTGGCTTTAGAGTTAAGGATAGAAGAAATGGGTTATAGAATTTTTCCTGCATGCCTAAAGAAAGCCTCTGAAGCCAGGCATGTGCCAGGGATGTCCCTGAATGGAGGCCTAGTATAGAGGCCATTGTACGATGTGAAGTGAAGGCTTGATTGCCTTGGAGAACCTAAGAAGTTAGAGGTGCTAGAATGGGATACCTGCCAAGGAAAACTGATAACAGGGAGTGAAACCAGTCCAAGAGAAAGAGTGTGTTGCAGTCAGTAAAACTGAAGGGACATCAGACATGGAGATGAAAAGTTTGGAGTTTGCCCAACTGGTTTTCAATCTTGCTTTGGCTAATGTTTCCTCATTGTGCTCCTTTCCTTATGTTCTGCAATGGGACTGCATATCCTGTGGCATTATATGTTGAAAGTATGTGATTTGCTTTTCATTTTGATTTCACAGGTAATTACAGTTAAGAGATTGCATGAACCTCAGGACAAAGTGAACTTTGGACTTTTAAACATTGTTAAGACTGTGATAGATTATGGGGACTTTTGAAGCTAGACTATGTATTTTGCATTGTGATATGGGTACAAGCCTTTGGGAGCCAGGGAGTAGAATGTGGTAGTTTGAAAGAAAATGGTTCCCAAAGTGAGCGACACTATTAGGAAGTATGGCCTTATTGGAGGAAGTATGTCACTGTGGGGGTGGGCTTTGTGGTCTTTTTCTCAAGATTCACGCAGTGTGACAGTTAGTTGACTTTCTGCTGCCTTCTGCTCAAGATGTAGCACTCTTAGCTCCAGTACCACATCTGCCTACACACCTCCATGTTCCCCATCATGATGATATTGGACTGAACCTCTGAAGTTATAAGTGAGCCATTACAATAAAATGTTTTGTTTAAGAGTTGCTGTGGTTCAGACCTTAAAAAAACAATATTCAACTTCCTATGGAAAAACAAAAACCCAGAACACTATTATATATATATATATATATATATATATATATATATATGAATCATCTGGGGGCCTTACCACCTTACCACCTTACCATCCTGGACTTCAAGCTCTACTATAGAGCTATAGCAATGAAAACATCTTGGTATATCCTGGACTTCAAGCTCTACTATAGAGCTATAGTAATGAAACAGACAGGTGGACCAATGGAATTGAATCAAAGACCCCAATATCAACCCACACACCCGTGAACATCTAATTTTTCACAAAGATGCTAAAAATATAAAATGAAAATAAGAAAATATATTCAACAAATGGTGCTGATATAACTGGATGCCAACATGTAGAAGAATGCAAATAGATCCATATCTATCACCATGCACAAAACTCAAGTCCAAGCGAATCAAAGGCCTTAAAATAAATCCATCAACACTGAACCTCATAGGAGACAAAGTGGGAAATACATTTGAATGCATAGGCACAGGAGATCTCTTCCTAACTAGAACACCAGTAGCACAGACTCTGGGAGGAACAATTAATAAATGGGACCTCCTGAAACTGAAAAGTTTCTGTAAAGCAAAGAACACAATGAATAACACAAAACGGCTCCCTACAGAATGGGAAAAGATCTTCACCAACCCCACATCTGACAGAGGACTGATCTCCAAAATATACAAAGAACTCAAGAAACTAGAAAGCAAACTACTAAATAGTCCAATAAAAAATGGGGTAAAGATCTAAACAGAGAATTCTCAACAGAACAATCTCAAATGGCAGAAAGACACAAGGAAATGCCCAACATCCTTAGTCATCAGAGAAATGCAAATCAAAACCACTCTGAAATTCTATCTTACACCAATCAGAATGACTAAGGTTAAACACACCAATGAGAGCTAATTATGGGGAGGACGTGGAGAAAGGGGAACATTGCTGGTGGGAGTGCAAACTTGCACAGCCACTGTGGAAATCAGTTTGGCAACTTCTCAGAAAATTATGGATCAACCCACCTCAAGACCCTGCAATACCAATGTTGGGCATATACCTGAAGGAGGCACTTTCACACCACAAGGACATTTGCTCAAATATGTTCATAGCAACATTATTTGTAATAGCCATATCTTGGAAAAAACCTAAATGCCCCTCAGTTGAAGAATGAATGAAGAAAATGTGGTATATGTACACAATGGAGTACCACTCAGAGGTAAGAAACAATGCCATCCTAAAATTTGCAGGCAAAATGACAGAACTAGTAAAAACCATGCTAAGTGAGGTAACCCAAAACCAGAAAGACAAATACAGTATGTACTCACTCATGATTGGATACCAGAAATAAAGCAAAAGATATCCAGCCTACAATCCATAACACCAGAGAAGCTTTAACCCTCTTCCAGAAATGGAGGGAAGCAGATGCAGAAATCCACAACTAACTAATGGACCAAGCTCCCAGAGTACAATCAAAGTGAGGGAGGAGTAAGTGACTCCAGCTTCAGGTGAGATTGGGTGTCCGGCTGGGATCCCCTGCCGGACACCCATCCCCTGGATCTTCCGTGCCGCTCCTGGCATCCAGAAGACCTGCCCACACAGGAAAGACATCAGCTCTTCCCAGGCCCAAACCCCAGCAAGTCCAGCTTCAGGAAAGACATCAGCTCTTCCAAGCCCCAAACCCCAGCGAGTCCGGCTTCAGAAGACCCGCCCACACAGGAAAGACATCAGCTCTTCCAAGCCCCAAACCCCAGCTAGTCTAGCTTCAGGAAAGACATCACCTTTCCAAGCCCCAAACCCCAGCTAGTCCAGCTTCAGCTTCAGGAAGGAAGGAGACCAGTGGAGACGGAAAGACCCCACCAGCATCCACTGGAAGAAGAGATGGGAAGAAGACAGAATAAGAGCTCACTCAGCAATAGAAAGGCCAACATGGCCCCACCAGAATCTAGGGATCCAACACCAGCAAGACCTGAAAAGGACTACATAGACGAAGGAGAGGAGACAGACCTTAAAATTTATTTCATGAAGATGATGGAGACCCTCAAAGAAGAAACAAGGAAATCCCTTAAAGAAATTGAAGAAAAAACAAACAAAAAATCCATGAAATGGGGGAAAAATTCAAGAAATAAACAAATCTCAGGTGTTGAAGACTCATTAGAGGATATAGAGTCGGCAACCAAAGAAAATCTCAAAACCAACAAATCCTTAACACAAAATATCCAGGAAATATGGGACACCATGAAGAAACCAAACCTGAGAATAATAGGTATAGAAGAAGGCGAAGAAATACAACTCAAAGGTACAGAAAACATATTCAACAAAATCATGGAAGAAAACTTCCCTAACCTAAAGAAAGATATGTCTATGAAAATACAAGAATCTTACAGAACACCAAATAGGCTGGACCAGAAAAAGAAGTCATCTTGCCATATAATAATCAAAACATCAAACCTACAGACTAAAGAAAAAATATTAAGAGCAGCTAAAGAAAAAGGCCAAGTAACATACAAAGGCAGACCTATCCGAATTACACCTGACTTCTCAATCGAAATGATGAAAGCCAGAAGATCATGGGCAGATGTCCTACAAATGCTAAGGGAACAAGGATGCCAGCCCAGACTAATATATCCAGCAAAGCTCTCAATTACTGTAGATGGAGAAAACAAAATATTCCATGACAAAGCCAGATTTAAACAATACGTATCCATGAATCCAGCCCTACAGAAAGTGCTAGAAGGAAAACCTAGATCCAAGGAAGATAACTACATTCACAAAGACACAGGCAAGATATAATCTCACTCTACAAAACACCAAAAGAAAAAGGGAGGAGAAACTACACAAAATAACTTCACTAACAATAAATCAAGCACAAACAAGAATCATCAATCAATGGTCATTACTATCCCTCAATGTCAACGGCCTCAACTTGCCTATAAAAAGACACAGACTAGGAGAATGGATAGGAAGACAGAACCCTTCCTTCTGCTGCATACAAGAAACACATCTCAACATCAAAGACAGACGTTACCTTAGAGTAAAGGGTTGGGAAAAGATCTTCCAATCAAATGGTCCCAAGAAACAAGCGGGTGTAGCAATCCTAATATCTAACAAACTAGACTTCATATTAAAATCAATCAAAAGACATGAAGAAGGACACTTCATATTCATCAAAGGAAAAGTACATCAAGATGAAGTCTCAATTTTAAACATCTATGCCCCAAATACAAAGGCACCTACATTCGTGAAAGAAACACTACTAAAGCTCAAAATGCACATAAAATCTCACACACTAATAGTAGGAGACTTCAACACTCTGCTCTCACCACTAGACAGGACCTTCAGACAGAAACTTAACAAAGAAACAAAAGAACTAATAGAAGTTATGACCCAACTGGGTTTAACAGACATCTATAGAACATTCCACCCAAATACAAAGGGATATACCTTCTTCTCGGCACCACATGGAACCTTCTCTAAAATTGACCACATAATAGGAAACATTGCTAATCTTCACAGATACAAAAAAATTGGAATAACCCCCTATATCTTACCAGACCACCATGCATTAAAATTAGAATTCAACAATAACACAAATCGCAGAAACCCTACAAACTCATGGAGATTGAACAATGCACAATTGCACCATCCCTGGTTAAAGGAAGAAATAAAAAAAAGAAATTAAAGACTTCCTGGATTTCAATGAGAATGAAGACACAACATACACAAACTTATGGGACACTTTGAAAGCAGTGCTGAGAGGAAAGTTTATAGCACTAAGTGCCCAAATGAAAAAACTGGAGAACAGTCATACTAGAGAATTAATAGCACAGCTGAATGTTCTAGAACAAAAAGAAGCAAACTCACCCAGGAAGAGCAGACGCCAGGAAATAATCAAATTGAGGGAGGAAATCAATCAAGTAGAAACCAGGAAAACACTGAGAAGAATCAATGAAACAAAGAGTTGGTTCTTTGAGAAAATCAACAAAATAGACAAACCTCTGTCCAAACTAACCAAAAGACAGAGAGAGAGCATGCTGATTAACAAAATCAGGAATGAAAACGGGGACATAACAACGGACTCTGAGGAAATCCAGATAATCATCAGGGCATACTTTGAAAATCTGTACTCCACAAAATTTGAAAATATAAAGGAAATGGATAATTTCCTGGATATATATCACTTGCCAAAACTAAATCAAGAACAGATAAACAATCTAAACAGACCTATAACCCCTAATGAAATAGAAGCAGTCATCAAAATTCTCCCAAACAAAAAAAGCCCAGGCCCAGATGGCTTTAGTGCGGAATTCTACCAGAAATTCAAAGAAGAGCTAATTCCAATACTCCTCAAAGTATTCCACAAAATAGAAGCAGGAAGCTCACTGCCAAACTCTTTTTACGAGGCTACAATTACCTTGATACCCAAGCCACACAAAGACACAACTAAGAAAGAGAACTATAGACCAATTTCCCTCATGAACATCGATGCAAAAATACTCAATAAAATACTCGCAAACCGGATTCAAGAATACATCAGAAAAATCATCCACCATGATCAAGTAGGTTTCATCCCAGGGATGCAGGGATGGTTCAACATTAGAAAATCTATCAATGTAATCCACCATATAAACAAACTGCGAAAGAAAAACCACATGATCATCTCACTAGATGTTGAAAAAGCCTTTGACAAAATCCAGCACCCCTTCATGATAAAGGTCCTAGAGAGATCAGGGATAACAGGAACATACCTGAATATAATAAAAGCAATATACAGTAAACCAACAGCTAACATCAAACTAAATGGAGAGAAACTCAAAGCAATTCCTCTAAAATCAGGAACAAGACAAGGCTGTCCACTCTCTCCATATCTCTTCAATATTGTACTTGAAGTTCTAGCTACAGCAATAAGACAACAAAAGGAGATAAAGGGGATACAAATAGGGAAAGAAGAAGTCAAACTTTCACTATTTGCAGATGATATGATAGTTTACATACGTGGCCCAAAAAACTCCGCAAGGTTACTCCTAGAGCTGATAAACACCTTTAGCAATGTGGCAGGATACAAGGTAAACTCAAAAAAAATCAGTGGCCCTATTATATACAGATGATGAAGTGACTGAGAAAGAAATCAGAGAAACATCACCCTTTACAATAGCCAAAAACAACATCAAATATCTGGGGATAATGTTAACCAAGGAAGTGAAAGACCTGTATATCAAGAACTTTGTGTCTTTAAAGAAAGAAATCAAAGAGAATACCAGAAAATGGAAAGATCTCCCATGCTCTTGGATTGGTAGGATCAACATAATAAAAATGGCAATCTTGCCAAAAGGAGTCTACAGATTCAATGCAATCCCTATCAAAATTCCTTCACAATTCTTCAAGGACCTGGAAAAAACATTAATCAACTTTATATGGAAAAACAAAAGGCCCAGGATAGCCAAAACAACCCTATACAATAAAGGAACTTCAGGAGGCATCACCATACCTGACTTCAAGCTCTATTATAGAGCTATAGTCCTGAAAACAGCTTGGTATTGGCACAAAAATAGGCAGGTAGACCAATGGAACCGAATTGAAAACCCTAATTTTAACCCACATACCTATGAACACTTGATTTTTGACAAAGAAGCTAAAACTGTACAATGGAAAAAAAGAAAGCATCTTCAACAAATGGTGCTGGCATAACTGGGTACTGGAATGCAGAAGACTGCAGATAAATCCATGTTTATCGCCTTGTACAAAACTTAAGTCCAAATGGATCAAAGATCTCAACATAAATCCAGCCACACTGAAACTTTTAGAAGAGAAAGTGGGAGATACTCTTCAACGAGTTGGTACAGGAGACCACTTCCTAAACATAACACCAGTGGCGCAAACACTGAGATCGACAATTAACAAATGGGACCTCCTGAAACTAAAAAACTTCTGTAAGGCAAAGGACACAGTCAGCAAAACAAAAAGGCAGGCCACAGAATGGGAAAAGATATTCACTAACCCCACATCTGACAGAGGGCTAATCTCCAAAATTTACAAAGAACTCAAGAAACAAGTCTCCAAAACACCAAAGGATCCAATTAAAAGGTGGGTTACAGATCTAAATAGAGAATTCTCAACAGAGGAAGCTAAAATGGCCAAGAGACACTTAAGAAAATGCTCAACATCCTTAGCCATCAGGGAAATGCAAATCAAAACAACTCTGAGATACCATCTTACTCCTGTCAGAATGGCTAAAATCAAAAACACTGAAGACAATTTATGCTGAAGAGGATGTGGAGAGAGGGGGACTCTACTCCACTGCTGGTGGGAGTGCCAACTCTTACAGCCTCTTTGGAAATCAGTGTGGAGATTACTCAGGAAAATGGGAATTAATCTACCGCAGGCCCCGGAATTGCACTCTTGGGCATATATCCAAATGAGGCAAATTCATACAACAAGGGCATCTGCTCCACTATGTTCATAGCAGCATTATTTGTAATAGCCAGAACCTGGAAGCAACCTAGATGCCCCTCAACTGAAGAGTGGGTGGAGAAAATGTGGTACATTTACACAATGGAGTATTACTCAGCAGAAAAAACAATGGAATCTTGAAATTCTCAGGTAAATGGATGGCACTGGAGGAAGCCATCCTGAGTGAGGTAACCCAGTCGCAAAAAGACAAACATGGTATGTACTCACTCATACATGGTTTCTAGTCATGGATCAGAATAGTGCCAGTCTGCACTTCCACTGATAGAGAGTCTGGGAAACAGGAAAGAACCTAAAAGATATGCATATATGCATAGTACCCAAGAGAAGAGGATTGAGACAAGATCCTCTGAATGGATGGGGAACACGGTGAGGGGTGAGGGGGAGTGGGAGCTGGGAAGAAGAGAGGGGGAGAAGAGAAAGAGAGAGTAGGTCATGGGCGAACAGGAAGTTGAGTGGGTGGGGGTAGAATAGGGGGATGAGGGAATCATAGGTTAGAAGACAGATCAGGCGCCAGAGTTACCTCTAGTGATCTAAAGGGATAACACCAATTGGCAAGCTAAGCAATAGTGGAGAGACCACCTCGAATGCCCATTCCTGATAATGAACTTGATGTCTATAACCATCTGGGAGCTTTCATCCAGTGACTGATGGAAGCAGAGGCAAACACACAGTTAAACACTGAACTGAACCCAAGGAACCCTGTGGCAGAGAGAGAGGAGTGATGAGCAAATTGGCAAAGAATGGGCTGGCAAAACCAGCAGAGACAGCTGATCTGAACAGGGGAGAGCTCTTGGACTCCAGACTGACAGCGGGGAGGCTAACATGGGAGTGATTTGGACCCCCCCCCAAATGTGAGTGTCAGTGAGAAGGCCTGGGCAACCTATGGGGACTTGAGCAGTGGATCAGTGTCTATCCCTGGAATACAAACAGTCATCGTGTGCCCATAGCACAAAGAGGGATGCTCTCTCAGCCTGGACTCTTAGGGGAATGCCTGGACCCTACCCAGAGTGAAATGACAGACTCTAGATATCCCCTATGTGGAAGGAATTGGCAATAGGGTGGGAGGCTGGGGGGGGAAGGGGAGTGCGGGAGGAGGGGAGGGAGAGGGAACTGGGATTGACATGTAAAACAAGCTATTTAAAATTAAAATAAAAATGATATAAAAAAGTGAGGGAGGAGTGAAAATATGAACAAAGGAGTCAAGGCCATGATGGGTAAACCCACAGAAACATCTGACCCAAGCTAGTGAGATATCGCTGAGTCAGGTCTAACAACTGGGGAATCTGTATAAGACCAAACTAGACTCCCTTAATATAGGTAATAATGGTGTGACTATGAAAATATATGAGGCCACTGCCAGTTCATCCAAGGCATAACACTAATGTACAAACAGACTTAGTAGAGCCCATTCTGTATGGAGAGATACCATGCCCAGCCTAGACACAGGGGTATGGGGGTGGAGAGGTGTCTTTGTCCTTCCTTTATGAGATGATGGGACAGACTTAGTAGACTTCCTAAAGGAGGCCTTACCCTCTCTGTGTAGCAGAATGGAGCAGGGAGGAGTGGAGGGAGTGGGAGAAAAGGAGGGAGGGGGAACTGGGATTGGAATGTAAAAAATAAAATAAATAAAGTTAGTGGGAAAAAAAAGAGTTGCTATGGTTATGGTGGTTCTTCACACCAATAGAAGCCCTAACAAAGACTAGGTATTTCTTCCTTAACATGGATCCTGAAAGAAGAAGACGCATTGACTGGAGGTCAGGAGGTATCACATAGGCTTTAGCAAGTCTGAAAGTACTGCTTATCAATGACATTTGACACAGCGTTCTTACTAATGTGCAGGTGTATACCACTGACCAAAAACTAGACTGCTAAAAGGATTTAATCAGTCTGGAATATTTGTGTCTCAGGCACAAATGTTGTCTGTGATTGAGATCACCTGCATTATAAAAAGCTCCATCTATAGTCCTGCGTGAAGAATACCATCATTGGGCAATTACGGAAATCAGTACAAAGACATTCCATAAACTGGAATTCAGGATCTTCTGAAAAATCATACCACTATTCAGGAAAATTATTTCAAAGAATTCTAATTAGCTTATATCAGGAATCCAAAAGAACAGGCTGAGGAGATAGTTCAATTACTAAAGTGCTTGCCGCACAAAAGTGAGGACACGAGTTCAGATCTCTAGTACCCATGAAAAACCTGGGCTCAGTAGTCTGTTCCTGTAATCCCAGTGCTAGAGAGGCAGAGACAGGAGCATCATGGGGCTCCCTGGCCAGCCAGTATAGTAGAATCAAGAATTTCAGGGTAGAGCCAGGCAGTGGTGGCACATGCCTCTAATCACAGCACTCAGGAGACAGAGACAGGTAGATCTCTGTGAGTTTGAGGTCTACAGAGTGAATTCCAGGACAGAGGCTCCAGAACTACAGAGAAACCCTCATCCCCCCCAAAAAAGAATTTCAGGGTCAGTGAGAGACCCTGTCACAAAAAATAAGGTAGAGAGTGGCAGAGAAAGCAACATGCCATCTCTTTCTGGTTTCCCCATGCACAGGAACAGACACACAAAAACACACACACCCCTCTGCATGCATGTCCACACACACATGATCATACATATGCCTAAGCACATGTACACACTTCCTGCAGGAACACATAAGCAAACATACAGCAAAGAATACTTATTGACACTATTTATAGGCAAATTTTTTTTTTTGGTTTTTACGAGACAGGGTTTCTCTGTATTGTTTCAGAGGCTATCGGTCCAGCCCGGCCTCGAACCCACAGAGATCCGCCTGCCTCTGCCTCCCGAGTGCTGGGATTAAAGGCGTGCGCCACCACTGCCCGGCTATAGGCAAATTATTTGAGTTAAGAAGTGTTAGTGTCATTCTCATGTCTCTGAGGCCTGTTCTCCCTCCCGCCACAGTGGAAAGGGGTGAGGTGGGGAGGGAATCTTTCACTCACTCATGCCACCATATCCAGGAGGAGTCTAAATGAGGACTTGAACCAGACCAATGACTCATTGTAATGAACACTTGCAAATAAAGATGTACGGACTAACGTGTATGTCATGTGACTCACTATGTCACACTATGAGACATTTTTCTCTCCTTTTAAATATTATTTTATTTTATGTGGGGATGGGGAGGTTGCAAGGGTAGAGGGTGTGTATGAAGCAGTGGTGAGATGAATGGGATTGGGGTGAATGATGTGAAATCCACAAAGAATCAATACATTTTTTTTTAAAAAAAGGTGTTTTAGTAAAGAAGTCTTCCATTAAAAAGGTCAAAGAAATCATATTGTGGTGAGAGAATGGTTCAGCCACAGATATTTGCTAGAAATGTCATTGTTCATCACTATGTTTATCCTTCAGATTTTGAGATAACAAAAAAGGACTGGGCTGATGGGCACAGAAGTCTAACATGGCTGGTGTAGCACACCGACTGGAAATTAAGTGTGCACTTCCTAAAAGAAGACTTTTAACACAAGCAAGCTCAGTTCCCTCATTTTCTCATCCCCATCCCTCTTTCTGTAGAAATGGGAGGTATCCATTCAGTTTTATTTGAAAACCACATTATTATAAACCCCACAAAGGTATAGGCAGTAAGAACGTCATGCTTTTGCTGCTGTCTCCAGCAATGGAGGTCATTATTGACAATGGTGCTGGTGAATGTGGGAATTATGTAGCTGTACTTAGCAGCCCACAGAAATTCAGAATTTTGCTAGAGTTAGCATTTTTCTCTTTATTGCTGAGAAGCAATAATGGAAGTAAACAAAAACAGAAAGCAAATTTACTGTGCATAATTCCCTCAGGTGTAAAAAGAAGCCAACATGTTAACAGGATACATTAGAGGAAATTGTTCTAGTCCCAGTCCATATGAAAGCATTTCTGGGACAATGTTGCAATTAGACTGTTTACCTGAGAGACAACAAACACACTGGGTGGCAGAATCTTTTCTGTATACCAAGGCATTAGTGATCTTAAGAGATCAGAATTATTTTAAGTATTGTGTGATTTTCACCTTTCACTTTTCATTCTTGTGGATGTTGCCTGGACAACACAAGATATAAAATGCTTCAAGATGCCTTTCCTATTCTAATATTTCTTATGAATGGCTTCATCACAATGCAAATGTGTCCAAGGTACAGTTGATGCATGAAGGAGTATGGTACAGAGCAAAGGGACAACTAGAGAGAAGCAGCGAAGAGCCATGTCAGAGGTGAGGAGGCTGAGAAGAGCTGAGAGGGAGTATTAAACACAGATCAAACACCCTGGAAAATGTTCCACACTCACACTCATCAGAATGACCTAGCAACACAGTAACTTCTCTGCATAAGGAGAACTGAGACCAGCATTGTGTGTGCTGCAGTAAATACATTGATAAACATTCTAGGTATAAAATCTGGACCCTGAACAATTCCATCTCTGATTCCACAGACTCCTGTTCAATGAACATTCATTTAAGCCTAGGGTATGCCAAAAGAACTTATACGAAGTAAGTCATGAAACAATGCCTTGATTTTTAAAACTCATTATATTAATTTCCTCTACATGGCGTTTATCATTTATGATACAAACTTTTAGTCAATTTTTTTATTTTAAATAGTACTTGTTAGCTTTTAATCTGAAATTTAAAGTCAGTTTGATGTCTTTCTTTCGTGGTATACTGGTCTGGTTTGTGGACACCCTTAGGGGGTTCTTAGCTTTCTGTGTGTTCACCAGCGGATGACTGGTAACTTTGTACAAAGGACACACACCAGATGTCAGGACATCTGTCACGGCAGCTGGGACACTGAGCCAAATCTATTCTTGTCTTGATATATGACACACACTATGCCCAATCAATTTTGTACATTCTGAAAGTATTCATCTAATATATGCAATGGACAAGACACTGGGCATGATCTTATAGGTCATTGGGGAGAGGTGTGGAAAATAATAATAGAGGGAATTCTTGAGAGCAAGACATTATCTTCACAAGCTTCTGTATGAAATAGGCTCCAAGATTTTGATTCATTTTGGGATTTGGGTGTTGCTGATTTTAATGGATTCATGTAGTCAAGTTCCAGAGAACATGGGGAGGGTAAACATTGCAGCATTTACTTTAAACATGGAAACCATCTTTTGATGTCGAAAGTCAGTATGTTTGTGTGTGTCTCTGTACGTGTTTGTATGTGTGCAAGAACAAGAAGCAGTAAAACTATCTTGAATTATTACCCATTTATTTAAAAATAACAGAGTAAACATCATGTAACCTGAGTTCATAAATCTCACAGAGGATATTTTCCTAACATAGATGCACAGTTTAATGCTTATCTCAATAAAAGAATTTTTGGTACATTAAACTCAACACCATAAGCATGTCAGATAAAAGAACATAAAGCTCAATATGTGCCTGTCACTCTTTTGTCTTAACTGACCCTTTTTGAAGTTCTGGCCCTTTTCCCAAAGGTTGAATTATGAAGAACTGTTAAATGGTATTGCCAAAATAAAAATTTTTACTGAAAACATTGTTTTTAATCCATGACTTTTTTCTATCAATATGTTTTCTAACATTCCTTCACTGTGAAAATTTTTTTTGCTATGTTCAACAGCAGATGGCAGTTGACATAATATAACTGCATGTGTTCTTGAAACTTTGTAAAATTTTAAATATTACTATAACATTCAACAAAAGTCTACACCCACATTACTTTTCCTTCTACTTAAATCTCAAAAATAGCCCACCTACAGAGGCAGGTGGATCTCTGTGAGTTTGTGGCCAGCCTGGTCTACAGAGTGAGTGCCAGGACAGGCTCCAAAGCTACTCAGAGAAACCTTGTCTAGAAAAACAAAACAAAACAAAAAGCCCACCTGTTGCTCCAATCACAGAACAGCAATTCACTAAAGCTACTGAGCTTGGTAGGGCATTATTGGTTTTGATTTGGAACTACTACAGAAATGAGACTGGAAGAGTGTATGTGGTAGAAACTGTTGCTCTTTTCTTGATAGGTTCTTGGGTGGAATAAGCATAATCCCATGAGTCTGGAATACCAGTTCTTCATCTGGTACTCAACTCCCCAACAGGAGATTGGAACATACCAGGTGAGTTTTATGTCGGTGAGAATATGAATGGTTACAATGACTTAGGTAATACTAATAGGTGGTTGACAAGATGGCTTTGATGGGTAAAGAAGGATACTTGCTGCGAAGTCTGATTTGCAGCCCTGGGGTTCAATGATGACGAAAAGAACATGTTTCTACCAGTTGTCCTCTGGCCTCTGCACAACACACACACACACACACACACACACACACACACACACACAAACACACACACAAACACACACCCCACACACAAATAAATGTAATAAATTTTAAAGAAATCTCAAACAGGTTGCCTAAATAATAGATAACTGAGTTTGGATTTGAAATACACTATAATTTTGTCCTTCAGTATTATGCATAACAGGACACTGAGACACAGTGATAGTACATATTAATTACTGTTTATTTGATATTCAAGTTTAGCTGAATGTCTTTCTCATTTGACAAGTCTGCCATTCTTACATCTGAAGAAAGTCTTCTGCTATAATGTCTCTTCAAATTGTCTGAGATCCTGTTAGTTCACATTAGCTGTTCAGTTTAATAGAATTTTCCACTTAAAAGACACTTAAGTCTAGAACATATATGTGTTGCTCATGCATCATAGTGAATTAATTCAAAGAGATTTAAAGAGATTACTTCTCAATATCTAACTCATTTCTGTGAAAGAAAATTACTGAAAAGAAGCTGCATGTGCACAGGCTGCTAGACTGATTAAAACTTTAATGACTTCAGAGAATCTGCAAGGTTGCTGATCTAGGTAGCCAAGTTATATTTTGTTGGGGCCATTTTTTTTAGCTTTTTGATGAATTTATTTCATAATTTTGTGAATTCTGAGTACAGAGTTATACTGACATTTAATTTCCCAGGCAGAATATCATGTGTTGGAGTACTTCTTAGTACTGTTAGCTGTATTTATGAAACATTTTGTTCTTACAACTTATTAATTTTAATAATTGAACCTATTGATTGACTGATTGACTGGTCACAGAGGTAATCAACTATATTAATTAAATATATAACTAAAAATAAATTATTTAAATCCATACCAGTTCATCTAGAATTACAGAATGAAATTTTAATATTTCAGATAAATTAAGAATTACAGAAAGACAGAAAGTGGTCTCGGTTGGGGCCATTTAAAAAATTATTGAAAGTAGATCCAACCTGCCCCTCCCAAAAAGACCACCCTGAGTCTACCCACACCTCAGTCTTCAGTGTCTTCCGGTCCTTTCCTGGTACTTAAGGTTTGTGGGGGTCCTGCTCTGAGCCCCAACTCCGTTCATCCCCGGCTCCATCTCCCTGGGTGTTTTTTGCACCTAGAGAAGACCTGCACCTCCTGGAAGGATCGCTCTGAGTCTGCCCACACCTGTGTCTTCTGGTTCTTTCCCTGTGCTTAAGGAGAGGAAGAGACCCCATAAGCTCCCACTGAAAGAAAGGATGGGAAGAAGGCAATATAAAAACACAGCCAACAACAGAGGAACCAGTATGACACCACCAGGGTCTAGAAACTCTACAGCAGAAAGACCTGAACATATCAACACGATGAAACAGAAAAGAATGATCTTCAAAACAACCTCCTGAAACTGATAGAGGCCCTCAAAGAGGATATGAACAAATCCCTTAAAGAAATGGAAGAAAACACAAACCAAAAAAATTGCAAGAAATCAACAAATTTCTTAAAGAAAGCAAGGAAACCCAAGAAAAAACAATCAAACAGATGAAGGAAACAATTCAAACAGTTTAAGACCTGAAAACTGAAACAGAGACAATAAGAAAACACAAACTGAGGTAATGCTGGAATTTGAAAGGCTGAAAAATAATCAGGAACTACAGATGCAAGAATAACTAACAGAATACAAGAGATGGAAGACAGAATCTCGTGCACTTAAGATAAATTAGAGGAAATAGATTCATCGATAAAATAAAGTCTTAAATCTAACAAATCCTTAACACAAAATATCCAGGAAATATGGGACACCTTGAAAAGACCAAGTCTAAGAACAATAGGTATAGAAGAAGGTGTAGAAGCCCAGCTCAATGGTGCAGAGAATATATTCAACAAAATCATAGAAGAAAATTTTCCCAATCTGAAGAAGGATATGCCTATGAAACTACAAGAAACTTACCAAACACTTAATAGACTGGACCAAAAAAAGTCCCCTCGCCACATAATAATCAAAATGCCAAACATACAGAATAAAGAAGGAATACTAAAAGCAGCAAAGGTAAAGTCTAAGTAACATATAAAGGCAAACCTATCAGAATTACACCCGACTTCTCCATGGAAACTATGAAAGCCAGAAGGTCCTGGATAGATGTTCTACAAACACTAAGAGACCACAGATTCCAGCCCAGACTACTATTCCCAGCAAAACTCTCAATCACTATAGATGGAGAAAACAAGATATTCCATGACAAAACCAGATTTATGCAATACGTATCCACAAATCCAACCCTACAGAAAGTTCTAGAAGGAAAACTCTGACCCAAGGAAGTTAACTACACTCAAAATAACAAGGGCAATAGATAATCTAACTCTATCAGAAATCAGAAATAGGAGAAAAACTCACACATAAAACCACCACCAAAAACAGATCCAAAGCAAACAAGAATCAACAATCAATGGTCATTAATATCCCTGAATATCAATGGTCTTAACTCATCTATAAAAAGACACAGGCTAACAGAATGGATACAAAGATAGAATCCATCCTTCTGCTGCATACAAAAAACGCACCTCAATTTCAAAGACAGATGCTACCTCAAAGTTAAGGGTTGGGAAAAGACTTTCCAATCAAATGGACATAAGAAGCAAGTGGGTGTGGCTATCCTAATATCTAACAAAAGAGACTTCAAACTAAAATTAATCAAAAGAGATGAAGAAGGTCACTTCATATTCATCATAGGAAACATCCATCAGGAAGAAGTCTCAATTCTGAACATATATGCCCCAAATATAAAGGTACCCACATTCACAAAAGAAACATTACTACAACTCAGATCACACATTAAACCCCCCATACACTTATAGTGGGAGACTTCAACAACCCACTCTCACAACAGGACAGGTCCACCAGGCAGAAACTTAACAAAGAGACAATGGAACTAACAGAAATTATCACCCAATTGGGTTTAACAGACATCTATAGAACATTCCACCCAAACAAAAAAATATATCTTCTTCTCAGCACCACATGGAACCTTCTCTAAAATTGACCACATACTTGACAGTAAAACAAACCACAACAGATACAAAAAAATTGGAATAACCCCCTGTATCCTGTCAGACCACCACGGCTTAAAATTATAATTCAACGTCAACACAAATTGCAGAAACCTCACAAACTCATGGAAACTGAACAATGCTCAATTGGATCACCCCTGGGTAAATAAATAAATAGATAGATAAATAAATAAATAAAAGACTTCCTATAATTCAATGAAAACGAAGGCATCCAAAAAACCCAAACCTTTGGGATACTTTGAAAGCAGTTCTAAGAGGAAATTTCATAGCACTAAGTGCCCACATGAAGAAACTGGAGAATTGCCACACTAGAGAATTAACAGAACACCTGAAAGCTCTAGAACAAAAAGAAGCAAAATCACCGAGGAGGAGTAGACGCCAGCAAATAATCAAATTGAGAGCTGAAATCAATAAAGTAGAAACAAAGAAAACAATACAAAGAATCAATGAAACAAAGTGTTGGTTCTTTGAGACAATCAACAACATAGACAAACCTTTATCAAACCTAACTAAAAGACATGGAAAGAACATGCTAATTAACAAAATCAGAAATGAGAAAGGGGACATAACAACAGACACTGGGGAAATCGAAAGAATCATCAGGTCATACTTTGAAAATCTGTACTCCACTAAATTGGAGAATCTAAAGGAAATGGATGATTTTCTGGATAGATATTACTTACCAAAATTAAATCAAGAAGAGATAAACAATTTAAATAGATCTATATCCCCTAAAGAAATAGAAGCAGCCATAAAAAGTCTTCCAACCAAGAAAAGCCCAGGGTCAGATGGTTTCAATGCAGAATTCTACCAAAAATTCAAGGAATAGCTGATACCAATACTCTTCAAATTGTTCCACACAATAGAAGCAGAAGGATCACTGCCAAATTCTTTTTACGAGGCTACAAATACATTAGTAGCTAAACCACATAAAGATATAACCAAGACAGGGAATTACAGACCAATCTCCCTCATGAACATTGATGCAAAAATATTCAATAAAATACTGGCAAATCAAATCCAAGAACACATTAGAAAAATCATAAACCATGATCAAGTAGGCTTCATCCCAGGGATGCAGGGATGGTTCAACATATGAAAATCCATCAATGTAATCCACCATATAAACAAACAGAAAAAGAAAAACCACATGATCATCTCACTAGATGCTGAAAAAGCATTTGACAAAATCCAAAACCCCTTCATGATAAAGGTCTTGGAAAGGTCAGGGATAACAGGAACATACCTAAAAATAATAAAAGCAATATACAGCAAACCAACAGCCAGAATCAAGCTAAATGGAGAGAAACTAAAGGTGATTCCTCTAAAATCAGGAACAAGACAAGGATGTCCACCCTCTCCATATCTCTTCGATATTGTACTTTAAGTTTTAGCTAGAGCAATAAGACAACAAAAGGAGATCAAGGGAATACGAATTGAAAAGGAAGAAGTCAAACTTTCAATATTTGCAGATATGATAGTTTACATAAGCGATCCAAAGAATTCTACCAGGAAACTCCTACAGCTGATAAATACCTTCAGCAAAGTGGCAGGATACAAAATTAACTAAAAAAAATCAGTAGCCCTACTGTATATAGACAATAAAGGGTACGAGAAAGAAATCAGAGAAACATCACTATTTACAATATCCACAAACACCATAAAATATCTTGGGGTAACTCTAAGCAAACAAGTGAAAGACCTGTATAACAAGAACTTTGAGTCCTTAAAAAAAGAAATTAAAGAAGATACCAGAAAATGGAAATATCTCCCATGCTCTCGGATAGGTAGGATCAATGTAGTAAAAATGGCAATCTTACCAAAAGCAATCTACAGATTGAAAGCAATCCCTATCAAAATACCAGTACAACTTTTCACCGACCTTGAAATGACAATCCTTAGCTTCATATGGAAAAACAAAAGACCCAGGATAGCCAAGGCAACCCTGTACAATAAAGGAAACTCAGGAGGCATAACCATCCCTGGCTTCAAGCTCTATTATAGAGCTGTAGTCCTAAAAACAGCTTGGTATTGGCACAAAAGCAGACAGGTAGACCAAAGGATTTGAATCAAAGATCCTGATATCAACCCACATACCTTTGAATACCTGATCTTTCACAAAGAAGCTAAAACTATACAATGGAAAAAAGAAAGCATCTTCAACAGATGGTGCTGGAGTAACTGGATGCTGGCATGTAAAAGACAACAGATAGATCCATATCTATCACCATGCACAAAACTTAAGTCCAAATGGATCAAAGACCTCAACATCAATCCAGCCACACTGAATCTCTTAGAGGAGAAAGTGGGAAGTACCCTTGAACGAATTGGTACAGGAAAACTGCTTCCTGAACATAACACTAGTAGCACAGACACTGAGATCGACAATTAATAAATGGGACCTCCTGAAACTGAGGAGCTTCTGCAGGGCAAAGGACACAGTCAACAAGACAAAACAACAGTCCACAGAATGGGAAAGCATATTCACAAACCCCACATCTGACAGAGGGCTGATCTCCAAAATTTACAAAGAACTCAAGAAGCAAGACTCCAGAACACCAACGGATCCAATTAAAAAACCCTGCCCTTGATGAAATGACAGACTATGGACACCCCCATGGAGGGCCTCACCCTCCCTGGGGAAATGAGGGGATATTGGGGGGGTTGGTGGGAGGGCATTATAGGAGGGGAGGGAAACGGAGAGGGACCTGGAATTGACATGTGAAGCAGCGTTGTTTCTAATTTAAATTTAAAAATAAAAATAAAAATATACATAAAAATGGGGTACAGAACTAAATAGAGAATTCTCAGTAGAGGAGTCCAAAATGGCCAAGAGACACTTGAGAAAGTGCTCAACATCTTTAGCCATCAGGGAAATGCAAATCAAAACAAGTCTGAGATATCATCTCACTCCCATCAGAATGGCTAAAATAAAAAACACTAATGACAGTTTATGCTGGAGAGGATGTGGAGAAAGGGGTACACTCCTCCACTGCTGGTGAGAGTGCCAATTCATGCAGCCACTTTGGAAATCAGTATGGAGATTCCTCAGGAAAATGGGACTCAGTCTACCACAAGACCCAGCAATTCCACTCTTAGGCATATACCCAAAAGATGCACATTCGCACAATAAGGGTTCCACTATGTTCATAGCAGCATTATTTGTAATATCCAGAACCTGGAAGCAACCTAGATGCCCCTCAACTGAAGAATGGATAGAGAAAATGTGGTACATTTACACAATGGAGTAAAAAACAATGGAATCTTGAAATTTGCAGTCAAATGTATGGCACTGGAAGAAACCATCCTGAGTGAGGAAACCCAGTTACGAAAAGACAAGCGTGGTATGTACTCACTCATATATGGATTTTAGACTAGGAGCAGGGCATTGCCAGCCCATAACCCCATTGCCAGAGAGTCTGGGTTGCAGGGAGGACCCTAAGAGAGATATGCCTGGTAACCCGAGGAAGGGTTAGGGGATGCGATCTTCTAATTGGATTGGGGGAGGGGGAAAGGGGAGGGTAAAAGGAGAAAAAGAGAGAGAAAAGAGGATTGGAGAGGAGGACATGGGAGAGCAGGAAGGTTGAGCCAGGGTAAGAATAGAGGAGAAAAGGATGGGAGATACCATAATAGAGGGAGCCAGTATAAGTTGGAGGAGATATCTGGCACTAATGAGATCTTCACAGATCTACAAGAATGGCACCAACTGGCATTAAGGCTACCTTAAATGTCCTACCATGATAATGAGAATGATGACTACCTTATATGCCATCCTAGAAATCTCATCTAATAGTTGATGGAGGCAGAGGCAGACACCCACAGCTGTGAACCGAATTGAACTCCTAGAACCCAGTTGCAAAGAAGAGTAATGACCAAAGTAATCAAGATCAGGCTGGCGAACCCACAGAGGCAGCTGACCTAAACAAGGGGGAACACATGGACCCCCAGACTGATGACTGAGGGACCAGCATGAGACTGATGCAGACACCCTCCCACAAAACCTGGATGACAGAGAGGAGGCCTTGGCAATCTGTGGGACCTGGGAGAGTGGAGCAGTATTTATTCCTGGCATACAGAAGGACTCTGGGAACCCATACCATGTGGAGGGATGCTCTCTCAGCCTGGACACACGAGGAAGAACCTGGGCCCTTCCTGGGATGATGTGACAGAACCTTAAAATCCCTCATGGAGGCCCTTTCCCTCTCTGGGAGTGGAGGGGAGGTGGATTGGGGGTGATAGGTTGGGAGGACTGAGGGATGGGGGAGGAGGGGAAGGTGAGGGAGCTGAAAGTGATATGCATAAAAAGTTAAATAAAAAATATATGAAAATAAAAGAAAGTAGATCCTTCTCTCATACAACACATCCTGACCACAGTTTCCATTCTGTCCAGCTCCCCCCTACTAACCTTCCCTCTTTCACAGATCCATTCTTCCTCTGTTTCCTCTTCAGAAACGAACAGGCATCAAAGAGACCACAGCCAAACAGGAAAAATAAGACACAATAAAGCAAGGCAAAAACTCTCCTATCAAGGAGTCTAGTAGACACGACAACCTAACAGGATGAAAACAGTTCCAAGAGCAGGGAAAAGAGAGATACACTGGCTCCCAATGTTAGGAGTCTCCCCCAAACACCAAACTAACAGTCATAACATGTATGCAGAGGACCTGGTGCAGAGTCATGCAGGCCACATTCCTGCTCTCTCAGTCTCTGTGAGCCCTGCTTAGTTGATTCAGTGGGCCACATTCTCCTTGTGTTCTCCATGCACTCTGACTCCTACAATCTTTTCTCAGGGGTTCCCTGAGCTCTGAGAGAAGGGACCCAATAGAGACCTCTAATTTAGACTCTCTCTTTGTATAATGTCTGGCTGTGGATCTCTGCACCTGCTATCTTTATCCCTAAAGAGTCATTCCTTGTCCATCTCTACATCAGTCCTAACATCTTGGTAAGTGGATTAAAAAAAACTTTTGTAGCATATTAATTCAACTAACCACTTTTGCCCAGCAAAGAAGGGCTAAGAAAGATGCTATCAGGTATCTGAGTCCTTTCTATCTGACTGTAGTATGCTTCTCAGGTCTATCCACCAATGTATTTTAAAATTTCCTCCATTCATGACTTTCTTTGTTTTGCTATTATACAACTTCATGAGAGTGCTTCCACATTGAAACACAGAATTGGTTTAACCTAGCACCCTTTTTTGCAAGCCATAATTATTCAAATTTGGCTCCAACACAAACAGTCTCTTACTTGCTTTGAGTGGTGTATTAGTTATTTTTCTGTTGCTGTGACAAACCACCATGACCAAGAAAAACTTACAGAACAACTAGTTTATTCTAGTGTGTGGTTCCAGAGAATCAGAGTCTGTGACGGTGGAATGAAAAACTTGGCAGATGAAGAAACAACTGGAAGCTCTCATCTTGAACCACAAGTAGGAATCAGAGAGAATGAACTGGGAGTGGCATAAGTTTTTTAAAAAACTTGAAGCCAAATCCCAGTAACTTTTTCTTCAAGAAGTCCAGATCTCCTCAAACAGAGGTCCCCAAGTGGGGACCAAGTATCGAATGTTTGAGATTGTGGAAGACACATCTCATTCAAACCACCAAAAAGTGAGAACTGTGTTCTTTGCTTCAACCTGTCTCGTGACTAATGTGGGTTGATCTGATTGAGGATGTGAGAGATTTTTGTTTGATTGGCTTGGTTTTGATAAGAAGAGGAAGAGCATGGGATTGGCTGTGAACTGTTAATTTTAAGGAAGAGAATGAGTTGAATTAGTTTTAGTGGTTCTTTTCTTATATGATTATCATGTGGCAGGAGAGGCTGTATTAACAGACAAGTTTGGGAAAAAGAAATGAGATGTAAGTCAAAAGATAAAACATAGTAGATACGTAGGATGAACAAGTGTGGGAGCTAATGTGTAACCTGAAGACTATAGTTAATAAAATCGTGTCATAGTCTAGATTAAAAAAATAAATACATTTTAACTGGTCTTTTCAAACAAGTCCCTATGTGAGCTGATAGATAATTTATATGTTTCATGAGAATGAACAATTTTACCATCCTATGTGTATCCTATAAAATCACATTGACACTCTAAAGGTACACAGTAAAATCCACTTGATCAAAGTGAGGACAGATAGCATGATGTGACAGAGGCAGAGAAAACTCTTTTATTCCATAATGTAATTTGAAATATTAAGTCCTCATGAGCAGACCTGCAGTTATGCTTTATTTTCGTGTGTAGATTGTGAAAAATGTAAAGTGACAATTGGTTTTCATAAATGATGGAGAAATTACAATAACCTAGTAAAAGGATGTAATTTATTTCAGTTTGATATTTCTAAGAGAGTGTTTTTTTGGAGAATAGATAATTATTGTTATTGACTCAATAAAAATAAAACTACTATGCATTTCTGGAGAGGAAGGGAATGATTCTAAAAGGCAAAACGTTCACAGTGAGTTTGTGGTTTTGTGCCTCTATTTGGAATGTTCTCTTTTATCTTTCCAGGGCATTACAGAGGTGAATGGTTATGATTAGGAGTCCTGTACTTTAATACAGATCAGACCTTTGTTTTATGCATATTTTTCACTTTTGGACAATATTTTGCATTTTCCTTGATTTTTTTTTGTTTTTACCCCAGTGTCTCCTATTTCCTGTCTGCTACACTTTTAGCAGTATTTTGACTTTATCTTGTATTATTTGACCTTGGAATTTTTTTCTTTTTTATAACTTCTTACTCATTCTTGCTCTTCTCCATAGCACTCTTCTCCACATTGATTCCTTTTTTCCTTAAGTTACTCTCACATCGTCTCTACTCAGTTTTCTGTGCCTCTTTCCTTTTCTCTTTCATTTGCTACATCCTCGTTTACCCTAAATAACGAGTGTGTCTATATCTTGAATGATTTGATGTTGGTGTTATTGTAGCATTCTGATTTCTCCCCTCTGAGGGGAGCTGCCGATGGACACCTCCAAAGTAAGCTGCTCTGCACTGCATGGTGGATCCTAACCATATTTGTAGAGCTGAGGAGGCAGAGGCAGGAAGATTAGGAGGTCAAGTTTAAATTCAGCTACATAGTTTGAGGCCAGCCTGGGCTTCTTCATGAGATCATGTCTCAAAATGAAACAGAAACAAAAAAAAAAGAAAGAAAAAGAAAAAGAAAGATGACTGAAATATTCAACATGCAATCTTCAAATAAAACTTCAAGAGATGTATCAAAACCAACAGGTGTAAAAACTGTGGTATTGAAACACAGGGATGAGAGTAAGGGGAAAATGACTCACCCAAAAGGTCGTCATTCCTCAATTTCTCAACAATACATTGAAATATGTAAACATCTATATGATGATTTCACAAGCTTATTTGATCAGTGACCCCCAAGAAGGTACAAACAAGGAGATGAATATGGTAGTATTTTGCTTATATTAGATATAGCCTTTTTAAAAATTTTAGACAGAAAAGGTGAAATGTGATATTTTGTTCATGCTATAACAAATAAAGCTTGCCTGAAGATCAGAGTGCAGAGCTAAGCCACTAGTTAGCCATAGAAGCCGGGCAATGGGGGCATATACCTTTAATCCAAGCACTCAGGAAGCAGAGGCAGATGGATCTCTATTAGTTCAAGGCCACCCTGGGCTATAGGAGATTGATTCAGTCTAAAAGAGAAACAGACTAAAGCAGTGATGACTCACACCTTTAATCCCAGCACTAAGGAGATGAGACAGTGAGGGAGGGGAGATGTGGCTGGGCAGAGAGAGGAATATAAGGCAGGAGGAGACAGGAGCTCATTGCAGTCTGAGCAGTCAATCTGAGGATGCAGTCTGAGGACAGGACTGGCTCTTTCATCTGAGCATTGGTAGAGGTAAGAACCAATGGAACATAAAAACATAAAAGATATTGTTGAGATAGAAAGAAAGTTCTGGAAGGAAAGTTTAGAGCTGTGAGTATTTACATTAAAATCAGAGAGATCTTTCTATTTGCAGATGGTGATTAACACAGTGACTCACAGCTGTCTAAAGTGTAGAAAAGAAGCAACTGCAGAATGCTCAGCCCTAAAGGGAACACACCACTGTTACCCCCACTCCTCAAGGCTCAGGGATCACAGAGGGAGAGCCTGAGGTGGTGGATGCCTACTGGGAAGCCTTACCTTCTGCACACAGCATGGCAGCTGCACACATGAACTTACAGCAGTTGTGACGATACCTATGCAAGGCCCATCCAACTGTCAGCAGGGAGAAGGGAATTGGGTGCAATCCAACTCATGCTGTGGAGTTACTGACAATTGTTAGTTGGTTGGAGAGGGAGAAACACTTTTTTAAAGAGTATAATCCCTGGTTAGTGTTGACCACACTCCCATGGTAGAGGACACATCAATGGATTTTGCTAGTTTAAAAAATAAACAAAAGTTAAAAAAAAAACAATGGACAAGGGAGGAGTCAAATACGATAAAAACACATTATTTTTTCAACTCTTTAAGAACTAATAAAAAATCAGAGAGATATCAAACAAATAGCCTAATGTCACACACCAAGCACCGAGAAAAACAAGAACAAATCATATCCTCCACCCAACAAGAAAGACTAATAATTGGAGTGGAATTTAAAGAGAAACCTGATAGCAATACATGGAACTAATAAAACAATGTGTTTGATTCTTTGTAAAAATAAATTTGACTCTAGAGAGCACAACTTTTTTTTGAGATTTATATCTTTTTAAAATTTTTTTTTGTTTAAATTAGAAACAAGCTTGCTTCAAATGTCAATTCCAGCTTCCTCTCCCTCCTCTCCTCCCCCGTTGTCCCCCCTTCCAACTCCCCAGCCCCCACCTAATTCCCATTTCATTCCCCAGGGAGGTTGAGGCTCTCCATGGAGGATCTCCAGAGTCTGTCATATCATCCTGGGCAGGGCCTAGGCCCACCCCATGTGTCCAGGATGAGAGAGCATCCCTCCCTGTGGAATGGGCTCCCAAAGTCCATTCTTATGCCAGGGATAAATACTGATCTACTACCTGAGGCCCCATAGATTTCCAAGGCCTCCACACTGATACCCAAATTTAGGGGGTCTGGCTAAGTTTTATGCTGGCCTCTCAGCCATCAGCCTGGGGTCCATGAGCTTCCCTTTGTTCAGGTCAGCTCTTTCTGTGGGTTTCACAAGCTTGGTCTGTACAACTTTTAAAACTATTTTCTGATGATTCTTTAACTTTCGTTAGAAATGGAAATGACCTTCCTTTTTTATTTATAATTTTGCTAATCTGAATCCTCTCTCCTTTTGTCTTTGTCAATTTCATTTTTACATAGAATCATCTCCATTATCTTATTAGTTCTATGTATTGCTTTTAGGTTTCTCTTTAATTTCCACCCCAATTAGTTCTATGTATTGCTTTAAGGTTTCTCTTTAATTTCCACCCCAATTATTAGTCTTTTTTGTTGGAGGGACATGATTTGTTCTTGTTTTTTTCCAAGTGGTTGATGCTCAAGTTGGGGAAAGGACAGAGAGGGAGAGCAAGATATCTTGATAGAAGGAGCCAGTATAGGTTTAATGAGAAACCTAGCACTAGGGAAATTCCCAGGAATTCACAGTGATGACCCCAGCTAAGAATCTAAGCAATAGTGGAGAGGGTACCTTAACTGTTCTTCCTCTGTAATCAGATGGATGACTGTCTTAATTGTCGTCATAGAACCCTCATCCAGTAACTGATGGAAGCAGATTCAAAGGTCCACAGCTAAGCACTGTGCCAAGCTGTCATAGTCCAGTCAAAGAGAGGGAGGAGCAATAATATGAGCCAAGAGGTCAAGATCATAATGGGGAAACCCACAGAAACAACTGACCTGAGCTAGTAGGAGCCCAATGACTCCAGACTGACAACTTGGGGAACCTACATAAGACCAAACTAGATCCTCTAAATGTAGGTGATTGTTGATGGAAACACTATCAATGGAACCAGGATTTATCCCTAGTGGGTGGACTGGCTTTTTGGAGCCCATTCCCTATGGAGGGATACCTCACTCATCCTATACACAAGGAGGAGGGCCTTGGTCCTGCCTCAATGTGATGTGACAGACTTTGTTGACAACCCAAGGGAGGTCTCACTCTCTCTGAGGAGTGGATGGAGGGTGGGGTGGGGGCCAGGATGGAGTGGGCAGAGGTGAGGGAGAGGGTACTGGGATTGGTATGTAAAATAAAAAAGACTGTTTTTTCAAAAAAATGTTGCACTCTAAAACCTGGTTCCTAGCTTTAGCAGGAACTTCCCATGGGTTCTCTAAACCCACCTGGAGCCTGCCTACTAAAGCATGCAGCCCTTGCTGGTCTGCTCCTTATCGTTAAGCAACATGGGATTCAAAGACATGGGATTCAATGCAGCGAGCATTTCCACTTCAGTGGTTGTCTTAGTTACTGTTCTATTGCTGTGAAGAGACACAATGACCAAAGCAACTCTTATGAAAGGAAGCATTTAATTGGGGTCTTGCTTACAGTTTCAGAGTCCATTATCATCATGGCAAGGAGCCTAGCATCAGACAGTCAGGCAATGGAGAGGCAGCTGAGAGCTACATCCTGAATCCCAAGCAGAAGACACAGAGAGAGGCAGAGGAGAGACAGGGAGACACAGACACAGACACAGACACACACACACACACACACACACACACACAGAGAGAGAGAGAGAGAGAGAGAGAGAGAGAGAGAGAGAGAGAGAGAGAGAGAGAGAGACTTTTGAAACCTCAAAGCTCTAACCCCCAGATCACATCTCCAATAAGGCCACTTTGAAACAATCCACTAACTGGGAATCAAGCATATGAGCCTATGGAGGCCAATCCCATTGAAGTCAGCACAATGAGTTTTCCCCAATGTTGATCTCACTACTCCATGATTGACTTTGTATATACAGAAACTCAAGAAAATGTAAGTGAGACCACCATGAAGCAGAAGGCAGCATTGGACAGGTATCACAGAAGAGACACTTGCCCTCCTGTGTTCTTGTGAATACTAACAGGTATACTTGTCAGAGAGAAAGGAGATTTTTTAAATTCAATTTTATAAGTGATGCAAACTATTCCTAGCAGAAGTGAAGTGGTAAGTGTGGATTTAGTGTTAATTCTCCTTTAATAGTAACCAGACCCTGAGGCCTTCTTCAGTGTACCATTCACTAAGCAAAGGATATTTGATTATAAATGTAACCAATGTGTTATATTTTATCATCACTATGAATCCTTGTTGTAATCCAGAGGAGTGATAAACACTTAGTAACTGCTCCAAATTGTTAATGAATAATTTTTAATTAAAACATACTTAAAACAAACTCCTAATTGCTTAACCAATCATACTATCTGTTGGTTTGTCTGTGTTGCTATCTGCTTTTCCTAAATAAATAAGCCAAAGTATACAATTTCAGTTTTCTAAGATTTATATTTGAAAATAACACAACTTACCAAAAACAACTTCAAACCACAGTTACATTCTAATTACTAGCATTTTATTGAACCACAATCTACATGAGACAGACATCATAATATAATGATGAACTAATATAATTTGAACTAATATAATGAACTAATTTTCAATATTTTTTGGGGGGGAGCAGAGTAGGGATTGGGTAAGGGGTTAGGGGACTTGGTGGAGGGTGGGGGAGGAGGGGAGGAGGAGCTGGGATTGACATGTGAAGCAAGCTTGTTTCTAGTTTAAAAATAAAATAAAATAAAAAACAAACAAACAAAACCCCACGAGGGCTGAAACAGTCCTGGCTGAGGCTGTGAACTGCATGCAGGCTCTGCAGGCATTACTCAGCACCTTTTCAGTGTGAACCCATCAGCTGCTGCCCTATTACATTTTTCTGCCAAAAGGAAGGCAGAAAAAAAATCAGTAATGGGGCAAGGAGCAAATAATGAAAACCTCCAACAATATGAACCAAACTCTTCTAACTCCCCTATAACCATAAATACAATCCCTCTATCTGACATCTTGGACCAAAATGGTTTCCATACTGTGCTTGGTTATTTTCAATTGAATATTAATAACTAAAAGGATTCATAATTCATTATTTACCCTTGGTCACCTACCCATTGCACAGACAAAAGAAAGGATAATGCCGTTACCTTTCTGGCCCAACTGTGACACACAGGCCGTTGCCAAATCAAAGGAAAACAAACGATGTCACAAAGCAATTCACTATGCTTCATTTAGTTCATACACTCTATCTCTTAAGGAATCTGAGAATGTCACACTAAATTTTGATTAAATGAGGCATAAGTTCAGGTCCTAGCTTCATCTGAAAGCTGCCTCTGTTGGTAATTAGGATTCAGGATTCATGCACAATAATACGTTCAGGTTGAGAGGCACATATAAAATGATATACTAGTCTAATATCCTTTAAATCAGAGGTTCTCAACCTGTGGGCTATGGCCCCTTTGGGGGAATCAAGCCACATTTTCATAAGGCTGGCCTACATGGAGAACTGTATTAAAGGGAAATAGCATTGGAAGATTGAGAACTACTGCTTTATACTATCAAAACCTAGTTTTGAGTCTAGGGGAGTGAGTGAATTCATGGCAAGTGTATTTGTTAAAGATGAATCCAAGATTAAAGTAATTTAAACATTAGAAGGAAGCATTTCTGTTTTGGAGACCTAGCTTCTCAGCCATGAATTTTTCTTGATGAGACCACTGACTTTAGAATATTTACGTTCAGAATCTGGTTCTAGATCTAAACACAATTTCTTGAATTTTCTGCTGTTCAGTTCCATCAGCTTTGAAGCCAATAAGCCTTAGAGGCCTACTCAGCCCTCTTCTGCTTTAAAGCATTGATTCCCATGAATAATTTGCACACCGACAACTGTACTAGGATGCATGACTCTCATCCCTTTTCTGTGTCCATAGGTGTGTAGGAGAAATAGGTCACAAGAGACCAAACTATAAGCTTACTTCTATGAGAAAATAAGGATCTCTTTCTGAGAAATGCTAACTTGGGGTAAGAATGAGTCAGAATGTAATGGAAACATGAAATCAATGTCATATAGTATTGAATTTGGGGAAGCTATCCTTAGAGCAAGAAAAGTACCAAGTGTAACAGCAAAAGAGGGGCAAATAGAAAGAAATCAATGACGGAACGACCAAGATAAAGAGTGGGTTCATCTGATTAGGTGGCCAAATTCTCAGTTATGCTTCTGTCTTGCTGCTTTAGATGTATTTAGGGCCTCGGCTCTCTCTAAATGTATGCTTACTATTAATACACCAATTACCTATTAAGTTGAAAGTCCTTTTAGTTATGATATAAGTGTTCAATGACAAAACGTAATGTGAAAATCCTTTATGCATCACAAGTTCTTTATGAATCATTCACGATTCTATCTTATTTATTAATCTTTATTTGTGAGACTTGGTCTTACTCTATAACCTATGATGGCCTATAGCTCACTGTATAGTCCAACCTTGCTTTGAATTTGTAATGATCATCCTGCCTCATTCTCCCAGGTGCTGGGATTACAGGCATGAGCCACCATACCTGGCTAGGTTCTTAACTTTTTTCTTTTTATATTTTTTAATTTATTCTTTGACAATATCATATATGTCCATTAAGTATGCTGATCATTTTTATCACCCTCTTTGGCCACCCTCACTGAACTCTTAGTCCCAATATATTCTTTCATAGTTTCATGTCCCTCTTTTGGAAGGTCACAGACTTACTGTGATTAAAGCTGTCTTCTTAAGTGTGTGTGTGTGTGTGTGTGTGTGTGTGTGTGTGTTATTTACCAGAGCATGGACAACTAAAAGTTGTTTCCAGGATTGAATGAAAGTTTCATTCCCCCAGAAGCAATTAACTGCCTGCCAATGGTCCCTATGGGAAGGGTGGAGTCCCTACCATGTACTATTGAATATGCTGGGCCTAATCTTGTGTAGGTAACCATATCCCATATGAATTTATGAGTGTTACAGGCAAGATACAACCAGGAAACAATGTTTTACAGCACTCCTTTTACATCATTTCTTTTCTAGGAGTTGTTGGTCTGAGAGGTCCCAGAGGCCCACAAAAAAATCAAATATTACCATTGCCCTTGATGGTTCCTAAGAAATGGATGGTAGGACCCTACTGTTGGAGACATTACAGACTCTGGTTATATAACATAGAGAAATCAAACTAGTGTTTATAGTGCCAGAAGTGCTTTTGCAAAATGCTAGGGAAGAAAAGTCATCAATGGCATAAATGATTTGTGACAAACCAACCAGGAAAATGTGTTCACTGGCACTGCAATAATATGACTGACTATTACAGGAGTAACCAACAACTCCCTGATTGTATTTGAAGCCTGCTCTATAAGATGGGTTCATGCCTGTCACTGCACGCCTGATCCTAAGCCTACAAACAGCTAGGGAATTCATGGGCACTGGTAGGGAACCTACAGCTGTTGTTTTGCTAAAGCCATGTTGTCAAACTACTTTCCAAGTACTTACATTTACACCCATGCTTAGTGCCGCTCTCACCCTTGGGTAGAGGACCTTCATTTTGTAGTGGACAAAGGTTAATATCGACCCTCATCAATAATCTTTTTATTTTTGAGAATAAGTGAATCTGAGTGCTCACCCTTAACTGGGACATTTCTACCACCATCCAAAGGCTCATGGAACAGAGTAGAATAAGAGGTTTTAGGTTTTAACTTGAACTTTTAAGGTATAGAGAATAATGAAGAAGTTCAAGAATGTGAAATATCACAGATAATAGATTGATTTGGCCCGTGGGTCTAATAATTTCAACACTTGTTTGAAGTATAATGGCACATACATATGAATGACATGAGGAAATTTATTTGTATACTAACTTAAAATGTTAATAAAATAAAATCAATTGGAAAAAAACTTAAGTTTTAAAACTAGAAATTCAATGTGGGGAAGTTGCTAAAAACAGATTGCTCATCTAGTATGCCAAAGCTGAAGGCCTGATCCCTCATTCCATAATGTTATAAATAAAATTAAATTTAAAAGTCAAAATTACATGCAATAGGGAAATGTTTTAAAACATTGGTAAGCTTGATATGTATCTTTCAGAAATTATATTGTACTAATTTTTCATATTAAGAATATTTTTTAAAGGGCTGAATAGATGTCGCAGCAGCTAAGAGCACTGGCTGCTCTTTCAGAAGTTGTGGCTTCAGTTCCAGAGGACCCAGGTTCAATTCCCAACACCCACATGGCAGCTCCCAACTGTCTGTAACTCCAGTTTCAGGGGATCTGACATGCTGACACAGACATACATGCAGGCAAAACACCAGTGCACATAAAATAAAATTATTTAAAAACTCCAATGACAACAACAAAAAACACTTATAAAAAAGAATAGTTAAAAAAAACCTCACAGGTAAAGATAAATCTTTCTCAAAAACAATATCAACAACAACAAAAACAAAGCAAAAAAGTGGCCTTTAACATAGTCTCAAGTATTTGGACGAACAACACAGTGGCGACACTAAAGCCCCATGTTACAAGACGTGACAGAAAGTTTGACCGAAAATAAAGCAGCCCTTTTTGCTGTACCTTAAGAATAAAAATAAAATTGAATAGGTCTTGAAGAGTGACCAACTGAGAACTGTATAATCTTTTGGAATGAACTGCACACATTGTAGTTGTTCAATAATTTGAATGGTTCACAGTATCATTTTAATCATTTTAGACTCTAAAGAGTTTGACAGATAAGCCTTGACCTTCACAGAAGTTTGGATTTTGATATCATTACATAATCTTTTGATAGACTAAGAAATAGCATTCTGAATGTCACACTTTAAAATCCAAAGAATCTTAGTATTAAATTATGTAATGTTTTAAATTCTTGAAAGTAGGTTCAGGTGTAGAAAATAATTATGTATGATAAAAATATCAGAATTTTGTATTCAGTAGGAATATTGTTGGGAATTCTACCATTGTATGATTTTATTAGTCACTAGACAAACAGTAGAACTAAAACAAAAATGAATTATTAAATATCAGTCAATCGATTGCTAATGAAGTATTTAAATCAAATCTATAGCTGCATATATGCTAGAAGACATAGGGTAATCAGAGACTTGTAGTATGCATAGGCTGTGGGATCTATATGTAATCTTCCATGTCTTGTCCCTCTTTCCCCATCAGCTGTTAGGAAACCCAAAGGGAAGTCAGAGCCAGCAAAACATTACACTCAGCATTTGAAACATTTCACCACTTCCTCTAGCTTGCCTGAGTTATATTACTCAGTTTGACATTGTATTTGATTGTGTAAGTTGGCTCAAATCATCAAGTAAACAAAAAAAAAAAGAAATAGGCAAATGAAACTCTACCTGGCTACAACTTCTGCTCCTCTCCAGGTGTCTGTCTTTCCACAGAGATAAAAACCGAATTGCATTTGGATCACGTGGGGCATTTGCACCAATCTGAATGCAGCCATTATATCCCCCTTTGGCATTCTTATCTCCAAAAATAAGATTGTTTTCAGTATTTTATGTTTACTTATTTATCACAAGCACTATATAATCCCTGCTTTACTGGTTTACTTGGCATAGGATAATAGGAACAAGACGAGAAATGAGACAATACTGACTTTGTATTCCAAGTCCAAATTTTAGTATAAATTGCTGATGCTTTCAGTGGTATAACAACGCCTTTAAATTTTTTTAATCTGTGTCTGGATTTTTTTGTTATTTATTTTTATCTCTTTGAAAAGGAGTCTTGCTATATAGCAGGCTCTGTTGGACCTCACTATGTGGTCCAGTCTGTCACCGAACTGAATTGTGATGCTTTTTGGTTCTCTTGCCTCAAATTCCTAGGTGCTCAAAGTATGTTTGTGCCACTGCACTAGATGTTGTGTTTGTCTTTGTACACATAAAATTGATATTTAAAGAGGGGGGAATAAAACAACAAGATTGATCTTTTCATATGAAGAAAGTTTATGATTGTTCCATTCCTGATGTTAATCAGAAATGTTTTAGTGATATTTATCGATCAGGCAGGATTGATAATTCCATGAAATTTGAGGCTAGTGTTTCAACTACATCATTATTTGTATAGTTGTTTCTTGATTTAAAATATATCAGGCTTGCTTAACATTCAAATCTTTCCTGTCTCGATGGACCATTTTATAGTTTCAAGGCTGGCCTGTTTGCTTCACATTCCTACTTTTCCTTGGGAGTATTCATGTCATTTCCTATATACTACTTAAACATTTATTTTCCGTTTCAACATTCTTGCCACTGGTAGTTATTACACAAAATAGTCTGAGTTGCTTTCAGTGGGTGTATTTAGTACATCTCTCCTGGATCTCGTGGAGTTGTATTTAAGCACCTGGAACCACATGGACATGCCTGGGACATCTATAACCCATAGACTGATAGTTATAGAAAATCAATCTCAGGTTTATCACAAAGGTTCTAAGAATTGATATTGTCCATTGTAGCTTTGTATTCATCACAAATACATGCTTTACAGGCAACCATAACCACTAAGGAATTATACATATGGTGGCATTCAAATCGAAGTGGTAGTTTTTCTAATGAAAGCCTGTTGACAGTATGTGTGTATTGTCATTAATCAACTCTGAGGACTCCATTTTTTTCATGAAGCATCTCCTCTTGTTTCTGATATAAAAATTGTGAATTGATGAGAAACTATGCATTTGAAAAAGCATAGGTAGATAAATGATAAATAGTTGAAGAATAGATAAATAGATGATATATTGATAGAAAACAACAGTCTTCCTGAACTATAGATAAGCAATATATACTATTTCTGTTTGGTCTATCTGGTTATTTGCTTTGTTCACAAGGAAATTAAACTGATCTGATACCACTTCCATTCACAAGGTTATGCCAGCTTTTATTCTATGCCATTCTGGATGACACTCAGTTTGAATACATAGGGTTTCTGTTGATTTGATTTAAGATATTTAATGAAGATGAAAGTCTCAAGATTACTTTTCTCAAAGACAGTATGCTGCATAGAGTCAGCTACTAGGATGAAGAAAGCATACTATTCCCCATTTAGATATAAATCTATTTTTAAAAGAATTATATATTACAGCAAAATGAGATTTATTCTAGATATGCAATGTTTTTTTTAAACGATCTTACTTTACATACTAATGCCAGTTCCCTCTCTCTCTTGTCTTCCCACTTCCCCCATATTCTCCCCATCCCATCTCCCCATCCACTTCTCAGATAAGGTGAGGCCTCCCATGGGGAATCGTCAAACTCTGACACTTCATTTGGAGCAGGACCAGTGCCATCCTCCCTTTAACTAGGCTGTGTAAGTATTCCTCCATAGGAAATGGGCTCCAGAAACTAGTTCATGCACAAGGGATAATTACTGATTCCATTGCCAAAGGCCCCATAAAATTCCCAAGTCCCCCAACTGTCACCCACATTCAGGGGACCTAGCTCTGTCTTATGCAGGTTACCCAGCTGTCAGTCTGGAGTCAGTGAGCTCCCACATGCTCTGGCCAGCTGTTTCTGTGGGTTTCCTCAACATGGTCTTCACCCCTTTGCTCATATTATCACTCCTTCCTCTCTACAACTGGACTCCAGAAGTTCGGCCCAGTGCTTAGCTGTGGATGTCTACATCTGCTTCTATTAGTTACTGGATGAAGGCTCTAGGATGGTAATTAAGGTAGTCATCAATCTCTTTATAGGGGAAGGGTAGTTAAGGTAGCCTCTCCAGTATTGCTTAGATTTTTCATTGAGGTCATCCTTTCGATTCCTGGGAATTTCCTTAGTGTCAGGTTTCTCTATAACCCCGTAATAGCTCCCTCTATCTAGGTATCTCTTTCCTTTCTCTCCTCTCTGTCCTTCCCCCAACTGAACCTTCCCGATCCTAAACATATTATATTCTTTTTAACATCCTCTTTAGCAGTTGGCAAATGAATTAAAATTATGTTTTAATTCTTCTTGAAAATTATTTTGTCACTTTCTTGCCTATAAGGAAATGCCTGTTTTTGGAAATATATTTTTGTGTAATCTATTAATCCCCGTTAACTGGTTCCTTCTAAATACTAGCATTTTTGAACCTCTTCAATCATCCCCTGAGATAGTTTAAACAGGAATCTCTTTAAAATTTTTTATATGTGAGGATATCCAGACCTCAACTAAAAATACAGGGTATAAAACTATTTAAGATATTCAAAAACCATTACATTTAGTTCTGGATATTAAGTGGTCTTGTAGAGCACTAGAAAATTAGAAAATATGTGCAGTTAATGAAGTGCTCTGTAGAAAAATTTGTGGGCATTCTGAATTGTTTTCCTTTCAGCTGTTTTTATTACAATTCATAGCATAAATTGTAATATATTAATATATATGCTAATGAGGCACATGGTAGGGTAAGCATAAAGGTGCTATAAAGCTTAAAGGTACCGTAAAGCATAAAGGTACCGTAAAGCATAAGGGTAATAACACCTTTTGAGCTAGTGTAAGTGTGGGATTTGGAAAACTCCGTATTTATTAAAATCAAATGAAAGGCCTGTTTTCCTCACTTATCATCATATGTCTGTAAGTTTATTAACATATTTCACCATTGAAACTATTTACCACAATTACTGATTTTGAGTTGATATTTTAACAGTATTACAGTTTCTTGTTCATAAAAATAACATATAGAAGGTAATAATGCCAAAAATTGGAATGACTGTGTGCTTAAATATCACTCAGGCTGGATAATCATTAATTTGATCACATAGTCAACTAAGAAAATGTTGCTGAGATCCAAACCAATAAAATAAAAAATATTTACATTATCAAAAGTAGAATGTATGGTAAAATGATTTTACTGAATCAATATATATATTTATTTAATTTATAAAGAATGTATTTACTTAAGATTGAAGACTGCACTATACTTCATCATATATTTGGTAATTGAAAGATGAATATTAAACCATAAATATGCCGTTATAGCATCTTAAACATTTTATCATTCATAGTGAAAGATACTTGTTAGTATCCAGAAGCCATTGAATTGTAGGGAAGTGTTTTGTTTGTTAAGTACCTAAAAAATTACTTAGGCAACATACTAATTTAAATGTTATTGATATATAACATAGATACATAGAACGTAACAAATCAAGTTTCAGTGATGTTTTATTTTAGGACTATCTACTTTGTAGACCACATAAGACTTGTACACATTATGGCCTGGTTTAATAATATTCAAGAATGAATAATTCTTCAACAGCTAACCACCAGGTTGTGTTGGAATATATGAATCTCTCCTCTCTCTCTCTCTCTCTCTCTCTCTCTCTCTCTCTCTCTCTCTGTATGTGTATGAAAGATACAACTTCTGCTTTGAACCCATATTAGGAGAGACACACTGGACATCAATTGTAAAGGTTGGTTTTAATGTCATCTTGCCATAAATTTGAATCACCTGACCAGGGAACCTCATCTGAAGAATTGTCATAACTGAAGCCTCGCCCCAAGTGTGGGTGGCAGATCTGGTAGCAGCCCAGATAAAGGAGAGTTTGTTGGAAGGAAGCTTATACATGGTTTGCTGACTTGGCCTTCCCTTTACTGAGATCAGAACCAGTGGTACCCTGTTGTGGCATAATCTTGTTGTACACTGTGAAGATGTGTCACTTTGATTGATTTAATAAAAAGCTGAATGGTCGAATAGCTAGGCAGGACTTTTAGGTACAGAGAATGCTGGGAAGAAGAAAGGCATAGTCACCGGCCAGACACAGAGGAAACAGGAAAGAAGGTGAACTTTACATAGAGGAAGCAAATGAGCCTTGAGTAGCACATAGATTAATAGAAATGGGCACCAAGCAGCTACTGGGCTCTCAGGCATTGGGTGTGAGATAGTTGTTGTTAGTATTTTAATGTAACCTGACTACACACACACACACACACACACACACACACACACACACACACACACTTTTGATATGCAGACATACAGAAGAGGGCATGATTAATTCTTTCAGAACTTTAGAGGGGAGAAAATGTTTCCAAGAAGCTTCCTCAGTAATTTAGAGCATAAATGAAAGAAAATACACCAGGAAGCAAAGGAAAGGACTGTGGATACATGAGGCATGTAAAATTAATATGATGTTTTGATATTTAGGAGAAAATTTCAAAACAAAATAATGACAGTGTTTAAAAGTGTCTGACCAGTGCCAAGCATTACCTTATGTATTTGGCAAGCATAACTTCAGTCTTTTATGTTATGATTTGCAAATGTAGATTATAATCACTCTTTTATGGATGAGGAAGCAAAAAGCAGAAAACAAAATAACATTATCAATGTGATTCTATGTACAGCCAGGACTGAACTATAAATGCTGATTTGCTATAATCTAGGCTCTATAGTCATTTCTCTGGATCATATTAGCTAGAAATTTATCTCTGCTCATGGCATTGTGCCTGGCACTGTATTTATAAATACCTTCTGAAGGCAAGAATGAGCGAGTCAATTGAAATAGAAACTCACTTTAATTAGTTAATCTTGTTGGTGGTGTTAATAGAGAGGAGAAGAAAGAATTTCAGAGACGTGACTAGATTAGTCTAAACTCTCTAAAGTGAAAGTTCTCATTCTTTCTCTCTTTGCTTCTCTATGCTTTTGGTGTTTTTGACACAAGGTCCAATTTCAGGACAGTCCTTGAATATCTTAGTCTAGTCTTGAAGTAGGCCAAAATCTTGTTATGCTGCAGACTTTGGGACTATTTTATTTTTAAAATTCAATAGCTAGTCTTTGTAGGAAACAAAAGTAGTGATCACCATTTTCTAGATGAGAAAATCAAGGAAGAGAGAATTTAAAAGAGAGATAGTGAGTGCTGTGTAATGCCATAGCATAATCTAGTGTGGCAAGAATGAAAAGCATTGCACTGAGATACCAGAACATTCCCCCTCAGCCACCGTGTTAGATGTGTCCTGCTGAACTGCAATACAGCTGGGATAACATGAAAGGCAAGTTCACAAAAAGAGCGAGGGACTCTGAGAATCCTCTTCTGAAGAAGCTTGATTGTGAAGAGAAGCATGAGATGTTAGTGAGCCCCGAGAAGAAGAGAGGCTTTATCAAGAAGAGATAGCTGTCTGATATACTGGGGGGAAATGCTGAGAAACTAATAGGAATCCCAGAATAGAGGGTGGACAATAGTCTGAGCTCCTCTTTTTTCTTGCTGGTTTTATTTCTTGTTTTAGAGTCAGCATGTCTTCATCATTTTATACTTGGTTAAATTAGTCAACAACAAATGAGGGAATGAATGACCGAGGAAGTTATTTCTTGCTATGCCTAACTTCCTGTTTCAATTGAAGGCCCAATAAGTGTGAACATTATTATAATGCATTGAAAAGTGTTACTGGTTCAGTGTCTTGATTCATTTGTTAAAATGACTAACTAGTTTAAATGCTAAGCATAGATATGAAAGTACTATGTTAAGTATAATTTTAAGAGAGGTCTATATAATATTTTATAAACAAGCCACCTAACTGTCTTATTGGCTAAGAATTCTCAACTTCAAAAAACACAAGCTAAGAAAGTGCAGAAGATGAGGGTTCAGACTAACTGAATTGTTTGTTAAATAATTTTTTCAAGAATTGACTCTATGTGGTTCCACTACCATGACAGCTTCAGAAAAAGGATGTGACATCTAGAGAGGCTGCAGTAGTAAGACCTTTGTGTACCCTTGTGGGTTTTGCTCAGGTGACGAGTGTTCTTCCAGAAGACTGGCTGCAGACTGCCCTCATATTTCATTAATGATCTCAGGAGCCCAATACTGATTTAATCCCCCCTAAAGCAATGAACTCACAAACCAGTCTTCCCCTCAAACTTGGTGAAATAAACCAAATTCTCCAGCCTTCTGGATATATCTGGAGGGGCTTCCCACACAGAATTACAGTTCTACTCTGAAGCAGGCAGGTTCTGTCTATTCTGTTACTAAATGTAGGAAAGGAAGGTAAGGTCACTTAAGTGACCTTGAAGTCACCATTATTCAAGGTTATTGAAATGAGCTTGAACACAGCAGCATTTTAAAAGTCATGAAATTCAAGATTATCCTCTGTGACTTAAAGTTACATGTCATAATTTATATCTAATAAAACATCTATCATCAATGGACTATACTTTAAGATAAAATGGAAATTGTAGTAGTTTTTAATACTATAGTGTTACCAGTTATAAATGGGATGTCTCCACCAACTCTCTCCCCTCAGAGTTCAGAGAACCCCTTTGAAGAGGCAGAAGTGTAAGGACGCCAGGAGAACAGGCCCTCTAAACGAACAGAGCAAGGCTCATGTGAGCTCACAGAGACTGAAGCAGCATGCACAGGGTCTGTATATACTATAGCTTTCAGTTTAGTATTGCCATGGGACTCCTGAGTCTGTGAACAAGTGGCTCCCTATTGGGGCCTTTTCCTTCTGTTGGTTTGTCTTGTCCACTTCAATGTGATTATTTTTGTTTTTATCTTATTATATTTTATTTTCTTATACTTTGTTATCTCTTTGAGACCTTTTCTTTTCTAATGAGAGACAGACTGAGAGTGGATCTGAATGGGAAGGGAGGTAGGGAGGAACTGAGAGTAGAGGGAGGGGAAGCTGTAGTCAGGGCATACTGTATGAGAAAAGAATCTATTTTTAATAAAAGGGAAAATAGTGCATGTTTTCCTGGTTTGATATACGATGTGGTTCTTAGATTTCAAGAAAGATATTAATGACTGTCTTCCCTTAAGTGAGAGCAAACCTTCAACAACACATATTTGAAGAACAAATGACAATTTTAGAAATGCTTTACTATCCCTTTTCCAAATTTAATATTATCTAATATACTATTAAAGACCAATTCTAATTGATATTTTAAATCCCTTAAAAACTTTGGGTTGAAGAGTTCAGTGTTGGTTGCTGCTAAGAAAAATTCTAAAAATATGATAAATTAATTAGACATTATCTGATGGGGTACAGTCTTTTGTGTATGTTTATCTTATTGGTTGATGAATAAAACCCTATTGACCAGTAGGGTAGCAAGATAGGCAGGTCTAGGAGATTCGGAGGATTCTAGGAGGTGTGGGCAGAGGTCAGTCACCATGTAGGCTACTGGAGGAGTAACAAGGTGCTGGACATTACTGGGTAAGCCACAGCCTCGTGGCAATACATGGATTGATATAAATGGGTTAGTAATTAAGACAGAGCTAGCCAATAAGAAGCCCTAGATAATGGCCAACAGTAAATAATTAAAATAAGTCTTGTGTGTTTATTTGGGGGCTCAAAGGTAGCTGCAGAATCGGGCTGGAATTCTGTAACAATTATCTGCAGGCCATTATTGATGGCATACAAATAATTTTGTCTCTGTTCTTGAAAGCAGGAAAAAAAAGTGGGTTAGTTTAATGAAGTAGCCTAAGACATGTATTTTGAACAAATGGTGGCAGAGTGAAAAAAGAGTAAACAAAGCTCCCTGTGTGATCTCTACCCACAGGGAGAACCAAGTATGAAAAAGCAAAGTGAAGACTAGTCTTACACCCCAGTACACATGTCAGAGCCCTACCCTTCCCTTTACCTATTTGCCTTTATCTGCTTGTATGTGATAAAACGACATTGTTGGGATTATGCCTCATTCTCAACAAAAGTTGTGTTTAGACAGCAAACTTTTTTGTCTATTAATGGAGACAAGATACTTGATGTTTTTAGGTATTATTTAAGTTTCTCTCAAAAGCCATGACCCAATCAGAAAGAAATAAAATTTCCCTGACTATAGAAATGATTTTGTAAATTTAAAACTATTAGGAAATGTTTTAAGACTGTATTATTCTTCCTGATGACATGAAAAATATTTAATATATGATATATGACATATAATCGAAAACATCATAAAATCCTACTATACAAAAATAACAATATAGAGTAAAATATGAAATATTAAAGTAATATCAAAGATTAATATGGAGGATGAAGAAATTATGAGGTTATGAACATTATTTTCTTCTTTATGCTTTTATAAATATTGTTTTTATAATAGCATTGGCAAATTTATAACTATAAAATTAATTAGGTGCTTAAAAATTGGACCCAAGCAAATACCAACATATAACTGAAAAGCATAAAAGAAATAATTAAAAATTTCAGAGAGTGAATCAGATAATAAAAGCTGCAGATAATCATTTGAGAAAAATATGATTAGCTTGAAAAGTGTCTAATGGTAGTATCTCTGAATGATATCATAGGAGTCTGGAATATGTATGAAATAATATAAATTATTAAATTATGTTTCTTAGGTATATTTTAAATCACAGAATTTAAAAATATCCTTCAAGTACAGAATTAGTAATTACGTAAGAATACTCTGAAACAGTCTTATTTTGGCCTCATGTCACTTAACTTACTTCTGTTGGGTAATTACTTAGCATGCAAAGTTGAAATAGGCAATGATGATGGTTCCGTGTCATATCAGACAAGACACTACATCACACTGAAGGAAGGTACAGAGGGAGAGAAACAGGCACCACGGGTGCTGTGACGGATGTCTACACTGGGCACAGGCACATCTCTAAAAGGAAATGAGTCATGCCTGGAGGAAGGAGAGGTCATGGTTTCTCTTGCAGAGGAAGAAGCAGTTTCAAAGACGTAGAAGCCGCTTCAATTATTCACAGACATACATTTAATTCCACAGGATTAATGGTAGAGTAGACAGGCTGTGGGGTAAGAGATAAACCTAGATACCTCATGGAAGCCGGCCATCTTGATTTGGACTTTTAAACCCCGACTCCAGTTTTAAATAACAGAGTTTTGTGTGTGTGTGTGTGTGTGTGTGTGTGTGTGTGTGTGTGTGTGTGTGTGTTGTTTGTTTGCTTTGAGACAACACATCACCATGTAGCCCAGGATGACCTTAAAATTCACAGTGATCCCCTTGCCTTAGTCTCCGGACTGCTAGGATTACTGGTGTGTGTCATTTTACTGAGCTCAACAATGGAGGTATAATGTGCATGCTGGGCCTGGTGGGAGTACAGAGGTCAGATTCTAACTGAGGGATGGTGGGCATGGGGTGGGCGTGGTTGTTGGTGTCTGAACAATAGAAAATGGCTTACATTCATTCAAGTAAGGAAAGATAAAGGTTTAAGTGAGCATATTACAACATTTACAATTTGCTGATTTACTTCACAACACATTTTATTCTCTTTTACTAAAACTAAAGAAAGTAAATTGATCATTTGCACAGCTCTTTTTATTGTAGCAAGAAACATTAAAACTTATATAATGTGACAAATATTTTATGTGTCCAGCATAAATTAAGGCGACTCATTGCCTGCATCTTAATCGCAGTTACTGCACGTGGACAGTACAACACACACAAATAATTGTCCCACAAAAGGAGATAAGTCATCAAACTCAGCCTTACAAATTTGTTTACTTAGTTAATATTGTTATTTTTACTTGTGGTGCCAAGGATAGAATCCAGGCCTCCCAGCATATGGTAACAAATGGTTCTATGCCCTGCATGTATATTCTTTGTATGGCTTGAGGAAGTGATAAAGCTTTTGTTTCTGTAAATTAAATGTATTTCTATTAAGAATTAGAGAAATCTTAAATCATTAAATATCAAAGCTGTGTGAACAACAGTCATAAATAAATACTAATCAAATAACTTTTAAATGGTAAAATAACCAGGTTTCTGAAGGAAAGGGATAAGATGGCATGAGGTTTATAATTTTATAAATTTTCAAATATCTGACCTAATATCTAGATTCTTTCACAGTTAACACATTTTAATTTATATGTGGGTAAGGAATGTGAAGAAAATTTGTCACAGTAGACAAATGGGATTGGAGCCATATCTACAAACCCACTGCACTCCACCATATGGAATCCATTGGCTACCCTTGCACAGCTAGCTGATTTGTTGTCCACAGAAGATATATGCCATGTGCATAGAAACTGTTAGCTCACTGTGATGTGCGAAGTTCAAGTTTTACAACCTTTCATCATGTGTCTGTCAGCATCACTGCTAGCGATCATGAAATCCTTCAAACTTGAGATGCTTTTCAGCTCATGGTGGCAGATAAAATATTTCCAGTGTTCTACAAGTCTCTTGAATGGTCATTTTTTGTCATGGGCAACAAATATTTACAATTACTTATTTTCCTTAAAATGACTGGACCAAAAAATTACCTAAGATGTAAGCTGCGATAGTCTGCATCCATCCACCTGCTGTCATAGCCATAGTAGTGTTCAATGGAAATGGGACCAGCTCTTCAGGTAACCCACACAGCATGCAGACCACACTACAGCACACAGTGGGGAACCCTGCTGATCCCCTTAAGGAAATCTGAATTTTCATTTTATTTGTTTATTATTTTTCCTAGGAGTGAGTGGCTGTGAAAAATTTAACAATTATTCATCCAGGTTCTTGCCACTGCCTTACTAAGGGTTAATGAGGAATTTAATTTTTTTTGCAAGTATAAACATCTACAGTGAAATGAACACCTAGCACATTTACAATATTATGAAGACAGTTCTGATATGATGAGCCCCTAAAAATCTTTAAGGAAATGTATAAACCTTATGGGTAAAATGAAAAACAACGGTAAAACTAATTTTTAAGAATTTTCCAGTCTTGTGGGGAGGGAAAGAGGGTGGAATTTTGAGAATATCAAAGACTAAAAAGTTAATTGGGAAACATGACTGAAAATATTTCTTACATATCCCATGGAATGGAGACAGGGTTAGAAAAGTATTCGAATTAGAGGGTTAACTAAATCCTAGTAACAAATGAGAGGTAAGGTTTCTCTCTTGAAGAAAAGTTGCTGGGATTAGGTACTTTGTTATTCAATAGTGTCATGGAGAAGGACACCTTCCTACTTTCTTTTTTTATTTTATTATTTTAATTTTAAATAGCTTGCTTCACATGTCAATCCCAGTTCCCTCTCCCTCCCCCCTCGTCCCCCACCCCCACCATCCTCCCCAGCCTCCCACCATATTGCCACTTCCTTCCACATAGGGGATATCTAGAGTCTGTGATTTCACTCAGGGAAGGGCCCAGGCACTCCGCTAAGAGTCCAGGCTGAGAAAGCATCCCTCTTTGTGTTATAGACACACGAAGTCCACTTGTATGCCAGCGATAAACACTGATCCACTGCCCAGGGCCCCATAGGTTGCCCAGGCCTCCTCACTGACTCTCACACTCAGGGGGTCTGGATCAGTCCCATGCTGGCCTCCCAGCTGTCTGTCTGGGTTTCAAGAGCTCTCCCCTGTTCAGATCAGCTGTCTCTGCTGGTTTTGCCAGCCCATTCTTTGCCAATTTGCTCATCGCTCCTCTCTCTCTGTGAGTGGGTTCCATGGGTTCAGTTCAGTGTTTAACTGTGGGTGTTTGCCTCTGCTTCCATCAGTTACTGGATGAAGGCTCCAGGATGGTTATAGACATCAAGTTCATTATCAGGAATGGGCATTTGAGGTGGTCTTTCCACTATTGCTTAGCTTGCCAGTTGGTGTCATCCCTTTAGATCACTAGAGGTCTCACTGGTGCTTGATCTGTCTTCTAACCTATGATTCCCTCTTCCCCCTATTTTACTCCCCCCCCCCACTCAACCTTCCTGTTCCCCCATGACCTACTCTCCTTCCTACTTTCATTTTCTTTGCTTACCGATTTCTACCCAGCTTGCTCTATCTATGTCCAAACCTCCATCGAGCAATTCTTCCAATGGCGCTCTTGCATTCCTTCACACAGGTTGCACTATTTGTCTGTCATGCCCTAAATATTGGTGTTCAATCTTCCAGACACCTCAACTTATCTGAAACCTGACCTGCTTGGGTCGGCTGGCTCTGAGATTATGGTGCTTTAGACTTGAAACCAGCCTGTTGGCTCTTTGATTTTGTCCCAACTTACTGCCTTACATAGCTCAAAATACCACTGGCCTTTTTAAATGGCATATCACATTCCAAGGGAAGACCAAAACTGCTGGCTGGTAATATTTGTCAAGTCTCTCAAAGTCACACTTTCCAGGATTTTCAAATCCACTGGATTCCCAGGCAGGAATGTTTATGGGAGAGAATTACCTTATGTTTTTCTCCTCTTTTGAGTATCCAATTGGAAACCCTGACCTCAGGTTGTTTTTTATTTGAGTTTCTACAGTATTTAAATCTTTGAAAGATTCCTTAAAATAATCTAGATATGGTTATTAACACGCGACACTGATAGTCTCTCTCTGTGTACAGGGTTCCCTTCCCCGCTGCTGTTAGGCACTGTTACATTTTCCAGGACAAGGTTCTTCCTCATTTCTCACCTTGCTCCACTAATGCCTCTGCTCAGTCTTGCCCACCAATCATTTGCTTAAGTCTCATCCCACCACTCACGTAGATAGATCTTGTCAATTTTATCAGTTGAGGTCCACACAGTTTAAAATTTTATGTAAATACTGAATCAGTGTTTGGTGATATTTTTTGTTTATATATTGTTTAGTATCTAGTTTTTCAGTGTAATGTCATTTTTCTCCTTCTAAAACCCATGGCCAGTAATAGACACTTCACAAATGCAAATAAATTTCCTGAAAATTTTCCGGAAGTCTGACCAGAGACATTAGGTAACAGAACAACACAATTTCTGACTTCTTTCAAATTGAATCTTGAATAGATTCCCTTCCCAAAATGTCTGTTATCACAGAAAAATTCAAAATAATAAATTGTTATTATTGAATATATGTGGCTTAAGTAAACTAATGTTCTTGGTGATAAAATATTCAATCATTTGGTTATTTTCTAATTTGCCATATAGTGTCTATTGTTTTGATTGTATAATGCTTATCCTTAGTAGTTGATTTACCAAATTCCATTTAAAAATTATGTGTTTTAAGTTCTATTTTTATTATTATTATTTTAATGCTAGGGATCAAACCTAGGGTCTCACACAACTTGGTAACCGGTCTACCACTGAATATATCTCTAGCCCCTATTCTGAATTTTGGAAAAGCATATTCCTTCAAAAACACTTTTGTCATTAGAAACTAAAGAATTTGAAAACAGATCAATAAAATGGGAAAATTACAAAAGCAACTAAGCTATTAATACTAACGTTTGCTGTGTAAATTTTTTAAGTTACTTTATTTCTTTATTTTGTATTTTATGTCTATATAATGAACATGCTCTATTTTATTAAGAATAAAAATCATTCCGAGTTTTAAAAAAGCAAATAGAATTTGCAATCTCATATAGCAGACCTAACCTTAACATTCATTTTCTGTTTTTTTCAGGAGAAACAAACTTTTGTATTCTGCTGGTTTTTGTACTGTTGTATCCTCAGAAGTTTTGCCTAGAATTAAATGTTATTTGACTTGTTATAGTCAATGGCACTGTAATATCTCATTGCTTACATACATCATGACTTGATATGGTATAAGTATACTGCTTTACATTTTGTTTGGATGCAATGTTTTTTCGTAAGTGGGAATCATCTGGTGGAAGTGGCAGTCAATGTTCTAGCCTATTCTCAATTGAGATGATCAGATGCCTAATCCAAACTTATCAGCGGGATGCTGGCATCTTAGAACTGTAGTTCAAATACTAAAGTCCCGCAAACACCAAGAAAGTCTGAAAGCAGTTAGCTGTTTTGTTTTAGGAGATTATAGTATTATATGAGAACTATCAAAGTCTAATGTCAGGGCCATCTATTCTCACAGCTTGCCTCATTCCTGCCATTTCCTGATGTAGATTTTAGACGCTGGGCTGCAACACATTTAGAGGACATTGGACTTTATTTACATGAGTCTGACCCAGTTTCTATTGGTTATAGGAACACTTTGAAAAAGATTAATTTATAAATTTGTTCATAAACTCTTAAGCTTTGCCTCCCTCTTGGCTCCTCTTGTAATTGAAATGAACAAGGGCCGTAATTTTTACCATAGATGGTGACTCTAAATATATTTTTGCTTCTACACATCTTCTTATTCATAATGCTTCTCTAAATATAGTGATAATTAGTTAATTGCCTCATTAGAATATTAACACATGCCCACATCACTCCTTATTGTGGGAGGATTGTATGAATGATGAAAATCCACCATCAATACAACAACTTTAACATTGCATCAGCAAGGAAATTATATCAATTCAATCTTCCTTGGTTATTTCAGTAGTCACAAGCAAGCCAAAGGCTACCATCACAAGTTGAATTTTGTCCACCTCTAGGTTCATTTGCCTAAGGCCTGACTTCACTAGTCCATATCTCTGTGTATTTGGAATCAAGGTCTTTTAAACTGTTAAATTCTATGTAGTCTTTAGGTAAGACCCAACCTGACATTTCTCCTTAAAAGAGGAAATGAACACAGAAGAAAGGTTCATGCTAGGACACAGAACATGACATCAGCAAGCCAAGCAGAAAAGCACTATAAAGAGCCATACCTGTCAATACCTTGATCTTGTTTAAGCCTTCAGTGCCAAAAGAAAAATATATCAATTGTTTAAACCTCTCAGTACACAATGTTTTTTAATACATAGATAACGTGTCTAAGATAAAAGCCAACTCTATTTGAAAGACACATCTTAGTTTCAAGTCCACCAGTACCTCCAATAGCACTTGAGACACAAAAGCAGACAAGTAGCAGATAATGAAGGACATGAGTATCACTTATGTGTGTTCAGCAGAGGATGTGCAATGCAACAGGGATCCTTCTTGGAAATAACTAACCATCTCTTCTCAGGAAGATTAGGCTCATTAAAATGCTGTACTTAATTATCACCTTTGCTTTCTGGGAGTGTTGAAAACAAATTCCTTTCCAATGAGAAGAAAAATTTTAAGGTACGCTTAAATTGAAAAGTATGTAAGAGAAGAATATGGGTCAATTTATTCAAACTTTAAACTTATGCAAGTTTTTCCATGAAGGTCCTTTTATGTGACAGTTTCTTTCGGAAAACGTCTACAGTATGCAGTGTAAAATAAAGGATAGCAATATCACAGATGCCTCACCAGCAAGGTTGCTAAGAAACTTTAACTGTGGTAGAGAATATAGTTCTTTCAGGAAAGAGCTCTGGCCTGCTAGATGCTCACCAGCCAAAGGATGAAGCATAATCCCTATATCATATTGCATATAAGAAGCTCATCTGGACCAGAGACATAAATGAAAGAGCCAGCCATAAAAGCACACTGAAAACAAAACAAATTGTGTACATTTTTGCAGAGAGTTCGGCATATGTGGTACCTCCAAGAAAGCACAGATGATATATAGTAGCAGAGAGTGGCTTCTGACTGCTCATAGAAACAAATGCAAATCGGGGTCTATTTATTCTAAGTTGGAAATCCATATCTCCTAGCAGGCTATCATGTCTGATCTGAGCGCAAAGAGAAAACAGGTAATCAGGGAGTCTAACGTGATCTATCATTTATATTATAATCCCTTAGAAGGTGGATTCTAAGTGAATAAAGATATAACAACAGTAATTTCAACCTAGGCAGAGCTAGAAGCTGAGCTCTGTTTTTCTTAAGGATTTTGAAATCACACATTCATTCACTTGTAAAACATGAGGTAGTCAAACACCACTGGCCAGCTCCCGAGAAAAAAGCCCTTATGTGCAAGACTGAATGGATGACCAGAATTGTTCTTTTTTTAAAAGAAGTTTTCATAGATTCACTTGTATGTGAGTGTTGTGCTTGAATATGTCTACATACCAAAAGCATTTTTGGCACCCAGGGAGAGCAGAAGATATTGGACCACCTGGATCTGGAGTAAGAGATGGCTGTAAGACTTTACAAGGGTTCTGGGAACTGAACCTGAGTCCTCTGTAAAAACAGCAAGTGTTCTTAATGGCTGGTGTGTGTGTGTGTGTGTGTGTGTGTGTGTGTGTGTGTGTGTGTGTATGCCTGTGCGCATTAACATTTTCTAGCCAACATCACTGCATTCTAGGAATGATAGCATTTTTTCTCAGACACTTTACAAGTTGTTAAAAAATATAGCTTCTTGTGAATATGAACACATTATGTTTTTAAACCTAGGAAGTTGTCAATATAAAACACATTGATTAAATCTACTCAACGTAGTTCCTTGATGTTCTTTAATAGAAGCCACTTTAAGAGTCTGAGTCAGACCATCAGGATTCCACAGATCTGGAGATGGAGGAAGCTGTTGGTCCCATGGTTTTTCCTCTGCATAAAAAGGAATAGAGTCACTCTGTGCCTTCTCTCTTCCCTGTGTTTCAACCCTTCTTCCTTACTTATGCATAACATTCACTCCATCCTTCTCCTTTTTTAGGTCTCTACTTAAAGGCCACATTTCCCATCTCCTTTTTCTCTTCAAGCCCTTCCCCCCTATCATCTCTGTATGCTGTGCTATTTTTCTTTAAGGGACTTTGATAGTCCTGTGTGCATTTTTCTACTCTCTTACTCACTGTATCACTAGACTTAAGGCTTCATGTAGGAAAGAATTTTGTTGTAGTCTCCATCTTTCATTACCTAGGACAGGTAATTTCCTGCAGAAATAGAGGACTGGAAGAGCATTTATTTTGGCATCTTGGCAAGTGAGAAAGGCAACAAGTTACTGCTGTCAAGGGTCGATTTCCTGTATCTGAATCCATATTCTCAGGGCTAACCAGTGACTCTCCCTTTGCACAGGTGAGAGTGTTCTAGAATACAGAAGCTATGGCAAGATTGTCTGGGTGGAAGTTGGTGCTCTGCCACTTGTCCATTTAACAATAGACACTCTAAGTTAGCTCATGGTCTTGGTTTTTTCACTTGTCAAATTAGCAGTATTACATACCTCTCCTCTCAGGATTCAAAAGTACGTTTGCAAAGTACTGCTTCGAAAGTAGCTGACAAAAACTATGTACTTCATCTCCTTTTTTAAAAATAAAATTACCTATTGGCATCTAGGTACACAGACAAAAGAAGAGTTGGAACAGCATAATTGGAGGCATTTTGTAGATGTGTGGATTTTTCACAAACAATTTTACCAAGAGTAAGTCGATTCCTACAACCCACCCTACCTCTGCCAAAGAAACACGAACTAGGCTGTAAATACAGCTTAATTGACAGTTCGGAATTGGCTGCTGACAAATACAAGGAGTAACTACCTGGCAATTCATTCTTTCTGCCTAACCTGAAGGGAAACAACAACTTGGATGGAACTTTGCACATCAGGCTTTACTGCTGTGCTTCCCTAAGAACTGCAGATCTCTGCTGTCTGTGGAGAACATTAAAGAAATCCCAGGTTAACTTTTATTGTCAGGAATGCTCAAACAACATGCTCTGATATTTGTGTGTGGGGGGGAGGGAGGGACAGAGGGAGGGAGGAAGAGAGGGAAAGAGGAAGGGAGGGAGAGAGGGAGAGAGGAAGGAAGAGAGGAAGGAAGGGAGGGAGTGAAGGAGGGAGGGAGGGAGGGAAGGAGGGAGGGAGGGAGGGAAGGAGGGAGGGAGGGAGAGAGAGAGTCTCAAGGGCCCTTCCATCAGGGAGGAAGGCTCCTCAGGGGAGTGGAGTGCTGAGTTTGTGGTCCTTGTGTCCTCCAGTCTGTCCACTTACTCGTGATATCTCTGGATGGAAAGGCAGAATGATCACTCTTCTCCACACTGCCTTCTTTGATACTGTATAATTAATTAGGTCTCAAATCATGACTTCCCAGCCCCCCCAGATGGAGAAGTCCTCTCTGCTGTTTCTTTTTTTAATATATGTTTTAATCTAAATTAGAAACATGCAAGCTTCAAATGTCAATCCCAGCTCCCTCTCCCACCCCTTCTCCCTTGTCCTGCTGTATCTTAAAGTAACAAATGTGTATACCTGATAGGAAACTTCCCAGTAAGAGGGAATCATGTAAATGGAGACATAGTATTGACAGCAAAATCCAATGTGTTATTTTTACCAGTTTGAACTCTCTGGTTCTAGCCTTTGAAACAGACGTTTGAAAACCAAAAACAAATAATGCAATGGAGAAAGAAAAAATAAAAAGCCACAGAAGTGAGTGGCAGTGAGTTTAATAAGATTGAATCCCACTGCCAGGTCCATGTGATATAACCAGCCACTTGTGCTGGGTCTTGGCGGTTTATAATGCTACCTCATCTTCTCTGTGAAATTGTTTTCCCGTAAATCTCTGTGGCCATCCATTCCTGTCTACACATTATGTTCCTAAAATAGACACCATCTGAAAAATCACTTCAAGGAGCTTGGTGGAGGAAGGCCTAAATTGCCACACTCCTCCAGTGAAGAGATGCAATGTTTGATGGCATTACCAATCAACAGCCACAAAGGGGAGTTTGAGAGGAGCTTTTCACCACAGTTATTCTGCTTCTGAAGGGAAAGGGAAGTGTCAGACATGCCAAATGTGCCCCAGTTACATCACCCTGGCATGTCAGGTATTGCAGCAAATGGGAGAGGTAAGCTACCCTCTGCTCTTGGGCAGGAGAAAGGGAATCAGGAACCACCAACCTCAGCATGGAATTTTCCCATTCCTATTTGGCACCCTCCTCTTGGGAAGATTTAAAGCGCTATTTGGAGAAGTATGCTCTGTTACTACTCTAGCGCACACACCAGACAGACCGTGCAAACCTGCAGATCCATACCCAGGAAGAAGCCACATTTCCTAGGTGTGATAGCAACAGCATTTGGTAATCTGCAAGTTTGCTGCTGCAGCTTAGAAATGTTCAGTCAAACGCACATTCGAACAGAAAGACACCCAAGCCTGACTCGTCAGACACATGGAAAAGCCCCTGCTCATGTGCTTGTTGGATTGCTTTGTTGAACCTAGGAGGAACAGCAACCACCCAGTAGACGTGGCAAGAAGGGGAGGGTCTTTATACCCAGACCTCAAACAGGTAGGAGAGAAAGAAAGCATGGTAGGTAAGAAGACTCGTGAAAAAGCCTCCCAGGCCCAGGAATAGTTTTTGCACTGTTTGGAGAGCAAGATGCTTCACAGAGGTTTTGTGTGAACCAGGCAGTATCTGCAGTATCATTGCTGTTGGTGACCTCTGTCTAATTAAAAGTAAGTTCATCCTTCCGGTCTGGCATTGCATGAAATAGGTGACTCCTTATCACTTCCCTAAAGTTCCTTTGCAAGTGTAGTTAAGTAAGAGTCCTGGTTGTAAACGCCACCGCCGGTGGTTCCCTCCTTGTCCTGGGAATGAAGCATCCCTTCTCAACAGTCCAGCCTCTGCCCGAAGACGCTGCCTCCCCTGCGATGCTAGGCTTCAGAAGCACCCCGCTGCCTTCTCCTTCCTATGTGAGGTCTAATTTTTGCATCGTCTTTAGGAACAATATGACCTCTATTCACATCCATCGAATCCAGTTCCAAAGCACCAATGACAGAGGGGGGTTGGGGGTGGGGGGTCTTCAGGACTAGACCTTGCATAGGAGGATGCAAGCAAGCAAAGGCAAGAGCTGGCCCGATGCCAAGTTATTTTAGGCCAAAGAATCTCATCCTTCTATCAAAATGCTGAACTGCAAAAGGAACCTGATTTCAGTTCATGGAAGGCTGCAAGAGGAGGGGGGGAAGGGAAGGAGGGGAGGAGGATGGGAGGAAGAGGAGGGGAGGAGGGGGACAGTTGGTCCGAATTCACATGCAAAAATAGACTTCCTGCTCTGCCCCAACTCTTATTTCCGTGGACTCTTCTCCCTAAGGATTCCCAGGTACGAATTCACCTCCGAAGATCCACAATGAAACGATCAGATGGCTTACCCGATGAAAACGAAAATTATCCATCTGCAGTGAGGAACAACATCTCCCCAAGACGAGTCGGCACCTTCAGTTGCAACGGTTCAGATTCCTTCTTGCAAAAAGGTGACCAAGTGCTTCACAAGGGCTGCAGCCTCACATGGGAAGAACATATATACACAAACACACGCACATGCACACACATACACATGTACCAGAGACCTCTGCAGTATCCTCCCGGCTTCATCCTCGCCTCACTCTATGGTACCTAATACAAATCAGCAAATAGCTTGTTTAAAAAAAAAAAAAGTAGAGATAGCACCTAACGTTACACTGCCATCTAGTGGCTACATAGTAAATAGGTTCTCACAGTGGGATTTGTGTGTTTCCTCTAACGGTTTTCCTTCATCTTTCTTCTTCTCTTCGTTTCAGTTTTATTACTTCCTTTAACCTCTCTTTCAGTCCTCTTTGCTCTGCCGATCATAAAACTGTTGACTCGAAGGTGAAACTATTCAGTACTGGAGAGAGTTTCTTTTAAATAAAAGACTGCTACTTTTGTTTGTAAATGCTACTTTATTCTTCCTATAAATAAATTATTGTTACCTTTACGGATTATAGAAGCCATGAATGAAAGTTGTCCTTTTTTTCTGCCGGGGAAAAAGTGGGTGGTCCTTTATTACATAGTCATGGCTTCAGATCAGGAACTTACTTGAGTACTTTCTTCAAAGACACTGTGTTAACAACAGTGCTTTCCCTATAATGGTGAACAGCTCCAATGGGGGCAGACAAGAGTTTTACTTTAAATTCAACACCAATGAGCATGTTGCTAAGCCTAACATTCCCTAACTGATGTTCTCTTCATATCCAAAGTTTCCACAGTTTCACTGTCTTTTATTGCAATGTGTCTCCCTGTCCTCCAGATACAACATAACCCTGAATTGTCCTACTGTGTTTTGGAGAGCAAATGTAAGTACTATGGATGTCCACTAGGTCTTCTCAATACCACAAAAAACCCATGCTAAACTGTGGGTAGCTCTGGGAACCTTGCTTGCTAAGTCCTGTGCTGTACTTTAAAGCATAGCCAGTCTTTCACATTTGGTCATGCATAAACTTACAACTAATCACACACACTTGAGTCCCTTGCAGCAGATACTTACACAGGGCGAGTTTCCCTTGTCACTTAACACACTTAGTGCTGATGAAGAGTCACTACACATGCTGGGCCATTTAAAAAAATATCCACCAGCCTTTAATTTTTCTCCTACTACATGACAGTGAGGCATGCACTATTAATATTCCTACAGCTAGTCCCATTGTATTGTGAGAATCCTGAGACATTCTGAAGCATATTGAGACATGTTCAAGGCTACATAGCTTGTGAGGGAAAAAGAAAGAAAATAAGGCCCTCACTTCTGGGATTCATTATTCTTTGGAACATACCAAATAGTCTGTCTTCCTCCATTCTAGAATCTTGAGGTTGTAATCTTCATTTGTGCCTTTATCAAACTAACTAGTCCTTGTAATCTTACTAGTCCTTGTAATCTTCATTTGTGTCTTTATCAAACTTACTAGTCCTTGTAATCTTCATTTGTGTCTTCATCAAACTTAGTAGCCCTTGTCTATGGGTTCATGGGTCTGTCTCATGGGCCCCTCTCTTTGTTTTTGAAATAAAGCAATTAGCTAAAATTCTGGGCATGGGGATGGGGATAAAGGATATTTGACAAATAGAGCTCATTTGCCAGACATGTGCAAACACTAAATAGTTCTAGGAGGTAGAATTTGAACACTTCAAACACCTCAGAACTGGAAATGTTGAGGCAGAAAATGACAAGTATGAACTTGAAGTCAGTATGGGCTAAGAAGTTCCACACCACCTTTAGCCACAGACTCAGCCACAGCCTCAGCCACAGTGTCAACCACAGCCACAGCCCTAGCCTCAGCCTCTGCCCAGACCCCAGCTAGGACCATGGTCACAGTCACACCCGAGGTCTCTGTCAAAGCGACAGCCTAGGTCATAGCCACAGCCTCAGTTCAGCCACAGCCACAGCCTCGGCCACAGCCACAGCCTCGGCCACAGCAACAGCCTCGGCCACAGCAACAGCCACGCTTCAACCTCAGCCTCATCTGTAGTAACAACCACAGCTTCAGTCTGAGCCCCAGCCCCAGCCCAGACCCCAGCCAGGACCAGGGTCACAGTCACACCCGAGGTCTCTGTCACAGCCACAGCGTAGGTTATAGCCACAGCCTGAGCCTGAGCTACATAGTGAGAAACTATGCTTTCAAAAATAAGTATGATAACTTCCTGTTCCAGACCCATAAAAGCATGTTAATTCAGACTTATTCAATGTCTTGAAAATGGGGTTGCTCCCTCTCTGGGTTATTCAGGGCAACATTGAAAGAAGCTAGAGAAATGAGTGACCAACATTTGGCAACTAATTACCAAAAAGTTAGATATGAAGAGACAGTGGGAAACATCTGAACTAAGATGTAGTATTTGTTGTTCAACTCCATGCCCATATATTACATAGGAGTAGTACTTAGAATTTAGATATATTCACATAAAAATAAGAACATCCTAAACCCATACTTTAGAACTTTCTAATCTCATATTCCAGAAGTCAGTATTGTGCATTTTTTCTTATATAGTAATATCAACAGCTCTCCTTCCTGATTGCCAAGGTGGACGGACCCTCCTTCTCTCCCTGTGGCTTTGGAACCAGGTGGGACAAACAGGGTGCCTAGAGAAGGAAGTTACACAGCTAGTAAAGAGGAATGGGGGAGAAATCACCAGCCAGAAAACTCCCTGGGCTCCCCATGATGCCACAGATTCATGGTCCAGTACCTCAGTAGGTCTGCTAACTCCCTGCTTTGGGTATACAAGACAGCACCAAAATAAGTCTCTATTGCTGTCACTCAGTGTATTCAAAACCAGTTTATTCACTGCAAGGAGACGTACATCCCTGAAGCTATCAAGTATTGTTCATAGCTTGGGCATTGGACTCTGAATTTTATTCTTCACTTAAAAAATACCTGCTAATAGAGGCATTTTTACAGACTTAATCCACACCATCAAGCCAAGCAAATCAAAACTCTTTCTTTGAGAAGTTTCCTTCACACATCAGTCAATGAGAAAGATAGGCTATTTTCAATGCACACACCCTTCTTCCTTCCATCTGGATGTCTTTTTTTTCATGACTTGTATGTCTTGACAGATCTCGCCCATCTGCACATGGCAAAACGTATCGACATCTCAAATATCTACGTCAAATATTTTTCTCTACTGTTTTTCTTATGCTGTCAGTGAGAAGATTCCTTTTTGTTAATTATGAAGTAATTTTATGTTTTCTTTTATACATTTTGGTCATGTATTAAATTGAAAATATTAGGCATAAGAATAAATGTTTCTGTGCATAATGATTCTGAAAAAGGTTAGCATTCCATTAATTTTACAGGAGTGCAATTTTGTACAGCTTGCCATTTTGTAGCAGACATATGATTTATCTGAGTAGTAGCAACACTGGCTACCTTAGTTATCCCACATCCAAGGCCTGATATGAAGGATACAAGATATTAAGAAATCTGGGTAGAATAGCCTTAAATCCACATATTTAAAATTTAAAACATGCTCACTTTTTAAGTGGAAAAATACAGACTAAAAAGAAGTCTGAAACTTTATTCTGCTGCCCACACTCTTGCTGTACTTGCCTGTCTCTCTGGACTTGTTCTAAAAGTTCCCCATCCTTCTCTTGTTTACCTTCCATATTATAACTACAGCGGAACCAGCATTTTATATACATGTTGTAGTATCTTAATTAATGAATTTTTTGTTTCTTTTTCCCTAATAAGCTTCCAACTCCAAAGACTGAAGGACTATTTACTGCCTTTCCCTCTGTAAAGTTGCTCTTTCTGGAAGACCTGTGTGATCTTGTCTCAGAAAAGGGAATAATGTACTATTAATTTCTTGCTTAACTTCCCTACTTGGTGAATGCAGGAACTCCACAAACTAACTGGGAAATGTGGGCTGTACCTATTCTTTGAGTGGTTCCAACGAGAGAAAAAAGAGAGAGAAAAAAAGAAGAAAAGCAAAAAGTATCCTGACGTTGCTTTCACGGTTATACTTCTTACTGCCCCATCCCTTGCTAGTAGAGGTTGGCTGTTCAGGGCCCAAGGAAAGGATATTACAATGAGATGTTGCCTCTGTCAGTAATCATGGACATTAAAGAATGAGAGTAAGGGAGTCAAGTGGAAAAGCTGTCCTATGCCTTTTTACTGTCAGTTTTAAGACAAACAAGAAAGTTTCCTGTGATTAGCATCTTGAAAGACTCAAGTGTTCTCAAGGGAAGAAAGGCTGAAAATTCTGCAGTGAAACTCATGAAGTCTCCTCCTAATAGGAAAACAACAGTAATGACAAACCTTTGTTAATTTTAATTTTAGAATGTCAATTGTCATTAATTATGACCAACACTATATATATTCTTTTCATGAATTATCTCAAGAGAAAGAACACTAGCAGAAAAGAAACTAACAACCATTTTGGAACAGAACACTGAATTATTCCATGAACCAAAATATTATTAAGGAATTATAGAGCTGAAAGTTTTCTCTGACCATCCAGAAAAAGATTATCAATTTGATAATAGAAACATGACATCCAAAGAGATAGTATGACCCATTCAAGATTACATAGAAAGTTTGGTGTGGCAAAAGTTCATTCAAGTTTTTTTTCACAGTTTAACTATGAAGAAAATGAATATTGAATGGGGACATCAGCACATAAGCAGCAAACACTGAGTGAGTGGACTATTTCTAGATATACCAAGATTGATTTTCACTCATGTTTTGACAGAGATGAATGTAATAGGGGATATAAGAGCAGTTACTGTTTAAAAAGGTGATGGACAAAACCAACGTTGAGTTTAACAAAGAATAAGGACAGCAACCATTCTTGTGTCTAGGTCTACATTCAGTTCTTAAAGACTGACCATGAAGTTCTCAAACTCAAGGATGTGAGAGTACAACATTCATGACTTTCACTTGAGTCTAAGAAGAGTCCTAGGAAATAACTAGGAAGCAAATGGTTCCAAGGTTGTATAATTTCAAAAATCTGAAGTAAAACCTGAAGATATACTTTACGTTTATTTACTTCATAAATCATAGTCACACAGGAAAGCAAAGAAACTTGTTTTGAGACAAAGTTGCTATCTTATCTACTCTACCTTCAAAGCCTGGTTTCAAATTATCATCCTGGTTTAGCCTCTTAGATGGTCAAGACTGAAGCCATGTAACCACATACCCACTGGAAGATAAAATGCTATGTTGTCCATGCATAAGTTGTGTACCCCTCTGGCAAACAGACCAAGGATTAGGCCTTGGCTTCTCAGGCAAGATCAAAGTACATTACAGAATTAAAGCAGTGTGTCTAGATTCACTCCCACAAGAGGATGAGGAGAGAAGGAAACTGCAACCAAAAAACGAAGAAGATACATGGAGAGTCATAAAGAACTCAGTTACTATGCTGGATTCTCTGTTGTGCTTACGAATGCTCACTCTTATGTTAGCAAGTCATTTAAATATATTGTTGGTCTCTTCCCTAGTCTCTTGTTCTCAGCAATCCTTCCCCTTTGCAAAGGTAAGTCAACTAAAACTGACAAAAATATCTTTGATTGCTTATTGGAGTTGAAGTAACAATTTTCCATTTGAATATATTTTAAAATCGTTCATAGAACTTGTCTATGCATGCAAGAGCTCTAGTTAATTTTTGGTGTATAGGATATTTTTGATATTAAATGAAATAGCTGATATTTATGAAGACAGCTCCTTTTTACAGAATAGAAACTGAACTTTGCCGTAACATAGCTTAAGCAAATACGTAATTCCTATTCCCCTTGAAGTCTTATGATAGCAACTTTTTTTTTCATGTTTAAAAGGAAAAGGCCACTGATCTTTCCAGAATATCACCCAGCCATCACACTGTGTGGCAGTGTCATTAGAGCTAAGTGACATCATATTTCACATGGAAACTACTTTTTACATATTCCTTTGTGGTTCTAATCTTCAGAGTTGTGCTCACAAATACACACAGATCACATGGGATCACATTTCCTCCTACTCTTTCACTTTGGGACAATGAACTTCTGCTTCCCTTCATCAAATAGTAGACAGAGGTCATCATCACACATTGTAGGGATTCCGGTTGTTTGATGGAGATTGACAAGCAGATAGAGAAGAGGTGAATCAAAGGTTAAACAATAATTGCATTCTGCTTAGACCTTTTGAAAACTGAGGGACCCATGACCAGAGTCACTGCTTTTGGAATTGTCCCAATTCATGTTATCTATACCACATAGTGGGACAGCAAAACAGTTTCCCCCATCCAGAGTCACTAGGTCTCACCTTGGAAAGGAAGGTGGCAGCTACATTGCCATTCTGACATGTTACTTTCCTACTTGTTTCTCTGCAGCCCCGACAAAAGAAGATTCCTTTCAGCAATATAGGACATTGATCCTGCAGAACCAGTGTCAGTGTTACCGATGTCATTTGATAGCTAAGTGTGGTGGTTTAAATGAGAACAGGCTCCATAGTCTTTATTTGCAAACTTGCTCTCCAGTTGGTGGAACTGTTTGGAAGGTATTAGGAGGTGTGGTCTGACTGGAGGAGGTGTGTCACTGGGGACAGGCTTTGAGGTTTAAAAGCCCATGCATTCCTAGATATCTCTCACTGCCTCATGCGTTATGTGTCAAAATGTTAGCTATAATTACTACTTTAGCCTGCATGCTGCCATGCTCCCTGCCATGATGGTCATGGTCCTCTGGAACCCTGAGCTCCAAATTAAATGCTTTGTTTCTAAGTAGCTTTGGTTACAGAGCTTGAAAGACATATTGGTTGTTGTCATGAATTTAAAGTGACTTGTATTCCTCTTTGTGGGAGAACTGTTGGAATAAACCCAGTGAGGACTCTGGTGGGCACAATTTTAGTTAGCATGTATGGGTATGAACAGTTGCATTTCTGCAGCTAGACAAATGCAAAACATGGGTTTCTAAGTGGTTTCAGCAATGATGAAACTTGGTGGTCATTTTGGCCTAGTTCTCAGGGCAGCTATTAAGAAGATTGTGTGTGTGTGTGTGTGTGTGTGTGTGTGTGTCTGTTACACCAAAGAAACAACCGCTTGCTGGTGCTTTGTCTCCTCCTCTTCTCTCTGCTCTGATCTATGCGCTGGCAGTACTTTTATAAATAGCTGTGTTCAGTCTCCTCTCTTGGTCCTCACAACCAAAGTTACTCTTCCATGGCACATGGATTTGTTTAAATGTTCACTTCTGATTTACATCATGGTAAGACATAAACTACACATTTAAAGGGATTAAATGAAACTAGTTTAATACGGAAACTGTTTGTTAGGATGCATGAAGTAGCGACAGAAAAGCCAAGGTCCTTCCTTGCTAGAGCTGTTGTCATTTTAACAATAAGAGAAGAGGAGGTATACCCATATCCCAGCAAAAAGGGAACACTGGAAGATCTCAGAGGAGGAGGAAAAGACTTCATCCAAGGTGAATGTAGCTACATATTTAGCCTGGAAATAAAATGTTGTGGGAAACTCTCCCCAGTGTTCTATTAATGCCTGCTCTGGCCTGAGGCTGAAGAAGCCTATGGTGAAGATTTCATGATGAATGACTTCTGGGGCTGAGGATCTTGTCCTTGTCCACGATTTGTCCTATTTCCATGACTACTAAACCACTCCCTTACTCCCTGACCCTTTTCTTTGAAGCTTCTTACTTGTATCTTCTGAAAGGATCCTTCTTCTAGGGCTCCTTCTCTCTATGGTTCTGGAAGCACGGACCCTCCAGTACACCCATGGTCCTCTCTACTGTTTCAGTATGCTGGCTGTACCATTATTTTTCTGTAACTCTCTCAAACTGTACCTGTGATTGTTTATTCAAATTCTTCCTGAGCACAGGGTAGGTGACCTCCAGGTTCTAACAGGGGTGGCAGGAACTGAGCAAAAGAGCAATGTATTCCACTGTCTCTCTCCAGACATGTCTTTATGTTTGCTTAAAAACACATTCGTTCCTGCACCAATGGCCCAGGGATCATTGTGGAAGAGGGGGCTAAAGATTGTAAAAGTCAGAGAAACAGGTAGCTTTCTGTGAGATTGGGTATTCCAGAAATATCAGAGAGATTACACACATGAAGTCTCATGAGCATGGCTGCCTAAACAAGTCCTAAAAACCAATAATCACTCTAATGAGCATACTAACATGGAAGAGGGAATGATTAGCGGGCATAGTTCTATAAAAAGAACTATGAACAACAGGGAAATAATGAGGGATGGATAAATGGTCTGTTCCAGGGAAGAGCTCCCCAGTTGGCTACTAAGTGGTCAGCCCTAGCATCATATGCAAACAGGTAACATTATATTGATTGAGCAAGTTTTACTCATATATACATACATATACACGTATACATGCTATATATATATATGCACACACACATATATATACATATATATATATATATATATATTACCTACATGATTTCATAGATGGGAAAACCAAGGCTCAGAAGATAAAATGAATATAGCTTGGAATCTAACAACCTACCTTTAAAATATTAATATTATCATAGGGCATGACACTATTGTTATTTGTGATATATATAATATACATACATTTAAAGAAAAAAACATACCATGAATTTGAGAGAGAGCAAGAAGGGGTATATTGGAGGAGTTGGAGAAAGTAAAGGAAAGGGGTGAAGCTTCAATTATAATTGAAAAAACAATTTTAATTATCATAAAAAGCATTCATTGGTTTAACATAGGTCATAGAGATAAAATCTGCCTGATAAACGAGTCTACTTAGCAGCTTGATACTTGGTATCATCCTAGAATAAGACAGGTTCTCAGCAACAAAGATATGGGTGTTTAGATATTTCTTTTTTCAGGTCGAGTTTGGTAATGATACCAGAGGAATGGGAATTATTGCTAAACTAATATATACCAGAACCTTGAAACCTCACAGCAATTTCATGACATTGATATTATCACCATGATTTCCCAGACTGGAAAGACAAAACTCAGAAGTCTTGATCATTTTGGCGAAGGATGAGGTAAAATGTAGTATGGAAACTAACTGTCTCTCTTTAAAGTAATATTTTCACAGGGTCATGGCACTCTTGTTTTATATAAATCTCTCTTCAGTGACACATTATTGCTATGAAATTGACAAGTCTCTGGAATCCAAGCTCAAGGGCAAAGCAGGATATGATGTAGCTCTACCTCAGTAGTCTGGACTACTTCACATTATATTTACTCAGATGGCATGGAAGAAACACCTGTAGCCAACTCAAGGAGGTTTTTAGGTACGAGACAGACCTGCAGCCAGAGCACTGTCAAATGTGTCCAGGAAGGAAATGGCACCTCTTCTTATTTGGCTTGGAGTCTCAGATCTTCTACATCAAGTGAAGAGATACCATTATGTTTGGAAATCCTCTCATCTAGTCAACATATCAACTAAGTTACACAGGAACACTGAACAGAGAAGTACCTCTCAGTCTGTTGGTGTCTCACTATCCAGAGCTCTAAATCTGTTTAAGAAAACCAAAAGAGCAGAATTGCTGATCATGAGAGTTTGATAATGAGCGTGTTCTGCCAAAGCTTCATGTTTCCAAAAATGAATGCTGTGTTTTTCCTTGACCCACTGCACTTTTGAAGACATACATGTCTTCGAGCTCTGCTGAGCATTTGTGAAGACACAGATCACATGAGAACATAACACTTTCTGAGCTTTAAAGGCTTGCTTCTTCTTAGAGCCTGGCAGTGGAACAACAGCATCTCCACCTTTCAGGAGCTTGTTGAAATTGTGGAACATGTCTTTTTACCCACGGTCACCAGATCAGAACGTACATTTTTTTTCCATTTTTTAAAATTTTATTTTCCAGTTTAAATTTAGATAAGAAACAAGGTTGCTTCACAAGTCAGTTCCAGGTCCCTCTCCCATTCCCTCCCTTCCTCCCGTGCCCTCCCCCCCGTTATCCCCTCATTTCTCCAGGGAGGGTGAGGCCCTCCATGGGGGTGTCCATAGTGTGTCATTTCATATAGGGCAGGGCCTAGACCCTTCCCCAAGAGTTCAGGGTGAGAGTGCACCTCACATTGTTCTATGGGAGTCCAAAGTCCGTGTGTATACTTGGGATGGGTACTGATCTGCTGCCCAATGCTCAATAGATTCCCTAGGCCTCTTCACTGACACCCAGATTCAGGGGTCTTGATCAGTCCCATGCTGGCTTCCCAGGCTAATGCCTGGGATTCAAGAGTTAACCTTTGTCTGGTCAGCTGTTTCTGGGGGTTAAACCAGCCCAGTCTTAATCCCTTTGATCATCAGTCCTCCCTCTCTGTTACTGGCTTTCTTGAGTTCAGCTCAGTACTTAACCAAGGGAGTCTGCCTCTTCTTCGATCAGCCACTAAATAAAGTTTCTGTTTCCCAGACTCTCTGGCCATAGGATTGTAGGCTGGCACTCCCCAGATCTATGTCTAAAATCCATATATGAGAGAGTACATGCCATGTTTCTCTTTTTGTGACTGGGTTACCTCACTCAGGATGGTTTCTTCTAGTGTCATCCATTTGCCTGCGAATCTCATGATTCCATTATTTTTTCTGCTGAATAGTACTCCATTGTGTAGATGTACCACATTTTCTCTATCCACTCTTCAGGTGAGGGACATCTAGGTTGCTTCCACGTTCTGGCAATTACAAATAAAGCTGCTATGAACATAGTGGAACAGACATCTTTGTTGTATGAATGGGCATCTTTTGGATATATGCCTAAGAGTGGAGTTGCTGGGTCTTGTGGTAGGTTTATTCCCATTTTTCTGAGGAATCTCCACACTGATTTTCCAAAGTGGCTGAACCAGTTGGCACTCCCACCAGCAATGGAGGAGTGTCCCCCTTTCACCACATCCTCTCCAGCATAAATTGTCATTGGTGTTTTTGATTTTAGCCATTCTGACAGGGGTGAGATGGTATCTGAGAGTTGTTTTGATTTGCATTTCCCGGATGGCTAAGGATGTTGAGCACTTTCTCAAGTGCCTCTCAGCCATTTTAGACTCCTCTATTGAAAACTCTCTATTTAGTTCTGCAGCCCACTTTTTAATAGGGTCCTTTGGTGTTTTGGAGACTTGCTTCTTGAGTTCTTTGTAAATTTTGGAGATCAACCCTCTGTCAGATGTGGAATTAGTGAATATTTTTTCCCATTCTGTGGGCTGCCTTTTTGTCTTGCTGACTGTGTCCTTTGCCTTACAGAAGCTTCTCAGTTTCAGTAGGTCCCATTTATTAATTGTTGATCTTACTGCCTGTGCTACTGGTGTTATGTTCAGGAAGCTGTCTCCTGTACCAATTCGTTCAAGGGTACCACCCACTTTCTCTTCTAAGAGGTTCAGTGTGGCTGGATTTATGTTGAGGTCTTTGATCCATTTGGACTTAAGTTTTGTGCATGGCGATAGACATGGGTCGATCTGCATTCTTCTACATGCCAGTCTCCAATTATGCCAGCACCATTTGTTGAAGATGCTTTCTTTATTCCATTGTATATTTTTAGCTTCTTTGTCAAAGATCAGATGTTCGTACGTGTGTGGGTTAATACCCGGATTTTCAATTCGATTCCATTGGTCTACCTGTCTATTTTTGTGCCAATACCAAGCTGTTTTCAGGACTATAGCTCTATAATAGAGCTTGAGGTCAGGGATGGTGATGCCTCCGGACGTTGCCTTGTTGAACAGGGTTGTTTTGGCTATCCTGGGTCTTCTGAAAAATGATAGTATCGAGAAAACCTACCTTATCATATGTCTGAGGGGCTCAGAATAGATGATATGTGAATTTATATAGAAATGTGGATAAAATACTAAAACTATTAGTTAATATTTTCCTCAACAGAATTATAGCTATATACATCTTAGACTACATTCCTGAATAAACTTGTAGAACAGGATATTAAATAAGAATTCTTACAAGTGGAAAGGGCGTATGTGTGTCCAGGCATATATTTGCGATTGGGTATGCTTATATATACATATGTATACATGCATATGTTTGTGTTTTTGTAAAGTTAGTATATTTCGACTACACATATTCATTCCAGAAAATGTCTAGGCTGCATTGCTGAGTTGTTTAAGATCACAATCCCTGGGAAGATTTCACTTGATTTTCTGAGGCTCTCACATGCACCATGTACAATTTGAAAGATCATGTGACTCAATATAACTTGGATTCAAATATAAACTTGAGTTCAACATTCTTTCCAGCTCTGTGATATGACTTATTCATTGTGACCCTAAATACAATCTATTTCTTTCTGGGTGCTTTTTTGGAATATTATTTTAACTACACAAAGATGTGCTACATTTGTTAATGCTGCAGAATATCACTTTAAAGTAAAGGTGTGCCACTTTTGTTTAATTATGTAAAGATGTGTTGCATATGTTTCACCTTTCCTGCCTAAGGCACCTTATTGGTCTAATAAAGAGCTGAACAGTCAGTAGCTAGGTAGAAAAGGGATAGGTGAGGCTGAAATGTGGGAAGAATAAAATAGGAGAAATATAGGTTTGAAGAGGAGGAAAGAGAGAAGAAAGAGGAGGGGAGAATGAGGGAGACACCAGGGGCCAGAAGCCAGGCAGCCATCAGATAGCCAGACATAGAGACAGCAAGTAAGAAAAGGTAAAAAGTCTGGAGGCAAAAGGTAGATTAAAAAGAAACAGGTTATCTATTGAGCCTTGGGCAGTAGATCAGTACTCATCCCGAGTATACACATGGACTTTGGACTCCCATCCAACAATGTGAGATGCACTCTCACCCTGAACTCTTGGGGGACGGTCTAGGCCCTGCCCTGGATGAAATGACAGACTATGGACACCCCCATGGAGGGCCTCACCCTCCCTGGGGAAATGAGGGGATAATGGGGAGGTTGGGGGCAGGGCACGGGAGGAGGGGAGGGAAAGGGAGAGGGACCTGGAACTGACTTGTGAAGCAACCTTGTTTCTAATCTAAATTTAAACTGAAAAATAAATAAATTAAAAAAAAAGAAGAAAAAAGAAACAGGTTAATTTAAGTTAAAAGAGCTAGTCAGAAATGTGCCTAGTTTAGGCTGAGCATTCAAAACTAGTAATAAGTCATGATTTGGGAGCTGGTTGGTGGCCCAAAAGAAAAATCCTGGTACATTCGGTGTTCTGTATTGGGCACCAGATGAAGCATTTATTTAATTATTCTTTATCAATAAAAAGTCAGATATCAGGGTAAGGACCTCAATGATGAGAGAAGCATCAGAGAAGCAACCAGTGACCACACCCCTCTCTCTTTTCTTGATCCCAAAAGGTGGAGGCCGTATCTAAGCTCCATCCTACTACTTCCTGTGTTTTTATATGCCCTTAGTACCCCGAAATCTCTATTGTTGATTTTGGTGGGCTGGAAGCTAGTTCCACCTTGTAATTCAAAGCAAACTTTACTGTTAGTCTTGGGAGCATCACAATGCCATTACAATATCATACAACAAGCACATAGTACCAAACTGAAAATCCTTCATCTCCTAAGTTCTTTAATGAGTTTGTGTATCAACATCTGGATAAAAATCCGGAAAGATATGGAAGGATGACTACTGTGCACAGTATGTGAGGAAAACATGGAACTCTTGGATGTTGCAGGGACAGCAGGGAAGGCTGGGCTATTAAATCTAAGCCATTGGCTCAGCTAAATATGTGGTTAAAGCTAGTAGTAGAGGGAGTCTGGTCTATGTGGTAAAAGAGAGGGACACAAAACAAGACTTCAAGACAAAGAGAATGATGCAAAACTAGGTTCCTGAGAAGTTGTGTGAAGAGTTTGGATTTCCGGCCTTCTGTAAGTACCTGACTGTATTACACTAGCACTTTTGTGAATATGATAGTGTTTAAATTTACTGTACTATATATATGGGCATAAATTTATTTTTGTGTCAGTTTTACTTGCCAATAGGAGAAGCAACACATTTTTGTCTTATTTAATATAATAAAATGTTCAAAAGAAAGATAACCTGAATTAGTGGTACTCAAATTGAGATGTGCAGACAGTTTTGCCTTTAGGAGACCTACGTTAGTCTCTATCAGTATATCTGCTCATCACAATGGAAAGATGCTTCCAATACTTGCAAGTAGAGGTCAGTGATATTGTTCAGTGTTCTTCTAGGCATAAAATAGACCCATTCCTAAGAATTTATGAGCCAAAACTTCCATTAAGCCACAACTAAACCTTGTCTTAGAACAGCCACTTACTTTACCGAGAGAAATTGAACATCAAAGAGGCCATTGATGTGTACCAAATCTCACTGAGCAAACAGGAGAGATAAGTCCTCTGGTGCATTACCATCATGCCATTTAGCCTCTAAGAGCTAGCATTCTATATGGAAGTGCTGGAAAATAAATATCCAAGTGAACACACTAGATTTTAGATACAGTACATAATTGCATACATCTTTAAAATATACTATGGCTAATATTAAGATAACCAGGCAAGGAGGAGAACAGAGAATTTAACTATATATTATATATTTAGTTATAATATCAAAACCTATTTTTGTATTTGATCAAATAACGGTCTGATGTAGTGGATCCTCATGCATGTCACAACTGCCTGGAGGCTATAAGAACATATATTGCTAGAACCTACCTAGAGAAGTTCTACTCAGTATGTTTACAGGTGAGGCCTAAACATCTGTATCCCTACATGTTCCATGGAGACGCTGATGTTGCCAGCCAGACCACTGAGACTCACTGACCTAGCATTCGATGGAGAAATGGCAAATGCTGCCCAAAAAGCATAAGTATTTAAAACTCGAATCCTACCCCTCATGTAATACTGATTTAACATAGAGAGACTAGTGTTAATTTACACAGAAGAATATAATCATATAAATGGCAGGACCAAAATCAATTTAGACTTAATTTAATTCAAATTCCAAAACATCTAAAAAGAAAGAAATCATTGTGTGTTTAAGCTCTTACACAGAACAAAAAATAATTCCTTTTTAAATAACCAATGGAGACAACATTAAAGCAAAACCAAATTCAGTTTGAGGATGACAGTGACACTTGAAATATGTGTATATATACATATACATACATTTGTGTTCCAGATATATGGATATGATTATATATGTATTCCTTATTTTTAACATTTTATTTCTACTCCCAAGTAACCTCGATTAGATGGCTCCTATGCCAAACTGCATCTATTGACATTGGTAATATAAAATGAGGCCTTTAGGGAGCCATATCTGTCTCTTCAAATGAATGTGTACATCTTCAATCAATTGAATACAGCACAAATGCAGCCTATTTCTACCATAAGTGATCAGCACACCCTTGTTAATCATGGTTAGCAGTGTGAAAATGACACCCAGGGAAATTAATTTCTGTAACATTCATTTTCGTTCTTTTAATTCAACAATGCATAGTATTTTGGACAGTTTTCAACAGTCTACACAGAGAACATGCTGTAGTTAGCCTGCCTTACAACAGCACTCACTTGGAGACACCTAAGCAAAGATGAGTCAACTTTCCACTCAGTTTACAGAGCCGTTATTTCCTTGGCTCCCACCATGAAGTCCAAATCACAGAATATTGCTTGTCAAGGACACTTCGGAAGGCAAACGCTCAAATGTGCTGCACTTACTTCCAACTTTTAAAGTCCACCTATCTCATAAAAGGAGATGCACTTTGTTTTGTCATCATCTCTGGTTTAACTGTCTGAAAATTCCGTGCCAATTTCACAGTGCTGCGGCAATCTCTCTCTGCTACTTGTTCTGCATTTTCTGCAGCATGCAGTCTGGGGCTGCTGTTTTAACTACTTCCTGCAGCAGGACACACTCTGAGAGAGAATCTGAAACACAATCAGTACTATTCTGTTTTCACTCATATTCTTAGATGAATAACTGTTCACATCAAACCAGGGCTCGTCCCTCAAGATCCCCTAAGCATAGCCCCTTCTGATCCAGTGCAGTTAACCCAGCTTCATTCAGTGCTAGTATCAAATGACACACTGCTGCAAGATTCATCTTAAGACTAAGTAGGTAGGATTTATTATCTGCGGAAGTCTCCTAAGCACCAGGTTACTCAAGCTCCAGGCTTGTCACAAACAGACTCGACAGAAGACAAGTGCGGCAGACATAGAGCTCATTTCCAAGACAAGCCGATTCAGAGTTAGAGACAAGGGCAACACGGCAGCCAAGACCTGCAGTAAATCTCTTTGAGCTCATAGAAATATCTAACAATGCTCTCCTGCAATGCCCCAGAATAAACAGCTCATATTCGGTTTAAACATCAAATCAACACCATAGAAAATTTGCTTGATTAGCATATTTCAATTTATGATGTTTTACTCGTGACTTAACGCTAGGATCAGTGCAAGACTTGCAGTGCTTTTCAAGCAAGCTGACAGAACTGAAGCCTCTTAATAATGCCTACCTTCACCTCTCAGTCTGACTGACGGGAACCTGCCAGGACCAAAGAATAAAAAAAAATCACCGAAATCATGCAAAAAAAATATTTACCCCAAAAGATGTATGTAGTTAAAGCTCAGCTTCCTGTAGCCTCCATAGCCCCTGAAGTGTTAATCTGAAGAAACAGTTCCATGAGTTTCCACAGGCCAGTAGTGAGTCTCCTACACTTGACCTAGACAGACTTACATAACGAAGCATCAGTGCTGGGGAGCTTGTACGATGTCATCACCAGCAAGAATAAGGAGTATTGGCAGCAGCAAGCAGGCAGGCAGGCTGAGATTTTGCATGGGAATCATGAACCCTGTCTTGCTTTTCTTTTCTGAAATGTTTTGGAAGGAGAGTTATGAATAGGTCTCATTTTGTGGGTGGGAAAAACAATAGCCAGAGGCATGAAAGCTAAACCTTCCAGCAAGTGTGAGGTACCTCTCTTGGAGTGTGCAGTCAACCCGAGAGGAGGAATTTTACCTTCTGCGAACTTCTGAACCATCACATCTGGAGTGAAAGGGACGGCAAAGCAGTGTGATACCGTAGACGATGCTGCTGAGCGCTTTGGTCTGCCTTTAACTCATTGTGGTGAGTAAAGAGGGATACGGAGATCTGAAATGAGGGTTGGTGATGTAGGTTGCTTTGCAGAGTAATAACCAAAGGCTTTGTAAAGTGCTCTCATCCTTTAAACACATTTTTGTAACCAAATAGTAGAATTACTCTTCTAGATCAAATTGTGACTGCACTGGGTTAAACTGTTCAGTCAATTGCAATTGCTGATGTTCACCCAAGAACAGGTACACACCTCTGTGGTTTGTAGACAAATGTCAGATAGCAAAATTAATTTTACTGTCTATACTAGAAAACAGGTTATGAATTTTCTCATCAGATTTTGTATATAGCAAATCATTTTTTTACACGTTGAAAGCAATTTCTATGAATGCATCAAGGGAATTCTTGTTTTATTTTATCTTTTTGGTTCTTAATCTTTGCTAGACTCACTTCTTGATCCCTGAGGGGATATTTTAAACAGCAGATTAAAGAAATACATGCACTACCTAATTACCAATCAGTTATCTCAAGTGTATGTAATGCAAGTTACATCTTTAAGACCTACAAACAGTAAATTCGGTCTTCCATCTTGAGTCTGAATATGGTGACATCATATTAGCATCCGATGACATCATATAATATTTAATTATATGTGAAATCATGGTTTTGCATGGAATGTAGACTAAGCTGTATAGTTTCTGAAATAGAGAAGCAGCCATGCACTATTTAAAAAAAGCCACAGCGTTCTGTTCTTAGCTAGGAGTTTGCTGCTAATTTACCACATTGAGACTGGGGTGAGGAAATGAGAGAATGTAGGTCTAGGAAAGAACACAGGGATCTAATTCCCCCTGTCTCTTAACGAGTAAGAAAATTGCTACTAAAAGGCATTAGATGTGTCCAAGCTGATGCAGAAGAGGTGAATAGAACATGATTTTTCTCAAATTTCACTACCACAGTACAGTAAATAAATGTTTGTTTGTTGTATACTAGAATATGGGTTGAATTTACAGAGATTTAATTTTTCTTTTCCTCAGATCAACTATAATGTCACCAAATATTTGTTTTTTTGCAGTAGTCTAGATTTTGGGAAAACAAATTCTGTGGTAGATGGAATGAAAAATTTTCTGATCCCCACCTGCACCCCAGAGCAATAAGTAACATGTTGGCATAACATTGAGTTATATTTTCAAAGTCTTAGGTTGTATTCTGAATATTAAGTAACAAAAATGCGTTGGTGAGGATTATGTAATAGGCTTCTCGGTACTTTGAAGTGTTGATTACCATCCGGGGAATAAACAACATAGGAAGCAAAGATCTGCAAAACACATGCCATTTTAGAAAGTTCTGTCTTACACCTTTGGAAAAATGCTAAACCTCTTGTAGTCAGAGACTGTGATTTTCACTGTCATGTCTCTGCTTACTGGACCTCATTGAATATTTGCTGGATGAATAAATAGTGGGATGAATTGGGTTCACAGTGTTTTAATGTACATGGAGCTGCATCTACTATGGTTTGGTAGGATTCTCTGGAGAATAATTTTGAGTTCTCTATAAAATTATTCTTCAATATGTCAATTTAATACTTGCCTATGCAAATGAATGCTTCTGTAATACTTGTTTTGCAACTGTTCTTGCAATATTTAAAGGAAAGTTTTTACTAGATGGGAACAGAGTAAGTTTGGCCACACATCAGATATAACATGGTATTCACCCGCTTAATCAAAGGAGCTATGGTTTTCCACAGTGATGCAATCATCTGGAGGGAGGACTACAGGATCAGTTCAGCAAACCCCTAATCCTTACTAGCCTGAGCCTAGTTTTCTTCCTCTGGACCATTTTCAGCCCGTGGCTTTCATCTTCCTGTTTGTTCTGGTTTGGTTTTTGTGGTGCTTGGCGTCAAACTCAGCTGTGTATGTGTTAAAGAACCGTGTACCAAAAGAGCTAGATTCTGGATTTTCACCCTCATGTTTGTTGCCTCATGGCCTCAGTGTGTCTGCTTCGACACTGGCACCTTGCCTAAAATGTAGATAAAAAGAAATGGGAAACACTAGGTAGTAGGTACCAACAGTTCAACTGTTTCTTTAAGAACATTTGCAGAGGACCATCTTTAGACTGACTTACATCTCCTGGTGCTTACCTGTGAAAAATGCCTTCTACAGGAGTGTCCAGAATAACTGGTTTTTGCAATGCCATTGCCACTTTCCAGTAAACCTTGGGTTATGTTTTTAAGGCCAATGTGGTGTTCTTCCAAATATTAGTTACTGTGACCAGGCACCTGACAAGAAGGAACTTCTGGAGTTAACTTCAGTTTACAATCAGAGGGACAGTCTTTCACTACAAGGAGTGAAATTCAGGTGGCTGGTCACATGATGTCCCAAGTCAGGAAGTGAAGTGTGATAACTATCCCTGCTCAACTAGATTTCCTTTGTTCAGACAGGACCCCAGCCCATGGACGCACCCACATTTAGGGTGGGCCTTCCCATTTAGTTAGCCCAATCCCTGACAGGTACAAATCTAGCTATCTGTCTTCCTGGTGACGCTAGTGACTGTGTCAAGTTGATGATCAAGGTAAACTAGCACACTCCCCTACACATTCTACTTACCTTATAGTTTTGATTAACGGTAAAATTGTAACATATTTAGCATGGCTAGGCAGTTGACAAAACGTAAGATTTTATTTTTTAATTGTGTGCATGTGTATGGTGGTGGGTAGACATCCATGTGAATACAGGTGACCACTGAGGCAGAAGATGTCCGACTTCCTAGAATTGGGCTTATAGGTATTTTGTTGTTATTAAAGCATTTTAAATGCCATATTCTATAGGTCTTTGAAGTGTTTGATGATTGTCTATCTAAAATATAGCTCTATATGACCTTGAAAATGTACCTAACATGACTATAAGTTTAATAGTTATGTATGACTATTAGCCTGTATTTCTTTATTATCCTATATAGCATAAGTACAATACCTTAAACAAGAATAGAAGCGTATATACAGCATAGCAAAAATAGCCTTAAATTTGTGTCAGTATACAATATCAATGTGAATATTTTAGATCAGTGGTTGTTCAAAAATCTACCCTTTTATCCCATCATTTTTATACTATAATCTCCCTTTTCCTTTCAGAAAGAGACCCCTGAATATAATCTCCTTTGTTTAGTTTTTCTCTCTGACCATAGCCAGTAATAATTTGTAACCAATTACCCATCCTAAATGATGACAAACATCCTTAACTCATCAGTCAACCAAAACCCACTCACTCTACCTCTTGGAAATGTAGGCATCATGTTCTCTAGACTGTTTCCTGTTGTCTGGGGTCACTAGTATCTTAAGGGGAGAAACTATCACATTGAAGTTAGACAAGCAAACAAACAGAAGGAAAACAGTTTAAGAGAAGGCATAAAAACACAGGTCCAACCTCTTGCACACTCAGGAATCCCATAGAAGTACAGCGGTGGAAGCCATGACATATAATCAGACATTTCTCTCCTGACCACCTGGTCCCAAATACCTGGCAGCCACTACCCAAGTTATCACACAGAGGCATTTATTGACTACAAATGTTCAGTCAATAGCTGAGGCTTGTTACTAAGTAGCTCTTACAACTTAAATTAACCCATGTTTCTATTTATGCTTTGCCACATGGCTTGCTGCCTTTTTTGTTTGGCATGTCCATCTTGCTGTCTCTGTACTTGCTGGTAACTCCTGACTCCACCCTTCTCCTCCCTATCATTCTTAGATTGGTTGCCCCACCTTTGCTTCCTGACTGGCTACTGACAAGCAGCATTTTATTAAACAAATTTGCGTGACAAATCTTTACAGTGTGTAAGAGGATTATTCCATAGCAATAATATATACACAAAGGACCTGGTGCAGAACTGTGTAGGCCCTGCACTTCTGCTTTTCTGCTTCATTCTCTGTGGGTTCATATGTGCTTTGAACCTGTCGATTTAGAGGGCCTTGTGTTCTTGGTGTCCTACATCCTCTCTGGCTCTTATATTCTTTCTTCCTTCTCTTCCAACTGTTCACCTTTTTATATCAGAGAAAAACAAAAGATGGTGAGAATATTGGGCAGTGACTAAGAAGAGTTAGTCATAACATGTTGAATGTATTTAATTCTTTACCAACCCCTCATTTATCTGTCTTTCAGAAACCTGGGTTATTACCACCAATCTGACATTTGTAAAACCCTTACTAATTTGATCCCATGTCTCCATGAGATCAGAGTCCAGATGGCATATTTTATGGAACTCTATGTTTTTCTCTGTCTTGTCAGCTGGTAGTATTCTACTAACCTGTTATAGAGTTACATGGATCTGAGGTGAAAATGTGTGTGGAGATTACTTAATTCCTCTAGAAAATACTGCACAGAATCTGGGAGAGCTCAGCCCCCAAGTTGGAATTTTGATCCGTGGGGTTATGATCGTGACATGGTGATGAAATTTTTGACATTATTGTGAGCAACAATTAGTCCCAAGATGCCTTTTATTGCAGGCATGACAATCTTAGAAGTGATTTTCCAACTAGATGAACAGCTGCAAATATCTTCAGATTTGAAAGCATTTCTCTTTCTGCAAGACTGGCAATAAGATTCCAAATGTGAGTAATTTTGCACCTACAAGGAACTATTCTCTCAGCATATTTAATTATGTATGATAAAATCACCTCTAATTTCAGTGGCAATGTACATTACATTTCAAACAATAATAGTACCTAGAAACTGAAGAAACTAGTTATGTTATTGTCCAATGTGTTTAATATGGAAAATAATAAAAAGATGAAAATTTTCTTTTACTAATGTTTTTAAAGAAAACACACTTTGAAAATACATTAAATTATATAATCTTCCTTAAGTGATATAAGCCAATCTTTAAATGTAAGACAACAGTGCATTAATGTGTAATCTTTGAGCCCTAGTAAACGGTGCTTTATATAATAAACGATATTAAAATGCCATGTTAATGAGTGTTCAAAAACATTAAACTATGTAATTTTGTATGTGTATGTCTGTAACGCAAATAATAAAAACCCAGAGACAGATGTTGGGGTTCAATCTGAACATCCAAAGAGCAAAACAGGCAAGTCACCAGAGAGCTTTTACCTTTACCATGGCTGGGGTGATTCTGTCCTCACTGTGGCTGGAGACTAATGCCTGCTCTGAGACCCTGATTCTGTCTTATATACCTCTTCCAGTACTGGGATTAAAAGGATGCACCACCACTGCCCAGCTTCTATGGTAAAATAGTGTGATTGTTGGAATTATAGGTATGTACTACCATTGCCTGACCTTTATGGATGTGGCTGGCTTTGCATTCTGATCTCCAGGAAAGCTTTATTAGATTATAAACAATATGTCACAACATATTTGTATATGTGTTTGCATATGTGGGTGTGGGTGTATTACATGAATGTGTATGTGTGTGGAGGCCATAAATCAACCTTGGATTTCCTTCTTCATGTGGAAGTCTTGTTTCCTGAGATGTCATATCTCATTGGTCTGTAGCTCACCAAGCATTCCAATCTGACTGGCCAGTGGAACCCCAGGTATCTGTGTGTCTCCAATTCCCAAGCAGTAGATTTACAAGCATGTACTGCAATGCCTTTTTGTTGCTGTTGTTGTTGTGTAGGTTTTGGAACTTGACCTCATGTCTTTATGTAAAGCAAGTATCTTACTGATTGTGGTGTCCATCAACCCTGTAACTTCTTTGTAAATAGATGATTTTATTTTATGTTTTAGAATTCTTTTTTGAGTATATGGGTGTTTTGCCTGTGTGAATGTATGTGCACACCACATGTGTACAGTGCCCTCGTAGGCCACAAGTAGGTGACGGGTTCTCTGGGACTGGAGTTACAGATGGTTGTGAGCTGCCATGTAGATACTGGTGGTAGATTTGGGTCCTCTTGAAGAGCAGCTAGTGCCCTTAACCACTGAGCAATCCATCTACCCCCATAACTACTTAATATATGCTTATTTAATAAAACAAAGAGTTGAAAACTATTACTTATAATAAATACTACAGGCTGACTTTATTTTGTCTGTAATCCTGTTTACTTAATATCATGGCAAACTTTGCAAGATTGTGGGAACAGTCATGCCTTTCTGGCACAGATGCTGTAAGCTTAGCGGGGAAATTTATTCAATGGGAATGTCACAGACATCTCATAGTGTTCATTTCTACCTCTCTAGATTCCCTCTTACAAACATAGGAATTTTCATCTCTAATGGTTCAGAAGAAGTCTGTGTTTCACCAGGTAAATCATCAGATCCAAGCGCATTGAAAATATTCTATTTGATTATAATCTATTGGTTATATGATTAACCCTTTTCTGGTGGCTTGACTGTTTGCTTTTCTGATCTTCAGCTTGAACTGTCTCTGGGTTTATTATTAGTGTTACACAATACACATATAAAATTACATAGTTTAATGTTTTTGAACACTCGGGAACATGGTATTATAATAGTATTTGTTATACAAAACATAATTTACTAGGGCTCAAAAATTATATATGGAAGTTAGAAGGTTATACATTAATCCACTGTTGTCTTACATTTAAAGATTGGTTTACCACCTTAAATGCCCATTCCTGATAATGAACTTGACGTCTACCCTATATGCCATCCTAGAACCTTCATCCAGTGACTGATGGAAGCAGGGGCAAACACCCAGAGTTAAACACTGAACTGAACCCATGGAACTCAGTGACAGAGAGAGAGGAGCGATGAGCAAATTGGCAAAGAATGGGCTGGCAAAACCAGCAGAGACAGCTAATCTGAACAAGGGGGGAGCTCACGGACCCCAGACTAACAGCTGGGAGGCCAGCATAGAACTGATCCAGAACCCCTGAGTGTGAGAGTCAGTGAGGAGGCCTGGGCAATTTATGGGGCCCTGGGCAGTAGATCAGTGTTTATCCCTGGCATACAAATGGACTTTGTGTGTCCATAACACAAAGAGGGATGCTCTCTCAGCCTGGACTCTTAGGGGAGGGCCTGGACCCTGCCCTGAGTGAAATGACAGACTCTAGGTATCCCCTATGTGGAAGGAAGTGGGGATAGGGTGGGAGGCTGGGGGGGATGGTGGGGTGGGTGCAGGAGGAGGGAAGGGAGAGGGAACTGGGATTGACATGTGAAGCAAGCTATTTAAAATTAAAATAATAAAAAAGTTAAAAAAGATTGGTTTACATCACTTAAGGAAGATTACATATTTTAATGTATTTTCAAAGCATGTTTTCTTTAAAAGCATTAGTAAAAGAAAATTTTCTTCCTTATTCACCACTTTCATTATAAATTCTACTGAATAATCCAGTGATTACATTTTCAAGTATCTCTGCTTCTGATCATCTTAACTGATGTACATGCCTTATGTACATCCTCCCTACCTAGCAGTAACGAAGATCTATTAACCATTCATTGCCTCCTTTATCTTCTAGAAATATATGATTCAACCATTTTTTAATACTTGGGCTCTTGGCAATTTATATAAGGCTTGGGCAATATCAACATTGTATATTAAAGATCAAGGACTAGAAGAACAAGATAATTGTACTTGGAAGAAGAATGAGATTTCTTCATCTTTGGTGGTCTAAGGGATCTTTGGAAAGTGAAATTTGGACAGAGAAATGGATGTGGAGATCTTATACAAGAGGATGGATTTAATTTTCTTTGGAGGAAAGGCATATTCTAAAAGAAGTAATAGGACAGTTCATGCAGAGCTAAGGTTTTGTGCATTATTATGATTAATCACAAGGACAGCTGCCAAGTTCCCATCATGAAAATATTCTTCAGGAGAATTCATCAGGTTCTACTGCCTATTAATTTCTGTTGATGTATCTTATTTGGCATCTTCAATGACAGAATACACTTATTTGTATTTTAAGAGAAGGTTAAAAGACAAAGTTAATTAAGTAAATGATTTAAATATGATATTTCAGTACTAAACAATGTCATTGCTCTAAGAAAATTATGAGAATTTAGTCTTAATAGGGTTCATACCATGTCCTTGAAATGTCTAATTGTATGACTTGACATTTTTTTCTTAGTATGTATTGATTGCTAGTGTTTAGGTTGATATTTATTATTTATCAAGAAATTTTGGAAGTAGATAATTTGATATGGTAGTACACATTCTGACTTAAAAATAACCCTGCATTTACCATTAAATATTGTCTCATATACATTTGGATATATTTCCTGTCTATAAATGTGTGCAATCAGGCAAAAAGAAAACAACAGTGAGACTGAACTTAAATGTATTTTAATCCTCTCAAATTATATTTTTTAATTTTATTATTTTTATTTTAAATAGCTTGCTTCACATGTCAATCCCATTTCCCTCTCCCTCCCCTCATCCCGCACCCACCCCACCCCCCCCACCCCCCGCCTCTCACCCGATCCACTTTCTTCCACATAGGGGATATCCAGAGTATGCCATTTCGCTCAGGGCAGGGTCCAGGCACTCCCCTAAGAGTCCAGGCTGAGAGAACATCCCTCTTTGTGTTATGGACACATGAAGTCCATTTGTTTTTTTTAAATGCAGTCTTCTTCCATTTTAATCATTTAAACAAACATGCTCATGATGAATGTGAGCCACACAATTCAAATCATTTCCCCCTTCAGGCAACAGAGGTATTTTCCTAGGTCTGTAGATAAGTTTGTAGCCTAGTTAAAACTTAACACCCAAACCAACTTCCCAAAGAAATTTAATGAGATAAAGAACACTCTAAAAGGATACTTCGTTTTTGATCCTGGTATGACTTGCAAAGAATCTTGAAGTATGAATAATAATGGATTGATCACAGGGCAGTGCACAAGTGTAATCTCATTTGACCTAACTGACCTCCAGGGAAACATAGTCAGGTATTCAACACTCTCCCCTGGAACTGGAAGAAAAGCACTATCTCCCATGGAAGGTCAAATGTGAAGGCCTGTTGCTGGCGTATAAATAAACTAAGAATTTCCTCTTGTAATGGTAGCATATCTTCTTGAATCCCCAGTTGGTGGATTGAGCTGAAGTGAGTTATGGAGGTGATTTCTAAATGTAAACTTTCTCAGACAGTTGTCTGAGCCTTGCTGATTCATCTTTATCAACAGAATATTTGAGGGCTTTCTGACAACTCCTGCACAGAAGACAGTATGGGTTCCACATTTTTACAGTGTCTTCTTTTTTTTTTTAAGATTTATTTATTTATTACATATACAGTGTTTTGCCTACATGCCAGAAGAGGGCACCAGATTGAATTGTAGATGGTTGTGAGCCACCATGTGGTTGCTGGGAATTGAACTCAGGACCTTTGGAAAAGCAGTTAGTGCTCCTAACCTCTGAGCCATCTCTCCAGCCCTACAGTGTCTTCTAACTGTGAAACTTTTTCAGGTATATTCACAAGCCTGTTCCTATATGGACATGAAATTCTATCTACACATAAATAAATAGCACTGGAGCTAATCGTACATACACATTTTATTTTGAGGTAATTACCCCCCTATTTGCATACATTTTAGATTCGCTCAGAATAAATTGAATCTTTCTTCACATAGTGGTTAATGAAATAATAAAGGCTTTTATTCCTTTTCCATTCGACTGGAAAATGTATATGTGGTATCTTTTAGTTTTGAGAATATAGGAGATTCTGTCTTTATTCCTCAAAGCAGATTTGAAAGTTCTGTTGTCTAGCATTGCTCTTTAATATTTAAAGTTAGACAATTATACTAACTAAAATAAGAACATGTTTATAAAAATACTTAATTCTTAGTAAGTCTCTGTTATGTAGTGCTGAGAGTTCTAGAGTATAGGGTTATGCCTTTGTTCCCCTCCGCTAAGTGGGATGATTATCTGAAATCACATGTCTATAAAATAAAACAATGAATAAAGAGCAGAACTTTGTCATATCAAACATGTCCTGTAAAACTACTGTTCTTTTCCACCCCTCTTTATTTAAGCTGCTATACTAGTCTAAATATGTAGCCTGCCTTGTTGAGACAATCGCAAATCTTCATAATTATAATCCCTGCTTATATCCTTTCCACATTTTTCACTCTAGCTAGTAGCCAGAAGGATCCCCTAAAATATAAATGAGATTATTTCATCCTGTTTGATAACAGTGCTAGGGGAAAATTCATAGCCTGTATCACACCATACAAAGTTCATGTGGTCCAGCCCACCTCTGCTGCCGTCTTTCACCATTCACACAGTAGTTTGAACTCATGCTTATGTGAGAAGACTGGTAATAGTTTCTCTGATTTTTTCTGGTCTACAATGGATAGGAGCTCTTCAATGAAATTCTCCAGCAACCAGTTAAATTTAACCCTTTTCTGTACCTCCACTCATAATATTTAATCTTCCTTTAATTATCTTGGAACTTACCTTTAGTCAAATTTAGTTTATTCATGTATGTTTTGTTTAATTTTTAATTAATTAATTAATTTTAAATCCCACTACAGTTTCCCCCTTCCTCCTCCTATCAGTCCCTCCTTACATCTCCCCTCTGTTTCCACCTTTGATCTACTCCTAAGTTTTTGTTTAGTAATGGGCAGGGCTCCCATGGATATCAACAAAACGTGGCCTATCAAGTTGCCATAAGACTAAGGACATTTTCATGTATTAAGGCTGGGCAAGGTACTCATAATCTCAGAATGAGGAGTAGGGTTCCAAAAGTCAGTAAAAAGTTAGAGACGGTACTAGCTCCCACTATTAGGAGTCCCACAAGAGGACCAAGCTATACAATCATAACCTATATGGAAATTTCCTAGGTCACTCGCACGCAGGGTCCCTGGTTATTAGTTCAGTCTCTGAGCCTCTATGAGGCCAGGTTAGTTGATTCTCTGGGCTTTCTTGTGATGTCCTTGACCCCCATGGCTTCTACAATCCTTTGTCTCCTTTTCTGCAGGATACCCATGCTTCTCCTAATGTTTGACTGTGGGTCTGCATCTGTTTCCATCAGTTGCTGGGTTAAGCCTCTCTGATGACAATTGGACTAGGCACCAATCTATGAGTATAGCAGGATATCGTTAGGTACCTACATCAACATTTCCCCCCTCCAGTTAGGTTTGGTTCTATTCTAGGTCTCTGAGTCATCCTGCTTGTGGCTCCTGGTGATCCAGGCAGTTTAAGTGTGTGTTTACTCTGCTGGCATGAGATTGAGGCTAGACAGTCATTGGTTGGCCACTTGCTCAATCTTTAGGTCACCCTTACTCCAGCACATGCCATAGGCAGGACAGACTGTGGGTAAAAGGTTATGTGGCTGTATTGGTGTTCCACTTGCTCTAATTGAAGTCACAGGAGATGGCCAGTTCAGATTACTATCTGCTATTGCTGTGAGTCTTAGCTGAGATCATCTTTATAGGTTCCTAGAAGATTCCCTTGTACCAGGTTTTTACCTGACTCCAAAATGACTCCCCCAGTAGCCTCTTTCAGTACCCGTCTCCTTTGCAACCTCATCTCCCATGTTGAAATCTCCACCCATGCAAAGTAAACTCACAAAGTCTTGTGGTAGATTGATTCCCAGTCTTCTGATAATTGATTTCCATAGTGACTGCACTAGTTTGTACTCTCACTAGCATTGGAGGAGTGTTTCTTTTGTTCCACATACTTACCAGCATGAGCTGTCACTTGTGTTTTTGATTGCAGCCATTCTGATAGATGAAAGATGGAATCTTAGAGTTGTTTTGATTTGCATATCCCTGATAGCTAAGGAATTTGAACATGTCTTTATATGTTTCTTGGCCATTTGAGATTCCTCTATTGAGAATTCTGTTTAGATCTGTACTCTATTTTTAGTTGGGTTATTTGGTTTGTTGATATCTAATTTCTTAAGTTCTTTATATATTTTGGAAATCAACCCGCTGTCTCATGTGGAGCTGGTGAAGATCTTTTCCCACTTTGTAGGATGTGTTTTGTCATATTGGTAGTATTTTTTGCCGTACAGAAATTTTTCCATTTCACGAGGTCCTATTTATTAAGTGTTGATGTTAGTGCCTGTGCTATTGGTGTCCTGTTCAGGAAACCGTCTCCTGTGCCAATGCTTTCAAGGCTATTTCTCACTTGCTCTTCTGTCAGGTTCAGTATACCTGGTTTAATTTGGGATCTTTGATTCTTATTAATTTATTCATTTAAAATTTTGGAAACATATCTTGTGGTATTCACCAAGCATATATAAGACTAGATTGTACACTGCAGGCGAGTAGTAGGCTTACATGTATTTTGTTCAGCTCTTAGAGCAGTGCCCAGGGAAAGCAGTCATCTCCTGGTGTTCATAAGTAATTGGTCCCAGGATTCTCCACAGTTCCCCAAATATGTAGGTGCACACTTGCTATTTGCAACCACCCATAAGCATATGCCTGTATACTACCAGTCATCCTTCAGGCAACATACAATGTTTAATGCCTGAAAATGATTGCAAGCAATCTTAGAAATAGGTATTTGGGGCAGTAATCCCTATAGCTATGGAGGCTACAATGAGATTTTGTGTACCTTTTGCAACCATGAAAACAATTGTAGATGTCTCCACTCATTGATTTGGAATTTACTGTGGGAACACTTTTCTTGGAAGAATGATGTTATACTATCAACATCACACAGAGTTGTATTGGCTCAGCTTTTGTAGAAGATCCAGGTTTGGCTTGCAGTGCCACATTGGGTATCTCACAACCAACTGTGATTGCAAATCCAGAGAATCTAACACCCATCTTTCCTGCATGGGTACCTGCATACACATGATGCATATAACTCACATAGGCACACAGGCATACAGGCACACAGGCACACACACACACACACACACACACACACACACACACAGAGAGAGAGAGAGAGAGAGAGAGAGAGAGAGAGAGAGAGAGAGAGAGAGAGAGAGAGAGAGATGCCTGTTCCTTCCCTGAGGAAACCTTTTTGCCTTTGAAATGAGACAGATTCACAACCTTGCATTCATTAAGAGTACTGAGCAAGGGCCACTATAATTGACTCTGTTCTACCGGTAAGAAAATCTAAACAAGGGCTGCTATTTATTGATTCTGTTGTACCTGTAAGAAAACCCTCCTGATTATTTGGCTGAGATCTGTGCCCAGAAAAAAGGAATGCCAATTATTTCCTGTATTCCCTTTGCTATACTCTGCTTAGGTTTATTATATTCAATGGCAACATTAAACATCTTCCTTGACTCTAGATAACATGTTAGAGCCATATTCGAAATGTTAAATTCTAAGAGTAACTTATTAATTTTCCCCCTTAACCCAGAATACACAAGAGATAAGATCCCACTGTTAAGGGTGGGAGAGATGGAATGTTCTTACCAGATTAAGGTTTTTTCTCAGAAATCTTTAGGAGAGTTGAAGCAGACAAATTATATAAGCATGAGAAACACAGAGTGTAAGTTATAATGTGTCCATGTATAGTTTTTTTGTCATTCTCTTCTCCTCTCCTTCCTGTTTCTCTGTCTTGGAAGTCTCTTTGTAAACCAGTCTGGCCTCAAACTCACAGATGTCTGCCTGCCTCTGCTTCCTGAGCACTGGGATTAAAAGCATGCTACCTTCAGGCTGCTTTACCATTCTTAATCTTAAGGTATTTCCTATCTTCTTCTAGAGTAAACATCAACTAGCAAATACTATGTTCACTGCAAACAAATCCAGACACTAAAGGAAAACAAAACAAAACCAAACCAAAGCAGCAACAACAAAACCTAGACACATTTCTAAGTCACTTTTGATTATGTGGAGATATCTGATGAGTATCTAGGCAACTTACCTTCATGGTGTGTATGTTTCTAAAGTCATGTATATAGAAAACTACTGTTTCTTGGTTTAGAAGAGCCTAGGCATCAGATATCAGAGTCAGGTACACATGGTCATGCTTTATTCATTTGTTTTTTTCTTCCTCCACTGTGAACACCTCGTCACACAAAATCCATATCATATGAAGGGAATTAAACTGTGACCTCCAAAGATGTCTCAGTGGAGTCAGGGTCAGTTTGGGAGGCAACCTAATCTAATCTCATGCCCACTGAGTATGCTTATCATTGGCTCAGACATCCTTTCTGTCTCCAAACTCATGATCATTCTGTGGGAACCTTCTTGCTTCAAGGATAAAGTCTAATATGAAGTTCCAATTGAAATAGACCATTTTACCTAGATCCTTCCATCTGCATACTTCTATAAACTTATTATAGTCTTTGTTCCCAAGAATAAAAGCTGATCTTTAATCTTCAGGTGTTTTTCTTATTGCTCTTTATGTGGAGGATAATTTAGCCATCGTCCTCCAGTAAGTGATAAGATTCAATGGACAAACCACCTCTCCTGAGTTTGGACAATCTTATTTCTTGTTCACCAAAGAAAAGAGCAAATGTTTCTGCTTATGCCAGTTTTGTCTCCCAATAGTGAGAAACTGAGCAAGCTGAATGTGAGGGTACAAAAAGTGGCCAGAACCTGTTACCTTGGTGATGAAGCTTGGCTGGGTTCCTATTTGGGCTGTTGGAGTCCAAATTTTCGAGTTTTCTTATGTAGTCTTCTCATGAATTTTTAATTAAAAAATAACCCTGTGACCTTATACATTTGTTAAAGTGTGCCTGAGTTGATTTCTAATGCTTGTCACTGACTATTTATCATTTATTTGTTAATCTATTCTTCTTATATATATTACATCCTGACTAAGCTTTCCCTCCTTCCTTCCCTCCCAGTCTCTTTGAAAGACCCGAGGTTATCAGGCTTCAGGCTGAATATCCCGTGACATCCCGAGTTCAGTAACCAGACAGTTGGATGCAAACCGCAAGAGGTTTATTGTTTACACAGGCGTCTGTGGGCGATTTAGCAGCCTTAGCTAGCTGAGCGCACTGGGCTTTAGGACAGTTTTCTTTTTATGTACATACTTTTGGCAAGCAAATCAATAGGGGTATTGTAAAAAGTGGAGCCACTGCAGGTGCAGATCTGGGCAAGCAATAGGGGTATTATAAGAAGCACGGGCATAACTCATCCTTCCTGGAGAAACCACAAGGTCAAGATTAAACTTATTTTAACAGCCTGCCAGTGTCCTGCATCAGCACTCTGGACCAGATGTTCTTTTCAATTCGACCTTGTTCCCTGTCTAGGTGAAGGGACCTTGGGGAATTTTCCACTGAGGCAACCTTCTGAGTCTCAAAAAAGGGGGGTGTATTGAGGTTTTTCACCCTACATCCCCTCTCCCCTAGATATACTATTCCTCTGTATCCCTCCAGAAAAGAGCAGGCCAAACATGGCATAATAGGTTACAATAAGACTAGGCATATATCCTCATGTCAAGGCTGGATGAGGCAGCCCAATAGATGGTAAAGGGTCCCCAAAGCAGGCAGAAGAGTCAGATACAGTCCCCCTCCCAATGTAAGGAGTCCCACAGGAACACCAAGCTATTCAATCATAACATGTATGCAGAGAACTTAGGTCAGACTCAGGCAGGCTCCCTGATTGTTGATTCAGTCTCTAGGAGCCACTATGAGCTCTGGTTAGTTGATTCTGTGGGCTCTGTTCTTGGGGTGTCTCTGACCCCTCTGGTGTCTACCATCTTTCCTCCCCCTCTTCCTTGGGATTCCTCAAGCTCTGCCTAATGTGTTTGACTGTGAGTCTCTGTATCTGCTCCTATCAGTTTCTGGATGAAGCTTATTTGATGACAGCTGGGACAGGTACCAATCTGCAAGTACACCAGAATATCGTTAGGAATCATTTCATTGATTTTTGCTTACTTGCTCTTGTATGTGTTTTTTACCAGTCATGTTTGGTTCTAGGCTGCCCAGCCTCTGGCCTTTCAGGTAGTGTCAGAGGTATGCTTCCCCTTGTGGCATGGGTTTCAAGTTGGAATAGTAATTGTTTAGCCATTCCCACAATTTCTGCACCCCAGCACATCCTGTAGGAAGGATAAACTAGAGGTCAAGGCTTTGTAGCTGGGTTGGCATCCCAATCCCTTCTTTGGAAGTTTTGCCTGGTTACATGAGATGGCCAGTAAAGGCTCTGTGTCTCTCATTGTTAGGAGTGTTAGCTAGGGTCACCCCAAAGATTTCATGGAGCTTCCATTGCACTAGGGACAGTCCCTCAATGTGTCCTTGCCCAAAATAATATTTTGATTACTGAACAGGACTAGGAGACCCACATGCATGCTTGGGGTAGCCTGCCTTGGGAGAAGAAGAGAAAGCATAGGCCTACCTGGTGCCTTGCAGCATTGGGCAGTTGGTAACATTAAGGTGGGCAAATGTATGGTGTGGTATAGGAGAGAGAAAGAGACAGAATCACTCGTGTCCTGTGGTCATAGGCAGATATGAGGAGGTGAAGGCAATGAGGAACGGGATTAAGAGGATGGCTTGGTTGTCACCCCGAGGTCATATTGATAACCGGACCTAGGCTGCTGGCAGGGCCCATGTCTGGATCTATAGCCTTGTTGCATCTTGGTCTGTGTTGATGTCCATGGTTCTTGATTAACATGGAAAGCCAAGGATAGGGCTGCTCAGATTTGGTCCCTCCCCTCCCTGACTGCAATACTAGGGGGAACTGGCACTACCCCTCACCAGGTTCAGCACTCAGGAGAGTGGGTTCTACATCTCTCCTGGGTAGCAAAGTAGAGTTGACCATGTTGAGAGCGGAGTGGGTGAGCCACCTGAGAATGTGACCATGGGATATCTGGCCCTTGCCCCTCATCTGAAATATAGTAGTGTGGGAGATGGAATTATTCCCTTCCCTTCCACCCCTGATTGCCTGTGGCAGTGAGAGAGCTGGCCCTGACGTCATGAGAGTAGCAGAGTTGTCCCTGCCCATCATCAGCTGCAGCACTCAGAAGAGTGACCCTTGTCCCTTGCCTGGGCAACACAGAAGAGCTGGGTCTGGTGGTATAGGTGTGGGAGAGCTCTCCCTGAGATCATAAAAGCAGGAGAACTGGCCCTGCCCCTTGCTCCTTCTAGCTGGGGCAATGCTGGAGAGCTCATCTCAGTGGTTAGGTCAGGGGAGGCTTGGAGGACTGACCAACTCAACAACTACCCAAACCCAGGATTAGGGTTATGAGTTGACCCACCCCAATATCTACCTCATTTATGATCTGCTGGAGCACTTGAAGGGGTACATCCTGCAGACATGACACAGGGCAGCAACAGGATATTCAAGAGGAGCCACAGTGAGGGCCCAGTAACTATGGTGTAGCAGAAACCAGAGACTTCGAACCAGGCCAATAACTTTGCAATGAACACTTGCAAGTAAAGATATATGGAAAAAAGGTAAACTGTCATTCACTGTATCACACTATAGCTTCCATGGTGATATTTTTCTTTTCTCTTAAGCTTTATTTTATTTTTATTTTTTGGGGGGAGGTTGCAAGGGCAGAAGGGGATATGAAGGGATGGTAGATGAATGGGATCAAGATGAGTGATTTGAAAGACACAGAGAATAAATAAAAAGAAAGTAAAACAAATCACATATTTTTATACCAGATTCTCCATAGCCAAGAACATTTTACTGTCAGTCTAAAAATGGCATGTCAGACATCTGTACAAATAATAAATAAAAGCATAAAGGCTGGGTTAAAATAAAACCACAGTACAAATACAGTATATGGCCACCATCTGGCTCATTCCCAAATCAAGGGATACAGATATTACCATGGTGTCACAGGCAGTTACAGCACACAGCTGCTGAGGCATTCTGGGTAGATCCTGGAGGAGATTATATTGAACCAAAACAAGATGGATAAGGCATCCAGTTGATGTCCTCTGATCCCGCAAAGCATGTTATGCCATATGGCAGTTGGAGAGACCACATTGTCACAGTACTGCACTGGTCTGGGAAGAATGGATACTGCCATGTGTTGACTTTAAATTTGCTCAGATCACCCTACTTAATGCCTCATTTGATCAGACCTCAGGTGTTTTCCTTGTCCTACTTCCCTGCAATCTGGGCATTGTCTGTTTCCAATGACATTGATCTGTAAATATCCCCTTGGCTATGCCTTCCAAGTAGCTCATCTTCGATGGAAAGCTGCTTTTTGAGCAATGTGTCCTGGCTGCATGCCATGCTTCCCTGTTACAGTTTCCAAAGGTTCTATTCGGATGACTGGGAAGGCTTGGCTGGGCAGTGGCAAAGGAATTCAAGAATGACAAAGTACCGGTATAGCCAAAGGTGCAGACAGGTATACAAGGTTGTAGCACAGACTGCATTGAAGTGATAATGACAACTGAAGTTAGTTTATCAATGAATAGCACAAGAATAATCAGCCTGGATTAATCCTGTTTGAAACAGGAGACAATTAAAGATCTTCAGTTGGTATCATCTTTACTAACGTAGGGCATAACAGGTATTAATTTGTGAACGTTATGTATAAAACATTGAAAATCGGAAGGCTGTATCATAACTCAGATGTAAGGAAATGAGAACCTTGGCTGGCATGTTGACAAAGAATATAGAAATAAGAGACTGACATTGGAAGGCTTAATGATGTTGCTTAGAGCTTCAAATGGTGTTTGTTGTGCCGTGTTTACACAGGATGGGTTATCACTGACTACTTTTTAGATTTCAGATCAAGTTCCAATAGTAGCTAACATGCCTCTTACAGTTTTATTTAAACTACTTGTCAATGGTAATCAGCTCCATTAAATTTTTTTCTTTGGCCCTTTCATTCTCTTGACCAATTGCTCTGAATTGGATTACTTGCTTCACCTTGGGTAGAAATTAGTGGCATTAGTAGGCCCGTTTGTCTGTTTGTAGTTCCTGATGTGGTTGTCACCTGGCATTTACACTTTCAACGTCTCTCTTTGGGATGATGTGAGCCATGACTGACTTAATCTGCATTGCCTCTATTTTTTTCTGAGGCACGTTCCTTCTATCCATAATTTGATGAGATCCTGTGTAAACATCAAGCTCTAAGCAACATCATCAAACCTTTCAATGTCAGTCTCTTATCACAGAGAGGTATAAACCTCAGAAGTTCTAATATACTTACTGGGTTCAGACCTGCTGGAAAATCTTGCTTTCTGTTAGACTAGACAATAAGCTTTATTGGCAGGTCATGACTGGTTTCCCTAATTTTTCACTTGTCTTTTAGCAGGAAATTCCATAAAATGTGTCCCTCATGAGAATGAATAGTCTGTGAAAAGGCTAAAAAACTGTGGGCAAATCTGCCTTTAGTCTTAGGGGCAGAAGAAGTACCAAGGCGTAAGAGTAGGGAGAGCGACAAAGGAAATAGAGGGGACAAGGTGGTCATACAATAAATGGAGGACTAGAGACATGAGATGTCTGAATGGCTAACAAAATAAAATTCCATAGAGGAAAAAAGGCATCAGCCTTGTCAAATGAAAGTGTAAAATCAAATATGTCTTTTCCTGACATATTACACTTTTCTTTATCGAATGTGAAAACTGGCCTCATTACCCCAGAATCAGTGTTTTCCTACTGCCAACTTCACTTTTGATGCTGAAACCTGCTTCACAGGCCAGCAGATGGCGACATTGCACAGATTTTTGAAGCATTTTGAAGCTTGTAGATCTCACTAGAACCATGGTTTCCCTCCGTACTAACTTATTACCTATAGAGTAACAATGCAATATTCCATGCATAAAGACTAATTTATTGTTATATTATCGGATAATTAACAACTGGTGGGGATGTATGGGAACGACCAATTGCTTCTGTTGGTGGGAGGTGAGTTCTGTAAGAGAAGACACAGGTAATCTCTTTGGTTACCTTGGACCAGGGCGAAACTCATGAAGCCCCAGCTTCCCAAGCACTGGGACTGTGAGCTTGAGCACAATGTCACCCCCAACCCCCGCCACACACTTTAGCATCCTTATTTGAAATTCTTCTACAAACAGGAAGTCTGCGAGTATATTTTGAAAACAGGACATAATGTATTATTATCCTTAACGTACTGTCTAAGCACCAATGACATTATAGACATCAATGCCAACTCTCTGTGACTTTACATTTCCCTTTACATTTTCAAGTGCTTTATTTACTCTGCATGATAATCTGTACTTAAAAAAGAGCATAATCTCCTCTAATTATTATAGCCAGCATCATAGGTCAATAAACCTCAGTTATTTTTCTTCAATATTTTTTCTTTCAGTCTGAACTTCTTGATGTCTAAGATATTAAAATTGCAGGTGGCTTTTATAAATAGAAACAAAGAAGGAAAAAACAGTAGTACACAGAGCAGTGCCAAGAAATTTTGATATATCATTTACTGAATTCCTATTTTGAGGAATTAATTCCAATGAATCATATACTCCACAGATAGGAATAATTTTTGCATCATCTATGAGGAGGACAGGATATTTAGAAAATTGTCCTTCTATTAAGAAGCAACTCAATACTTGAACTTAAAAGTAATATTTTCTTTTTCAAAATTCTTCTGTTGCTCTTGGCTCTTTGGATTACCCTTCCTGACACACTGAAAGGTGTAGCCCCTTAGTATGAATGAGATCTGGGTTTAAAATCTTATTTTGTGCCGGGCGGTGGTGGTGCACGCCTTTAATCCCAGCACTCGGGAGGCAGAGGCAGGCGGATCTCTGTGAGTTCGAGGCCGGTCTGGACCGATAGCCTCCAAAACAATACAGAAAAACCCTGTCTCGTAAAAACCAAAAAAAAATCTTATTTTGTTCCTTTCATGACGCATTCTCTTGGAAAGTTACTAAGGTTATTTCCCCATTTCTGACATGTGACTACAAATTGAGTTTTGCGGGATTGTGGTATAAGGGAAGAGATAAATATAAAATGTTTCACTGCATCATTGGTGCATAGTAGATGTGCTGACTTCAGCGTGGGAAGGCTGGTTGGGGCAGTGGTGCAGGGCTTTTCCACACTTTATAGTTGGTGACTTCAGCTTGATTACTTGGAATTGGCCAGAGTGTGTTTGCATAATCAAAATTAGCAAAATGTACACACAATATGAGCTTTACTGCCTAATCTGATCAATGCCCCAGGTTAGACACCTACTACTTTAAAAATTTCTTCAAATCAATATACAAATTGAAGCTTTATCCTCCAGGAGAGCTGAATATTAAGACATTTACCAGCATAGCCAATGACAGAATTCATTCTTATGATTGCTGATAAGTGCAGAAATTATTGCTTTTGTGTCATGGAGCAAACAAAATTAGCAAAGCCAAGGCCCAAATAGGTGATATGATCAAAACATGCCCAGGAAAGCCCTTCACTAGGTTTTTGTCCAGCAATGTAGGAATTATGTTTATCTACAATTTATCTCTTAAATTTACATTTGTGGACTATGTGCAGACATCATCTTGTAACCTTCTCAGGGGATGCACCCATCAGGGATTTTGCATTTGTGTCAAACTGCTTGAGCTCTTAGCTCTAATAGCTCCATGTGTGCTGAATAGTTAATGACAACTTGACACAAACTGAAGTTATTTGAGAAGAGGGATTCTCAACTGAAAAAAAATGCCTCCATAAGATCAGGCTGTGGGCAAGCCTGTAGAACATTCCTTCTTTAATTCCTTCCTTCCTTCTTTACTTCCTCCCTCTCTCCCTCACTCCTTTCTGCTCTCCCTTCTTTCTTTTACATTTCAGCCAGCAAACAGTTTCCCCTCAACTCCTCTCCTCCCTCTGTCCTTACCACCCAATCCACACCTCCTCATGCTCAGGAAAGAATATCCTGTGGATAGCAACAAAATTGGGCATTTTAAATTGTTAATTGATGGGTGAAGGCCAAGACCATCATGGGTAGTTCTTTCCCTGGGCTGAAAGTCCTGGGTTCTATAATAAAGCAGGTTGAATGAATTAAGAACAAGTCAATAAGCAGTATGCCTCCATGGCCTCTGTATTGCCTTCTGGTTCCAGGTTCCTATCCTGTTTGAGTTCTTATTCTGACATCCTTTGGTGATGGACAGTGATATGGAAGTGTAAACCAAATAAACCCTCTCTTCCCCAACTTGCTTTTGGTCATGGTGTTTCGTCATGGCAATGATAACCCTAACTAAAACACTATCTAACTATATGTTGAGAATCTTCTGGCCATTTCACCATCTTGGAATGGAGATAGCTTCAACAGATCAAATCTGTATCTCATGGCACTACAATTATCACTGATGAGAGAATACAGAGTCATGCTAATCAAACTACAATACACTAAGATTATGCAAAAATGTGAGATGAAAATAAAGTACCTTAATGATAAAGTAACTGGGAAAATTTGGTAGACTGATTATATTTCTGAGCTGAAATATAAAAAAGATGCTTCTATGTTTAGAACATCCTAGGTGGAAATTAAGGGAAAAATACTGGAAGAAAATGGACTTGTCAGACCCAAGAACAGAAAGACCAGTGTATGCAGAGTACTGTGAGTCTATGAGGCTGAGACATGGGGCAGGGTAGTTAAGTGGGGATCTGACGATGGAAGACCCTTCAGAATACTGAGAAGTTGGTCTTCATACCTAGTGATATAAGAAATTCTGAAACACCTTAAGACGACCCATGGGTCATTGGGAAAGTGCTCAATCTGAATTGGAATTTAAAAAGATCACTTTAATTTGATGGAGAATATATAATAGCGAACTAAAGGGAAAGACGAAAGATCATAAACAGTGACTATAACACATGCTAGTGCTTGAGACTAGGGTAAAGTTAACAGGAATAGAAGGAAATGGGCATTTGGGGGATATAATTTACAGGATGCAAAGACAGCATTTTCTGAGGGGTCAAATGTCCTTAAAGGAAAGAATGAATATATGTGAAGTCTTTTTCATTGTTAACAAAGGTGTAGACAAAATATATAAATGTACAACAGTTCATTTGTAGTGTTCTAATGTAAGCCAAGCAGTGATTGAAAGTCTATATTTTTTTCAAGTGAGAGAAAGAGCTCTTCATGTTGCCTCATTTCTTTCAAACCTTTTTGCTAGGATAAATGACAATGCATTTCTGATATTTCTAAGCTCTTAGATTCTCTGTATTATTAGTAACACACAATATAAGTGCAACTGGAATATAATTGTTTAACTAAATTACTCAATAATTGCCCTAATATAAAACAATTAAAATGATATTTAAATTTACAAAGGTAATTCTCATTCTTAATGAGTCTCTACAAGTCTTTAACTCTCTATTTCCTTTCTGATTTTAGTCATTTTCAGTTTCCCCTGAGAGGTCTTAGAGTATTAGAAAAAAAAGCAAAAAAAATCTTTTGAAAGTCCATGCTTTATGGTAATAGTTTTAGTGTTATGACTTTTAGGCAGCATTCCAGGAGATTCATAGGCAGGGAATCATTTAGTGGCAATCTAGTGTCTAGCCACTAGATGATCAGATAGCTTGGGGGATGGTAAAATATCTGGGCTTAAAATTTAATAAATATTCTTTTGTATGAAAGATTAAACTTTCAAGCAATTAGAGATTTCCAGGAACCAAAAGCAAAGGAGAAATAATTCAGAGAGTGGTAGGTGACCTGCATCCCGTGGAACCAGAAAAGGGTGTTGGATTCCCGGGAGTTGGAGTTAATACTGAAATCTGATCCTCTGAAGATTATCTTAACCACTGAACTGTCTTTCCTACCTGGGACTTCCTTTTATTGCCATATCCCTGAAGACATTCTTTATTATCTGGAAGTCTTTTCAAAAACAGGCATCTGTATGATGATATCTTGCTGATTGTTTTCTTCTGGGAAATAATTTTAAAAGAGAATATTATTTGTATCTCAATGTATTGTTAAGACGACATTTATTTTGCTCATTATCTTATTTATTTCCTTAATGTCTTGGGTCTTTTGAATGCCTTCATTCGTCTTTGTTGATTTTTTCATGTGAAATATTTTCCACTGTTCTATTTTAATCTTGTATTTTCTTTTACTCCACTTTTTTTCTTAGTGTTCACCCTGAGAGTTAACACTGGCATTTTAATTTATAGCAATAAAGTTTGCATTAGTACTCAGATCACTTAAATAGCACTTGGTTTGACGTTGCTATACAGTACCCTTGCATTTCATCATGGAGACCAACTGTAGTAATACTTGGGTTTTGTCAGCAGCACATTCATTTAGTTTTTGCTTTATGCTTATGTTTTGTATGTAAGTTTCCCAAGCACAGGTGTCCCAGCTGAGAGCCTTCCAGCACTTTGAAATATCCTTGTGTCTTCTGACCTCCAAGATGTCTAACTTTAAGTAAGCTGCTAGTCTTATCAGATAGTCTGTGTAAGTGACAACTCCTCTCTGTTTGCAGAATTTGTCTTACTTGTGGCAGTGTGATGATGTCTAATACCTGATGTATCTCATTTAGCTTCTGGAATGTGATCACCCGATTTAGGAAGCTGCCATTCATCATTTCCCAAAGTGTTTTTCCTGCTTATTGTAGCCTGAGTTCTAATGAGTCTTAATAATAAAAACCTGTAGTCAGGTTTTTATGGTGCCAGCCACAAGAGAGACCTCTTACCTCTACTGATTCCTCAAACCAAAGCATCAATCCTGTCCCTATGAATCCTCAGACTGAAACCAGTGACTGGCTGCTCTCTCTCTCAGACCTTTTAGGTTTCATCCCCTAATATCTGACTCCAGGTTTTTATTATTAAGACCAATTAGAGCTTGTGCTACATCTGTTCTCTTCTGCTTCTCTTCTCCCTCTTGGGTATTGATTGGTCTATTTGTTGGTTTTCTACAGGTGCTTGCAATTCTGTTCATTTTCTTCATGCTTTTTCTTCTATCTATTCCTCAAATTAGAGAATTCTAATTGACCTGCTTTAAGTGTAGTGGTTTCTTTTACCAGCTCATGTCTTCTTTTGAGTCACTCTAATGAAACTTTCTGTCTTAAACATAGAATCTTTCGGTAGTCACTTTATAATTTTTGTGTGTATTTACGGCATTCCCCCTGCGCTAAAAGTTGAAAACTTGTTCTCAGTGTTTCCAACTGAGTTACATTTAGTTTGTAGAACATAGTTTAAATAAGTTTTGAAAGCATATTTTAATCTAATTACCTAAGCAGAATTGTGAATATTCTTTAAATATTGTCTAGGGTACAAAGAATCTGGAACTACCTGGGAAAGGTTACCATTGGCTGTTTTTTTTCTTTGATCTTTGTGTGCATATGAGAACCACTAGCACTTAATGGTCCCTGAGGGTGTCCTTTCCTTCAGTAGTGAAGCTATCTGTAAGTCATTTTAATAAAAATGTAGACATGTAAAGAAATGCAGTTTAGCAGCACTGGAAATCTGTTTTTCCAGCTGTGGTTGGATTGTGCTGTTAATATTTGTTCCTTTGTTTTGCTTGCTCCTTCTGATGTTTGTTCTTTTGGAAACTTTCTAGGGTTAAATCCAATAATCTGTGGTCCTGGCATTTGCAAGTGCTGCTTCAATTCAGTCAGAAGTGACAAATGAGGACAGGTATTGTTTTGGGATGCTTGCAGACTGGTGCTTGCATATTACCTTGAAGATTCCAGAAAGAGCTAGCATTTTAAAAATCTACTACAACCATCTCATTCCCTAGCCTTTCTTAAAAAACCCGTCAAGTACATATTCTTATCATATCCTCACATAAATGCTTAGTCAAGTTATTGTAAACAGGTTGGGAATAAGTTTATTTGTCCTGGCTGATCTCTGATTCAAGCTGAGATAGTTGGCCTTGCAAATGCTTTTTTCAGAGAATGTCTAGATAGATCAAGCAATAACACTTTTTTTAGGGGTTCTGTGGGGCTCCAGGCTTGTTCTGTCTTTCCATAAGGTTGGGGTCTCAGGGTTTTTTAAAAGGCTATTGAGGAACCCGCTGCTCTTCCCAAAAGTCAATTACTTGCCTAAAACTTTTGCATGGCTAATTCCCAGAGTTATGGAAATGTTTGAATCATTGCAATAATTTTCACTATTTCTAGAGAAGGGAATTTCTGTAAGTCTTTATTAATTTATTTCCATAGTCTTGAAAATTCCAATGCATTAAATAAACATTAATTTAAACCGCTTAGTTAAGAACGAGAAGTTACTATAAGGAAAAAAAGCTTGATGGGCAGTGGTAGTGCATGCCTTTAATCCAAGCACTCTGGATATAGAGGCAGGTGGATCTCTGAGTTTGAGACCAGCCTGGTCTATTGAGCAAGTTCCAGGACAGCTGGACGACACAGAGAAATGCTATCGTTTAAAATAGGCTTGTGTGTGATACTTTTTATGGTAGCATCATATAAAATATTGTAGTGAATATCTACAGAGAGTATTTTTAATTTCAACACTGGGTAAATCTCAGGCCACATGGCCTCTAGAGATGTCTTCTTAAGCAGAACCCTTTCTGACACATTAGAATAGGAAATGTCATCTGATGAACTCGAAGCCCCAAGCTGGAGAAGAATGCTGTGTGGAGGAAGTTGGTGAATTTGCCTTTTCGACATCTAAAGCACAATGAACTATACGTACAGACAGATACACATTTCTACATGCGATGAAACAAGATAACATAAAATCAAAGTAACATTTACTCATTAAGGATGCAAAAACTGACTTGAAACACTCTAAGTATAAGGTAACTTTTTCTTCTATAGAGGTTCCTTTTCAGAAATATTAAAGTAAATAGAAAAACAAATAATCCCGTCTAATTAAAATGTAGCCTTTCTGTCATTATTGCACATAATTATTAGCAAGGGTAGGATAAGTCATTCATTTTTCATTCATTTATAGACAAAGGAGAGAACAGTTGTCCCCAAATGGAGGAGATTTTTGTCCTCAGGAAATGTTGGCACAGTCTAGAGACATCTTTGTTGTATTATATTTAGAAGAGCAGTCTATTGACATTTAAGTCACAGACAAGGGATGCACAGAACTCCCCACCAGGTGGCCCTCTACAGCAAAAAATGTATGAATTCAAAGTTTAGCATTATGACTATTGAGAAACCTCAGGGCAAGATACTTAGATTAATGTAGAATTATTATTTTGTTTTTGATGTTTTAATTTCTTTCTTAAAATTATTGAGAAAAAGTTGTAAACTCTATCTTTACAGCTATGTTTTCTCATTTTAAGAGGAGTGCAGCTCAGATCCATATAAATATTTGTGTTAGAGTCTCTTGCAGGACCAAGTTATATTGAGCTATCTATGTGTGAAAGTTGTCAGAACCTAACTGGATTCACTTGTCCTGGTTTTAATAAAATATAGATAAACACAGTCAGGAGTCACTGTGATAAAAGTTCATTTACATGATTATTTGGTGATAACAGTCCCAAAAGACTCCTTGACCACAACCTGATAGAGAGTCCGCCATGACCGCACACACAAAACAACTTCTGCAGACACATATGCTCAGTAACTTTCTGTTCATCTTCACAGTGGTACCACTCTTATCATCCCTGTTATCTAAGGGCTGTATTTAAATTACTTCTCTTAATTTCATCTTTTAAAAACTTGTTTGCCTCAAAAAGTTTTTGACCAAATTCATAGCAGCAGGCCATATGTATTCCCACTGTTATGCTTTGCTATTCTCAAATAAATATCAGTGTTCAAAGAGAAATCTCTGATTGTTACACATGTTGATACAGGCATGTCTTATTGTTTGAAAACAGGTAATATGAAAGAAAGTTGTTAAGCTAGAGGAACACAGAATAGGATAGTAAAATAGGCAAATTAAAGGCAAGTGAAGCAACCATAGCTTAGGGCTTGTAGTCAGAATACAGTTTATCGACAACATAAGTACAAACTTCATAGAATCATTGCTAAGAGTTTTAGAGCTGATCATCATAGCAACAGAAGAATATTAGTGAATCTCAAGGGAAGAAATGACACAGAATTTGAAGCACATAAATAACATTATTGAATAAATTCTCTTCTGGCTATGTGTGTGAAAAAACGATTTGGTGAGTCCAGGAGTTGGAATCAAGATATTACCATATTGTGTTCTAAAGTGGGATAAATGATGAAAAGTGGGGCTTGGCAATGCAAATTAGAGTCAATTAATGGGTTTTCATCTAAAGTATTAGATGGGTAAGCATTAGTGAAGGACCAAAGGTGGGCAAGGAAGGAAGAGGGTTGTTAGGAAAACACGAAGGTGGGTAGTGAAGCCAATCACCAAGAAAAAAAACGTAAACTATATTGTACATACACATGCTATCATCGTTACTATGGGGAGAGCAGCTTTCTCAGAAGAGAGCAGAGATGCTGCTTTCCCATGAAGACCAACCAAGAATGAAGGTCTCTACCAGCTCAGAGCAGAAGTCTACCTGCGAGTGATGCTAGTCAGGCGCCTGCTCTTAAGAGTCTTCCCTCATGGAGCCATTAGAAATAACATGCTTTGTTTCAGATACCCAGCGTCTGGTGTTTTATTGTGACACTCTGAAGTAACCTGAACAGGAACCAACATGAACACAGCAATGCTTTGGCTACTTCTGCTATCCTAAGTATATGTCTTCCTTGCTTCTACTCAAAAGTCTCGCACCTCCTTACTTTGTATAACATGCTAAAGCGGTGCTTTAGGGGCTAAATATACTTTACAGCCCTCCTGTCATATATTGACTTGGAAACATGTTTCTGACCCACGAGTGACATTTTGGGGCACATTGCTGCAGTTACCCTTTTGGCTTACATTTTAAACACATTTACTATCAGGTGTATGCCATAGCCTCATTGACCTGGAGAAAATATCACTTAAAGTTGCCCACTTTCTTTAGCATCTGATTATAAATTGATGAACTGTCTTGAAGCCAAGAACAGAATGCATTAGACGGTAGATATGAAAGGCATGGAAACCAGGGGGTGAAAAATCTCCCCTTTACATGTCTAAGGCTGACTGACATCTGCCGTTACATGAGTTTTGTTTTGGGAGATCAGTGTACCAATCTCTCTCTCTCTCTCTCTCTCTCTCTCTCTCTCTCTCTCTCTCTCTCTCTCTCTGTCTCTCTCATATAGAAATTTAAGAAAATGTATTTGTCTTCAAGTCATCATAAAAAATCATCACAAGATTAGCAGGTTAAATTTATTTCCTTTGGTTGCCCATCTTTTCCAGGCAGGGATTAGCTATAGTTGTTGGTGTTTTCCACATGGAGACTAAAGTCTCCCCTTTATTTTAAAAATTATCTTTGAGAATTTTACTCATGCATACAATGAAGTATGATACCTACTCCTATCCCTGACACTTTCTTTCATATTCCCCCCATTTGCTTGCCAACTCCATGTCTTTTTTATTTATTCTGATTGCTCATCTTAAGTAAGTTCAATCAAGATGCTCCTATGTGCAATGGGGCCATCTACTAGAGCATGGGGGAATAACCAGTGACTGTATCCTACACAGAGATTGAGTCTCCCTTCCACAGTAATTATCTACTGCCAATACCACTTGTATAGGGTGAGGCACAGACATCATCTAAAGCACTTAAGCTCAGATTCTGTCTACTTGTCTATGCTGTTGTGAGATCACGCCAGAAAATGCAGCTCGCAGCACTAGTCCACATCCTCCAGCCGTTGCATTCTCTTTCCTCATCTCTGATGAGTCTGGTGATGATGCTGTGGTTGGTACAGATATTTCATCTAGGGCCAAGCACTGAGTCTCTTATCTCTGCACTTTGATCAGTTACACATTCCCCCAAGGTCTGCTGCAAAAAGAAGCTGCTCAGACCAAGGTTGAAAGCATAGACTTAAATATTTAGAAGGCACCTTGACAGCATGCCATTTAGCAAAATAATAGGAGAATGTTATATCCTATGGGCCCATGGTAGGCTTTTGACAATGGTTACTATGTTGCCTCAGGTGGAGAAATTAGCTACTATAAAAACAGTGCCTCTATTGACCAGTAGGCACATTTTGAGTATAAGATAAGTGTTTCAGTTAGGGTTTCTATTGCATTGATAAAACTCCATGGCCCAAAGCAACTTGGGAGGAAATATTTTATTTCAGCTTCTGTAAGCTTCTTTATCATAATCCTTCACTGAGGGAAGTCAGGGTATAAACTCTTAAAGGGCAGGAACTTGGAGACAGGAGCTAATGCAGAGGCTGTGGAAGGGTGCTGCTTACTGTCTTGCTCCTCATGGCTTGCTCAGTTTGCTTTCTTACAGAACCCAGGGTCACTAGTGAAGGGGTAGCATCATCCATAATGGGCTGGTCCTTCTACATCAATCACTAATTAAGAAAATGTATTAAGACTTGCCTATAGTTCAGTCTATGAAAGCCCTTTCTCAATTGAGACTTTCTCTTTTCAAATGACTCTAGCTTGTGTCAAGTTGACATGAAACTAGTTAGTATAGTTGGTATTGCAGTACACACTGCTCAGCAGCACTGGGTAAAATCTTTGATGTTTTTTCTCTGCCAGTATGCTGCATAGCATTTCTAACTATATGAAAGCTGGTCAGTGGAGAGGAATTTTCCTCTTGGGTTTGAGAATGTTTTTTTTATATCGAGAATCCAAATTATTTGGTGTCTTTAGCAGTAGGGTTTTACCATGTAGTTACATTGAATAAGAAAGAGCAAAGACTATCTACTGTGCCATTTTGGAGATCTCTATGATCTATTTGACCAATATAGATGATATGCTGTGCCTTGTACCACAGTTTGCAAGTAATGACCTATGTCTTCTGAGAACAACACAGTTCAGGTATGACCAGAAAATAAAGAGATATGAACAGTCATAAAAAAAAAGATGATGAGAGTCAGTAGAACACTTTTGAAACTAAAGAAAAGGGAGGAATCCTACAGATTAAGGGACTAAGAAGGGATGGGGTCAGGGGATGTGGTGGTTAAGAGGTAGGATGTATTGTCACCAAAACTAAGAATATTGATTTTTGCTTCTTTAAGGTGAAGTTCCTGTATTATACTTGTATCAAAACTCTTAAGAGTGAGATGAAACTTTCATGTAAATACTTTCCATTATTAAGTCCTGGGAAAAATCACATATTAAAGGTTTTTATTGAACACAAGAATGAGAAAGAAAACAACTCTTGAGATGCACAAACAAGTAAAAGATCAACCATAAGTAAAAGAATGCCTTCATTAGACCAACATACCAAAAACTAGGTGAAGTTTAAAAGTATTTGGAGATAAATATAATTTAAGTGGAGAATGTTCTTAATATTAATGATATATATTTTCTATAAATTCCACATTTTATGTTTTATTCAAGTATAAATGAATTATAATACCATTTAAGAGAATTGTATTTTGCTAAGAGGAATATAACTTTAAAGATATTCTGCTTTGATAAGAATGCCATAAAATTTAAGACATATTAGCAAATGCTATGTTTGGAATATGTAGCATTTCTTCTCAGTTCATCTAGATTTTTGATATTCATCAGAATCTCTGATCTTTCAGACAGAGCACATGACAAGAATTACAGAAGCTATTCAAATCTTTTCAAATTAGCTTCCCCCAGACAGATCAATCACCACTCTAAGTGCAACCTAAGAGTGGTAGAGAATTGAGCTAAGTGAAGCATGTTTGCTCTCTTGCTTGCATATAACTATCAATTATTCACATTCTTCTGTTGTGTTCGGGAGGTGCTGTCTCAGCAGAATTCCCTTCTGCTCCAGCTGATGGGTAATTCCCTCCTCCCATGAGAGGGATTGCTATGGGTTCTACATCTTATTTTGCTTGTGTTATGGATTAGTGTGATTTGCAGTATGGAAGATTTGAGCTTTTTTGCTGGAGGAAATTTCCGTCTATATCAATCAGCCAGCCATGTTGGATGGCTTATGATATCATTCAGTGCTTATAATTTTATTTTACAGAGTGACCATGACAAATGTTATTACCATTACAGAGGTCCCTAGGAATATTTTGAAACTATGTTACATACTATTATATTATTTCCAAGGTTGAAAAAAATAACACAATATAGTACCTATTATTTTTACTGTGTATTACTTGAAGATCATTAAAAATATTTGATGTTCACAACTAAAACAAAATACAGTAGTTTGTATTAATTATATAGCTAATTTTTAGAACAAATTCCACATTATTAACATGACTTTAACTTTTGTCAAAGTCCATGTTCTCTGATTTTAACATGTTGGTTCAATTCACAAATCATAAAAATACCTAAATTTGAAATATTCCTGTATGCAGCACATTACAAAATGTTCCTTCTTTATGGTAGAAGACATGGAACTCTTTTGGGAATGTGTTTATACATACTCATGTGAAACAGGAAATATTGTCATTATTGAGCATGTATGTCAGCTGCGCTGTGGTTCTGCCTAGAATCCCTGTAGCCTGGACTCCTAAAATCCTCAATAGCACATGGAGCGCCACCCTAGCATCACTACTGAGATCAGTTCTTGGCTCTGTGTTGTCAAGAATAGCTTTAACAGCTTAATGGAATTGCTTTATCTTATTCTTCCTACCTCTCACATTTTCAATGAGAACCAAGGTCCACATAGGTTATGTATCCAGGAAATTTGGAGGGTCATGGTTTGTTTGGAATCCATATACAGCTCAGACCCTGGCACACACACTGTTACTGTCCTGAATGTATGCATCTTCCCAAAGTTGGGACAAGAAGAACAAGCACAAGTTAGTGTTGCATGGCTAAACGTTTGCCTTTGGTTACTTCTTGTCTCAATACAAAACTCCTTGTGGAACTGAATGAATTACTTGGGATGCCACACTTCTCTTCCTCAACTTTTGCATGCAGGAGTCATTACAATGAAGCTGCCCCATGTTGCAAAGACAATGAAAAGAGAGAAAAAGAATCTAAAGAAAAATACCAACAGTTATTAGGAGTGCATGAATTTACTCCTGGAAGTACTAAGACATAAAATAAATCTGACATCATTTTATTTTTAGTGACTTTTATTTTAGATTCTATTAACAGTTTTTAAGTCTCAAGTATAGCTACAATGTGTTTTTTGACAAACTTGAATATTTTGAACATTCATTGGCCTATGAATTTTGTAAGCAGCATTCATATATTCATGGCTACTTATTTATTTGCTGGGAGCAATTCTTGATTTTTTTCCTCAGGAAACTAATGACAATGAAAACATATACTTAAAAATTGATGGCTCTAAATTAAATTTTAAACCCTGGTCAATTAGTGACCATCCTTAATTTGCTACCCTCCTTTTTCATTACTTCCATTAACGTTTGGTGAATTTGCTAGTGTGGACAGCTTTATTTACATATGCATTTAATTTCCACTCTTACAAAACTATCAAAATTCTACAAAATCATGCTAAACATTAATGATAGCAAAATGTGGCAATTTGAATTTAGAAATAACTCACAGATTTCTTTTACTGTTTACACAGAAAGAAGAGACAAAATAGTAAAGTGAGATTCTCCTGTTTCCACCCAAATTATGTGCACAGATTTGTGTTCACATATGCTTTCTTTTATTTAATGCTAATTTATATATTCTGACTAGTCAGCATGTCAATAGGTAAAATAATTTCAGTAACTATGTAACTAGTAGCTTCAGTGATGTAACATTTTATAATTAGTATAAACACTAGCCAATATGAAAAGGAGTGTGAGCTTGCTTTAAACTTTTACTGAATGTTATCCTAGTGTCAAATACCATTTTCAGTCTGGGTGGTGGTGGTACACGCCTTCAATATCAGCACTCAGGTGGCAGAAGCAGGCAAATCTCTATGATTTCAGGGCCAGCCTGGTCTACACAGTGAGTTCCAGAACTGCCAGGGCTATGGAGAGAAACCCTGTCTCAAAACCAAAATTACCATTTTTAATGGATACAATGTCATAAGTAGTGATTTTGAGGATAAAATGTATAAAACTTAACATCACACTTAAAATTATGTAGTTTAGAATGAAATGTGTTCAACATGAATTAGAAAAAAGAGAAACTCTGTAACTGTTCTTTTTTGTAATGCTAAAAAATGTGTGTTGAGAAACCAGTTGCCAATATATTTTAAATTTACATAAAAATCAGCCACTGTAAAAACATTAATAGCAAATCACAGATAATCCATACCAAACATCTGCAATACTATATCCATAAAAATATTCACAATGTATTTATATTTTAATGGGTGAAAAATAATGAAAAACTGATTTCAAATGTTAAAGAAGACTAATTTCTTAATTGAATGTATTAAAACTTGTTACAAATGGAAGGTTTTGTGTGACTACCCAATTAATTTGACAAAACCTATTCTAACCCCTTAACAGATACACAATGCTCTACATTGTATGCCTGAGCACTGTTTGGAATCTTTCATAGAGATTAAAAGTAACTCTCTAAACTAAGTTAAATGATTAAACAAGGATGTAGGGAACTGTCAGCCTTGTACTTAGTTTCTTAGGTCCCTTAGACAAATGTGTGCAATGATTCTCTCCTATAGGATGCTGTAGGATGCATCACAGTGTGAAAACATTCTGAGGAAGTTCTGTATAATTTTATCTTTGTTTTTCTTGTTCTTGTAGCTTTGTTTCTTCTCTCCCTCTTTATATCCCTCATTTTCTATGTCTCTTCATCTCTCTAGGGATGTTTAAATTTTTTAACTGGGCAAGAAATTAATAAGATGTATTTGATTACTATTTATATCAATGTTTTTGTGTTACTTTTGAATTTCAAATGCAAATTGATGAAGTATGTTTTTATGTATTTCCTTCAATGTTTCCCTCAGAATCTTCTAAGTGAAACCCCTCTTTACTTATGTAGTTCAGCTTTTTTTTCCTCTGCAAAGATAATATGTCATCTTCTTAGAACAATATTATGTGAGAATGTGCCAGGAGCACTTGTGTTTACCAAGTGCTTTAGAAACAAAAAATAGATTTCTAATCCTTTCTAGGCTAGTTGCAACCAGCTCAAAACAAGTATGCTTTAAAATGATAAGCCTGGGCTATTTTACTGATCAATGCACAGTATATTTCACATTGTATATTAGAATATTAAGGAGGAAGTGATATCAATGTTGTTATTTACAGATGAAATAATGGAGGTTCAAAGGATCACTTCCACAATTAGGGAAGTTAGTGACAATAGAAAAAGCTGATGAAACTCACTCTTTGAATGCTGTTTCATTCATACTGAACACCTGGTGGGCAGGTATTAAAAGCCTAGTGTTCCTTGTAACTTGGGACCCTGCCAAACACATTAAGGATTGTATTTAAGAGACACAGTACATACTGTGCCCTGGTCATCTGCTCAAACAAGTGCTAGGGTATCAAGTAGCTAATTGCATGTCAGGATATATTTCATTAAAAGGAAACCTCAAATTTGTGTAGAGACAAATTATGACAAACCAAAACTGTATAAGAAGATAAATGTGGCAACTGGTATTAAGAGTTGAATCATTAGCTGTCTTATTGGGCAATTCAGATTGAATAAATATAAGTAATTGGAGTATGGTAAATTAATTTTTCTGTTAATAGTCTTCATGTTTTTATAATGAGAAATGTGACATATTTATATATATATTTCAAATAACTTTTCAAGATCTGTGGTTATTGTACATACAAAGTGGGATGTAAGAAAGACGGGCTGCCTGTTCTCTGTGAACCTGAAGTTCAAGCTAAGCAACTGAGGTGGGAGAATCATGGGAGCACAAGATTCCAAAGATGTCCATAAATCAAGGTGAATGCTAATCTATGCAAACGCAAGTGATTTCTTAAATAAGCAGCCCACATATGTTTTCAATCCTATGACATTTTATAAAGACCTATAAATTGCTTCTGATGCAATGTAGGATAAGTCTGAGCACCTCAAAATATAAACTGAATTCTGTTTTATGGATAAAGATTCTGACTCCCTCATAATAAGATGTTTTGACAAAACCTTCATTACTAATTATCATCACTTTTACAAAGAACTACGTGACAAACAAAAGGTAAAATGCTTGCACTGAATTCCAAATCATAGTTAATCCATTTGAATTTGTGTTGGTGTGTATGTATTCATGTATACCTGAATTCCTATATTTAGATGGGGATACATGTTGAATTAGAAGCTAGAGAAAAGGTATGGAGGCAAATGAGAAAATGTTCTCCATGGTTTTCTGATTTGTTAAGTGATTAAATCACCCCTGATTGCAGTAACAACTATCCCCTCCAGAGTACACTCAAAATTCTTACAGAATCGTTTGCCAGTGCAAAAATAGCCGTGTGTCAATGTTGCCGTCTGCTCGTTGGATCAGAACTAGTGGCTGTGTGCCTTTGAGAATATTTTGATAAAAAGAGTTTGGCATAGACCTCCGTGAAAGAGTCTTATTAACACCAGTGAGCCACCTTCATAGGCTGTAAACAGTAGATCAGAAATGGAGCTCTATTCCCTGCTTTCTTTTCCATCTTTCCTCTTGTCTTCCTTCTCTGTTTCATCTGTTTCATATTTCTCTTGATCTGGCTTTGTGACACTGTCATACGAAGGTGGAGAGATGGCAGAGGCAGTTGCATCTGTCTTTTCTGGACTTGAGTTCTCGTTAACGTTATCAAAAACTATATCTTCTTTATTGGGCAAGTCATCATCCCTATCTCCATCTTTTATGTATATACTTGATATGTTCTTGACGTTTTGTCGAAGGCGGTACCTTCTGTAAGCACGCTGAATGATAGTAGCAGATACATCCTCTTGTTTTCGTTTTAGTGTGGTTGTAATAGGTTCATAGGACACTTTAGAAGGATTTGCAGACATAAACCTTTCTTCCATCTGCGAACGAAGAGAATCCATCTCTCCACTCTCACCCAGTACCCGCTTTGTAAAAGCAAATAAGATGTCCAGGCAGTGGATGCGGTCTCCACTCACCATGGGCAGATCCATGGCAATGAGCTGGACTTTGTTTGGCTTTGCGATGAGAAGGGGAGGATCCAGGGCAGCCGCAAAGTCCGACAGCTTGCAGAACTCTATGAACTGAGTGGCATCAGGGTCGAACTTCTCCCAGACCTCATAGAACATCTCAAAGTCGTCCTCACTCAGGGGTTCAGTACTTTCTTCAGTGGCAACGCTGAAGTTCTCCAGGATGACAGCGATGTACATGTTTACCACAACCAGGAAGGATATGATGATGTAGCTGACAAAGTAGAAAATCCCCACAGACGGGTTCCCACAGTCTCCTTCCACTGAACTTCCTGGATGAATTTTTTTTGGGTCACAGTCTGGAGGGGCACTGTTGAGGATAGGAGCCAGCAGCCCATCCCAGCCTGCGGAAGTGGTGATTTGGAACAGGCAGATCATGCTGTTGCCAAAGGTCTCAAAGTTGAACATGTCATTAATTCCAGCTTCCTTCTTAACATAGGCAAAGTTGGACATCCCAAAGATGGCGTAGATGAACATGACCAGGAAAAGCAGGAGGCCGATGTTGAACAGCGCGGGGAGAGACATCATCAGAGCAAAGAGCAGGGTGCGGATCCCCTTGGCGCCTTTGATCAGGCGTAGGATCCGGCCGATCCTGGCCAGGCGGATGACTCGGAAGAGGGTAGGAGACACAAAATACTTCTCTATCATCTCGGCGAGAAACATTCCTATGTGGGAGGGAAAAATAAATGGAAATATTTATATATCCATGTGGCACAATGTCATGAATTTAAATATCTTCATATGCCATGCCATCTTAAACTCAGAATTGCTGTCCTATCTTAAATTCAATATTTTAACAAATAACTGCTGTGACATTTTTCCATCTTAACTAAACTCATGGACACATTCCTCTTTATTTTTGTCTGTAAGATGTTTTTCATTGTCTTGAGAGTAAAGTTGTGTTGTGAATAGAAAGGATTATGCATGCTCATGTTCAAAACTTTATTTACAGGACTCAAGATGGAGCTTAGTGCTAAAGCCATCCATAAACTAGGTCTTGCTCGTAAAAATCAAGAAGAAGAAATAAAGGGGGGGGCGACAATAAAAAAATTGTTAAAAAGTTACACAAATTTTCTAACTTTTTTTTTAAAAGATCAGGTTTGACGATGTAAGCCTTGCCCTTGGCTGAACTGGAAATTGCATGTAGACAACGACTGGCCTGGAAATCAAAGAGCTCTGCCTGCCTGTGTCTCTCCGGTGCTGAGATTAAAGGTGTGCACCTCTCCGGCTGCCCCATATTTTAAATACCATCCTTTGATTTGTATGGCTATCAAACTGAGTAAATTACTAATTGGATATTAAAATTTCCTGTTTGGTTTCTCTGAATCCCTTGAACTTTAATCTTTAAGCACTGGCACAGCTATTAGCACTGCTGTGTTTTCAGTAGTTTTATGGAAATTATAAATTTATTTAAAAAAACTAGTCACTGAGACTGGTGTGGTTGCTCAGAGATTTTGAACTCTTACTGCTCTTGCAGAGGACCTGAGTTTGGTTCCCAGCATCTATATCTGGTGACTCACAGCTGACAGTAACTTCAGCTACAGGGGTTCTGATACCCTCTTCTGTCTTAGGTGGGTACACACACACACACACACACACACACACACACACACACACACACGACATACACTCATACAGATACAGACTCATGTTAGTAAAAATAAATTAAAGTCTTCAGAAAGTCATAATTTCAATGACAGTCTTTGTAACCAAGCATAAGATAATCATTCATTTATTTCAGTCTTTTTTGTCCTTTAATTGTTTCACAGAAGTCTTCTACAATATACAGTAAGTTTATTCTAGATATTTTAATCTTTTTAATATAATCTTGAATTAAAACTTTGTTCAATATATTTTCTATTTTTTGGTCAACATTTCAGAAAATTACCAATGTTGGTAGGTACAATTTATAGTCTTACTTTTCTGAACTCCAATTGACTTTTAAAAAGTTAGAGTTTAAAGAAAAAAGTTTTGAGACTGACTAGGTAGCCTAGAATGGTCTAGAACTCCATATCCTCCAGGGAAAGCCTCCTTAATTACTGGATTACAGACAGGTAGTTCTGGATTTTACAACATTTAGCTTTTATGACTCTGTTTGATCAGCTATGAGTTTAATTCCACAATTTCTTCTATCAAGAGATTTCAATGCTAAAAATTAAATGTAATTTTCAAATGTAGAGATAGAGAACAGGAAAGAGATGGTGGTGAAAGGAGAGGACATATAAAATATGTGTTATACAGACATGAGCTGTTAGCTGACAAATAAATAAACTTTATAGACTGATTAAGTTTTAAGATGTAAGGGATGAAAATGGCAGTTTTGACATTTTAAATTTGGAATGCATTTAACAGTAAAAAATATGCTGACATCCCTGGACCTTTTAAAACTAAAATTAATAGTGCATTCTTCATTAGATCCCAGGATGCATCTATAGATAGATATCCATTTGCAGGCTTCTAGAAGCAGACATGTAGACTAATCTCAACAGGAATTCTTTCTGACAGATCCAACATTTGACTTCCAGGGCTTGGGCTTGGGCTTGGACTTGAGATTCTGACATGGAAATTTGCTTTCTTTCTAAATCTCTTCCATTCTTTCATGCTAGTAACACTGGAAAGTAAAACAGATTCCAAGCATGTGGACACTTCTTTGAGCAGTATGTAGTTTATCCATAATTAAAATTTGATTAATTAATGGCCTTACCTACAATGGAGAGGATCACTACCACAAAATCAAAGATGTTCCATCCCACAGTGAAGTAGTAATGTCTGAGAGAGATCAACTTCAGTACGCACTCCCCAGTGAACAGGATAATGAAGACCATGTTGATCCAATACAAAACATCAGTCATGTACTGACTTTGACCTTCTTTTTCCACCATCATAGTTACCATGTTGAGGCAAATAAGAACCATGATAGTGATATCGAAAGCTTGATTTGTCACTAAGTCAAATATACATCCTTGGAATTTGTTCTGCAAATCAAACAAAAAAAAAATGATACAGGATGTGGAATAAAATTCCCAAGTGTTATCTGCATATTAAAATATACAAAAGATCTGGAAGGAGTTGGGGGAGGGAAAACATGATCAAAATATAATGTACAAAGATTAAATGAATAAATTTTATAAAAAGAGTAGAAATATATTACAGATTTAAAATGAATCGGCAATGAACACAGGAGAATATTACACCTGTGAGTGTGTGCATGTATGGACATGCACACACACACACGCACGCACACACACACACACACACACACGAACATGCACGCACACAAGCGCATGTGTGCACACATCTATTACATATTTACCCCTGGTCTAGGAATTGGTTTTTGTGGTTTCTTAGATCCCAGCTTCTTCATTGCATTATAGTATTTCTTCTGTTCTTCTGTCATAAAGATGTCTTGACCTCCAAGGTAAAGGAATAAAAGAGAAATCCACTTAAAACCAGAATCAATATGCAGTTCTTTCTTATGATTCATAAAAGGGTTAAATTTTTAAACATAAAGATGAAATTCACTTTGTTATTTACCTAGGAACTATATATAAGATGCCTAAAAGGAATACTAACATATAAACATGGTCATAATGTAATTCACATATGTAATATTTGCGTATGTAATAATTACATATAATAATGATTACCTTTCCATATACTAACCTGTGCTATGTTAGCCTGTTTGCTGAGGTGTTATTTACTCTGCTAGTTTTATAACTAGAAAATATTTCTGTTAAATAACAGATAGATTGGGAAGATGTAAAAATGCCTTTCATGCTTTTGCTGATGTTTAGCACTCTATTCAGAAGTAGATTTCTACAATAACAATTAACATTGTATCAATTTTCTGTTAATTTATATTTATTTCTCCATGCCACCATTTCATTAATGGAGAAAAAATAACAGAGAATTCTAGAAAACTGTCTAACAATGTGAGCATCCTTGTGTATGTACTTCAAATTTTACACGAAATTACCTTCATCTTGTCTAAGAAGCACCATTGGTTGTCTTTTTGTTTTGGCATTTGTCTCAAATCCACAATATCTGATATGCATGTTAATATTTAAAAATCTAAGAAAATATAACATATGATTTATTTGGGGCTCCATAATTTTGAGTGAAGTGTGTTTTAGTATAGTTGCAATGAACCTTCCTCATAAGGTTGTAGTTGTTAAAAAACTGGGTGGGAGTGGGTTGGGGGGCTCATGGGGGGTATGGAAAGATGGAAGGGATAGGGAACGGGGGTATTGATATGCAAAATAAGATTGTTTCTAAAAAAGAAGGAAGTGGAAAAAATGACACCAAATAAAGAAGAGCAAGTCTGCGAGTAAAAAAAAAAGGGTTGACAGTACTTAGAGTTCATACACAGATGCCCCATCCATATTCAGCAACTGCTTCTTCTTAGTGTTCCATTCTACATCATGAACTTATTCACAGCTTACTTGCTCACCTCTAGTCGTATGCCTATGACTAACTAAAAAATTGAAATATCACAGGAACTTTTTGATGATAAAGAGAGTCCTAAGAGAGATGATGGATTGTTGAGAGAACTGGAAAAATGGGAGTGTGTTTTACCAGGGATGGGGAGAGTCATAAACTGAAAGTAAAATATTTACATTTAAAGTATTTAAGAGGCTATATTGAATTTTGGATAACGTATAGATTTTTAACCAGACTGACTTCTTGTGCTTGTGGTAGTGAATTTTGTGCACTACTAACATGCCAATGCATGCACATATGTATCTATACATTCCAAGCTGGAATTTGAGATAATTTTCTCTGGTAATCTTTTAATTCCTCAAGAGTATCTTTTCCTGTAGGTGGTACTCAAACCATAGTAACTCAGTTAATTGTCAAGAAACTTAAGACATAGATTCTATTCTCTTGCAGTCCACAACAGCCATGTAGTCATTATTGGATAAAATGTCTCAGTTGAATATGTTACCTTTTTCTATTATCTATTGTTATGGTGGGATATTTTGGATATTATAGGAGCAGTTCAGGTGACAGAGTCTCAGATCAGATTAAACAGGTACTAAACTAACCTGAATCTTCCCAGTTACAGACAATTTTAATGAAACCCCAGTTTTGTAACCTGTGATTGAAGTAACTCTGGGTCTTGGTTTATGATGAAGCTACTCTATAAGGTCAAATTTTGTAAAACCTCTCTAACTAGAGATCATCTCTCTAGATTACACAGTTGAAGCATTTATTCAGTGTCAGACATAACAAAATCCCAATAATATTAGTATCCTGCTTGCATGTTATTCTTTAAATGCCCTATGACGCATGAACAATATTAAATTAATAAGAATTTTTAAATCTACATTCCCAAAGCTAAGAAAATCATGAATACTTTTATTTCTACCTATTATCTACCTTCAAAGGATATATCAAATACCACACACAACTGCATCTCTTTTTCTGACTGTCCCTGTGCAGTTTTGTGAATATCTTCTCATTGCACTTTTTACTATTTCATATATTCAGGTTCTGAAGCTACAGTGTAAAGGATGGAATAGAAGAGTAGTTTAAATATTCAATAGGTAGCACATGTATTACTGATTCCATTTAGTCTCTATTACTTGTTAGGTGTCTAATTTAGGGTCAGGTACTCATCCTTTGTACCTTTCCTCCCTGGTTTTTGGATATTTGTTTATTTAAAACTTTTTATGCTGGGACTAAACCCTTGGCCTTGTGTATCTTAGGTAAATGATTTTCCTATGTTAAATCCCCAACTCCACATCGTCTTTCCTCGGAATAGTAGTTAAGAATAAACAAGGATATAATGGTTGATCTTGTGAGTTGAATTCTATTCCCTTAAATGTATATGGAAACCCTTAATTCTTACCACCCCGGCATGTGACTTTAATTACAGATATTCTTAGTGTCTAGTGTCATTTAACTAAGAGGATGTCCAAATGGAATAGAGTAGGTTAATAATGTGATATGATGGGTACTTATTAGAGGAGGAGGCAGTACAGAAGGAGAAAAGCTTATGATGATAGATAGATATTACATTTACACTGTCAAAAGACAAATACAGCCTTGACCGATAGGATCTGGGGGACACAAGGACAGATCCTTTTCTAGAGGCCTGGATAAGAGAAGGACCATTATACAGCTTTGATTTTGTTATGTAAACTTCTAGGGGGAATAAATTACTGTTGTTTTAAGTCATACTCTTTATGGTGTTTTATTATGACAGTCTAAAGAGACATAGGTGACCCAAGCTTAGCAGCCACATCACTGTGATGTCACCTAAGTCCCTCCCTAACCATAGAACAATGGCTAGCAGGAAAAAAGAATACTTCTGAATTAAACTACTTTGAAAGTGGTTCACTGGTTTGAATTAGTGATCTATTTATTGTCCAGTCCTCTATAGGCAATGTCAGAGAAAACAGAATGATTATTGTAATGTTTAAAGCTATGACAGAAAAAAAATCACATGGTAAAATGATAAGATTATGCATATCTGCAATTTGACACGATCAATATTTTGAAAAATAAAATGTAAAATAACTAATTTATATCAAATTAATTCTTTTTCAAGTGCAGTGAAGGAAACACTTAAAATACTTATCTTCTTTTTCTGTTGGTTGAAATTATCTATGATGACACCAATGAACAAGTTCAAAGTGAAGAAGGACCCAAAGATGATAAAGATGACAAAATAAATATACATGTAGAGGCTGTATTCATATTTCGGCTGCTCATTTACCTATGGAAAAAGTTAACAGTGTGTTGATAAAATTTGCTATATTCACTCTCACATGGTTTGGCAAGACTGCTATCCTAGAAAAAGTTAGTATGTCAGAAGCACTGCTAAAACTTAGTAGAATCACTCTTAAACATTTATTCAGTAATAACAAGTGGTTGATAGATGCTTTCTCTGTATATTCATACAACCTTAAGGTGATTCATAAAGGATCTTATCATATTGCAGTGCTTAATCTCAGTCTGATAGGACAACTTGTCAGCTAAATGACTGAAGGAATACTCTTAATTTCCTAATGAAACTGTAAACGCATTGAGAATAGATTCATATTAATTTTATTATTTTTCTATTGGTTATAAAAATGTCTACTGGATTTCACAGGAACATAAACTAGCCAATAATCTTTAAAGTTTATAGGAAAAGGTTTTATTTCAAGTGTTTTAAAATATAGAAACAGCAAAAAATATGACTAAAAATAATTGCACATTTATTTGGATGAACTATTATTTACTGCTCATTGTTTACTACTACTATGCTTCATGCTGATTGGTGGGATACCCGTAAGAAAGAAACTGGATTATTTCATTTTTACAGCAGATTAAACTAAGGCTCAGACAGTGAAAGTACATTGCTCAGAGGTAGTTGAAGAATTTGCACAATGTAGCAGACACAGAATTTACATTATGACCCATCTCCAAACGTTATACTCCTAAGCACTTGAAGTGCTGTGGCACAAATGAAAGCTGTGGTTCAAAGTCTACTGAGCTAAACTAAAGATCTTTAAATTTGAAAGCTTAGTCTTAGGTTGGTCAATACTTACATTAACAGAGTCAACAGCTGCATACATAATGTCCATCCAGCCTTTAAATGTTGCCTGCAAGTACATATATAGAACTTCAATGTAAAGCCAGATGCCAAAAATCATCATAAAGATAATTTTCTCTAATTAATCTTACAATATTTACCAGTGATGTCAAATTAGTTTTGTTCTGTTTTAAAACACCAATTTAACATAAAAAGCTGTGACTTTTTAAACCAGAGAATCACTTATGTTTATTTCAGATATAAAAGTCATGTTAAAACTGCTATAATTTTTTTAAAAGAAGGGCATTATTTAAATTGATTTCCTAGTTAAGCATTTGGAAATTGTCTAATTAAGAATTGTTACAAATACTTGTGAATTTTGCATATGAGCTTCTACTTTCCAAATTGGAAGAGAATTTTATCATTAGGACAGGAAAAATTTGTCTCCATTTCTCAAGGCTTCTCTGTGCCTCTAGGAAGCTATTCTCATCCTCTTGTGAGATAAACACAGGAGTCCCACGATGACTACTTGGAGGTTAATATTCTGGTGTACAGTGATGATGGGGTTCAAATGAAAACAAACTGTCAATTTCCAATTAATAAATGTAAATTACTCAAGAAACCTGTACTGTTTAGACCTGTTTACAGGGCACATGCTCTAAGAGAAAAGCAAGTCTATTCGAAAAATTCCATGGCATCTTAATTTCTAGATAATAGTTCATCTAAACAATGATTTACACCCTCCACTCTGTACCAAGTATTCACGAAAGGAATCACTTACAACTTGAAGCAGTGACAGGTAACCAAGCCCAACATTGTCAAAGTTCACTTTCAAATTTTTCCATCGAACGTTTCCACTAACATTCATAAGGGCAAAACACTCAGAACGGTTTGCAACTTGAGTTGTAGGAAATCGTGACCCGTCGGTAGTGTTAACACACTCGTAGAACTTTCCAGCAAACAGGTTGACACCCATGATGCTAAATATTAGCCAGAATATAAGGCATACAAGAAGCACATTCATGATGGAAGGGATTGCTCCTATGAGTGCATTGACCACCACCTGATACCCAAAAAAGAAAAAAAATAGGATCAGTAGAAAATGTCAAACATCAATACAGAATTAAAGGGTTAAGATCAAACAACCGATAAATCTGTACTGAACAGCTGATAATATCCAGTTGTGTGCCAAGCAATACAAGGTGCATCCTAAGCCCTGTGACTTTTGATTACCAACTTCGAGATTAACAAACACATTAAAGCCACCAGCATAAACAGAAGAGTAAGTGGCCAAAAATGTGTACGCACTTCAAATAAATGAAAAAAAAAGTAAAATAAAACCCCCCAAACATGAAGCTAATATGATAAAGTCATAAATGGACAAATTTTAGAAATGAGAGGAACATAATCATAAATTGTGAAGATCAATGAAGTGTATGTTTAGTCTCACCATCCTGGAATCACCAGCCTTCAGAAGTCCACTGCTAGTTTGCACTAGATTGGGTTAAGGGTAGGAGTCCCTTAGTGGCTTGCACTCTTTAGATTGTGATGATTCTACAAAATGGAGGCAATTTCTTGCAGTTGCTTTTCTAACTCTAAAAATAACTCCTCTATAAGTGCTTGGGCAAATATAAAGAGTGCTGGCCTCAGCTGAAACAAAGACGAGGTGCGGTTTTCCTTACTCCTTCCTTCATTGCTGCCGAGCAGCGTTTTCTTTGCTATTGATCCAGTGTGGTCACTGCTTCTATTTTCCTACACCACAACTTCTGGTGTAGTTCTCTCTCCCTGGGTTCTCTTAATTATCTCATCCTTCAAAAACCTGTCTTTCTTCTCACCCTTCAGCTCTCCTCCATATTTGAGCACTAAAGGAACTAGAGCTCATTTATTAGCGTTTGCCTTTTAGTTTAATTTATTAAGCAGGATCTCAAGACACTTCCAAATGGGGACACATGTAAGGTCTCTGACTACCTATGAAATAGTCTAGAATAGAGATAGGAAACTCTTCTTAAATATCTTTAGCCGGTATGGGTTACATGATCTCTACTGCCATTGTAGCCATACACATGAACAAAATGCCATACTCAGTAGAACTTCCTTAATAGTAACAGTCGGTGGGCTTATGGTGATTTCTGGAACCCTCAACTGGAACAATAAGAATTACTGTGGAGATATTCCAGAGAAACATGGAGTGAAGATAGGAAAAGCCTTGTGGTTGCTCTTCATGGGATCCTTTATCAGTCTTTTTGTATACATGATATCCAAAAAGGCAGGGAAGAACAGGGTTGGAGTAATATTTAGAGTGACCAGCTCCTCATCAAATTTATATCCCCATCCTCATTTCATCTATTCCCCCTACTGTGTTTATTACACTGTGCCTTGCAGTCCTTAGCCCCAAAGCTTTACATACTCATTTTTTTCTATCAAGCTTACAGTAGTCATGCCTGAGTGCCTACTGACCTGTGGCTTGTGGCTTTCTTTGATAATCATGGCTCCACAATGTTACTACAGTGTGAGATCTTAAACTGTCACAGGCAGAAAACTCATTGTGGCATTCCTGTAGTACTGTATACTGTTATAGAGGTTCCATAGAATGCTGTTTCCCTTACCTGGGACAATTAACTCACAGGTGGGGAGGTACAGTCTATTTATCATTATACTATTTACTTTTACCAGCACAGTAACTGGCACATAACTGATTTTAAATGTATATTAATAGGATGATGGGAAAGGGGTCGAGCCTCAGGCTCTGAGAAAACTACATCCAAATGTTTCGCTTGTACTGTTTCCTTTATTCCCCCAAAGTGACTCTGACACTTGAAGAAATACTTCTCTTTTCAGGGTAAAAATACATATTTGGATTCCGTAAATATGTTAAAATATTTTGAATTAGATCAACTTGTCTTACAATAACTCACAGAACCCATCACCACCACAAACAACAAAAAGCCCCTGTAAATGTTAGATTGACTTTATTAGCAAAGGAAACAGTTTTCTAGGCATGATCATGTTCTCTGTTTATGGATAAGCAGTAGACATTGCTCATATCCATGAGACAATCATAAGTATGAATATAACACAACATTCTACTAATTCTCAAAAAATTAACTTAGGATTAAGAACCTTAATACCATCTATGTTCATAAAATGCAACTGGAGTTTTCCATTCTTATTGTGTTTTGTTTATGAATTCTTTTGAAATACTGATCTCTCATAGACTTGGTAATTCTCAACTGTATGCATGAGCTAGTAAAAGATTACAGTTATATTTAAACAAGCAGAGCTGACTATACAAAGGCTGAAGGTTGTAACATTCTCTGATGTTCATATGAGGTTACCTAAATCCAGAATACACCATTTAGCAGGATGAGTGGACCCAGAGTGGACCTCAAAAGGGTGTGTGTGTGTTGTGTACACATGAGCACCCATATATTCATTGGCTATCAATTATCTAAGTTCTTATGAAGGTGAGGCATGTATTCTATCACTGAGTTGTCTCTTTAGCTCTTTTTTTCCCTGAGATGTGATCTCATTACATGGCCTAGACTAGTTTCTAAATCATGACCTTCTTTTCTCAGCTTTGAAAGTGGCCAGGCAGAATGAGTTAGAAATCTGTATTTCTAAAAGTCTCCATGCAATGATAACAACTCGTCAGTATCCATAAATCTAAAACACAGGAGCCAGACTAGTCTCCATGTTGAGTTGCTTTGATGTTGCAAGGAGAGGAGAAAAAGAGTAAATTGTGTTGAGAGCTATGGGTATTTGATCATAGATTCAAGGGCGTTTTGGTATGTCTTGTGTTGAACAGACAAGGTAAATTCAAATGCAATTTGATGGTCAGAGGTACTTGTATTGACAATATGTTGAGTAGTATGCTGAAGTTGGTGAGTTGATGAGGAAAACAGGAGATAGAAGCACTCCAAGATTTGAGAATAGAATAGGCTGAGGAATCAGAATAAGTTTGAAGAAGAAGAAATTAAAGAACTATAACAACAAATGATGACTTATGCTAAATGTAAAAAAATATAGGCCATTGTCTGCTATGAATGTTAAGAAGAAGTTGCTGATTTAATACAGATCTTAAAACTAAGTTGACTGTAGTTACTGCTTGTATCAGGTTTTTCTATGATGACTCTTTTGGGGGCTATTATGCAGCATATGCAAATGAAATAAACTCTTAGGGCTTAGATATCTTTCAATGCCATTTTGTTACAATTGCACTGATTTTGTATCATCATTACTTTGAGCATGAAATTAGATATGATGGCTAATGTTACCTTACCTTCTTATCCTTTCCTATATTCCCTACCTAAGGTTGTTCCTTTATCAAATTCTTTTGGACATCTGATGAGGAGAATCATTGATGTATATATGAGAAGTAGTATCAGGATTAACTGTGAGCTCATCACTTAACTCTAGTGTAGCAAAATCTTCACTTGAAAAAGAAAAGGCACTTATCAGGATCATGTGACTTTTCTATCCATACTATATAAAGGAAGGATTATAGTATAATTTACTTTGCTAATTAGAAGATACTGTGTGTACTTACTATATACAATCATATCACATGTGTATGTATATGTCCATGTGTATATACAGTGATAGGCCATAATAACTGCACACTTGTTTTAGAACTATTTCATGATATACTTATACAATAAGGGTTTTATCAAGAACTTTGGTATTTTCTTACCCTCATTCCTTCAAATCTAGACAAGGCTCTTAGGGGCCTTAGTGCTCTCAGTGTTCGCAGGGATTTAATGGGACCAAGGTCTGAGTAGCCAAGAGTGTTGGCTACCAAAGTAACCAGAGACACCTGCAAAAATAAATGACATCTGCAGTAACTATTTTAGTAAAGTGACAAAACACAGAAATGAAAATTCAATTCTAAATCACACTGAGAGAAAGCAAAAAGAATGAAATTTTTCTTGCAAAGTTTTTTAGTTAGCCCTCTTTCTCTAAAACTTACCTAAAAAAGAAATTTTTACTCTGAGCTGAACTCCTGAAATTTAGTTGCAGAGAGGGAGGAATGATGAGCAAAGGAGTCAGGACTAGGCTGGAGAAATCCACAGAAACAGCTGACCAGGAGGAGTTCATGGACCCAAGAATGATAGCTGGGAAACCATCATAGGACCTATCCAGAACCCCTGAATGTGGATGCCATTTGGAAGTCTGGGCAATCTATGGGAACTTTGGTAGTAAATCAGTATTTATCCCTAGTATATGAATGGACTCTGGGAGCCCATTCCACATAGAGGAATACTCTGTCAGCACAGACAGATGGGGGAGTGCCTAGGCCCTACTCCAAATGATATGACAGTGTTTGCAGATTCCTCCATGGAAGGCCTCACCCTCCCTGGGGAACAGGGGAGGGAGAGGGAACTGGGATTGAAATGTAAAACAAGCGTTTTCCTAATTTAAATATAAAAAAAGAAAAAAAAAGAAGTTTAAAAAAAAAACAGATTTCATGGAAGGTTAACCAAGAAAGGAAACAATAGGAGGAATAAAGGTTGCTTATTACACATAAACAGAAACAACACATATAACTTTGTATTTAATAATTACTGTTTATCTACTTGTTTATTAACACTGAAAATTTAATCACAGCCACCAGTAAATTGTCAATTAAAATGAAACCCATGGCAAACTGAGTGCTTCCAAGACTGTAATAAAAAAGCATGTTAAAAGCTTAAATAGATCTAAGTGTGAGTCTAGTCTGTATTTGGAAACCACCTGATGATTTATGACTGTAATGGGAACAGTTTCGAAGCAATATTGCTTATAGCCTTCAGTTTGTCAAGACTGACACCAAAGATGAATCTATAATACTTCCTGGAAATAATTTTGAGTTATATTGAAGATAGAGTGAGGCTAGATGATTCACTGCTTAACCTAAATATATGATAATTTCATCATGTTATGTTCAGTAGACATGAAGACCACCCTAGAGGAATGAGTGCTCTTCTCATGAATCGTCTCAAGAGAAAGAACACTTGCAGAAAAGAAATCAAAGTCCATTTCGGAACAGAACACTGAGTTCTTCTGTGAACCAAAATCTGCATCTCTTAGTGCTTTCAGTCTCTTACTAATTTCCATTTATTGTTTACCACAGCAGGCACTGTGTCTAAGAACAATGTCTTCAATACAGCGAACGCAATGTCAGAGAGTCAGTATTTTTAGAGAGGAGTGGATTCAGGTCAATTTCTATTTAGTTGTTAGAGAATACAGCATCATTGCTTAGAAGTTCACTGATACTGCTTGAGACAGGTAAACTGCTTTGTGGAATAGATGTCCTTGCATAGTCAGTTCAGAATATCTCAGTAAGAGGAATATACATTTTAAATGACCTATAGCTAGTAAGTCTCATCATTTCTCCTCTCAAGCTTAAACTGATTCAATCATGCATACCCATTTTTCCTACTTAATAAAAAAGGTGTGCTCTCTTTTTCATAAGAAAGATTCTTAAAATATTACTTAAAAAGTGAACAGCCTATGATGAAATAGTAGAATGGTTCTTCAAACTGGAGTTAAATGTTCGCATATGTCATAATCTTGAGAAACACTGCACTCCAATCCATAGCAGGGAACACATGTGCATGTCCTCCCACAAATCTTTTTTTAAGGATTTCTTTTACTTTTTGAAATTATAATCACTACTCATTCCCCCTTTCTCTTTCGTCCCTCCAAACTCTCTCACATTGATAAACAGCCTGCCTCCATCTTATGCTTGAAAGCTATCTTATAGTAAAGACTAGCTAGATTCATTCTTCTTTAGGATTGATTCTGTTTCTCAAATGTGCTCCGAACCACCTATAATCTTAAGTGCTAATGGCTCTCTACTGCCCGTTATAGGAAATAGCAACCACACCTTTATTTCAAAGGTTATTATGACCATCTGTTGTGATGACCACCTTGTTTTGACATATGTTGTTATATCCTTGTTATGACCACCTTGCAACCATACCTGTGTTTCAAGAAGTTGTTATGTTCTGTTTCTCACCCATTTGTCTGCCAAATCTCCCATTTAGAAACCCTTTGTGCCTGGACTATAAAAACACTTATCTTATCAATGATGATCTCTTAAGCCCCACTTTTAGGGACAGACAACTCATGTCTGTGAGAAAAAGAAAACTTCTCTTAATTATCTGCTTGCTTTAATTTGGGCAGGATGATTTTTTGTTGTTGGTCTTTTTCCTTGCATCTCTGGGATTAACAATATAACCTTCTTCACTCTCTTTCAAATTCATGGCCCCTTTTTTTGTTAATTGTTGTGTGTGTGTGTTCCCAAAGTTTGTAAGAATATCAGAAACTACACCAGAAAAGTGTTATTAACATGACTGCTTAAACTTATGAGCTGAACAAAGAAAATAATAAGAGATATACTAAAGTTAGTTGTGCGGGGCAGGGCACTGGAAGCTCAAGAGCTCTTAACTATATACAAAGAACTATAGGCAACTAAGAAGATAAGAAAGGGTGGTGAGTAATAAGTATACATGTGTATGAATTGTTAACAAACTTAAATAATAAAGAAGCAATGACAAAAATTCACCACTTCGGGCTGGGCATTGTTGGCACACACCTTTCATCCCAGCACTCGGGAGTCAGAGGCAGGCAGATCTCTGTGAGTTTGAAGCCAGCCTGATCTACAGAGCGAATTCCAGGAAGGCTCCAAAACAATACAAAAAAACCCCTGTCTTGAAAAACTAAAAACTTAAAAAAAATTCACCATCTCTATTTTTCTGTGCTGAATTTTCAAACTAGTGTCTCACACATGGAAGACACCCTATAATTGAGTTCTATCTCCAGCCCCCAAATTATTTTGTCCTATATTAAAAAGTAACCTGTGAAATAAATTACTCTTATACATTTCTATTCAATATGACTGAGATAAATATTCCCTAGACTTTCTTCTCCTCTAACATAAAATTAGCCTTAATCCTGAATTTTAACTGAAGGGTCAGCTACCATGTCAGACGACTTGAACATCTCCCTTACATCTCTGAATTTTATGTTGTGAAAATTAGCATCATTTATCCTTTAGAAACAAACATTCTTCTCCCATCCAACAATGTGAGGTGCACTCTCACCCTGAACTCTTGGGGAAGGGTCTAGGCCCAGCCCTATATGAAATGACAGACTATGGACACCCCCATGGAGGGCCTCACCCTCCCTGGGGAAATGAGGGGATAATGGGGGGGTTGGAGGGAGGGCATGGGAGGAGGGGAGGGAAAGGGAGAGGGACCTGGAACTGACTTGTGAAGCAACCTTGTTTCTTACCTAAATTTAAACTGAAAAATAAATAAATAAAAAAGAAACAAACATTCTTCTGTTCTTTTCTACTCCTACTTCTCAAGGATCTTCTGGTCTTTCATTTTTTTGTTAATGCTAACCAGAATGATATTCAAATTGTGTATTTTAAAGAAAATTATTTCTTTTCAAATTAAGAGTAACATGCATTGCTCTTCACCATGAACAATCGTACCCATGTAGGCAGGGAGAGTGCATCAGAGTGCCCTTTACAGGAGTTACAGAGGATTGTATGTCACCATGCAACTGCTGGGAATCATACTGGATGCCATGGAAGAGAAGCCAATGTTCTTAACGACTGAGCTATTTCTCCAGCCTCAAATCATTTATTTATTTATTTATTTATTTATTTATTTATTTATTTATTTTTGGTTTTTTGAGACAGTGTTTCTCTGTGTAGCTTTGGAGCCTATCCCGGCACTCACTCTGTAGACCTGGCTGGCCTCAAAGTCATAGAGATCTGCCTGTTTCTGCCTCCCGAGTGCTGGGATTAAAGGCATGCGCCACCAATGCCCAGCCAAATCATCTGTATTTTTAAAATTACATTTCTTTTGAATTTTGGGAAACATATGCAAGGATAGGTTACAAGTGTTAGAGTAGTTTGGAAGGGAAGTTACATTGGTTGTAAGGCCATTGGTCTATTCACCACAGACATATTTCCATTGGCTGCATTAATATTCTTAGAAACATAAACATCTGGTGTTAAAGTAAAATAAGTTGATAAAATGATAATGTAGAAAAACATTGGTGAAAACAGAATACTTAGAATATATAATCCTTTACAGTTTATTCTAAAATACTTACATCAACAATTAAGAAGTCCAGCCAACACCAGGCGTTAGTGAAATAGGTTTTATACCCATATGCCACCCATTTTAGAAGCATTTCCAAAATGAAGATGTAGGTGAATATCTTGTCAGCATACTCCAGGATAATTTTAATGGTCTTTTTCTTTTCAATGTATATATCTTCAAAAGCCTGTGAAAGCATCATTCAAATTTCAATTCTTGTACAATCTAAATTTATATTTCACCTGAGAAGCAAGAAGTATAATTCTGGTGGGGACATCACTGAAAAGTTTCCTCTAGCTTGCAGCTACTGCATGAAGTTTAATTCTAACATTATTTTTCATTGTTACCAAAGGCAGAGAGACTGCAAAAGAATGAAATTATATATTATATGTAATCTTCTGAAGAATCTCTAAAACATGTTCCTTTTTCTCCATTCAAATGGAAAGAATCCTGATCCTTTCCCAACTCATTTCAGAGTCAATCCTCTTGTAAGCCTTTGTAATCCTACACACTACTTCGCATCCACCCAAAGGGTTAGGAACCGCCTTTGGTTTTTCATTCTATGCAAGTAGTATTTACACTGTTCAAGAATTTTTAACTAAGTGACAGTGACGCAGTAGTCATAGACATACGTTCTTCAGGAAATAATTGAAATTGATTTAAAGAGTGAACTAATGGGTGTATTTAGAATGACTGCATATCAAAATAGATCTGAATTACTAGAGTTTTCTCATTCATATGGGAGCACTAATCACCGTGTTGAAAAAAAATGAGAGCTAAACAACAAATAACTTTGGTGATTAACGACCTATTACCTGTCGGTGGTCATAGATTTGATCCATTCTTATCACCCTTCCCCCAAAAAGCCTGTATTAATATTTTAAAAACTATCCTTAACACATTTTCAACAATTCACAGCAATATTGAAGAAAACTGAGAAACTAGGTCAGATGGAATGGTCAGAGTCATGTTCTGAAAATAATCAGGCTTGAAGTGCAAGTGTGTGTGTGTGTGTGTGTGTGTGTGTGTGTAGTTGAGAGAGGGGTCTGACTCTCAAGGCTTTCCTGTTCCTTCCTACAAGTTCTAGAGAACTCTTTCAAGCTGCCTAAACAGAAACCATATCTACAAAACACGACGAAGAAAGGGTTTGGTGCTAAAGAAGAAGCTTGCTCTTTGAACTGGGGAACAAGTTCAGAGTGAGGACCAGCGAGCTTTGGTGATGAGATAAGATGCTCCCATTGGGAAGACCTCACTGTGACTACCTCAGAGCCACAGCAGGACTCAGATAGATGCAAGGTCTCAGCTTCCAGGGATAACTTTGTGGATGTAGATGCATAAAGACAAGGGAGGATTTGAGATACAGGTGTTATTACTACTCATTTCAGGTGCTCTTTATTTATTTCTTCTTCTTTTTGGTGTATTCTCCTTTGTCTAGATTAAAGAAAAAGTAGTTTTGAAGTAAAAACCTTGACATTTACTGTATTTGAGAAATGAAGAAACATTTTAAACTCTGTATTCAACTTCCTTCTTTTTGTGGGGAAAATTTTATACTTTCTCAGAGATGTTTGAGAATTTAATGAGAGAAATGTATATTAAAACTATAAGATAAAGTAATTATTTACTATATTATAGTTATTATTTACATTTATTTTACAAACAATGAAATTAAAAGTTAAAGTTAACCTGGAAGCCCCACTTGCCCAAGTACAGATAACTTCCTGGAATGTTGGGGTCTATGGTCTTGGGAAATAATGAGTCACTTTTTTCACCCCCCTAAACAAGTTTGTTTACACCAGATGTGATAGGTCACATGTTGGTGGAAGGTATATAGGCAGGAAATACACGAGGATGTATGCTTGCCCCTGATTGGACCTCATGGGAAATGCAGTGAATTGTGGTTTTTGCCTCTTTAAGCTTCTGCAAAACGAGACTTGGTGGTCATTTCCTGGAAATCCAGGGATGCACCTGGCCAGAATCAATTCACCTGGCAAGTATTTAATTAAAGCTTACATTAAATTTGACTCAAAATTGTGGAACTGGTTTCTCTCTCACAAATCTCAGGATTAACAACAAGAATCTCAAAGGACTTCCTTACTTGGCAAAGTACTTGAGCAAAGGAACCACCTAACTGAGAGCCTATTTTCTTTCTTCAAGTTATTCATTTAATTCATTTAAGATGCCTACTTCCAAAACATCATTCCCCCTTTTAGGACATTTTGAGCTAGAGTTTGTTTAAAACATTAACACTTTTAATCTGTTCTCTGGTCACATGTATATCTTAGAATACGTTAAACTTGAGAGACTTTATTAGTTCTTAAGGGTATAAGATACAATATTACTAGGATTTCTGATTTACAACCTGGTGACACATACATTTCTAATTTTAAGAGACTAGAGTTGTTAAGAGAGGCACTAATCAGCTGGGCATTTGTGGCTCATGTCTTTAATCCCAGCACTCAGGAGGCAGAGTTAGGCAGATCTCTGTGAGTTCAAGGCCAGTTTGGTCTACAGACTGAGTTCCAGGACAGTCTCCAAAGCAATACAAACCCTCTCTTGTAAAACAAGAAACAAACAAACAAACAAGCAAAAAAGGCACTACTCTTTGGTTCCTGTCCACTCTCATATTGTATATCAAGAATGTCAGGTCCTCAAAGACATCACAGAAATAGAAATTACAAGCTTTCTCCCTGATCGACATAGATGAAAAAAATCATCAATAAACTACTTGCAAATGTCATCCAAAATCATATCAAAAAGATTATCATGTCCAAGTTTGCTTCATCCACAGATGCAGGGTTAGTTCAGCATACATAAGTAGATCAATATAATTCATCAAATGGATCAGCTCAGACATAAATCACATGAATACCTCAGTAAATGAAGAAAAGATCTTTGACACAGTTTCAAATCCCTTCATGCTAAAAGTCACCGAGGCTAGGGATGAACAGAATATTCCTCAGCGTGATAAAGATTATGCTTTATAAATCTTGAGTCAATATCACATTAAGTGGAGAAAAACTCAAAGTGCTCCTACTCGAACCAGGAAGAGTACAAGTCCACACACTCCATTCCTATACAATATAGTGTCTGAAATAAGTGATATAGTAAGAGAAGGAAATAAAAGAGAAACCTGGAAAGTATAGGAAAAAGCATTTCCAATTGCAGATAATCATGATTCTCTGTCTAACTACACTTGCAAACTCTGCTACAAAGCTCTTAAAGCTGTGAAGCGCTTCCAACAACATGGAAGAATACAAAATGAATACACAAGATCATAGCATTGGGACTAGAGAGGTGACTCAGAAGTTAAAAACACACACTGCTCTGGCAGAGAGCCTGCATTTGGTTCACAGCACCCACAGTGGGTGACTCACAGTCACCTGTAACTCCAGTTCCAATGAGTCACGTGCCCCTTTCTGTCATCTGTGGACACTTTTTGCTTTCTCTCCCCCCACCTCACACACACATCATAAAATAAATCTTAAGTCAGTGGCCTTTCTATATATACCAGTGACTATAATGCTAAGAAAGAAATGAGAATGAGTTGCAGGCAACAGTCCAAGGATTAATTTTCACCAAAGCTTGCCGTACTTTCTTTTCATTTTTGCATATACAGGGATTAGTTTATGAATCCAGTTAGTAGCTGACCTACCAGAGCTCCGCTGCTGAGCAGGATCATGAGAACGATAAAGCTTTCAAACCAGCTGTGTTCAACTATCCTGTAGCAGGTCTTCCTGATAGTCCACCAGACTTTCCCTTTCCCGGAGTCTACGTTAACTTGGCAGCATGGAAATCTCCGCACACAACCTGGCAAGAGAGGCATGGTTAGAACACCCTGATACTCAGAGTAAGAGCTTAAAATGTGTCAATAAGGGGAAATTTCCCCCACACTCACATCATTTCTATTTTCTAATGCTGCAAAACACTACTACCATCTTTTATTTTCTAACTTTGATGGCACGTCTTAGCATTTGTCAATGATTTTTTAACTCAGGATATATTGTCACCTGTAAATTTTTTGACTTCTCGATTTCTCCCGCACCATTTAAATTACTCAATGAGAAAATTTGTGAATGAATGGAAAAACATAATACTGAAGTAAACTTAATTTAGCGGGTTTCTTTTATGCTTATAGATAATACAATTTAACATCTTCCACGCCTCAATTTAAAACTTCTTGAAGAACTGGGAGTGTGTGGTTTAGTTGATGGAGTGTTCACATAGCAAGCATGAAGCTGTGTTTGGTTCCCAGAACTGCAGACAATCAGCTAGGAGCGGTGAGACTGCAAGCAAAGGGATAGGAAGTTAAGTGACATTCTTAGTAATGCCTGGTATTTGAAGCTAGCCTGGTGTACATGAAAACCCGATTCAACAACAAAAGTAAACACAAATACAAAACTATTGAGAAAAGTAATGGGAAGTCTTGAAATTAAGATGAAAAGGTAAATGTCATTAGAAGATTTAGATAAATATATTTTTATCTGTTCTAAGGTTAAAAGATACGAATTGGGAGTCTTGGACTCATATTTAGATTTTCTTACAATGAAAAACAGGATAATTTTATTTAAAATATTCATTTCTTCCATCAAGTATTTTAAAGTGTGCTTGCATATAGTTTCTTCTCCACAGGGAACTGGCTTTTGATTTTGAACTGGTTAAATAGGCACAGAAATTAAGTAATTAAATAAACTAATGGGCAAGTAACTAATAGCAGATATGTAAAGGTCATTTTGGAAGAATAGACAAAGTACACATAGCCTGGCTTGTGTATTGAAAAAGAGGTCGTAAGAGGGTCTCTGGAAGAGGCAGAAGCCTGAAATGAACCAAGGTATCAGTAGGAAAAAGAGTTTAGTTTCAGTAAAAGCAAAAGTTTGGAAGAAGTTTCCTTGCAAAAGTGCAGCAAACAGACATTTTTGGAAATTAGAACAGTTCACAATTTTGAAAGTGAGATTCTTACTCAAAGAATTAGATCATACAGTGTAGAGATTGAGGAGTAAGTGATGGGTTATGAGGAAAGAATGATATATGCATTTAAATAGATATGCTCAACAGTGTATGGTGCTAGTAAGTAGAAGAGAGAGCCAAAGCTATAGAGGTTATAGGGTTCTAATGCCACATCCGTGTCAAGGGGGAAGTGTAATGAGTAACTAAAGCAACAACAGATTCAAGACATTCGTCTTGCATCACCAGCAGGAATTAGTGATGAATGTCAGAATGAAATGAAGGTCATAAAATCTGAGCTGCCCTGGTGGTTGATGACTTAGAGATGGCCGGTAAAACTCAAAATAGGTATATGGTAGATGTCTGAAGTATGAATCTAAAACCCAGAGGGGAAACGTGTAGCAGAAATCATTAGCACATATGTACCAGAGGTCAGAACCATTACATGAGGTCACACAAAATATTTAAGAAGAGATCACATTTAGAACACTTTGTGACAATATCACTAAGGGGCAGGATTCAGTGGTGTTCCAGAACCATACTGGTTCATGATAATTCCCTGTGGAACTGCCATAGTCTTTTAAAGTGTGTTGTTTAAGGTCACCGTTATTACAGATCAAATTATATAAACTTAGAATTCAATACTTTAAGCAACAATTGTTAAAAGTCTATCCCTTCTTAATTATTGTCCTCCATCGCACATTCATGAGGCTGCATGTAGCATTTCCTTTTGAATGGTGGAATGTGTCACACTTGGTGGCTTCTGTGTATCTTACACTCAGCAAGGTCACAGCAATGGTTTGAAAGCAGCCTGGCAAAAAACTTTATATAATGAAAATCTTCGTTGGTAATTGGTGGGGACGTGTATGTGTGTGTGTGTGTGTGTGTGTGTGTGTGTGTTCATATAAGAAAATGATGGGGGACTGTTAATGAAGTAGATAAACAGTGAGTGTATGTTGTGTTTATGGCAATTAATTGTGGACAGCAGAGATCAGCAGAAATCTCATTATTCAACCTCCATTGTGTGGTTAGTAAAAATTGCTCAAACCATTAATACAGGAGGGACCTTAAGTTTATTTCAGTAACTAATTTAAATGAAGACACTGACTGGTCTTCATAAACTGTGTTTGCTCATCTATTGCAATTATAGGCAGTTGGCAGAGTTTAACAACAGGATTCTGTAAGACACAGTGACATATGCAGAATGTGTGATATGTAAGTTACATATAATAGTATATATGTCAATCTTTCTACTTATTAATACTAGAAATTCTTATAGTAAAATTCTTTGTGCAAACATACTGTTTTCCTCTTAGACAACGGATTGTTAAGCTTTGACCTGAATACCACTGGGACCAATGGAAGGAGGAGACAGATTGGGAATAGCAAGTGGTGTTCATGGAAAGCCAAGAGGCAGGGGTGGAGAGGAGATGAACAGGCAGAGAGAAGTCTCAATATGACGGGCCAGAAAGATCATCATTACAAAGTTTGAAAACTTATTAAGATGTTCAAGTTGATAAAAAATAAGTAAATAACCAGAATTACTTGAAAGACAAGAATTGTTGGAGAAGAAAGTTAACTGTAGTCAGTATTTGCTTTCTCAAATGTATTTTTTATATTAATTTTTTCCTTTTTTCAGTTTAAATTAGAAACAACCTTATTTTATATATATATCAATTCCAGTTCTCTCTCCCTCCCATTCTCCCATGCCCCCCACTGGCCCCCAGGCCCTATCCCATTCCTCTTCTGCTCCATAGAAAGGGTGAGGCCTTCTATGCAGAGCATCAAAATCTGTCACATCATTTGGGGCAGAGCCTAGACCCTCCACTGAGGAGATGTATTTTTGCCAGTCTTAAAGTTAGAAGAAATATTTTTTATGACTACAGAAAGAAAAACACACTGCATTGTAATTAGAAAAGTAAGGAAAGTTTTGTCTGAGGCAAAGTCTCACAAATACTGCCCCTAGGGTACATTACACCACAGAGAATTTCTCTTTTATTTGAGGCAGGAGTGCTCAGCCACCTGCCTGACTTTCATGCAAAAGCAAATCCTCAGGGACTTCCAAGCTAGTTGGTTAGTAACGTTATCACACCTTCTCTTTAGAATGACTATCAATTAAATGTAAACACAACAGTACCTCTAAACAGTCTAATGAGTCCCTAAAGAGCACCATGTCTTTGTCTTTTGGATGGGTTCATTAGTCAGCTTTTATGATGTATTACATAGAGTCTAGGCTTGGTTTCATCATTTTAAACTAATGATCCCTGATAACAAAGAAACTATCCTAAGAAAATTATGACCCAAAACTATGACCCAAGAATATTACAGTATGATTAACGTAACCAATATAAAACTGATTAGGAAAACAAGCTGTTTAATACACTTGCTAAAAAATATCTACATGTCCTAACAAATGTTTTGCTCATAATTTCCTTTCAAAATAAAGAAAATAAAAGACTGAATGGAGTTGCTTATTCTATTATTAAAGTGGGAATTGGTTATTACTTATTTGTACAAAGAATTGATGAACTGAGAATATTTTAAAGAGAAGATAAACTGTCTTCACCTACCAAATTAACTAAAGACCTACGATTAAACACAAAGCTTCACTTTCATTCAGATTCTGGTGATATAATTTGCTAATCGAATAACTCCACAGGAATACAAGTAGAACCATGAATTATGTCATACCCATAACTAATTGGCTTGTCATACTCACAATTAATTGGTTTCTAAGACATTCAGGATAGTAAAGAACATCATGACACCAAGGAAGTCATCAGAAACCTTGAGTTACAAAGCTACAAATAGAACTAATGAGAGACATAGTATAAAAGAGGAAAAAGTGAAACTAAAAGAAGATAGAAGGCAATCGATAAAACACATCAGCAAGGTGACAGTAAGAAGCAGAGAGGATCAATTGCTTTGAGGTAATGAACAGCAAAAACAAACACTCCCCCGCCCAAAAAAAACCCAAACCAAACAAATGGAAAACCCACCCATCTTTGGTAACAGCCCCACTGTAATTTAGTATCTCTCATGCTTCCTTTGATTTTTCTGTTGACTTTCACAATAGAATATTCCCTGTGGGACAAATATTAACCTGAATTTGCATTAGTTCTATCCCATCTCTTGCAAAACCATCTTGAATTTGTAAGGGTCCACTGGAAACAGTGGAAGGTGGCATGTTCTGTATTTCCAATTTTGGAAAACATATTCTCAAATTTCTTTCAGTCCTGACCAAAAGTCACCTTTATAAAAAAGGCCTTCTGGAGCCGCTGTTATTTACATAACAGGTCCCTATGTCTTCCTTAGTAGTCACATTCCTCTTTTGATATATCTACAACCAGATGCTTGGTTATATGAATGGCGTTGTTTTATTCATCTCTATCTTATTCCAGTGCCAAGAAGTGATCGTGATATACAACAGGCATTTACTATTTGTTTATTGATTGAAGAAATGATTGAGTGAATAAGTTGTTCAGACGCTAGCAAATTGGGTTCCCTGTGTCGTAGACTGAGTCTCATACAACAACAAGTCATGGCAGCAGTATAGACTCCGGTGGAACACACTCCAAGACAGACTTTTAGATATCTTGTTTCAGTCAACCTTTAGGGGTCTAGGCCCAGATAATTTGAAAATGTGTTTCCACAGCATTATTTTTCTACAAATGTTCTAAATTTAGAAATTATTAATAATCTCAGAATAATCAGAAAAGTATTCTCATTTTGTAAGATTAAAACAACTTTTATAATGTTCTGAGTAAGGTAACATCTATAGTGGGAAGTAGTATAATCAATCCATTATATAGGGAGAGCTTAAATGTGTTTTCTAAAACTTTTCTCTGGCTTAAAGAGTTAAACTGTTTAATTAGCTCAGTTTCATTCTGGTTATACTCAGATTTTAAGTAATTGTCATTCCTAAACTGTACAGGTGAAATCTTGACAGGAATTGTACAGTTTTATTTTTACAAGGTTGTCAAATAACTTGTTAAGACAGAAACCATACATTTGGATGAAATACCTTTTGTTTGGTTTGTTCTAAGACAAAGGCTCCTGTAACTCAGGTTACATGAAGTTAAGCCTTGAGCTTCTGATTCTTTTGCCATCATCTCCCAATTACTGGACTGAAAACACCTAGCAGCTTGCCTGAGAGAATGAAAACTTTAAATATTTTTAACCTAACCTTTTTTTAAGAGAACTCCATGGCTTTGCTCACAGCATTAATCCCATGTTTGCACAGTGAATAAAGCAGCAGTAACCATGGGGTTGCAAATATCTCCATTAGAGGGTGGTCTCTGGGTGTATGCCCAGGAGTGACAGATGTTAAACTTGAGATATTTTAAAGAATATTTCAGATGGCCTGTATGGTCCTGGGAAGCAGATTTAGCTTTCAAGAGTAAGGCCAAGGATACACATATAAACTTTAGGTAATAATAAGACAGATATTCTCATTTGAGCCACAAACACAGTTTAAGCCTCTCTGGCTTTCAAAATAACATTTTGGTGTGACATTACTCATGGGATGCACATAACATAACCATTAAAAGAAAAATACAGCCGGGCGGTGGTGGCGCACACCTTTAATCCCAGCACTCGGGAGGCAGAGGCAGGCGGATCTCTGTGAGTTCGAGGCCAGGCTGGACCGACAGCCTCCAAAACAATACAGAGAAACCCTGTCTCGTAAAAACCAAAAAAAGAAAAAAAAAGAAAAATACAATAACTATCAAAGAAGAAGAAGAGAAACATTGGAGGAATGCTATGTATCCTCTGAATCTAGGTTAGGGATGAATTTTGAGACACAACAGTAAATCCAATCAAATTATTTACCATATATATGAATCATTCTAATATTGGAAGAAAAAGACCCTAGCAACACCTTTCCCATTAATTTGTATCCTAGTGTCTTGGCTAGTTTGTAAGTCAAATTGAGTTATCTAAGAGGTAAGAACCTCAACTGAGAAAATTCCTCAATAAAATTGAAAATACCTAGCCTGTGGAAGGATTTTCTTAATTAGTGATTGACATGAGAAGGCCCCAGCTCTTTGTTCCTGGATTCTATAAGAAAGCAGGGTGACCAAGCCGTGAGGAGCAAGTCAGTAGGTACCACTCCTCTAATGCCTCCGCATCTGCTCTTGGTTCCTGACCTATGAATTTCTGCCCTGATTCCCCTTAGTGATGGAGCGTGGTGCGGAACAGTAAGCTAAAATTATCGCCTCCCTCAATTTTCTTTTGGTCATGGTATTTCATCATAGCAGTAGAAACTTAACTAGAACACATAGTAATGTGAATTAAGACTACAAAGTGAGAAGTGTCCAGGTCCTACACTAGTAAAGGGCACTGACACTGGAAATTATTGTCGATAGATGTCATACATATAGCGGCCCTTTGATAGAGAGCCATGCTTGGAAGAACAGGAAGCCCCTCCCGCCCCCTTTTTTGCAAATAGTTCCCAGTTAGCATTACATACTAATAAAAAACTCAACAACAGGAGTGACTATGAGAGTTCCGGTTTTTCCCTTACCGTCCGTAAAACATGCCTCTGGCTCATCCGCATTTACAGACTCAGCTTCTGCTTCTTCTCCTTCTCCCGGCAGAGGGTTATCAACTGTGCTACACTCCGAGGAACTTGATCGGTTCCGTCTCTAAAAAGGAATTCACCACCCCCACCAAACAGGTCATTTAGTGAACGTTCAAATACAACATTTAAGCCTCATTTAATGACTAGTCATGCAGTGTCATGAAAAATGTTTAACAGCATGATGACCATAAAAACACAGAAACACATGTTGAGGTCAAGTTACCCTATTGCGCACCTATAACTGATCATTCTATCTACACATCCTGCAAAAATAAATTTCATAATGCTAGTAAGTAGGCATTTGGATGACGCTAGCAAAATAAAGTATTTTAATTATCATTATTTTCCATACTTATTATTACCTTATGTTCAACACAGACTTATGTGAAGTTATTCTTTGGGGATAACTGACCTCTGGGGAACATTAATACACAAGGATCAAGTGGCCAATGCCATGTGACTAAAAGGGCACAGCTGATAGTTACCATAAAAAGATTTTAAGTAGTTGGGGTTTTAAAAAGTGTCTTGTATTATCTCAATATGCTCTATTTACTTTCAGAAGAGAATAGGTGGCAGGATACTATAGATAGAAAGTATCTATAAACAAAACAAATGTAAAAGGTAAACCACATTGGAACCCAAATGTTAAAGACCATACTAACACCACCCATTTTAATCTTAGATTTTACTGCACAGAGGAGAAGATCATAAAGTATTATTTTTGAAGTCCAAAGAGTGGCTACTTAAGGGAGCACCAAATGCAAATGCTGAAACAAAAATCCGAAGGAATTAAACATGGCAGACTCACACACCAGAGCAATGACCTCATCATTATGATCATTCTGCTGATCATAATGCAGACGAGTTCCCTTCACAGACTTTATGATCAAGTAATATGTCTGCACATACACACACATACACAGAAGGTTCCAGATCCGGTACAGGTCAAATTCCTAATAATGGTTTGTAGAGAGTACAGCAACTCACAAGGGAAGAGTTCATTCCTCATCCTCATTTGCCAAATGACACATGAATATGGAAAGCTTCTGCTCATCACCACAGTGCTTCACTTATTAAGATTAGAACTTAAGTTTGGGAGGATAGTTTAAGCAAATTAAGGTGTTAAAATAAAAAAATGGTTTCAATGATTCTTTTGTCAGTAAATTTGTATTAATATCACAGGTTTTATTTAAAGTAGTAAATTTTAAGATGGGTTTTGAAGTTCTTTTATGTGTACTGCATTGAATTCTATAATATTGATATAATAATCACTCATTAGTCATTAGCCAAAGCAGAGTTGGTATGTTGTACAGATGGATTATTGGTGATCCTTTTTTATAAGCAGAGTGAAGAATTAGAAACATCTCATTAAATAAATGCTTCAATAGTTATGCTATTCCTATAAAGCTAAGGCTTTCATTATTAATGTCAGTTATAAAGGACATCAGTACATGATTACATTAAAGGTGGACTGTAAAAGGTGGTTAAATTAATCTAAAATACTTTAAAGTAAGTAACAGAAATATTAATTAGTTAACTTATGACAGCATATTTAGTTTACTGAGGTGTTGGGGAGGAGAAAATGTGATCACAGTATATTGAATGAAAAATCAATTTCAATAAAAAGAACATTAATAAAGGCTTATCCCAAGTTACGAACATTCTGTAGGAGTTTAGGCTTCAAACTAAACATAGTCTAGCAAATAATAGTTATTAGAAGACACTTAATATGATTAATGTTTTATATCATAGTAATTCTGTGAAGCAAGACTTTGTACTATATCTAAATTATTGCAATCACCTGATGCTCTCAGTTCTTGACCTCAAAGTTCAAGTAATGTGTCACCAAGGAAACAATGATAAGACCACGATTCTATGGAAAGGACACCAACCTTACACCCCTGTGATAGAATCTCTGGCCCTCATTTGGACACAAGGCAGTGGGAAGAGTTACTAACAAGAATATAAAGTACTGCCCTGTTTTGAGTCAAGATATTGACAATAGGGTAGTTATAACAGTTTTCCCTCAGTAGGTAGCCACTTTTAAATACAATTACGCTCATTTTCATTTTAACAGAATTTGAAAGCATAGTTACTATCATTATGTTGAGCTTACTGAGGTGCTGACAGAAGGGAAACCATGATCAGAACATATTGTTTGAAAAAATTAGTTTCAATGAAAAGATCATTAGCAAAGATTTATGCTATTACATTCTGAGCAAATAAAACTTAAGGTGAATTTATGTAGCATTTTTTCTATTGGAATTTCTTTTTGCAGATTTTGATTCTATGTCAATTAAACAGAGTTTGGTTCAGAAATAATTGCAATAGTGTATTATTGTTCACTGGAATAAAAATGATATCAATCTCTGAAATAAAATATAATTAATACATATACCAATTCAAATTTTTGTGGTCAATATTTAACTTTACAATGGATGTATTATTTATGCACACAGTAACTCATCATTTACTTTATATAAAAATACACATATATTTTCAGCTTTTGTAAACTAACATTTCATAGGGTCCTATAAAAATACATTTAAATATATAGAGTGATGCTTATAAGTTTTATCTTGAAGTAGATTTACACAACAAGTACAGACAGAATCTCTAAATTTAAACACCAAAATTTGTTTTATTTATTTATTTCTATTATGCAGAAAGATCATTCCAGCCTTTTCCTTATTTTCTGTAATCTTACAATTATTTTAATTTTTGTAGTATTTATTACTTTTAAAGTTTTCTTTGTAGTTAGATTAAAAATAATTGATTACTAATTTAATGTGAATGTATTTCAATTTTACTCTAATATGTGAGTGATATACTTTCTCAATAATTTACTTGTTTGCAACCAAATATATTTTTATATATTTTATATTTTATATATAAGTTAAATGAAGTGAACACAGAACCAAGGTTGACTCACAGATGTGTGCCAGAGTTAGCCTTTCTTCCTTCTATGACTTTGACCATAAGTGTGTCTTAATAGTATTGCTTTTATTTCTGTGAAAAAATGCACTTGATTCAAACTTATACAAATATTAAAGTCATTTCAACCTACTTTTTGACTCAACTCACTTGAGATAGGCAATGTAAAACCTACATATACATCTACATCTCTATCTCTATCATGCCTGTTTATCATCTATGTATCCGTTTTTGTGTCCTTTCATGTATTTTTTTCTGTGTCTATAAAACTTAGTGGTTGGGAAACCAACTTTATCAGTACTGTAAATTTGTATAGTTAGTAACGTAAACCCTTATATTAATGAAACTATGATAAAATCAAAAGGTTTATTATTCATCACGGTTTTCTCTTTCATTTGTCTTCAAGTTTTTCCCTACATTGAATGTAGTAAAGACCTGTTAAAAAATATGTACCATGTTAAAAAAAAATCTCCCTGTGTCGATCATAGACACATTTATTACTTTTAAACCTTAACACAAACATTAGCACCAAAAGACTATTTCATTCTAGAAAGAATTACATAATGTAAGGATTCAGGCATTATGCTGGTCTGCCCCTATCATCTGGCAGAATGCACTCAGGGAGTACCCTGGTCAGCCCAGGTGCAAAGGACCCATTTAGAAGAAAGACCCTCACCCATTCATGCTCTTTCCTGCTCTCTTTCGCTCACTCTTTCCCGCTGTTGCCCTGTTTTCATGTGTCTCCCTCTTCTCTTCTATCTTCTTACTGTCGCTGTGTCTCTGTATCTCTTTTCTCTTTCCTCCCTCACCTCCCTTTCTAATGAAACCTCTCACTAAGCTCTGTCTGCCTGGCATGTTTGTCCCCCGCCTAGGTCACCTTAGCCTGCTATGGAATCCGCCAACGTTCCCCTCGTGCTTTATTATAACAAGTGCTACTTTAGTCTTTATTGTTCCATAAACTCCCAAGTATCACTGTCTGCAGCCAACAATCTTTAACTCAAAAGCAGAAAACTATGAACGACATAGCATGCACTGTAGAAAACACAGAACTCCACTACAGCATTTCTCAGAGTATTTCTGGGACAGGAAACATCCCAGAAATGCTGCATTAATAATATTTACTCATCACAAATCTATTTGCCTCACAAAACAAAAGTAATGCTACTTAAGTAGCAGGGCCTGAAAATTCATTTTACCATAATAAGAAAACAGTAGGATGTAAGGGAAAGTGTGATGAAGGTTGAGAGAAACAAATAGAAAAGAAAAGCCTGGTTTTATAAGGTACATTACTGATAAGCTAAGCTCCATTATTAGACACAATCTCAATTCTTAGATGACTAAGTTGAGAATCCATATGAATCACTAAGGAGTAAAATAGAGACATTCAGAATAAACCATCAAAGGTCAAGCTAAAGCACACTTCATCTGTCTTTCAGTTTTCATGGCTTTCCACTGCTGTCATTCCTTCCAGAAGAAAGCAAACCTCACTTCCTGCAGCCTTTAAGACCCAGATGCCCTGTGACACTGTTGCCCTTGCTATCATCTTCAGCAGAATAGTTTCTTCATCAGGCTTAGAGTTTTGTGTCTTCAATCTTCTTCTGATTACCAATAAAAGCTCAAGATTATAATTATTTTCAAAAAGCTGATGCCATAAATACTATATATACTATTAGACAATTGAAAAATCAATAGAGTCATCCTGTCTAGATGTCATTTGGACTAGTTCAGAACATTTTCAATATATTGAAAATTGCAGTTAAATGTTACATTACATTTTAATCATGAGCAGACAAAACTCCTGCTTTTTTACTAATATGATTTAAGGATCCCTTTTTATTTATTATTTTCAGTTTTAATTTTCCTCATTTTTGTTATCACAAAGCCTTGTTGGTATGCCAATGAGCAGCCTTTTACTCAGTGTTAATGACTTAGCAGTAGTAACTCACACATCAACACAGCATGTAGTTTTAGATGTTAAAAAGTTAATGAGGGCAGTCTTAGGCATTGTCAAGATTTAAAAGAAAGCCAATGACTTCACTGAGTCCTGAATTTCCTCAACGTCTTCTAGAAGGGCACTTTATATCCAATATACAACATATGATGTAGCTAAATGGTGATATCTTTGCTAAACACAAGAACAAACAAAAACATAAGGAAACATAAGGAGTTTTAAAAACAAGAACAAACAAAAACATAAGGAAACATAAGGAGTTTGAAGGCTGCATATTCCTTTTTCAGATGTAGTAGTGTAATCTTTGAGCTTTATGCTAACTAAAAGGGAAGTGGCATTCCCTGATAAGGTTTTCCAAGGCCTCTGTGTGCTGTCATAGAATGACTATGATGACTATTGATAGAAAACATTCTAAAAGCATTTAGTAAACATTAGCACAACTAACACCTGTTGAAAAATTCCAAGTGGGTTAGCAAGGATTTAAGCTAAGCAAATATAAAGACACAATGTGAGGTTTGAGTGTAGATTCAAAACCTCAAGTCTCTTTATATATCATTCATAAATTTAAAACAAATCATAAAGAAAAAACCAAACAATCTGCATCAATTTTATAATTTTGTTGCCCTCTAAATACAGATCAGGAGGGGAAAATTCTGAAGAATAGAATGATTATTAATTTTCTCAACATGCAAATTTCTAATATTAAAAGCAAAATGTAGAATACAAAGTTTTCATGCATGAAAATTTTCTTCTCTCCAAACCTTCGTACAAGTGCTTCTGTCAAAACACCATATTCCAAATCACCCTGTGCAAGTGAAATCACCCTCTTTTACTTTTTCATTATTTTGAATCATTAATCTACGCTTATATATCAGTGTCTGTATTTGAGTTTCTTAGTGCAGTGGTTTCAGAGGCCAGAACAGGGCATCAAATCACCAAAGTTGGAGTTGTAGGCAATTGTAAGAAGCCTGACAAGAGTGCTTGGAACTGAACAGAGATTCTCTGGAAGGGAAGTAAGCACTCTTAACAACTGAGCCACCACTCCAGACCCATGAATATCAACTTGATATGTACTGCATCTTCTCTAAGAATACTTTGGTAAAAATTTATTAATTCACAATATAAACATATATGTATACAACATATTTATATGTACATATATACATATAAATCTATTTATGTATTTTTCTGAACTTTTGTATATTCTGCTATATCTGTATAAGTGCTATTTTATACATGTATATTTTTATTCATGGTCTATTTGAAGGATATTCATTCCATTGTGAAATAGTTTTCTTCAAGATCTCGAGTTCAAATCAGGAGCATTGGAAAAAGAAAATACCTTTCTTAATCATTAACAATAAGTTCATGTACACAGAACACTAAAACATTAGATTTTTTGCTGTTTATTTCTTTCCTTGTAAATTGTGAGTGTCATTGTCCCTAGAATGTGACTGTTTCAGGATTACATTTTGCTTTCTTCACTGCACAATAGACAACATATAATACAAACATTTCAACATGACACAGAAAGTAAAAATGTGAACTGGATTATAAAAAAGGCAAGATTCTTAATCTGGCTTTATTATGTGGTCTTTCAAAGATTATATTAACATTAATAACTTTTACTCAATGTCAGAGAAATATATTTTTCTCATAAAAGTTTTAGAAAGCTTAGATAAATAGCCTGTATTATTGTTCATTATCTTGGTAAAAAAGTCTATATCTTACTGAAACAGAGCTGTAGTAGTCACTTATTTCCTCTTAAAACTAGATGCAGAGGCAACTCTGTGTGGAACCAGAAATGTACTTTCATCAGTCAGTGATATTACTTCAGAAGTTAAAAGAAACCTTTCAATCACTGATTTCTCATTGATAGGCATAGCTTATTAAAAGTATTTACTCGATGGTGTTTAAGAATGAATAAACATGTTTTATCTAAAATTTTGAATTGATTATAAAAATAAAATGCTAGTTATCCAAAATCATTTCAAAATCAATCAAAATTTAGATTTGGAATTTGGGTATGTTGACTCTGCTCTTACTTTCCGAGATATGTACTCTTAAGGCAGCCAAATGTTGTCTTATTTTTCTTATCTTTGAATACAGAGCTGGAAAAATAATCATTCCTATGATTTTAATATTACTATCTAAGATATTCCTCCCACTAAATTTTGGTTCAATAAAATGTTAACCTACATTGTGAGTGGTTTTTACTTGAAATTTTGATTTCAAATGCCTTTTACTACTTTATCTTAATTTATAATCCATCCAATAGCATCATATTGGTCATGCATTTGAAATCAGTTCAGAACATGAAAGATATACGAAGGGTAATTAAGAAAGTCACAAAAATGATGGAATAACCCCAGTGACATGCTGGATGTAGATTCATCAATGGAACAATCGTATGTTTCTCTACTTTCTTGCAATGGGTCAGGCAGAGAGATTTCATACTGAACAACATGCAAGACACTGAAGAAATATCATATATGTATATGTTTTAGGTAACCTGTGTAAAAGTGGTCACATGTGTCTCTGCGTAGTTAAAGCACAGAGCTTTATCCTGGAGTTCCACTGTGGTTTTACCCTTGCAGAAGTGAGAAGGTTAGGTCCTGAAGTTGAGAAAGGCAGAACGAGGAAACAGTCAACTGTGACTTAAAGTGTGTAAGGTCTTATACCTTCAAGCAGAAACTTAGTATCTGTCTGAAATACATGTTATGTATTCACCATTAGGTAATACATTTGGAACACAGTTAAAACAAAAGAAATGTCATTAAAGTAGACAGAAAAATAGTCATCCAGTTTGCTAATTCTGTTATTCAGCAAATGAACATGTACACCATCATATACTATGCAATGTCCATATTTGTCCTTCAATATAATAATGTTTTAAAAATAGATTATGTACACTATTTACTGTGTGAGAGTAATATTATATAATTTGTGAAAAATACTCTTAAAATTTCCCCATATATTTTTAGTTGTCATGTTTAAATAACTTCAAGAGTTTAAACATCACAGCAAGAATGTAGTACTTACAAACCTATGAAATCATAAAGAATAGGAAATTTTGATTTAGGTATTACAGACCAATATTTTATTCCCTAGTAAAGAGGGAAAGATTTTTCAAAGAGTTTGGAATCAAACTGAGAAAAAGAAATGACCTGAGTTTACTTTTCTAGAACAGTAACTGACTTTGGGGAGTTAATGCATAAAGAACAGGATCAAAGCCCACCACCCCCAGCACAGTACAATTTGGCCCGTCAAGAGCGTTTCTGGTAAGGACAATTATACTCTACAAAGTTCAATACTAAGTGAAAATGTAAATTGCCCTTTAACGAAAGGATGAGAAAAAAACTTCGGTAAATCTAAAGAGATACAGACTTAATAACAATGAAAAAAGCAATTACAGTAAGTTTGTATAAAATATTTAACTTTGATGATTATATAAATTAAAGTAACTTTTTATCAAATCAATAAAATGAATGCATTTCATATCGGGCATGCACTTCATGTTTTCTTCAGAGACGATGGCTTTCAGACTTAAATACTAAATGAGAGGAGGGATAAATGAGTGAATTAGGAAAGTGAAGTGAGTGCTTGGTAGTTGGCCTGCGATTTCCTTCTGTGACATGGCCGGCCAGTGAATTTACCCCTGTGTGTCAGGGTTCGGTTCATGGGCCACCTCTTCCAGTCTAAAGACATGTATACCTTATTTTGGAGTCCCTCAGTGGGATAGGATAGGATCGATTATAAGATGTGCTAATTCTGCCCATGTTGCAATGGTCTGCTGATTTATCACAAATATAAATTGTCATGTTAAAATTATTTATTTTAATCAATTTTGCTTAATATTTACCTTTAGAGTACATGAACTTATAGTGCAGATAATGGAAATCAAATGCTTAAAAGGATCAAAGTATTTAATGACTGTAATTTATGATAGAAAACTATACACCTGTCTTATGCTGAGCACATGGTCAGAGAAAATATTAATCTTGCTCTTTATGGTTTATGATTTCAAGTACTGGATGAAATAATTTGAGTTAGTTGCATAATATTTAGGCAATTAAAATAAATATGATACCTATAGACTAAAGTTTTCTTTTCATTTTCTTTATGTTATATTGAAATACATGAATTGAATTTAAGGGATATAAAAATGGTTGGATATTTGCAGTTCCTTAACCTTAAACTTCATATACCCTTATTTTATGTGTTTTTTAATTAACTAAGTAAATTCAACTTTTTCCCTAGTAACTTCATATTATAGTTTTGTATAACAAGATATTATATGATATGGGAAATACATTTCCCCCAATTGTATCCATTATCTATATCTGCTAGAGCATAGCACCACTTTGCCAATCACTTTCATGCTTCCTTGTAATAATGCAAACCTTCATGAAGAGAAAGGAGAAAAAGTACAAAACTAATGTCTGGATTTCATGGATGCTTCTGTATCACATGTCAATCTTGTCAATAAGTCTGAGAGGTCAGGCTAAGAAACCCAGAGTTATTCCAGCAGTATGCTTCTCAGAACACGTAATCAGGCAGTGACCATAAAGGCCTGAATTTTGTCTAGAGGAGTTTGCAATATTTTATTAATAATATACAAAAAAGTAGAGGCATATTGTCATAACACATGATTACCCTTTATTCAAATATATAAACATAAATGCATATTGGGCTATAAATAGGTACTGATAATACTAAATGAAACATCAGAGTTAGTAGTCCTGAGAAAAATATATTTAAGGATTAAAATCAGTCAATAAATCTTGGAGTAAGGCTGTTATAAGTTATCAAATTTAAGCTAGCAAAATACAGCACTTAAGAATGATTATGGAACCAGGCAGTGTTGGTGTACACCTTTAATCCCAGTACTCGGGAGCCAGAGGCAGGTGGATCTCTGTATGTTCAAGGTCTGCCTGATTTACATAGTGAGTTCCAGGACAGAGTCCAAAGATATACAGAAAAACCCTGCCTTGAACCCTCCCCATAATGATAGTGATTATGGAGGTGCAATCTATGCAAGCAAATCAGAATTGAGGATTCACTTGCAATCAGAAGTGCAACGTCAGACTCCCAATGAATCAACAAATGTCAAATTTCATATAACAGAATACCTGATCATGAATTTCACTGTTGCAAGGGGTGGCAGAAGGCCATTTTATTCCTATTTACTGTCTTGCCTTTCTATGGCATGTAGGACTGAGATTACAATTTGGCATTCATACAGAAAAGTTTCCAGAAACACCTATAGGAAACATACTTTATTAGTCTTTCAGAGTCTCAGTCACCTACAAATATGGTCATCAAATCTACTATCTAGGGTGAAGAAGAATGTGTGCTGGATAAGTCAGATTGCCTGGTAAATGCATTTCATCCTGCTTAAATGTGCTTTCTCCCTCTCCACCTCCCCTTCCTGGCATCCACCTCTCAGGTGTTACAGGAGACCACAGAAGACCACATGGCTCTCTTTTCTGGAGTGTATAGATGCTGTAGAGTGTTGGCCAGTTACTCCTTTTTTTGGTGAGCCCCTCATTGATCTGGCTTCCAGAAAGTTTGGCTACCAAAGTCCGAGTTCTCTGAAAATTGCTGGGTCAGAAGTGAGCTACCTTGTCCAATGTCATGTTCCTTCCTCTGGAAGACAGAGTAGGAGCCTGAATCTTGCTACCAGTCTGGAACTGGCCAGACCTCCTCCTTGCTTTCTGTTGAGACTACTCCAAGAACTATGCTAGCATTGGAGATTCTGAAGGAGCATGCCATTTACTGTGGTGCTTCTCACATCTTGTTGCTGTGCAGCGTTTCCTGAGAACATTCTCCATCAGGTAATCCCATAACTTTCTATGAATGACTCCAGTGATTGACACAGCGAAGCATACATGATTTCAACCTTTCTGTACTATTGACTCTTCCTTTTCCCTTTAGGCTTGTGTTTCCAGATATCTACCACTCAACTTCTTTGGAGACAGAAGAGAAGTTCCAAAGTACAGTCTATAAACTGCCAAGTCCCTAAAATTTAACTGCTTTCTGTATTATCAGTTTCCTTGATTTTATTTTTTGGCTTTTTGAGATGGGGTTTCTCTCTCTGTGTATTACTGGCTGTCCTGGAACTCCCTCTGCAGATGATGCTGGCCTTGAACTCAGAGACCCACCTACATGTGCCTCCCAAGTGCTAGGATTAATAGGATTCATGACTACCACCACCTGCATATTTTAATGCCATAATTACACATTCCTTTTTTTTAAAGCCAAATACACAGTGTATCTATTCCTCCCTAGCAAAAAAGTAACAAAAATGTTTAGTCACCCTGGCACCTTTTTGTGTTTCTTTATTTGGAATAGTCTTTGGCAACATGTAGTTTTGGTTTATGAGGCTCAAACCATGTGTCATTACAGAGGACAGTCCTTTGTAATAGAAGAAGACAGAGAGGTTCATGGTGGACACTGTGTCACATCAGAATTAGGGTGTGGAGATACTACTGAAAGTGGAGATTGCCATCACCCACCATCTGGATTAGAAGCAGCAGAGTGGGTGGGGTCTTTCCCTAGTGCTTTTAGATGGATGGTAGCTCTGACAGCATCTTGAATCCAGATCTCTGGAGTCAAGAACTATCAAAGAATGTGATCTGAGTCACTGAGTTTGTTTCTGAAACTCTAGAATATCAGTACACCATTAAAACAGTACACAAGCTCACACATCTTCATCCAGAGCTCTTTATATTTGAACTTGCTGGTTAAATCATACAGTAGGGCTTTGTAGCTGAGAGAAAGTAAGATTATTTTCCTCTCTCAGCAGCTCAGCCCAATTCCTGGAGCATAGTAAATTAAAATATGTATTATTGAGGGAATGGATACAGTTTTTGCTCCATCTAAGATGCTAAAGAGGAAGCAATTCATTGCTGATGGGAAAGGTCTGTGGAGCATGAGAATGCTCCCAGAATACTTGCAGCAGGAGTCTGAGTGAGAACCATCAATCCAGTGTCTACATACTGAGATGCAGTGGCAGTTTTAGTCTCCTGAGTACACTGTAGATGACAGTGTGTCTTTTCTGGCTCAGAGGTGGACTGTGACTTTAGAGAAATGTGCCCTTTTATTGGGAGTTGTTTAGTAAGGACTGACTAAGATACTTTGCCAAGTCATTCTGTACTCATTTAATTGTTTTCCTCAGCTAGCAAACCTGCTTGTATGAGAGGTGACACAAAAAAGGATTGAAATATCTCTATGAAGCATACTGGAAATAGGCTATAGCCACAAAGGGCAGGGCTTTGGGGAAACGAGGGCAAGATGGAGAGGTTTCAAAGGTCAGAGGTATTTTCCCTCTGGTCAAAATGTGGGTTCTGAACCAGAAGATGTTTTATATTAGGTACATTCTGCTTAGGGTCATCAATTCTCATTAGGAATGTGCTGACATTTAAGGGTAGAAAATGAAGATACTTCCAAGGGAGGGATTAAACAACTGGGAATCTGGAAGGGAGAGTGGGAGCTAGAGATTATGCTGATTATAGCAGAGAAGGTTTGCGTGAAAGAGAGGCATACTTCAGACAAATGCAGTCTGTGTTCCTCAGCTCCCAACTGAAGAACAAGGCAGACATTGAAAATTCATCTCAGGAAAATTTTAATCTGGAAAAACTAAATCAAAAGAGCCCAGAGTTTTCACAGTGGTCCAAGGTCATAATTGTGACATACTAGGAAGACAGAGATAACTTTGGCTGTCATTTTTCAAAAGATGTATGTCCACCTTGTTTGGAGAGACAAAAATAGATTTTGTCAGTGATGACAAAATTTCAGTCACTAGCTTTGATTGAAAGAAAAATGACCAGGTCAAAACAAAAATCCTCCTGTCTGTTAATAAGCAACTTCAAGTGGCTTTGGTTGGTTTTCCTGTTTTATAAATTTTTTTACAACTAGGATTTTAGGCTTAATTTAGAGAGTTATTGCCTTCCAGGCAATTGAAACTTCCTAGCTTCCATTGTTTTCGGGAGAAAATTGTTGAGTTAATTTCCTTTTTTTATATGACACTAAATTCAGAGATATGCTACTGACAATTTGTTTATGCATGTAGATTTTCTGCAAATTGAAATTAGTACTTTTTTCTATTACTTTCTCCATGTAAAAAGATTTTAAATAAATAAAGGATTTTCATCCTGACTTGATCATCAGACAGAAATGAATTAATCAATTCCTTTGTTTACTAAGTGATATATTTAATCATTTATTTAATTAATAAATCATTATCATGACATATATATGTACTATATTGACTATGATTGTTTATATATGTATGTGACTGTGAATTGCCTATTACTATGCCATATAGCCTTTTTGATATATTGGCTATAAATTCATGGATGATAAGTCTTAATAGGTTTAAACAGATTGATGACACTTGATAAATATCTATCCAATAATTTCTATTATGACTAAAATAGGAAAATTATAAAAATATGACAGGGAATAATTTTCAAATAATAGTCAGTGATGGCTTTTGGTTGTTGTATTTGAAACAAATGAAATATAATTGAGCATATACATCAAGTTGCTTAGACACACATAGAATGAGGCTGGAGAAGAAGATGCAAATGTGTTTTTACAGTTTCTGTCCTTAGCTCACGACACCATTTAATGCAGCCCCAAATTTCTCAAGAAATGCAAATTTAAATCAAAATAACAAATCAAGGAGAGGCATAAAATTATACAGAACTCAGAATTAGACGAGTTTCAGTCAACTAGAGCAGAGTTTAGGAAAGGCTCAACAGGTAGGTGTCTGAAGAGCTTTGCATACATTCACATAAGCTGTGATTTAGGTGCTAATGACTTTACAGAAGAATTTCAGATTCAAATTTGAAACATTTATGCAGAATTCGTCCACAGAAGGAAATCTCAAGCAAAGTAGCACAGGTAGACAATGGTTGTGGCTTACAGGGAAATTTACTTGGTACTGGGAAGGCTTTGCAGGAGAGCAGGAGGAAGTGTTGGTAGTCAAAGCTGCTTGAGTCTCTAGGGGGAAGGTTTACAGAAACTGTGGATGACTCTGTCATGGGAAGCACATGATTAGGAATGAACTGAAGTGAAATTAGTTTTCATACATGGAGTAGATGAGAAATGGAGGCAGCAGAACAAGTTGTAATGGGCAGGTAGTGAGTATTAAGGTAAGAATGGTAGAGATGACAAGTTTGACAGGGTGTGGACTAAGACTGTGGCAACAAGGAAGGGACGGAGGATGGGAGGGTCAGATGTTTAGCTAAGTAGGTTAAAGCCAATGATTAAGAAAAGAGCAAGAAAACCTTATCTGAATGGTTAGCAAACTGTTTGAGATGACACACACCAACTGTCTCTTAGCACTATCCAATGCTAGACCTGAGAACACCAGATATCTCAAATGTTAGTTCATCTACAAACTGTTAGTACAACAATCTATGGACAGTGGCCTTACCTCTTTGCTGTAGTCGCTATCTGAGTCACTACTAAGTTCTTCAGTGTTCATATTTTCCAAATCAGATTCCCCAGGTGCAATTGGCACTGTCACTGTGAGGCTGGGATTATGAATAAAGGACTGGTAATCATTTTCATCCATAAAGCTCTTGTCTATACTGCTCCCAAAGCCACTCATTTTATCCTTTTCTTTGTGATCTTTGCTCATCTCAGCAAGTGTACGGTTTGAGATATAGTTTTCTTTTTTGTTGTTTGGATCTACCGTTCGTTTTGTATCCTTGGAGCCCTTTGGTTTTTTGGAAAATGCTTTTAGGATAAATTCACGTAAGGTCCGTTTTACATAATTTATTCCTCTTTTAATTCTGGCCACTGCAATCTGGAGGTTGTTTGCATCGGTGTCTTCTTCAATTGCTGTAAGATTGTCAGAACTAAATGAACTCAGTAATAAAGCCAGAAACAGGTTCAGGACCTATATCAGGGTAGATGTGGGTGGGGAGAAACAGGGACACGGGAGATACAAAGAAGCACACTTTTCAGAAATATAGGTCACAATAGAAACCCACAATGACAAAAGGCAGAGCATCTTTTCATGTACTTGTTAGAACTCTCTCCACATACAGACATGGGGGTTTGGGCAGCAGGGATTAGCAATCAATACTCCTGATAAACTGAGGAGCAGAGAATCATGCCCTTTATTAGTTTTTTTTTGTTCTGGCATATGAGCCAGTCAAGTTCCCTTTAATGCATTTCAAAGGGTCTCTTCACTCACTTCTGGGAAGCAAACTGGGTGAGGAAATTAGACTACTGTCATTGTGCTGACCATTCAGGTCAAGATTTAAGCACACTGAACATAATTCCTTCAAGAAAGTGGAACTGATTGGCTGCCTTTATTGAGTATCGCTTAGGTCCTGGAAGAAGTGGCCAAGAAGGTTAGGACAATTTGCATCCTTGAAGCAAGGTCTTTTTTGAAAGCAAAGTCATTTCTGTCTTTCATTTCTGAATGAAGTATCCAAGAGAATTCCCAGTTTTAAGATTCTTCACAGAGGGCAGAAGACATGTAAATTGTTTTAGAGGTTTTACATGAGGGTCATGAGCATAACTGAATGACAATTAAATACAGGTGTCTACCTCATATTTCTTCAAGGTCCTAAATATCTGCCTCATATTTTTTTCATACAGGCCAGGAGATTGGATGGAATTGAGTGGTAAAAGGGAGAAAGATGACTGCTTAAAAGTGCTTGCTGCTTCCTAGCTGAAATCCTGTGAGCAGCCAGACTCCACATGCCCTATTTGCCATTATGAGCTGTAACTGCTAAAATAGAGTCCAAATAGATCTTTCCTCCTTTAAATGTTTATGCCAGGTGTCTGTTACAGTGTTTCAAAGTCTGGCTAATACAGAGTCATAGAAAACAATTTGGGTAATTGTTAAGAGCTTTTAGGTACTTTAAAGCTGTTGTCTTTTTAGTATTTTATTAAGAACATATGTTTGTGTTTTACTAGGAATATCAATGAAGTGCTACTACAAAGAACCTTTTCAAATGAGTTTCTCTCTTTAAACATTGATAATGAGTGAAGCCACAGGAAAAATATAAATGATAGCTGGGTGGTGGTGGCACACGCCTTTAATCTCAGCACTTGGAAGGCAGAGGCAGGTGGATCTCTGTGAGTTCAAAGCCATCCTGGTCTACAGAGTGAGTTCCAGGACAGCCTCCAAAGCTACAGAGAAACCCTGTCTTGAAAAACCAAATATATATATATATATATATATGTATATATATATGAATATATCCGTGCTTCTACAAAACCTTGTATGGACACTAAAAGTTGGAATTCACATGATGAACATATGTCATAAAATATTCTTCATTTATTCTTTTTATACATTATAAAATTTGAAAATCCTTCCAACTCAAAGGGCCTTATATAGGCAAGGACGCTGAGCTTTGCCCAGTTGCTAATTTTATGAATACAAGGACCAATAAGCAATGTTCTCATTGGTCTTGTTCTATTAGTTTGTGATCATTATTTAATCATGCATTATTTGCCACTGTAGCTTCACATTTGAAGACATTTCATGTTTTTTTCTTTTTAAAATTTAAATTAGAAACATGCATGTTTCAAATGTCAATCCAAGCTCTCCCCCTTCTCCCTCCCAGCCCCACCCCCACCCCATCACCCCTAGCCCTATCCCCATATCTTTCCCAAGGAAGGGTGAGGCCCTCCTTGGGGGGATCTCGAGAGTCTGTTATTTCATCCAGGGCAGAACCTAGGCATTTCCCCTTGTGTCCATGCTGAGAGAGCATCCTTCCATGTGGAATGGGCTCCTAAATTTCATTTGTATGCCATGATGAACACTAATCTACTGCCCAAGGTCCCAGAGATTGCTGAGGCCTCCTCAATGACACTATATTCAGGGGGTCTGGATCAGTCCCCTGTTGGCCTCTTAGTCATCAGTCTGGGGTTCAAGAGCTCCCCCTTGTTCAGTCAGCTGTATTTGTCGGTTTCTCCAGAACGGTCTTGACCCCTTTGCTCATCACTCCTCCATATCTGTCACTGGGTTCCTGCGGGTCAGATCAGTGTTTAGCTGTATCTGTCTCTGTTTCCATCAGTCACTGGATGGAGGTTATAAGATGCCATATAAGAAAGTTATCAACCTTATCATTAGGTAAGGCCTATTCATGTAGTCTCTCTGCTATTACTTAGTTTTCCAGTTGGTGTTATCCTTGCATATCTCTGGAAATGTCACTGGTGTCAGCTCTCTCCTCAAAGCTATAATGACTACAACTATTATGGTATCTCTCATCCTGTTCTCCTTTCATGTTTTAAGAAGTCTGAAAACCACAGATTTAATTCATATGATAAAGCCATCAAAATGAGAGAATAAAGTAAGACTTTCTAGTAGGTAAGTTTGGAAAACATAAATATAGGTTTTTCTGACAAAGGAGGTTAAAGATGTTATTTTGTAATTTTAAAAGAGTTAATTTTAAAATTACAAAATAACATCTCAAAGTGATTATAATAGAACATTTAAATATATTAATAGCTCTTACATACCACAAGGTTGCCAATCACCATGACCATCATGTAGACAATAAGGCACATGGCTTGGCCTGCGACCTCCATGCAGTCCCACATGGTCTCTATCCACTCTCCACACAGCACTCGGAATACAATCAGGAAGGAGTGAAAGAAGTCATTCATGTGCCAGCGTGGGAGTATGCAATCCTCGTTGATCTTGCAGACACACTCCTTGTAGCTCTTTCCAAACAGCTGCATGCCGACCACGGCAAAAATGAAGACGATGATGGCCAACACCAGGGTCAGGTTTCCCAGTGCGCCCACCGAATTGCCAATTATCTTAATGAGCATATTCAGCGTGGGCCAGGATTTTGCCAACTTGAATACTCGCAGCTAAAAACAAAGTTTAGTATTATTCGTAAAACAGTATTCAGTGTTTCTACTCTTGATTTTGTTTTAAGTATATAGTGTAATTCATATTCCATGTTGTTATGATCTAGCTAAAGGCAATATTTTGCTTTCATCTGTCTTTAAGATTTCTGTCATAATAATGACTGCATAATCTGAAAAAATGTTATAGTTTTAGTTGAGGATTTTGATAGCAATTTATTTTAATAATAGGTGTTCTTTGAGAATTGGTAACTTAAGCTTAATTTTCCTTTCCAGAACTTTTAATATATTTTATATTGCATAGTTGTTTGGGTGACAAATATTTAAACTTTAGTTACTAAATCCATAAAGCTATGGGCATACTATGCTTAAATTTCTGCAAATCATAATCTTCTTATTGTAAAATACATCATTGTATGTCAGATTAAAAGTGTTTCCATCATATTAGAATACACTTTAAAACAAAACCAAACATAATTTCAAGTTCCTAACTTAACACAGGGTTTTAGCCCTCTAAATTACATTGTAAATGAATGGACTTACTTTTCTAAGTGCTAGATTTGATATTACCTTTGATTTGACTTCTAAAAGTTTTAAATAATAATACCATAGAGTAAAAAACAAACAAACAAATGGAAAACCCATACAAATCTGATATCCCTATATTATAGAATATAAAAGTATCTATAGCTTCTACTTACCAGTCTGAATGACCGCAGGACTGATAATCCCTCCACATCTGCTAGGAAAAGCTCAACCAAACTTAACGTTACAATTAGGCTGTCAAAAATATTCCAGCCTACTTGAAAATACTCATAAGGATCCATGGCTATTAACTTCAGTACCATTTCAGCTGCGAAGATTCCTGTAAATATCTAAAAGAAACACAACATTTTTCTCATTTTTCTGTTATTGGAACGTTCAAAGCCAACTTGATAGTGACAATGTCTATTAACTTAGTAGTGGCCATGTCCCATCTAATGTGCTAGATACTTCAAAAGTGGCTATTGACTCATTTCCTCCTTTAGACAAAAGATAAAAACTCTTGTATTTTTGGTTGTGAGCTGAGCCACACCCACAGCTAAACACTGAACTGAATTCCTGGAGTCCAGAAGCAGAGAGGGAGGAGTCATGAGCAAAGGGGTCAAGACCAGCCTGGTGAAACCCACAGAAACAGCTGACCGGAACAAAGGGGAGCTCATGGGCTCCAGACTGATAGCTGGGAAACCAGCATAGGACTGATCCAGACCTCCTGAATGTGGGTGTCAGCAATCTATGGGGCCTCTGGTAGTATATCAGTATTTATCCCTAGCATACAAATGGACTTTGGGAGCCCATTCCTATAGAGGAATATTCTCTCAGCCTAGGCACATGGGGGAGAGTCTAGATGCTGCTCCAAATGATATGACAGACTTTGAAGATCCCCCATGGAAGGTCTCACTCTCCCTGGGGATTGAAAGGGGATGGAATAGGAGGCAGGGGAGGAGGGGAGAGAGAGAGAACTGGTATTGACATGTAAAACAAGCTTGTTTCTAATTTAAATAAAAAATAAAAAAATATAAAACTTAAAAAGCCCTAGTTATCTTGCCAGTTTTCATCATCAGAGACAGCGTTTAAAAAGACATTATTAAAATTACAGAGCTATAAGTTTTTGACAATTGACCAATGATTCTTTGTTAATACAACTTTCTTATTTTCTTTCTTTCCTTCTTTCTCTACCATCACTTATCTATCTGATATCTGTTATCATCTATTTGATTATCTCTCATGTACATATCACTTATTTATCATCTATCTATCATTTAACATCTGTATCTAAAATCATCTATATGATAATCTATTATTTATCTACCTATCAGTCATCCAATTTTGTCTCTATCATCTATGTATTTAATCTATTTACTTATGTATCTATCTATTATTTATATATCTGATCATCTCTTTATTATATATTTATTTATCTATCATATAACTATTCAGATATTGAAATTATAATGCATTCTCCTTTACCATTCTGTCTACTCATAGAGCCATAAAGAACATATTGACTCAATTTTTGAATGTTTACAAGGGCAGAAGAAAAATGTTTAACTTTCATGGGGAAGATAATGTTAGACATATAAAGTACTTACTGACAAACTGTATGATAAAACACAATTAATTTATCATACAGGTCTAAAGATGGTAACATAAAATTGTTTGCTTGTAACTCCTTGTGGCACACTTTGCCTCAAAAGAATTTAGCTGAACAATAATGTTTCAGAGGGACGTGGTAAGACCACTGGGAAAAAAAAAGAATCATGAAAATATTAGCAGGGAGCTCTCTACTCTGGGGTTGTGGTGATAGACATGAGACAAGTCAGGGCCTCTGAGGTCATGTGCTACAGTAACCTTAGAAAGAAAGCACTGATTTCCATGATCTGGGCCTCCATTAGAAAGCACACACTTCTACCTTATTTATGCCAGCGAGAAATAGAAGGAAAGAAGAAAAAATGCAGAAAGTTCTGGATATTTGTTCAAGACCCTAATTACCAGGAGACTAAATCTGGGTTCAAATTGAAATCTTTGAAATTGTAAAGTTTGGGATATCTCAGTACCACTATTTCAGAATAATACACACACCCATAGTGTTTCTAAAAACATGTCAAGTATGTATTCACTCAGGAAGTTCGAAGTTTTTAAACCATTTAAAACATTAAAATGTTGACAGATGTTTTGGCATTTAAAATCCATTGTAATTCCTGAAATGATAACACCCATGAAAGTAGTCTTGGTATTTATGGGAATCAACACTGCTGAAAAAATATCTTCAAATAGTACACAATCAGAAGATTGACTTTGTAGCTGGATTCATAGGGTAAATTCAATATCTGCACAATTATCTGTAGACCCACAGGTTTGAAAACCAGAAGGAGATGGCAAGATATCACCCAAAGGGAGAGGGTTGGGGGGATACAACTCACCAGGTTCCCCACTGCAAGCACATTTTTGAACTCATCAGTCATTGGGTGATGCTCCATAGCCATAAATAACGTGTTTAGAACTATGCAAATGGTAATTGCAAGATCTACAAAAGGATCCATTACAATAAAATAGATGAACTTTTTGAATTTTATCCAATATGGAGAGCAATTCCAGATTAAAAATGTGTGAGCGAATCTGTACCACCACGGTGGACATTTTTGTCTAGACTCCTCAAGTTCTGGGGAAAAAGTGGAAAAAAATGAAATCATTCATTGGTATAGTTTATTCACTTGCAAGTAGAAATCAGTAATAAAATCTAATATTTAAACAAATGCTGTGGCTTAAGTTTTGTATCAAAGTACTATTTCTTTGAAAGCCCAGAAAGTTGTGTAAAAGTCTTGTACCACATATTTGTTGGTGAAATGAAGCATAAGAAGGCATTAGTGACCAAATGAAGACATATGGGCACCTCTCAGATAATTGTACACTAGCATGGTGCTGAGGAGAAGGCACATAGGGTCAAGGGCTTGCCATGTCCTGAGAACCTGAATTCTGATCCCCAGAACCTAGGCAAAAAGCTGGGGACTATGGCTCATGCTCCTAACCCCAACACTGGGGAGGTGGAGGCAAGAGAATCATTAGGCTTGGTGGTCAGCTAATCTGGTTGATTCAGTGATCTCCAGATTTAGTAAGAGACCCCATTCCCAAAATTACATGGGGAACAGTAGAGAAAGACCTTCATTGTCAATCCACAAATACACAATACACAAGTGGACATGTACCGCCCCAACACATGTTTTTCGTTACTATTGATAAAATACCATTTTTTGCGTGAAAGTTACTGTTCATTAAAATTTGCATATATTATGCTACATTTGCATATACCTAATTATATGTATAACTATAACTTCTATTACATTTTTAAGTATGTGCAAATTTTGGTGACATTTATTAGTAAAGGTACCCTCCTTCTCATTTGAATGAACACACACATTAACAAGGTGTGTGCAATATAATGACATATAAATTCACCTGTTCATTAGATTTTAAGTTCTCTTTCATAAAATCATCATTTCTTTTTAGTCGTTTCTTTTCTCCTTTAATATGCTTTAAATTATTCTTAATAAATTCCACCAGTTTCTTTAAAGGTAATTATAGTTTATATTAATTTTATTTAAGAACCCATAAGCTAAAATTTTTATCACATACCTTCTACAGTGTTGGTTAGAATGCTTGCTCTGCTCATTGCTCTTTGCCTGAGATGCGGGTCATTCAACATGTCCTCAGACAGGAAGTAAGAACTGGAGAGTCTTTTTTTGCGCATTTGATTGGTTGTACCCTAAAGGGGAAAAGGGTGACTAATTACAGTCTTGAAAACATAATCCTAACGTAGCATAGTAGCATAGGTAGAAACAATATTTGGTTTGGGTAGCTGTAATGAATATTTAAAAGTAGAGATTAGATTGCTAGATTCAAAAGATGATTCTGCTACTTACCAGTTTTATGCAATAGGAGGGTTATTTAATGCCTCTATCATTAGTAAAATGCATAGAGCAAAAAGTCTTGCTTTATATTCTTGTTTCAGGGTTAAGAAATAGCTGTTCTCATTACAGCAGTATTGTGTTCTCTCTGCATATACATCTTAATGAAATATTTACCAAGGGAAAACCATACATAAAACAACCAGACAAGAGCTGGAGAGTTGTGTAATAAAGGGGTAAAGTCAAACACTCTAATTTCAGTAATTATCATTCCCCTTTGTTTATTGTGATACTAACATTAATGGAAACTACTTTAAGATTTTTTTTTTACAGCTGAAAGAATACTTTATAGCACTTTGTGTAGATAATGTTCAGTGACTCAGTTTGAAAAAGGTATTTAACAGTGATGGCAACAGTAGCATCATAGAGAGTATAGGCTCTGTCTCAAAGAGGTGATCACAGTCTAAAAACCGCAGCTCTAAAAACCATCAACATGCAGTAATTTGAACTGAGGCATGCCAGACATTTTCATCTTTAAGTTAAAATGCTTGTTTTTCAAGCATACCAGCTGACTTAAAACAAACAAAAATACTTTGCTGGTCTTCTAAAATACATACCCACATACACAATATATATATATTTATTTATATATATATGATATATATATATGAAGAATTATGCAATCTTATAGCTGGCAGGCACTAGCATGTATATGCTATGTGATAGCAGATACTTTAACAACACACATATATGTATACATATACGTATATGTTTATAGTTCATATAATCATATAATTATAAGAATGCAATGCTGACTATAGTTATGTATATATGCATATCAAAATATAGACATGTATACATAATTAAATTTGTATATATGGGTATGACATGCTGTATTTTGTCTGCTATACTCTCTTTTTTCCCTAAAATAAAAAAGAATTTGACTGTACAAATTCTTTTTAATGTAAGCAAGTCTATAGTGTACAGATTTTATTGTTTGTCATGCAATAGTAGATGTGTACATGTAAACTGTGCATTATGTCAGACTTCTAAGATGATCACATTTGTAATTCTTCAGGTTGTATAATTTAGTTCTTTTGCTTTTTGGTTTTGATTTTCCTCTGGTAAAAAGTCAATTCTTAAATATTACTTTTAAAATGTTAAATCACCTGTAAATATGACATAAATTGCATAATGCTTTACAGATTACAAACATAATTGAAATATAAAGTTTGAGTATCATTTCATAGAACTGTAACATGGTACTTCACAAGAAGAAAACAAGTTTAACAGAAAGGCTTAAGCTGTATCATGCAAGCATAGAGGTGGCAGAGTTACCCCAGAGCACATGCAGTTTTTTTTTTCAAACTGAAATGTGTGTGTGGCCATGACTTTGATGGAACTTTATTCTTGCTTCAGATGCTACACAGTTTGCTAATGCAACCATATAATTGCATGGCATATGATACACACATGCTGGGTTAATGACAGTTCTTGCTGACATTTGGTAATGCAGCATAGCATAATCAGTGGGCAAAATATGTATCCAGGAAACTCCAGGAACCAGAAAATATCTGATTTTCATATCTAGTGAGACTTTTTTTAAGGGTTCAGTGATTCTAAGACACTGGGAATTGTCATGTGAGAATAGCTACATTTTAAATTTTATGTTTATTTGTTTCAGATATTTTCTGTTAATAGACTTCAGAAAAGTATATTTTAAATGGAAGTGATATATTTTATTTGTTTAGAGGAATCAGTATAGAAATTCTAAAGTATATACAAATTTGGAAGTCTAACATCCATTGGAGATGTTGGAGGTTAAGAGTACATACACCCTTAGACACAGGACCTTGTAGATATGCCAGAGCTGCTTCTGAGCTATGGTTACATGTGAATATTCCGGTTTATTTCTCCTGTTTTCAATGATAATAATATGTCATCTCATACAGATGTTGCAAAGAGATCCAGGTTTCTTTACAGAAGACCTATCTACCAATAAGGACAGCCTACTTAGTATGCTGTAGGCATAAATGTTTTCTAAAGTGATGATTTTTCAACCTGTAATCAAATATAAATAAACGTACCTTTTTACCAATGTGGGATATAAAATATTTTTGTTTATTTAAGATTTATGCATAAATTTTTAATTGTGGGTTTGTTTGTCTATATTGTTATACACATGCAAATGCAGTACCCACTGGCGCCAGAAGAGCAAGCCCTATCCCCCAGAGCCAGAGTTACACAGTGGTTAATTTGTGAGCTGCCGGAGTTGCTTGCTGTGCCATAGGGCCCTTATTCACTGAACCATCTCTCTAGCCCCATTAAATACTTTGAATGAGGCGATTGCAACACCTGACGTGGGGATTGAGGTATAAAGTAAAGCCATGTTTTCACAGAGAAGGCATCATCAAACGCAGAGCCATTCACAGGCTAGAGAGCAGACGTCCCCCGGCCTCCCACAAGAGAGACTGACTGATGCACGACTCAAGAGCCCAGCCATGCCTAAACTATGGAAAACATCCTTACGCTGTCGTCGGAAGTTGCCTTATCTATTATCACCTCTGGAAGAAGCTGTCCATTGGGGACCATGAGGGCTGAAGGTCCATCCACAAGCGACACCACGCCATTGCAGTCCACCGCACTGTGCATCTTCCCATTCACCGACAGCATTTGGGGGGACCTACTGGCCTGGCTGATGTTACTACTGCGTCGTTCCCGGGGTCTGTGAGGCACAAATAGTGAACCTCGTCTGCTCTCATTATCTCCAAAAATGCTATGCTCATCATCAGCGAATTCGGTCTCAGATCCTAGATCTCTTCCTCGACCCCTGAAACTGAAGAGACTCGTTCTGCTGTTGCGCCTTGCGGAAAACAAGGAGCCGCGAATGCTGAGTGGTGACTGGAAAAGACAAGACAGAAAGTGTCTGCTGGAGCGCCTACAATTAAGAGCAGACTGCATGAGATTACCACTAATTCTTTAGCCTGAGATTAGTGACGCTGTGTTTTCTTAAAAGAATATATTTAAGAGAAAAACAATTCAACAAAAAGACCAATTGTAGCAAACAAAGACTGCGATAATTAGAAGCCATACCTAGAAGCTGGAGAGGTACCTGTCTGGTTCTAATACTAAAACTCAACCATCAGTTTATAGACCAGAGGCCAGTCAGGCACTCTTTAAACGATACAGTTATCAATGAAATTAAGAGACAGGAGTTATTACAACTTGGGGGATGGGGTAGTCCCAAGGGAACATGGGAAAACTGTCACCTTCATATGATTCCTATCCAGGGTAAACCATTTCCATAAATGAAAATCCAGGGCAGGTTATTTAGAAGTACTAAATTCAATAAGCATTAGATCTTACTATCTTAAGGGCAAGCGGCAGGCAAGAGGAACAATAGAAAATGAATATGACAAGGTCTTCGCCTTATAGCAAGCATGGCCTTCCTCTTGTCTTTCCTTGTGTTAGTATCAAGAGGATTCTAGCTGTCTCTCCTGGATTGCATGGTGTTTGCACACAAGGACTGACTTTCTTTTACTTCTGTGCCTCCCACCTAAGTAACAGAAGCTGGAAACTTCAACCTGTGGTGAAGATGACAATGACAGCAGTGCTGGGCCATGCATGGAATATCAGATGCAGGCATGCAGAAGAGAGAGGAAGGTGTGGTGAACCATGAGGGTGGGGTGCTTGAGCTAAATAGGGGATGAGGGGGTACTGCTGTGACAGGAGAAATTAATGAGGGAAATTATCAGTAAGGAGCAGATGGGACTGAGGACATAGCTAAGTTCGTAGTGTGCTTTGATGGGGATGTCCTTCTGTATATATGTTTCTCTTATTGGTTGATGACTAAAACACTTATGGTCCAGTAGCCAGACATGAAGTATAGGTGGGTGTACCAGACAAGTAGAATTCTGGGCAAAAACGGGCAGAAAGGGCTACCAGAGGCAGATACCATGTAACTGCCGAAGAAATAACAGGTCTGGGCATTTTCTGGCAAGCCAGTACTACATGGAGATACATAGTTTAAAAGAAAGAGCTAGCCTATAAGAAGTCTGAGCCATTGGTTCAACAGTTTATAATTAATATGAACCTCTGGGTGTTTATTTGGTACTAAATGGCTGTGGGACTAGGTGGGACAGAAACTCTGTTTACTGTGCTTGCCTAGTATGCATAGCATTGTTGGTTCAAATCACAACACTTTATTGGGCATGGTGACTAGTAATTATAATCCCAGCACTGGGAAGGCAGAAGGAGGAAGATCATGAGTTTGGGGTCATTCTTGGCTATGTAGATAGCTTGAGGCCAGTCTTGAAAACAGAAATGTAATAAAAAATTTTAAATGTGCACTTAGTAATTGAGGCAGGGAAGGAGTGAGAGTCCTCAGGTAATAGTAAACAACCCTTCTTCCTTCCCCTTCCCTTCCTCCCTTTCTCTTTGTTTCCTTTTTCTTTCCTTCCTTCTTCCTTTCTTCCTAGACTCCTCTTGTACTCATCATGAATGAAGTATTAAAAATATTTGACTAAATACAACTATGAAAATTAATCTGTGGAGTTAATAATCTCTTAATTCCTACAATAGTTTGCAGGAACATTTTATTTTACAAAAAAATGTTTCACCGGTTGGTGGTGGTACATGCCTGTAATCCCAGCACTTGGGAGGCAGAGGCAGGTGGATCTCTGAGTTTGAGGCCAGCCTGGTTGGTCTACAGAGTGACTTCTAGGGCAGCCAAGGCTATACGGAGAAACTCTGTCCCAAAAAAGACAAAAAAAGTAAGAAAGAAAGAAAAGAAAAGGAGCAAAAACATTGTTTCTTAGAGAAGATATGGCAATTCTGAAACAGCAGCAGTTTATGAAAATGGCAACATAACTAAGAAAAACCATATACTTTTTCTTCTTTCCATAAATGCCCAGGCAAAGGCTGTGTTTTAGGTTAAACATGGTGGTGAAGCCCCCTTCCTATCCTGGGACCCGACTCCAGAGTTAAACCTTGTGCTACCTTTTTGCTGGGAAGCCTAATCTGGTGGCACCAGCAGTACCTGGTTAGGTGTGGACAGCCTCTTCTCCCGGACGCGGTGGTGTCCTTCCACGCCGAGATGGAAACTTTTCTTTCGAATGCTTTCCTCTGACTCTGACTTGGACAGTTTCTCATCATCGCCCTTTTCCTCGCCACTGGAGATCTTCTTCTGGTTCTTTTTCTTTCTTCTGTTTCTTCTTTCCTTGGCACTCTTTGAGCTTAGCCTGGAGGCTTCTGACGAACTTTCCGAGATACCCATCGTCCTGCTACGCCCAATACTAGTGTACTCAGCAGCAGCTGCAGCGATCGCCTGTTGGACCAAGACAAGTCCAGCATTTAAGTAATTTCCAAATCTTGACAAAACAAGCCAGAGGGTACCCCTGCAGTTACCTCTATTTTGTTGCATTATGATCAGCCAGCATATGAAGCATATTCTTTTCCTCCAGCACATTATAATAAAGTTTCAGTATCTTACATGTTGTGAACTTTCTTAGAATTAAACAAATTAAGTATTCTGTGTTGAAGTTTTACAGGTAGCTTTGCAATATAAACTCAGCCTGGATACATGGAGGAGGGCCTAGGCCTTGCCACAAATAACATGACAGATTTTGATGATCCCCATGGAAGGCCTCACCCTCCCTGGGGAGTGGATGGGGAGGTAGGATATATTGGACCAGTAGGGGGATGGGAGGATGGGAAGGAGAGGGAACTGGGATTGATATGTAAAGTAAGATTATTTCTAATTTAAATAAAATTTTATATATAATAAAATGAAAGGAAAGGAAAACCCTCACATAAATTGTGCGCTAAGGTAATCAGCTTGCAGATTCCATTATCACCAATTGAATCAGGCACCTTATAGCTTAATGAGAGTGGCATATCTGAAAATGAAAATAAGTTATTAAGGAAATAGTGTGCCAAAAAATTGTAAGCTCAATGATTCTTCTCATAAGAGTTTGGTGAGATCTCAAAAGTGAGTTTTACCAGGGACAGAAAGTACCTATATCATCTCACAGGGGGTAAATGTGTTTTAAAAATAGAATAACAGTACTAGGTTCTACCCTAGGGTTATGACTTCCCCAGTTATTTTACTAGATGACATGTTGCTATGTTATCTTCTAAATATTTGTGTTTATACCCATGTAACTGGACTGTCTTCAGCCTTGGTCATAGAGGCTTATTTTGCAGTAGAAAACAGTTGATAAAGAAATGTATGAAAGGTCTAACTACTGAGAATAAGAAATTCAGTGCTCAGCCCTAAAGGGGACATCCATCAAACCCCTCTCCTCCACACAGTCAGGCTCAGGGGAAATCACAGAAAAGGAGGTAACAATAGTAAAAGAACCAGATAATGGGGATTATCTTTGAAATATTGACTTCTGGACATAATGTGGCTATTACACTCAAGAACTCAGAGCACCTGAGGTTCAGTGCATAAGACCAAAATTCAGGCAGAGATGGGGAAGGTGATCTCTGCACCCCACTCCTTCCTGAGGTGGTACTGGCAGTTGATGGTATCTGGGACAGGGAGAATAATTTTTTCTTGGTGTGTATGGTCACTGGTAGTTTTCCCATGGTCTAGGGGATGGCCCCATAATCATTCACCTATGGGCATCACTAATCAGACATATTGGAATATCAAAAAAAGACATGAAATTGGGAGGGGTAGGCTGGGAGATTTAGAGGAGGGGAGAGTAAGGTGAGTCGGTATGAGTGGATATGAATATTTCATTGTATACATGTATGAAAATGTCAAGACTAAAGGAAAATTACTGAAGAAAAATAGAAAAAAAGGTTGATAAATAAGATGCAAAGGAAAAGTAGAAAAGTAATTGCATTCTTAACCTCAGAAAGAAGTTGTGGTAATATTTCTCTAGGTCATTTATGTATTTGTGAAACATGTAAATTGTGATTGTGTCCTATCTATCATTCCACCCACTATTATTTAGGCATTGTTTTTCTCATTGCAGAATTTTCTCAAAAATGTATCAGTTTATGGATGAGTGCAATGTTAATACACAAAGGTATCATCATCCTATTATGTTTCCGGATGTTTTGAAAGTATGTTGTATTTCTGAATTTTAACATTATTAAAATGCTGCACTACACATATTTGTACATCAGTGTTTCTCCTCATCAAAGATTATTGGTCTGGTGCTACAGTCATTCAAGAGGTTAATTCCATCCAATCACCTGACAGGTTTTAAAACTTTTCCTAAACATTTGAGATTATCTGTCTTTGTAGGAGTCCTCCCAGCCTTTTCTTACTGAAGTTTGCTTTCACACAGAGGGTGATTAGACATCTGTGCCTTACTTGGAAGTGGTCAGAATCATTAGTGTGTCTGCCTTCATCTGAAAGTTTATTACATTAGCAAAAGTAATTTAATCTATAGATTGTTGAGTAACCTTAGTGTTATAGTTACATTTTCTTACAAGTATAAGGTTCACTTACCAAGATGGAATCCATGCCTAGTAGTACTAAATTAAAAACCCATGGCTGAGGAGGTCTTCAGTCTCATGTGGGAACTTACTAACGTTAATTAGCTAAATTGACATGGTCACAAGCTGCCTTCTAGATAGCTATGTTTATTGCTATTAACAAATGTCATTCTTGGCTTAATCCAGAGAATCTTCTCTTGGAAGTGAAAGGTGGTGAGTGAAGAATTACATGGATCCTCAAAACGCAGAGAATAAGTGACAGATGAGTGCTCAGCCCTCAAGATGACATTCATATCACTCTCTCCAATGCTCTGAGAACAATGCTGAAGTGGACACAGGAAGAATGTAAGAGCAAGAAGATAGGGATAAAGGATATGAAATTTTGTGATGTAAGAATGACACAACCAGCTCAACCATGGCATGGCAACAGCGGTTGCCACAAATGGGTTTGCACAAGACTGGACCTGTCAGTATTCAATTACATGTAGGGAGGGTCCACGTGGGCCGACACTCCCTGATGAATTATAAACTAATGATGGATTCTGGAGGAGAGGCAGATATTTTCTGCAGTCTTGGACCTACTGATTAGCTCAAGTGGCTCAAGTGAGTAGTAGCAAATCCATGAACACTGACAACCCTGGTTAAACTCAGTGGGTTAGAAAAAGAAGGAAAATACAGGGCTGTGGGAAATGGAATTGTAAGGGGGTACTGCAGGATAATCAGGTGGGAGGGAAGTAAGAGACGGCTAGGGTGGCAATGGATCAGAATGTACTATCTGAGTATGGAATTGTAAATGAAAAGCTATTATCTCTGAAAATGCACACAATTCTTGTATTTTATAAACTGTCATGCTGACTCATTCTGGGTGGTAGAATCATAAAGATTTCAAAACATCTGTTATAAAACTGGAGATGATAGCAGGTGTCAGTTCTAGCTCTGTTCAGAGCTCATTCCTTCAAGCACATTAGAAATGAAAGGATGTGATTCACATAGAAAACAGGACTTATTTCTTGGCCTTTTGGGCAACATCAGGTGTAGTCTACAGAAATCAGGGCAGTCTACATGGAAAGGACTTCTGTGTCCCCTTTGTCTTTATATTAGTCATAACAAACACTTACCTCAGCTTCTTCCTGCTCTTTTTTGAGTCGGTCTAACATCTGCTGAAATTCTAGTTCTTTCTGTTTAGCTTCCTCGATGTTGGCTTGGTTCTGTTCCTCATATGCCATGGCTACCACAGCCAGGATCAAGTTTATCAGGTAAAATGAGCCCAGAAAAATTACCACGACAAAGAAAATCATATAGGTTTTGCCAGCAGCACGTAGAGTCTGGGGATGGGGGGTAAAATTGTTATTTTAATAATACAATTTACTGCTTTTTCATTGTGACTTGTACATAAAGAACATGCAAACCAGATATATTGTATAATTTCATGTTATAAAAATAGAAATGAAAATAATATAATTGAAGAAAGTCAGTATTAAACAAACTTTTTAAATATTATAAAAGATATAGCAATGTAATAGCCCAGCACTAAAGCTTGATTCTTACTTATTATTAAATATAATAATATAACAGTCCCTCATTTTTCACATTTTTAAATTACTGGTAACTTTAGCTCCCAGGATATCTTTTAACTTTTTGAAACAGGCTCCTTATTGTTAAAATCTTATTCTTTCCTTTTGAAAGCAGAGATTGTCATTTTAAACTTTGATGTAGACAGATTGCCCTACTAATTGAATTTGTTGACCTCATAGATATTTATTTTTATCTAGTGTCACCATTAATAACTTTAAATGCAATTTATCTTCTGCTCTGTATATCATTTTTAGATTAATTCAAAATAGTACAGCGATTTTAGTGAAACTTAACTGCTTCTGAAAGTTCTAGTGTTTAGTTACTCAATCCTCTGTTCTATCACTCTGTTGTGCTTATTATTTTTCACTTGAATAAATTCTTAGAAGTGGAGTTATTAGGTCAATGGAAACATTTGATCTGATTTTCATTAACTTTCTTCAAATGTAAATACCAGTGTGTGAGAAAGTCTAGCTTCTACATCTCAACTTAAATATGGCCATCTTTCTACTTCCCTTTGAAAAGTATATGTCAGTGTATTTATTTATGTGACCTTAATTTTGAACTAAGATAACCCCCTTTTCTATATTTATAAAGCTGGGGACTGCTTTGGTGGTCCATGACTGTGGCCCTGGATACTCTGGAAGCTGAAGAAAGAGGACCATGTGAGTCCAGCAGGACAGCATTCTAAGATTCTGTTTCTATCCCCATATTATTTCTGTTACTTCTATTTTCCTACAAAAGGTACTTTTTATATATTTCTTATAACTTGTATACTATTCACAGAAGTAAATATAAAAGAGACCAAAAGAAGTACTTGTAGAAACTCTAAGAAAAGAAATTTATGGTTACAGGGAATAATAGAATTACCATTTCAAACACTTCCCTTTTGGAATTGCATGCTGAGAATAAATAATAAACTCATAGAGTTCATTTGTCAAGCACCTCACATCCATGCTAGGGTAGGTGACCATGTAAGGGAACAGTTTAGCAGATTGATACTGTAAGCTAGGGAATACTTAAAGGGTCATGAAGTCAAGAGGAGGAAGTAGTTGACAAGGGAGAGGAAAGTTTGGAGAAGACCAGAGTGTTTAATTGTAAATAAGGGGACAGCACAGGAGAGTCTCACAGGCTCAGACACCCCAGTCGTGTGACAGAAGTGGTGACTACGCAAAGGCAGCTCAAGAAACTGTGATGTTCTCTGCTCTTTATGTCAGACCCTACCAGGCAATATACTGAGGAAGACCTAAAAATTAACATTGCTTGCAGCAGAGAAGAAAATGATTTATGATCTAAGAACTACCTGTTCTACTACTAGCTGGATAAATCATCTCTAACTTTACAATGCACATCAGGGATTTCCATACTGTCCATGGAAATAAAGTGGAAATAACAGTGACTACAGTAGCTCAGAAGGTGGAAAGCAATGGACACTAGACATTGACAGTCTTCAGAGACGGATGTTTCTGCTGGCACCCACCTGTTGGTAAAGGTTCTCCCAGTAGTCTTGAGTCATTAGCCGAAACAAGGCCAAAAAGGCCCAGCTGAAAGTGTCAAAGCTCGTGTAGCCATAATCAGGGTTTCTGCCAGCCTTCACACACTCATACCCTTCTGGACACTGACTACAGATGAAAAAGGAAATTATAGGTCAGAATACATTCGACTTGTAGGTAAGGAGCACTATAGCAGTGTTAAATTCAGGATTCGTTTTAGAGGCTCAGTGTTGCAAAACAACTACGAGCATGTAACCTGGGATCAACATGGGCATTGTATCCCATTCTGCTCATAGAACCATTTAGTAAATGGTATATTTATTTAGTAAAGGTTGTATGGTAGGCAAACACAATATATACATCAATTCAAATCAATAAGGTTTGCTATGAAGGCCTCTAGCAAAACAGCTTCTCTGAAAGTTATTCTCAGAGTGAATTAAAGCCAAGTGCAGCCATGATACATTTGTGAATGTTCACAAAGATCTGTGGTTTTAAAACTTTTCACTTCCTGAAACTGGAAGACAGATTTTTAGTGTCTTTAGATGAACCGGGTGTTTTTAAGGGTTTTGTGGAGAAGCAACACTGTTGATTCTGAGGTTGGCAGAGTTTCCAGAGACTGATGAAGAGATTCCTTGATGGGTCACAGAGTAGGAACAAAGCTTCCTTGCAATATGAGGGTGGTATTTGGAGAAAACGGAATGGTGTTTGCATGAACAGAAGGTTCTCTAAATATCTTTACCCTAGCCCACAGGAACCTGTGTAAATTGGTCAGAGCAGTATACTCGGTTACCTATGAGTTATATTGAATTAGGCAATGGAGAACATTGAGATGGAAAGAGATTTTGTTATTCTTCTCTCCAGGGACAAATTCCTTAAGCTAGCCAACGAATGTATAATAGGATTTTAGGAAGTAATTCTTGCATATCCCAAGATTCCATGACTGATATTTTGCTTTGATTCAAGTTTACATCATGATTGGTCTTGCTTCTAGCTCATGCGTAAACTATAAACATTTTAAAATCTGTTCATTATTATATAAAATGAACAAAAGCAATACCAAGAAATTTATGAAAACTATAATATAGATTTAAAAGTGCTCACCAGCAACCTAATTGGGCATGAGATTTTTCTTTTGCAACATTTAAACTGAAAGCAAAGAAAATGTTACTTACCCAGAATCTGTGCTGAAACCACAAAGGAGAGCATCTTTGGTTCCCTCCAAGTAATAAAAATACTCTGTTTAGGAAGAATTTGAAAAATATAGCATTACAGTATGTAAGCTCAAAGAGTCATATGGCAAGTAAGTTAATGAATATAGACATGTATGCAAACATCTAGGTCTCATTCCTGGTAATGAACATTTATTTGGTTTCATATTATCATATATTATTCATAAAATATCTACTTACAACATTTTATGGGCTAATGAATGATTGTGAAGACAAAAATGATAAAAAATCATTAGCTTTGCATCGTTTCCTTTATCTAGTGCATAAGGATCTTGGTGTATGTAGGAAAACAACTAACAAGTAAATAATATGTGTAGCAATTTCAAATAGTAGCTGGTTTGGGTCATTGTTGCCATTAAGACTCTAGTGTTTAAGACTTGCTCTTCAGTTCACAAAGTCAGAGTCAGTTAGTGCCTTTGAGATGTTATTGATTGAATACAAATGGCTCTAAACTAATGAATGGATTAATACATTATGGGACCTGTATTAACAGGATATTGAGAAGCAATAGAGAACTAACTATGAAGGTCAGACATAGTTGGAGCAAGAATATAACATGATGGGAATAGTCCCTTGAAGGACACATTTAGTCCCTAGTTTCTTCCTGTCTCCTTTCTCTTTGTGCCTCCTGGCTACCATGAGATGAACAGTTTCTTTAGCTGTGTTCATTATCATAATGCTCTGCCTTACCACGAACTTAGAAACTACAGAACTAAGTAACCATGGACCAAAACATCTGAAACCTTGATCTAAACTAACTTTTTCTCATTCAAAATGATTTACTCATACCTTTTAAAAATGAAATATAGAGTTATAAGTGCTCTAATGAAAATATTTTAAAACAATAAGAAAACTTGGGTCCAGGAAAATCTAAGGGGATGGAATTTGACAAAGAAGCCATTCACTGATGGTTTGAAACGCCATTGTGATTATCCTGTAATGATCCTGTGATCATCCTGTGTTGACAGAAGAGTAAACATGGGTATAGTAACAGGTCCCAGAAAAATTATATATGAAGAAGGCATGAAATACAGTAGGCAGCAACTATTGATGGGGACAAGCAAAATGTGTGTAAGACAGAGGACTGCTGAAACAGCACCACAGACTAAGATGGAGGTCTGGAGAGACACATTCAGTTTTTGTTAATTATAGAAAACATTGTATTCAAGGCTGTAGGTTTTAGGAATTTTGCTGGAGATAAAATAGAGATGAGAAGGAAAGGGAAGAGGGGGGAAAGAAGAGGAGAAAAGAGGAAGGAGAGAAGGCGGGAAGAGAGGAGAGGGAAGGGCAGGAGAGGCAAGTGAAGTGGAAGAGGAAAAGAACAGAGGAGAGGGAAAGGAGGGATGGGGAGAGTAAATTAGGTGGGGAGAGGAGACAGAGAAGGCATTCAAAACTGTGTCCCAAAGTAGTACATCTGAAACATTATGCAATACTGCAAGTGGATGGATGCAATTTATAAAATTCCCTTCTTGTGCACCTACCAATCAGTATCTATAAGATTGGGAAGTTCCAAATGTTGAGAATTTAATAATGAAATCAACTCATATTTTTTACCTTAGACCTTTCCTGGTGCCCTTGGTACCCATTTTTCATTGTACAGGGTTTTCTGATTTCTTCATTAGTCAGTTTTAAGACTTCCTGCTATGACTGAAAGGCAACTCAATTTTTCATATTACATAAAGGACTATAGAAGCTTGTATCATTACTCCCAAATACTAATACATTTTATTAATATGTATTAATTATATAAAATAATAAATTTCACTATGATGTTTCTATACATGCATATAATCCCATTTTTAAAAGGGGCTCTAATTCCCATTTGGTTCAATTCAACAACAACAAAAATGTGATTATGGGACTTTTGTGATAATAATGGAATTAAGACTTTGAAGTTGCATATTCTTATACTTGGGTATTGCTTCTGTTGATTTCTATGCAATGAAATCACCCAACTGCTTTAGCTGCTGCATTTGTGAATTGTAGTTAGAAATACTTATGGAGTTCTTAAATGATTCATAGATGATTTTGCAAATAGATCAATAACAATGTTCCACACATACTAGTCATTGAAGGGCAAGCACTGCTATTTTTTTTTTTTGGTTTTACGAGACAGGGTTTCTCTGTATTGTTTTGGAGGCTGTCGGTCCAGCCCTGCCTCGAACTCAAGAGATCTGCCTGCCTTTGCCTCCCGAGTGCTGGGATTAAAGGCGTGTGCCACTACCGCCTGGCAAGCACTGCTATTATTAAACTATCACTTAATTTCAAAGAAAATTAACCAACTGCCTCATGCACCAGCTCCCTGTTTTACTTATAAGATGTAAGAAAAAATGGAAACCATCTTATTTAGTGAGACTTAATAAATAGCATTGAAAGAAAAATTCTGTGTTTCACTGATGATAAGTCCAGCAATATAAAGAAAGTCAAGGTAAGATGCAATTTTTTATCCCTTTTATACATGTTTATTTATTTGCTTTGGGCTTTTGATATAAAGTTTTTGCCATGTATTCTAGGTTTACATAAACTCTATGTAACTCAGTCTTTTATCAAGCTCTCACCCTCCTATCAGTCTCCTAAATGTGGAGGCTATAGACATGGGCTACTACATATGGGTTCTGCGATATCATTTATACACAAACCTACCTGATATTTCATTGTGCTAAGATTGCCTAATGATTAGTCATGAAACTAACACTGAATATCCATCAGTCATTGAGGAGCTGGATCATAGGAAAAGGCTCTAGTGCTGCATTAACACTCACAGTACCAAGCTTCCATTTAATTCAGTAGGCATGATGAAAGGTGTAGCAATGCATGGAGCTCACTGTGCTCTTATAGAGCACTTTACAGTAATTTCTAACTAGGCACTGAATGTGTAGCCTAATTGGTCCCAAGAGAATATAATTTTAATATCTAAAGGAAAGGAGAAATACCCTAGAAAAAGAAAGTGATCATTGTATAAAATATAAATTAGATGATTATGAAAGTGATTTATTAACTGATATAATCATGACTCATTAATTTAACCAGTTACACCCTGAGAATTGAAAATATATTCCCATTGCTGTCCACTCTCTCCATATCTCTTCAATATTGTACTTGAAATTCTAGCTACAAGAACTAGACAACAAAAGGAGATCAAGGGGATTCAAATTGGAAAAGAAGAAGTCAAACTTCCACTCTTTGCAGATGATATGATAGTTTACATAAGTCACATGAAAAACTCTACCAGGGAACTTCTACAGCTGATGAACATCTTTAACAAAGTGGCAGGATACAAGGATTCAAAATTAGTTTAAAAATACAGACAATAAATTGGCTGAAAAATCAGAGAAATATCACCCTTTACAATAGCCACAAATAACATAAAACATCTTGGGGTAACAATAACCAAACAAGTGAAAGACCTGTAAAACATGAACTTTGAATCTTTACAGAAAGAAATTAAAGATACCAACAATTGGAAAGATCTCCCATGCTCATGGATAGGTAGGATCAACGTAGCAAAAATATCAATCTACCCAAAAGCAATCTACAGAGTCAATGCAATCCCCATCAAAATCCCAGCACAATTCTTCACAGACTTTGAAAAAATAATACTCAACTTTATATGGGAAAACAAAAGACCCAGGATAGATAGAACAACCCTGTACAATAAAGGAACTTCTGGAGGCATCACCATCTCTGACTTCAAGCTCTATTATAGAGCTATAGTCCTGAAAACAACTTGGTGATGGCACAAAAATAGACAGGTAGACCCAATGGAATCGAATTGAAAACCTTGATATTAATCTACCTATGTACAAACACCTGATTTTTGTAAAAGAAGCTAAAATTATACAATGGAAAAAAAGAAAGTGTCTTCAAAAAATGATGCTGGCATAACTGGATGCTGGCATGTAGAATATTGCAGATAGATCCATATCTATCGACATGTACAAAACTTAAATCCAAGTGGATCAAATACCTCATCATAAATTCAGTCACACTGATCCTCTTAGAAGAGAAAGTGGGAGGTACCCTTGAGTGAATAGGTACAGGAGACTGCTTCTTGAACATAACACCAGTATCACAGACACTGAGATCAACAATTAATAAATGGGACCTCTTCAAACTGAGAAGCTTCTATAAGGCAAAAGACACAGTCAACAAGATAAAACAGCAGCCCCCAGAATGGGAAAAGATATTCACCAACACCACATCTGACAGAGAACTGATTTCCAAAATATATAAAGAATACAAGAAGCTAGCCACCAAAATACCAAATAATCCAGTTAAAAAGTGGGGTACAGACTAAATAGATAATTCTCAATAGAGGCATCTAAAATGACTGAAAGACACTTAAAGAAGTGCTCAACATCCTTAGCCAACAGGAAATGCAAATAAAAACAACTCTGAGATACCATCTTGCTCCTGTCAAAATGGCTAAAATCAAAAACATCAGTGACAGTTTATACTGGAGAGGATGTAGAGAAAGGGAAACACTCCTCCACTGCTTATGGGAGTGCAAACTCATACAGCCACTTTAGAAATCAATATGGAGGATCCTCAGGAAAATGGAAATCAGCCTACCACAAGTTCCAGGTAATTCTACTCTTAGGCATATACCCAAAAGTTTCACATTCATACAACAATGGAATCTGTCCAATTATGTTAATAGCAATATTATTTATAATAGCCAGAACATGGAAGCAACCTAGATGCCCCTCAACTGAAGAGTGGATAGAGAAAATGTGATACATTTATACAATGGAGTACTATTCAGCAGAACAAAAGAAAAAAAAAAGAAATCTTGAAATTCGAAGTCAAATGGATGGAACTAGAAGAAACCATCTTGAGTGAGGTAATCCAGTCACAAAAAGATAAACATAGTATGTAGTCACTCACATATGGATTTTAGACATAGAGCAAAGGATTACCAGTCTACAATCCACACCACCGGAGAAGATAGGAAATAAGAGGGACCTAAGAAAGACATGCATGGTCCCCTGGAGAAGTGGAAAGGAACAAGATCTCCTGAGCTAATTGGGAGCACCTGAGGAGGGGAGAGGGTGTTAGGAGAAAGAGAAGAGGAGAAGAGGAGGGAGAAGCAGACATGAGTGAGCAGGAAGGTTGAGTTGGGTGAAGAGTAGAAGAGAGCAAGAAAAAAGAGGGAGCCATTATAGTCTTTAAGATAAACTTGGCACTAGGGAAATGTCCAGAGATCTACAAGGATGACTCCAGCTAAGCAATAGTGGAGAGGATACCTTAGATGCCCTTCTTTGATAATGAGATTGATGACATCCTAGAGCCTTCATCCAGTAGCTGATGGAAGCAGAAGCAGACACTCACAGGTAAATACCGAACTGAACTCTGGAAGCCAGTTGCAGAGGGGGAGGAGTGATAAGCAAAGAGGTCAAGACCAGGCTTTACAAACCCACAGAAACAGCTGACCTGAACAAAGGGGAGTTCATGATCCCCAGACTGATAGCTGGGAAACCAGCAGAGGATCAATCCAGACCCTCTGAATGTGGGTGTCATTTAGGATGCCTTGGCAATCTATGGGGCCTCTGGTAGTGGATCTGTATTTATCCCTATTATATGAATGGACTTTGGGAGCCCATTCCACATAGAGGCCTACTATCTCAGTCTAGACACATGGTGGCAGGTCTAGGCCCTGCTCCAAATGATTTGACAGTTTTTGAAGATTCCCTGTGGAAGGCCTCACCCTCCCTGAGGAGCAGAAAGGGGATGGGTTAGGGAGTCAGTGGGTGGCAGGGGAGGAGGAGAGAGAACTGGGATTGACATGTAAAACAAGCTTGTTTCTAATTTAAATAAAAAAGAAAAGAAAATGCATTACCATGACCCGTGAATATAGATCAGTGAATAGAATACTTGTCCAGCACACACAAAGCCCTAAGTCTGATATATAACAGTGCACAAACTAAGTATGGTGGGTTATTCCTATAATCCCAGTAGTTAGGAGCTAGGGTCATGGGGATCAGAAGTTCAAAGACATCTTTATAGTGAATTCAGTGCCAGGCGGGGGTGCATGAGATTTGGTCTGGGTCAAAAAAAAGGAAGACACATGTACATATAAACATTTAATGTTCATGACACTATTATGTTTTCATGGATGCTCATAAAATTATGAGCATTTCTTTGCATGGTGTAAAGTGTTTCCAAAGACAATTAGAAAGTGATAATTCAATCATGGACTAAAATCTTGAACTGACTGTAGAAATGTGGTAGAACTATGGCTTTGGAACTCATTTGAAGAAAGTAAGTCATCGGGGTTGGAGATGTGTCCTGTTGTATATTTTTTTTCTCTCTGTTATGGATGATTCTCCTTCCTGGTAGTTAAGAGTTGAGCACCTCTGACTACCATGATTCTGCTGCGATTATATTTCACCCTACCTTCAGCTTAGTATCTTTATAATCAAGGACCATACACTGAGACATCTGAAGTCATGAACCCAGTGAATTATTCTTTGCTTTAGGTTGTTGCTTCAGATATTTGGTCATAGTGATGACAAATTTAACAAACATTAGTAATGTATGCAAACTAGTGAAAGTAGAAAAATTCTATATGTATGTAAAAATTATATATATATATATATATAAATTTAATAATATTTCATAGCACAAGAATACAAAGAATTCATATCCACAGTATGGAAGAATTTTGAAACACTGTGGTACTAAAAGGAGTCAAATATGCAAAGTCACAGTTGTTTATTTTTGCTCATATTAAATATACAGAGTAGGTAAGTGGAATTAGAAATTGGTGTTTAGAAAGAGGAGTGACTACTAATGGCAAAATAGGTTTCTTTTTGAAGAGTTGAAAAATATTTGTATTAAACAGTAGTGATGGTGGTGTGACTCTGTGAATATAGAAAATCAACAAGAGAAAGAGCAAAAAGTAGGTAGTCCTACATTTGGAAAAGGGATTTTAAAAGCCAATTAGTTTTGCAATAAAATAAATGCAATATGATTCCTAATATTATGGATGTTGATGAGATAATTCCTAACTTTCCACTAAAGTACACATAGGGAAACAGTAGAAAATTACAAAAATGGATATAACAAATTAGTCAAATTATTAATCTAAAACAAATATTTGGTTAGTTTCAGGACCAGTGGTACAGGTAGAAAACCCAATTCTGTGGTTGGTTCTAATTGTTCTTGCTCAGAAAGACAGCTGTAGTCACAGTACACAGCATGAGACTTTGGTGACAAGTGTGTATTTTCCAATCCACAGGGAGTGATCCAGTCCTGAGAAAACTTAAGTAGAAGACTTAAGTGTGTTGAGAAAGCATTACACATGATACCCTGTGTTCTGTGAGATGCTGATGCACCATGAAAGAGCTGTGCATGAGGGCAGGAAAAACCCTGGTACAAGTGAAACCAAAGGCTATAGGTTATCCAAGAGACTCTTTTAAATGGCTAAACTCTTAGACAAAAGAATAAAAAAAATCCTACTTCATCTTCCTTTGTTAATGTTTCAGCTTTCATGCATCTTTCTGTTTTTCAAAGTACTCTAGCAGAATTCCAACCTATACTAGTACCAGTTTTCTAAACTGGCTACCAAATGATTAAATTTGGGAGGAGAAATTCTCATAGCTACTGAACAATGACATTTCAAATAAGTGAACTTCTTTATCAAATTAACATTCAAAATAGACTTTGTCATCCAATCCCTAATTCGATCCTGTGGTTTGTTTTCCTCAAAACCCTTCACATATTTCCCCTTCCTTTTGAAATATACTTCTCAGGTCATCATTCCATTGTCGATATCCCTGCAGGAAAGAATAGCCACTGAGTTTGACCTTAATCACACTTCCACTGATTCTACAGACTACTTCTTATTTTTCTGAGTCTTCAGTGAAGAAGTCTCTGCCCTCTGCTTTTTCACTTTCATGTTCTCAAAGATTTCTCCCTATCTCTTCTGAATTAATCTATTCTCTCTGTCTCTCTTGCCCTAATATCTTTATATCACCTTCCACCATTTCTGTCTCTAGGACAAAAATTCCAATCAAAATCCACAGTGCAAATGGGAGGTGCACACCCCTTTACTTAGATACCCTTTACAGCTCAACTGTCTAAGTATACTACTCTTTTCTTTCCTGACTCCTTACTCAACTTTAGAACTCCCTCAGTATAACTTTCATATCACAGGAATGTTTTCTCATGAACATCTTTGATGACTTCCATATTGTTCAAATGATGAAAATTTCAATAAGAATGAGTGACTGTTGAGTGCTCAGTCATAAATGAAACATGCATGTGTTTTACATGATTGTTTTATATTTGTGTGATGGCCTTAAATACAAAACATACGTAATGCTAAATGTGAGCATACATTTTTAGAAAGTGAAGACATAGCTTTGTATATTGTTCCAAAGAAGTTTTGTTTTACTGTTTGTGCCTTATCCTCAGTGCCATTTCAGTATAATAAGTGTCAGTTTACATAAACTTTTTATTTGTTTCCTGTGCACTAAATGTATTTCCTAGTTTTTCTGTTTCTGTTTTTTTTTTTTAAGTTTTGGTTTGGCTTTAAGGGTCTGATTTGGTTTTGGTCACATGTAGCTCAGGGTGGCCTAGAACTCTGTTTTCCTGAGATAATCTTGAATTCCTATCTTTCTGTCTATCTCCCAAGTTCTGAAATCATAGATGATATAACACCATCTCTGGCTGTTTGGGATTTTTGTCTGAGGAGTGAGATGGTTGGTTTGTTCTTTCTTTTTTTTTCTTTTTTTCTTTTTTTTTGGTTGGTTGGTTGGATGGCTTCTTGGTTGGTTGGTTGATTTGTTAGTTTAATATTACCCTGCCTAACCTGAAACTCAGATGGCCTTGAGTTTGAGACAATCCATTTTTGCCTCCTAAGTGCTGGGATTATAGGCTTGGTCACTATACCCAGCTGTTCTGATATGCTTTAGTGAGGACCAGCCAACCATGTCGTTTCTGGGCAAAAAGAGAGGGTGTTATTTAGAGTTGCTTTTTATAATATTCAGACAAACATATATTATGCTTTCAAAAATAGGTTATTTGAAATATGTAATATTGAAAAAAGTATGTATACTAATTACTGTTCTATCCTTATATAACAAGTAGTTCTGCTTTTAGGCTTTGTCTTTGAAATGTCTGGAGAAGGCACTTCATCTTCCTTGTCACCCATCTCAGGTATTTGTGAGTTTCCAGATATATTCAGGTAAGGCTTTCAGAGCTGAGGAGCGTAGTGTGCTGTACTCTTCTATGGACCTATTGCTTTCATTGGTGATCTTCATAATGAAAAGAATGTCTTCAATTTTCTTGTTCTCAGTTCAGCTACAGTACATTCGTGCTTATGTTTTGTTTACATTCACTTCTTACATAGTTCAATTTTTTAAAGTTCTTTCTAGTGGCTATTAAACATTACTTGACTAACTGATTACATTAAATTTTAAAGTTTGCTACCCCACAAAAAACGTTAATATATGAGGATGTTTTTATTCTGTAATGTGATTAAGACTGTAAATCTTCTTATAGTAGCATGACTAGTTGTTTCAAACTAAGAAATAATAATAATAGTATAGGTCAAATAGCTAAAGAACTATTAAGATCATGGGGGTCTCATACAAAATAAACTGAGCATTAGTGTATTCATCTACATTTTACCAGTAGACATATAATTCTATATGTAGATATATTTGCATGGAACATTCCTTCCCTAGCTGAGCATACATCTATTTATTATTAGTGTCTCCAATAATGGTTACAATAGACAGCTCAACTGTAAAAGTCATAATTGCTCAGCAAACTTCTTTAAGTAATAAGATTGCTTTGAACTACATGTTGGTAAGCAAGTAAATAACATCTACTACACTTCAATAAATATATTTGGAATGGCAGAATTTCAGTTTCAAGATAAAGAAAATACTGTGCCTGGAGACACAATTCAGCGGGTAGTGGTTTTAGCTAACACATGTGAGGCCTTGGTAATAAAAAATAAGTGTATAAGTAAGGAGTAAACAAGAGATATGAGAAACAAAAGAAATAAAAAAGCAAACACATTTGAAAATAGTCTACTTTTAGGACATTATTGTACATCAGACTTTGATTTGTTCAGTTGTGGGAACCTCTGTTATGCAATACACATCAGTTTCTTTTTATTTCCTTACAGATATAAAATAATTTCCTTTATGTTCTATATTCTCTCAAAAGTTTTAATTTTCTCTATGCAGTGATCAATTATAAACCAAATGATCTTGCTGCAGTAAAAATAATAAAAATGAGTGCAAAAAGGAATATTAAGTTTACCAGAAGTTGGGAATTCTGAATCCCAAATTGAGGCCAACCAATTCTGTTGGCATGGCGAATGAAAGAGATATCAGTGCCCATGATTTCCATTAAACTTTGAAAAACTAGGAGTTGACTAAAAGGGAAAAGTGTAAACTAAATTTGGCCTAATGCTATCTCCATACACAAAGAATCACAAGTAAATATACAGAAATAAGCTAGCACTAAATTCACCCTTATATCAAGCAACTTAGTCTTGACTAATCATAGCAGCTGGACTTGAGCTCATCACCACCAAGAACTGATCAGGTCATGCCCATGTGAGGCAAATGGTGACCTGTAATGCATAAGCTGTTTTTCTAAGTCATGACCATTTTTCTGTCTGCAAATAATGGCTGCTTAATTGATGGACTGAGCTGTATGAACCTCTTCTCTTTCCCCAGTCAGTTGGATTCAGGAATTATTCTTGCTCAAACAAATTCTAGTAAAACTGTGTTTGAAGATTTTCTGCTATCCAAGATATGAAAGACATTAAAGCTATGAACTCAGAATAGGATAAGACTTGGATTATAATGGCAGGAATGTTAATGGCACAAGTGTGAATGAAAGAAGTTAAATTTAGGTAAGGATTGCAAATTGAATTTTTAAAAAATGAATATGAATGTGGACATTATTGCATTTATCACTTCTGCTAGTAAACAAATTAAGACATATTTTCTAGAAACTGAAAAATGGAAGACATCGATTATAAAAATAAGAAACTGGAAAATCACAGAATGATAAAAGTGGTAATTCATAACAAACTGTGATAGTAATAACATGCATATTACAAAGTTTACTGTGGAATTTGTGGTTTTCTTCCCACTAGCCCTATCCATACTCCTTGTTTGCTTACACTCTTTCACCATTTCAGATAGGCTTGGTTTGCTTTACATCACCAGTGAGTATGTAAAAACATCTAGAAAAAGTGAATTGCCTGCTGCCTAAGGGAACCCTAATTTCTTTTTGGCAAAAGGGATATAAGCTGGTAAGGTTTCTTGTGTTCTGCCTCACCCTGAGATCACATTGGAATTTTATATCCTAAGTTACTTAGGCAATGCCACACAGACACTATCCAGGTGTCAAGTTGGATACAGCCTTGACTTCGATTTTGCTTCTTGTTCATCAATAGATCTTATGAAAAATACTCTAAGGGGAAACCATCTAGAGAACACGCAGTTTGTGTGTTATGAGATGTTTGACAAGTGCTTCTGAATCCAGCAGACTTCTGAGGTTATGTGCAGATTGTCTTCTTGTACTAACGGAGAGATTCCTCTGAATTAGTCTTTGCAGACTCCATCAATCATAAACGAGAATACTGTCAGGAATAGTTACAAAGCCTATCAAATTTATCATTATTTATAAGAATGGCATTGATAAAATATCACTATTGTATGAATGGTGTTGTTAACGGTAAGTTGTTTTATTTTATAAAACCCCACGTAGCAGTCAAATATCTCAATAGTGACAGTTCTATCATTATTACATTAATTTAACTATAAGATTATAGTTCTAAGTGTAACCCAAATAAAAATAGGATTTCATTGCTTATTGCATCATTTGTCTCAGTGTTTTTATGAAAAATAATATTATAGAACAAAATTTGTATTGTATACATATATGCAATGGTTAGTGGGAGTCAAGATACCTAGCAACTTGAACCTTCAACTTGAAGGGATTTGTTGTTATGGACCTAGGCCAGCTTTCTACACAGGCAATCACTAGAAGGCCAAGGAAAAGAAAGACTTATAATATCAATTCTAACATGATAACAATTCATACACTGACATATTTTTATTGTATATTTGAATACCTTCAAAATAATTAAAATTCAAGCACTCATGCATTGCTAGTAAAGAGTCAAGCTTTTGGTGTTATTTCTACCCGATAGCAACTACAGGAGCATTCTTACTTTTCAATTCTTCTTCACTCTCAACAGTATTCATGATGCTTTCTAATGTTTCATTCTCTTCCAGTTCCTTCCTGAAACATTTATGCTTTAGGTTTCCCATGAACAGCTGCAGCCCGATTAGAGCAAAGACACTGAGACAGAACACAGTGAGGATCATGACATCAGATAGCTTCTTCACCGACTGGATCAGGGCCCCCACGATGGTCTTCAGGCCTTAAAGTATAGGGGGGAAAGTATATTCACAATGACATAAAGGCTCTGAATGAGAAACAAATCAAAACACAAGCTTTACTAGAAACGCATGCATTATGTCAAGTCAATGGCCTTAAATAATTGAAACCAGAGAAGTCTTCTGGTTCAAAAGTGTAGATCTGCACAATTTCTTTCTATGACCTACAAGTGGTTAAAACTAGTAAAATATCACCAAAGAAACTTTAGATTCAGTAGTTAAGTATGGTGGTTGCTGAAACCATAGCCACACTCAACAAACATAATTTTTATAACTCCTAATTCAGAAAACGTTGGTCAAACAAACCACCTCTACATAATGATACTAAAAGTGTAAGAAATTGAATAGGAGCACACAGTGACAACGTATACTGAACCAATTTTCAAATAAGAAACAGTCTGTTGAAAGAGACAAAACAGTATCATGCAATATCCACATGCAGATATTTATTGTCTTAACTATATGAAGTTCTGATTAGTTGAAATTTTCCTTCCTGAAAAAGTGGAAAATCAGTCCTTTGGCAGGAGGAAGAATTTCAAGTGGAGATGTGAGCCTTCTCCAAGACCCATGCAGCCGGTTAAACTCAAGGGTTGACTTTTTAATAAAGATTACAATATGAAACAGAAGAAATGCAATTTGTTTTGAACTATAGAAGGAAATATTTTTCTTCAAAAGGTCAAAGTCAGCCCCTGTGTTTAACCCCACTCTCACCTGGAATGACTGAAATTGTTTTCAATGCTCGGAGAACTCTGAACGTTCTCAACGCTGAGACATTGCCCAGGTCCACAAACTCTGTCACATATCTGTAATAGGGGAGTTTATACACAAACACAGTGACAACACACACACAGACAAAGAAAACTCCCAAGCAGCTGGAGTTGAGTGGCCTAATGCTCCACATCAATCACTTCTTACCTGGGATTACAGAAATAGTTTTCAAAGCTCTCAAGACTCTGAAAGTTCGAAGAGCTGAAACATTGCCTAGGTTTACAAATTCTGTTAAATACCTGTAGAATTAAATCAGAGTTATTCAGAATCTAGGTAGAATCTATAATACTTACCCGTGCTGTTACTCAGAGTATTTTCTATAAGTAGTTTGGCAAGTCTTTTTCTGTCCTAATTTAACCTAATGTACATGATTCAAATTATTTGGCAAAAGTCCAAATATTGTATTTTAATGTGGTTCATGTACTTAAATAAGCAAATGCTTCCATCATCAGCTTAGTGTGGTAATACAGAGTTTTAACCTCCTACAAAATGTTGAAAGCACTATACTAAGGAAAAGAAGCCAAATACAGCAAATTTCATTCAGCTGAAATGTTCACATTGGATGTTTTCATAGAGCAAAACCAATATAGTGTTTTCAATAGTCAGTATTATGAGGTGACTAAAAATCAGGAAAGGATTTTTTTGGAATGAGTGAAATATTCTCAATTTAGATAGTAGTAATGGCTGTACAATTTGCAAATATACTAGAAAACACTAAATTGCATACATAAAGTGATGAATTTCATAATACACAGATTATAACAATAGAGAATGGGGAACCATGAGAAGGGTGCAATATTGCCATTTTCTTATCCACAGGAGACAACAGAGGTACAGTTTATCTATTGGAGAAAACTTGGTGACTAAGGAGGTGGGCAGCGATGAAGGAACCCAATACTAGAAAGCTAAGATGCTTCTGGATTGTCAAAATGTCTCAAATTAGACACTGATTGCTTTTAGAATCCAAGATAACAGAGGAAATTATCTAGGGTTGAGACTTTAAAAAGGTTTTTGACAAGTTAATTTGCAAAAAGATATAAATATCTTAAAATTATACTCAATGTAGACTGTGGTGCACATGGAATAGCTGTACAATACATTAATGGTACGAAAATGTGTGGTGACAGCTCAGGTAAGAATATTTAACTTTCTATTTTAATGTACTTACTAACTTATGAATGCAGGCATTTTGCTTACTGTTAAAGACCTTAGTCTTTAGTGAGCATTGTGAGTGCTTCACACACTTTTTAGTTTTTAAATAAAAATTTAAGAAAAATGTGTACTTAATTAACACTGTATATATACATGTATAATACATGCCCATTCAAGTCCTGGGCAGGAAGAAAGATAATCATTACATTAAACATTTTTTGAGTGGAAAACACTTTCTGAAAAAAATATGACTGTGAATAAGCTTTTATACAAGTCCATTTACCTTTAAATATAGCCATTGTATGCAAGGCAAATCAGTCTCCAAAAGTTGTTTTTACTGGAATGCTATTCTGAGACTTTCATCAATTTTCCAGTTCAAAAAAGTTGAGAGTACTTACGCAAAAACAATGACAATAAAATCCAGCCAGTTCCAAGGGTCACGGAGGAAGGTGAATTCTCCCACACAAAAGCCTCTTGCAAGGATTTTTATGAGTGATTCAAAAGTATATATCCCAGTAAAAGTGTATCTAAAGAAAATAATCCATTGAAAAGTTATGTGTAGAATGAATAACATCTCATTAAAATTTTTACAGTTTATTATACCTGATTAATAAAAGGAAGGGATCTCCTGGAAGCTGCTAGTATATGGATCACCCTACCTCAAAGACCATACTACACAAGGGATTTCCAGGAACTCTTAAAATGGCATTGTCATTGGTGTCAGTTAGGAGGCCTGAGAAGTCTATGGGACCTCTGACAGTGGAACCAGTATTTATCTCTAGTGCACAAATGGACATTGGGAGTGCATTCCCTATGGAGGATCTCAGTCTACATACACATCTCTCAGCCTAGATACACAGGGGAGGGCCTAGGCCCTGCCCCAAGTGATGTGACAGACTTTGATGATACCCCATGGAAGATATCATTCTCCTTGGGGAGTAGATGGGGGGTTAATAAGGGGCATGGGAGGATGGGAGGGAGAGAAAACTGGGATTGATATGTAAAGTAAGATTGTTTCAAAATTAAATAAAATATATAATAAAAATGATTTAAAAATGGCATTGTCACAGAAGACACAGATACTTGGTCAGAGAGCATGGCTGTAAGATCTGCCTAGACAAACCCAACAGAGTATCTAAGAACAACATAACCCCTAACATGAGCTGCACATCATGTTTCTGAACAGGAAAGGAGATATGACATGTTCACTCTTCAGAAACACGGTAGCATCCAATGATTCAAACTTATTCCCAGTGTGTTAACTTGGAGGAAAGAAAGAACTGAAAGAAAATTGTAATCATGAGAAGATAAACTACCTTGTTGATAGACTCACTTAAATTTTCAACTTCTGGTAGGAAAAAGAAAGCATGAAAATGATAATTTAAACCTACTTTAAAATATACTGATGCACACTTACTCTACATTTTTGGTCCATTCTGGAGGATTGCTCATGGTCATGAATATGCAGTTCGTCAGAATGGTGCACATGATCAGCATGCTGAATAAGGTAGCTTCCAGTCAAGGAATATGGGACAACCACAATAGGAAAAGTTGATGATGACATTGGTTGAAATGACAACACAAATTTTCTTTAGAAAATAACCGAAATGGATGCATAGAACACTCTTTGGGCTCCTTGAATAAAAACATATTCTAAAACGCTAATAAGACCACCCCCTCACACTCTTTTGAGAGTATATTGGAATCTATAAAGATCCTACATCCGGATGTACTGCTTAGGCTTTGGAAAGGATATGAATGCACTAAAATCTTAATAGATATTCTTCTTAGAGGACTGAAGGGGGACAGCATGTACAAAGCAGGAGTGGCGTTGAAACGGAAAATTGCTTTCCCTTTGTTCAATACTATAAAAGTCTGCAGAAAGAAAAATAAACAGGATGAAGTCATACTCCCAACACTTCCATCCAGTACATTGCTGTCAGTAGTTTATAACTTCGTATCATAGTGCCCAGCAGAAGAAATGCTGCCATGGGACTTTACAAGCAGTTCGAATGCATGGAAGCAGGTGTCAGTCACTTGGACAAATGAACTACAAGGCTGCTAAATTAAGAATTGAGATATATATATATATATATATATATATATACACATATATATTATATAAATCAGTTGTAGGCATGCCCAGTCTTCTTTAAACATTGTGACAACACACTGTCATCTACAAAGCTGAAAATAAAGTTACCAGAAAACAAGTCTCATGATGTAAATGTGTTTGTGAAGATGTGTTGGACAACAGTCATATCTCTTCTCAGTCCTCTGCTGCTTACAGACAGGGAGCAAGATGGATACTCTGAGGGACCCTCCAAAGCACTGAATCTTTCCTTCACTGATTACATTAACTTCTCATAGCCTAAATTAGTTTTAAAAATAATTTGTCTCACTTTGGTACACAGAGTTTAACATTGGGTAGAAACTATTTCTGAATTTTATCATAACACCTTGAGAGTTTTAAAGCTTGCTTAGAATTGCCGTGGTTAATACAAAATGGATTAAATTTTTTCACATATCAGAGTTGCAACTTTCCCCTCCTCTCCCCTCCCCTCCCCTCCCCTCCTCTCCCCTCCTCTCCCCTCCACTCCTCTTTTCTCCCCTCCCCTCCCCTTCCTGTGTGTGTGCGCACACACACGTGCACATGGGAGTGTGTGTGTGTGTGTGTGTGTGTGTGTGTGCATTTAGTTACCTAAGGCCCATGCAAATATGTGTGTATGCACATGGAGGCAAGAGGGCAACCTCAAGAGTATTTCTCAGGTACAAAGACCTAGATTTTATGAGACAGGGTCCCTGCTAGGCTGGATGACCAGTGGGCTCCAGGCGACACATTTATCTCTGATTTCTCCGGACTAGGTTTATAAGTCATAACTTCCATTTTTCTATTAAATGTAGGTCCCAGGTTGGAACACAAGACCTCCTTGTAATACAAGCACTTTGATGACAGAGCAGTCTGCCCAACTTGGGAGCATACTTCCAATCACTCAATTCAATTATTGTATCTTACTTCTATAACCATACTGTTTAAACATTTTTTAAAAAGTGTTTTTGTCAATGTTTATTAAAATTTTTAAAGTAATGTATACTTGCATATAGCCCAATTCTTCCTTTACTGAAAATAGTCTTGGAGTTCATTGGTCAAATTCATTTCCAAAAGTTCATTAAATTTTTTAAAGTAAAAAAGATATTGAAATGTTTTGCTTCCCTTGAGCCAGACCAATGACTCGTGGCAGTGAATGCAGGCAAACAAAGACAACAGGGTTAAAGTGTAAATTGTGTGTCTCAATGGGCCCATACTACAGCTTCCATGACGAGATTCTTCTTCTTTTATTTGTTTCTGGTTTTTTGTTTTTGTTTTTCTTTTAAATTTGGTTTTGATTTGGGATCAGGGTTACACAGAGATAAGTGGGATCAGAATGCATGATGTAAAATCCACAAAAAATCAATAAAATATACAACAAAAACATGTTTTGTTTCAGCCAGTGCCAGATAAGTGACATTTCTCACAAACTTTGTACTTAGTTAAACAAATAAACAAATGATAACCACAAAATATTAAAATAATACTAAGTCTAAATAGTATAAATATATTAAATATAATAATATTAAACTTATACTAAGTCTAAATAACATCATGATTTTCGTCACGTAGAAGACAAAAATGCTTGTGTTATTTAGAAGGCAGTGATTTTTTTCTTTTGCTGTCTTGCTTACTGAGTTTCACATACATTCACAGATTTCCAACAATAAATCTTTTTCACCATACTGGGGTGATAAGCTCATAAGCCTCTGCTTTTTTGTATGGGAGACTAATTTTTTTTTGAGGTGAGCATTGTCTCAACTAACTGGCTTTGTACAAAAGCATAGTGAAGAATCGTGTTACAAAAGACAAAGAAAGGAGTCAAAACTAACGTGGAAACCACTGTGTTATTACACGGTCTTAGTAAGGTCAAGTCATATTGCAGTTGGAAATTTAAAAAAAATAAAAACAATGACTTTTTTGGTTTAATTTTCTTTTTCTTTTCATTGAAAATAGAGTTTTTCCTAACATAATATATACTGATTATCATTTTCCCTCCCTCTACTTCTCCCAATTCCTTCCTACCTCCCCTGGAATCCAATCCCATTCTGTCTCTTATTAGAAAACAAATAGGCTACTAAGGGATAATAATTGAACTTAGAATTATTCATTTGTGATGAAACTTTAAAGGAATTTTAAAAGCCATACACAGAGGAGTTAAATATTACTGCGAATAGCTGGCAAGATGGCTTAGCAGGTACAGGCATTTTCTACCAAACTTGATGATGACTTTAGTTGACTTCACATAGTAGGAGCAGAGAACCAACTCCCTCCAAGTTGGGACTTCATCCATGCACCCTATATACTAAATAAGTGTAAAAACATTATAGGCAGAACTATAAAATTACAGGAGGAGTGTTAATCATGCCATACCTAAAAAGGCAGCCTTTCTTTTTTTCCATTTTTTAAATTTCATTTTACATTCCAACCACAATTCTCCCTCCTGTCCCTCCTCCCACCCCGTTGCCTCCTCCCACCCCCTAACAGCTCCCCAGCCCAACCCCAGTCTACTCCTCCTCACAGGTAAGGGTTCCCCATGAGGAGTCAACATAGTCTGGCACAATAGGTTGGCCAGGGCCAGGAATCTCTATAAGGCAGACTTTCTATTGACTATGTTGAAAAAATTAATCAAATCAAACCATTATCAGTTATAATGAAATACTAGAAAAAGTACATATTCTCAACATCCTAATATGTATTTAATATAAGGCTAATGATATGAAGCCATTAAGTTTAACATATCTCTGTAAGGAATGAAGTCAACAGAACCCTACCACTGAAGTCTCAATAACTTACTTTCTTGTCCACATAGTAAGGGTCCAGGTCCTCCAGGGGCTCTGACACCATCCCAGGGGGAATGTCTCCATAGATGAAGGGCAGCTGTTTACCAGCTTCCAAGTCACTGCTGGGCTTGGGACCTTCTTCATCATCTTCTTTCTTTTCATCTTTGTGTTCCTTGGCTTTTTCTTCAGAAATGCGTTGCTCAATGAGGGCAAGAGACTGTCTTGTGAAGTAGACAAAGCTCTGAGGTCCTGGAGGAGGCAGCATCGCCATCTTTTCATCCTGTATATTTTATTTCCTCTTTATCCCTTTATCTAAGAGGCCTGGATAAAAGTAAAGAAGTGAAAATGTAACTACATGTATTCTGGAGAAGACAATTTAAAAGCTAACATCAACAAACTCCAGTCTAGAGCGTATTTGGTGGCTGTGATTGCTATTGATAGCCAATCTGATGGGATCCACAGCTGCCTAGGAGACAGGACCCTGAACTCGACTGTGAGGGATTATATGTGTTGGGTTAGCCTACGGATATGACTGGGAGGGTGTATCTAGATTAGATTAATTGAAGTAGGAAGACCTTCCCTGGGTATGAGCAGCACCGTTTCATGGTCTGGGATCCAGGACTTCATAAAAAGGAGAAAGCTACCATCAACCCAGCATTCACTATTCTGAGCTTCCTGAGTATGGACACAGTGTGACCAACGGCCGCAAGGTCATTCTTCTTTGAGTTGACAGCCATAGTGGACTGTATCCTTGAGCACTGAGTGAGTAAATTTAGTCTTGCCTTTCCTGAGTGTTTGCTTCTTGTCAGGTGTTATTTACAGTAAAAAGAAAGTCACTAATGGACCGGTGGAGTACTTTCCTTTCATGCACAAGGGCTTGGCTCGGGGTTTCAAATCCAAACAAATAGCAATAAAACAACAGATTCAATAATAAGAGGCAATGTATATGTAAACACACGCTATGAAGAGAGTCTGGGAAACAGGAAAGAACCTAAAAGATATGCAGATATGCATAGTACCCAAGAGAAGAGGATGGAGACAAGATCCTCTGAATGGATGGGGAACACAGCGAGGGGTGGGGGGGAGTGGGACCTGGGAAGAATAGAGGGGGTAAAGAGGAAGGGAGTTGGTCATGGGGGAACAGAAAGTTGAGGGGTGGGGGTAGAATAGGGGGAAGAGGGAATCATAGGATGGAAGACAGATCAGGCACCAGAGTGACCTCCAGTGATCTAAAGGTATAACACCAATTGGCCAGCTAAGCAATAGTGGAGGGACCACCTCGAATGCCCATTCCTGATAATGAACTTGATGTCTATAACCATCTGGGAGCCTTCATCCTGTGACTGATGGAAGCAGAGGCAAACACACAATTAATCACTGAACTGAACCCAAGGAACCCAGTGACAGAGAGAGAGGAGCGATGAGCAAATTGGCAAAGAATGGGCTGGCAAAACCAGCAGAGACAGCTGATCTGAACAGGGGAGTGCTCTTGGACCCCAGACCGACAGTGGGGAGGCCAGCAGGGGACTGATCTGGACCCCCCAAATGTGAGTGTCAGTGAGAAGGCCTGGGCAACCTATGGGGCCCTGAGCTGTGGATCAGTGTCTATCCCTGGTATACAAACTGTCTTCATGTGCCTATAGCACAAAGAGAGATGCTCTCTCAGCCTGGACTCTTAGGGGAGTGCCTGGACCCTACCAAGAGTAAAATGACAGACTCTAGATATCCCCTATGTGGAAGGATTTGGCAATAGGGTGGGAGGGAGGGGGGGTAGGGGAGTGCGGGAGGATGGGAGGGAGAGGGAACTGGGATTGACATGTAAAACAAGCTATTTAAAATTAAAATAAAAAATGATAAAAAAAGAATGTAAAAAAAAAAAAGAAGAACCACTGCCGGGCAAGAAGTGCATATTACTCCTTTTTTTGGGGGGGGGGTTACAAGACAGGGTTTCTCTGTATTGTTTTGGAGGCTGTACGTCCAGCCTGGCCTCAAACTCACAGAGATCCGCCTGCGTCTGCCTCCACAGTACTGGGATTAAAGGCGTGCACCACCACCGCCCGGCATATTACTTCTTTTTTAAAATGTTTGTTTCTAACAACTCTAACGTAAAGCAAAAATTACAATTTCTAGAGAAAATATTTTAAATTCCCTTTACTTTTTATCTGTATTATATATATACATACAATATTGACATATTGTTTATTATCTAATAAAGTTTTCCTGGAGATCAGAATGCAAAGCTAGCCACAGCCAAAGGCCAGACAGATGTGGTGCACACCTTTAATCCCAGGACTCAGGAGTCAACAGATTCTGGCACAATAGGTTGGGGCAGGGGCAGGATCTGTCAGTTCAAAGCCACCCTGTGCTACATGAGAGTGAATCAGTAAACAGAGAAACAGAGTTCACACCTTTAATCCCAGGACTAGGGAGGTGGAGGCTTGAGTAACAGGGCTTGTCGGAGAGAGGAACATAAAGTGGAAGGAGACAGGAACTCAGAGGATTACAGTCTGAGAATTTGTGATGGCAGGATCTTCTTTCAGTCTGAAGATTTCATAGAGGTATGTGGTGATGTATTATTTATGATATAATAAAGATTGCCTGAAGGATCAGAATACAAAGCCAGCCACACTAGTTAGCTATAGAATGTAGGTTGTGGTGGCACACACCTTTAATCCCAGGACTCAGGGGACAGAGGCAGATGGATCTCTCTGAGTTCAAGGCCACCCAGTGCTACATGAGAATAAATCAATATAACAGAGAATTGGAGCTCATGACATTAATCTCAGCACTAGAGTTTATATAAGGAGCTCAGTGCAGTCTCAGAAAAAGTCTAGGATTTTGAGGCTTTGTGGAAAGCAATGCAGTTTAGAGATGAAATCTGAGGTTCAATGGATCACTCCTTTGGTCTGAGCATTGGTAGAGGTGAGAACTCTCTAGTGACTGGCTGTTTTGCTTTTCTGATCTTCAGCTTGATCCCCAATATTTGTTTAAGGTTTTATTAATTGTGCTACAGAGGTAAGGACTCACTAGTGGCTTGGATGTTTTGCTTTTTTGATCTTCAGCTTGAGCCCTAATATCTATCTGTGGGTTTTAATTATATATATAAAATCATTGATGTTCTTCAATGCTTGTCAAATGAAGTAGCACTGTTCTTATTGTCAGATACAGTAAATCCAAAGAATGGATTTTTCTGAACAAAGATTTAAATAAATCTTGAAGTTTAAGCTAAAACTTCTAATGACAATGAAATTCTAAAGGTGCAGAAACACTTTTTAAAGTTTATTTAACCTTACATGTGTGGGTATTTTGCCTGCGGGCATGTTGCACATCATGGAGATGCAGCGCCCTTAGATATCCTGGAAATGGAGCTGCAGATTGTTGTGACCCAACATGTGGGTGCTGTGACTGGAACCCAAGTCCTGTGAAAGAGCAACCAGTGCTCTTAATCACTGAGCCATAACTACAGTCACCCAAAACTCTTTAAAATGGTAAATGAAAGATGTAATTGACAGAGAAAAAGGTAAGACCACATAATATTGAAGAGTGGAAGACATTTAGAGAAATTAAAGAACATATAATAAAAATGACAGGTGAAAGTATTTCCTCAATAAAGTGTTAACCTAATAGTATATTAACATGCAAAACTCAACAAAGAACAAAATGACTGTAAATACACAAATATGTAATCACCATTTCAAGTTATCTATGTCAGACTAAAGTATGGTAAGCAAACTGTAGTTTTTTTAATTTATGAAGGGTATTAATAAAATAATAATGATATTTGAGATGAAATATCTAAACATGAATAAACTAGGTACACAGCTGTATGCATAGATATTTTGCAGATCTAGCAAAAGTCTTGAACACATTGGCTGATGATTCTTAATAATGTTTTCCCTTCAAGGAATTTATCCAAAGCCAATAATGTCAAATTCCTCCTTACAATTATGAAGATGTTTATTGAAATGTTTTTGTACTAAATAAAATTGTAATCAATACAAAAGTCAGAATTTATTAAATAAGAAATTGAATATAAAAGAAAAACCTGAACAGCTTTTTAAGAATGCTTACTTGAGTAGACAAATGGTTTGTGAACAGTTCATAGTGGATAATTGATGGAAAGCAACTCACTTCTACACATTTTAAACTGAAAATGGAAATACATAGAAGTACATTCAGTACTCAGTATGCAATGTGTGTAATAAAAGCAATTACTGGTCTGCAATTAGTAGTTATTCTTTTATAAAACTTATTACATTATTTAAGTGTGTATATGTTTCTTTAATAAAATGTTGAAATCATATTGTACCCCATATGGTGTGGGGTGGGTCACAACTTTCATGAATCAGCATTTTCCTTCCATCATGTGAGTCCTGAAGATCAAACTCAGGTTGTCAGCCTTCATGCAGAGCAGCCTTACTCTCTGCCCACCCTAATTATGGGCTATTAGGTTATTCCTGTTACTTTAGTCTTAAATACTTTATACGATAAAATGCCATGGTCATATAAAAATTAATACATACTTTTAAACAAAGTATTCTGATCACATTTTTAATTATTTTATTTATTATTTTTATTCTTTTAGCAAACAAATCAATTTTTGGTACTACCAAGTTTAACTGCTAGTTTCAACCAAAAGGCTGATGGGTGTTGTCCTTCTGTATATATGCTTCACTTATGGGTTGATTAATAAAACAGCGTTTGGCCAATAGAGGCAGGAAGATAGGCAGGACAAGGAGACAAGGAAAATTCTGGTAGGGGTAGGCAGAGGCACCTCAGGCAGATGCCATGTAGGGACCAGGAAGAAAGGACATGCCAGGCTTTCTCTGGTAAGATAAGACCACGTAGAAATACATAGATTACCAGTTATGAGTTAGTAATTAAGACAGATATGGCCAGTAAGAAGCACAAGCCTTTGGTCAGCAGTTTTATAACTAATATAGTGTCTCTGTGTGTTCATTTGGGACTGAAGTGGTGGGTCCTGGCAGGTCCAGAAATACCACCAACAAAAAGCCATCATGCTTTTTATTGTAAATATTATTATATGTTCTTTAGAGTTAAATTGCAATACTGCAAAGTTAACACTTTCTAATTTCATTACTCTTTTGTCCACTTGTCTGTAATCTTACAGTAAAGAGTTATTTAGGCAATTGCCAAAAGGAAAAATTAAATATGATATGTTGGTACCTGGAACTTTCAAAAGTTTAAATAAATATGGAGGCATACTGAACTCTGAACTCTTACACTAGAATATATTTACATAGTATCTATATGTCTATTATCTATCAATTTATGTATCATTTATGTCTGTCTACCCACCCTGTTTCAGTTTTATTCTTCAAAAATATTTTTAGTCATAAAATGCTAGCTTCTAATTAACAAAAATGGCCTTTTTCATAAGGGTATCCACCCTTAATGTCTGTATTCCTATGTAGTGACAAGAATGATATACTGCAGGTAATCTGATGAAACTATTGGAAACCAGAGTGGAGAAAACACCTAGACCACAAGTCTGAAGAGCATACTGGAGATGAGGTAAGGAATGGAAGCAGAAGGCACCACCCACAGACATTATTAACATGATTGGAAAGGAGGAATGAGAGTCAACAAGTGTAGGAAGACAAAAGAAAACAAATTGGTTAATCCAAGGATTGTCTACTCAACAATGTTTCAGGAAATATTTTCCATACTTTCTAATATCATTCCTCTATTCAACTATGAAGCAGTGTGATGTTCAATATTAATTAGAAGAAACAAAAGTAGGGTATAAATCACAGGGAGACCCTGAACTTCTATCTTGAGTCAAATAAGCCAATATGCAGCTTCTAGTGTAGAAAACACCCATCAACTGCCTTGGACCCTTGGAATTCTAACTGCTTCGTATCTTTCCAAATTCACCTACTTAGAACATTTAAAATTATTTGGGGATAAATTGCCAACAATTTGCAACTTTTTTTTATTAGTATATGACTAGGGAACAAAGTGACAGGTGGGAAGATTGTTCTCCTGTTTCAATTTAAGGGAACACTGGACAGCATACCAGGTGTGAGCTGAGTCTGGGCATTGAGATGTATGTCTTTTCACAACATCAAATGCCCTAGTAACCCTTATTAATTCCCCCATGATGGGATTCTGTGTACAGGCATTTTACCTTACATAAACCAAGAAATTTTAGTATGGGATGAATGAGTCTTAGCTCCTAATAATTTCCTAAATATTGGAATTTAATTTTTTTCTAATTTATGTTAGACAGCCATCAAGGAGTAATTAAGTAAGACTTCCACAACATGTTTACATCACAGTTATCCTATCTGCGTTTTGGTTTTTGACAACAGTACATACAGGAGTTACCTATGTAACTTAAATAACACAGATACTTGAGCATACCCAGTAATTCTGAAATGGGAAGGGCCTAACATGTCTTCTTTTAAGATCCATTAGTTGGGAATGGGAACTTTTCATTAAGAACTAATTAAATAAATGTGCATTATGGGGAGTGGGAAGATCAGAGAAAAACTTGCAGGGGCCAGTTGTTCCTTCGTTCTGTCATGTGGTTCATTGGAATTGAACTCTTGCTCAGGAAACCATCTTGCTGGCCCAAGAACCACTTTCAAATTAAATATATATTTTTGTGAGCATGCACAAATTAATGGAGGTATTTTCTTAGTCAAAACAGAAGAAATTTGCTTTAAATTTAAAGTTTTAAAGTTTTGTTTTATTTGAAGAACACACAAAATAGAAGCTTAAAAATTTCCATTAAAAGTTGGAAGGGGTAAACATAACATACCCAATATAGATCATTGGTAATAATCATAAACATAAACATTTAGAACTCTATCATGTTATCATTGGGCAAAAGAACAGTTGGAATAAGTGAAAATGTTTGGAGGGAGGGAGGAAAAGAGGGAAAAGAGAGAGAGAGACAGAGACAGAGACACAGAGACAGAGAGAGACAGAGAGACAGAGAGAGGAGGGGGGAGGGAAAGGAAGGGAAAGAGATGGAAAGAGAGGGATTGAGAATGTTTAGAGACTAGAAGGAAGATGACAGGTGACCAAAAAGGAGAGGAGAGATGATAAGCAAAAGAGTAAATGACTACTTCCCACTTTCTCTTCAATGAGGTTCAGTGTGGCTGGATTTATGTTGAGGTCTTTGATTCATATGGACTTGAGTTCTATGCAGGGGGATGGAGTTGAATCTATGGACACCCTGACACTTCTTAAGTATAATGCCAGTAGCATAGACACTGAGAGCAACAATGTAGAAATGGAACTTCCTGAAACCGAGAAGCTTCTGTAAGCCAAAAGACACAGTCAGTAAGACAAAACAGCAGCTTATAGAATGGGAAAAAATCTTCACCAACCCCACATCTGACAGAAGGCTGATGTCCAAAACATGTAAAGAACTCAAGAAACTAGATGGTAAAACTACTAAATAATCCAATTTTAAAAATGGAGTACAGATCTAAACAATTCTTAGCAAAAGGATCTCAGATGGACTGAAAGACACTTTAGGAATTGCTCAACACCCTTAGCCATCAAGGAAATACAAATCAAAATGACTCTGAGATACTATCTTACATCAGTCAGAATGGCTAAGATAAAAAACACCAATGATAGCTGTTGGGGAAGTCCTGTGCATTTGTCAATAACGTACTGTCTGGCCAATAGGGAATCTAGATAGGAGGGACTAGGAGTCCAGGAGGATGCTGGGAAGGAGAAATAGGAGAGTCAACATGTAACATCATGGGGTAGGAGCCTGGAACTATTCTCCGCCAGTCACCTGGGCTCTGCCGCATTTCCTGCCAGCCTGGTTCCAGAGCCGCACCAGTACCAAATAAACACACAGGAGGCTATATTAGTTATGAAGCTGTTGGCCTTTCTTGTCTCTTACTGGCTAGCTCTGCTTTAAGTAATTACCCCATAATTGCTAATCTAAGTATGTCTCTTACCGGAGAATAGTTCCGGGCTCCTACCCCATGGCGTTACATGTTGACTCTCCTTTTTCTCCTTCCTAGCATCCTCCTGGACTCCTAGTCCCTCCTATCTAGATTCCCTATTGGCCAGACAGTACTTTATTGACAAATGCACAGGACTTCCCCAACAGATAGCTTATGCTGGAGAGGATGCAGAGTAAGGGCACACTCCCCCAATACTGGTGGGAGTGCAAACTTGTGCAGTCACTTTGAAAATCAGTATGGCAGTTTCTCAGAAAATTGGGAATCAATCAACATCAAGTTCTAGCAATACCACTCTTAGGACTATACCCAAAGGATGCATTCTCATACCACATGGACACTACCTCAACTGTGTTCATAGTAACATTATTCATAATAGCTAGAACCTGGAAACAACCTAGATGCCCTTCAAACAAAAAATAGATAAGGAAAATGTGATACATTTACACAGTGGAGAGTGGAGTACTACCCAGAGGTAAAACACAATGGCATCATGAAATGGATGTAACTAGCAAAAAACAAAAGCAAAAACAAAAAAACACACACACACACACACAACATCCTGATTGAGGTAACCCAGATTCAGAAAGACAAACACTGTATGTACTCACTTAGATATAGAGCAAAGGATAACTAGTCTATAGTCCATGACCTCAGAGAAGCTGGGTAGCAAGAAAAACCCTAAGAGAGACATGCATGGGTCCCACTGGGAAAGGAAAATAGACAAGATCTGAGAAAATTGGGAACGTGCTGAGGGTGTCAGAGAAGTAAGGTGGAAGGGCAGAGGGGACAAGAGAAGGAGGGAGGAGAACATGAGGGAATGGGATGGTAGAGATGGGGGAAGGCCAGAGAGGGAGAGCATGGAAAGAGATATCTTGATTGAGGAGCCATTAAGGGGTTAATAAGAAACCTAGCACTAAGAAAATTCCAGGGAATCCACAAAGATGACCCCAGCTAAGACCCTAAGCATTAGTGGAGATGGTATCCTAACTGGCCTTCCCCTATAATCAGATTGGCAATTACCTGAATTACCATCATAGAACCATCATTCAGCAACTGATGGAAGCAGAAGCAGAGAGCCACAGCTAAGCACTGGACAGACGATTTAATCCTAGTGCTTGAACTGGCTTTTTGGAGCCAATTCTCTTGGAGGAATACCATGCTCAGCCTAGATATGTGGTGGGGGTGCTTGGTCCTACATCAGAGAAATGTGCCAGACTTCCTTGACTCTCCACGGGAAGTGTTACCCTCTCTGAGGAGAGGATGGAGGGTGGAGTGGGGGGAAAGTTGGGAGAGCAGGAGGAAAGGAGGGAGTGAGAACTTGGATTGGCATGTGTAATGTGTGTTCTTCCAGTCAGCAGTCTGGGCCCCATTGCTGTTTCAGCCCCTAAATAACACATGAGACACTATATTAATTATGAAGCTGTTGGCCATTTGCTATGGTTTCTTAATGACTAGCTCTGATGTAATTATTAATCCATAATTACTAATATATATTTTTATAAGGACTTATCTTTTTGAGGACACCACCCTGACACATCCTCCCCTCCAGGGGTCACATGGCTAGTCTCCACTCTTGACTGCATTTCCCAGAATCCTCCTGGACTCCTAGTCCATCTATCTTGCTTCCCTATTGGCCAAGAGTGCTTTATTTATCAACAGAAGGACTTCCCCCATCAGGCATATAAAATGAGAACAGATTGTTTCAAAATAAAAAAAAATGATAAAAAGAGTAAATGAGTAACAAAATATACATGGTCTCCTAGAATATACTCTAGGAGTAAAATTTTTGTCATATTAATTTTTATTTTAATTCTGTCATGATTTCATCACCATCAGCAAACATGCTTTTGAATCTTTCTCTCTTATATTCAAGACATACAGTGCCCACCTCAGAGAATTCTACGTAGTCAATCACCCCTCAGACCTGTCAGCTCTAATACAACCTCAGACAATCTGCTGCTAAGCAACCAGCGAGGCAAGGAAGACCGGTTGCTGTGTTAGACTAACCTGGAGGTACGTTTTCCTTTCTAGCATTTATTTTAGAAAGCTGAATTGCCCACTTTCAGCAGTAGATAACAAAATCTCCTACCAAAGCGAGGATATTAAAAGAAAAAAATCATTTTTATCAGCCCCAGAAATAAAGATGACTTATTTCATTTTTGTTTTATTTATTTAAATATGCACTTATTTTGATAATTTCATATTTTAATGTTATATTTTCATCATTTACTCCCTCCTGTTCTTTCTTTTAACTCCTTTTATGTCCTTCTGACTCCTCAAATTCATGACCTCTTATTCTTTAGTTATTATTGTTTTATATAGTCACAAAGACACACACACACATTTATGAACGCAACCTAGTAAGTTCACTTAGTGTTCCACATATGTGCATGTGTTTAGGTCTGTGTCTGCTTGAGATTGGATCATCTATCAAGTGGTCCGTCTCTAGAACAGGCATTCTCAGCAGTTGTTAATTGCCTGTAGCTTTATAAACACACACACACACACACACACACACACACACATACATGATTTTTCACTTTACATTGAATTCTATAAATTCATTTCTAAATTTCAAGTACTCATGAAATACTGAATATTTGGCTCAGCATGCATATCATTTATATAACAGGGTAAAATGCTCACAACAGTTTGTTTATCCTGAAGTCCACATGATTAGATTAATAAAGTCCACAATGTATCAGAGCTCATGGACCAAGAATTATCTTGACTTGCATGGTCACAATTTTGGCCCTATAGTTCTGAGCTGTGGCTCAACACACACGCTATTATTACTTTAAACTGCAGTTTTCTAATTTGAAAAATAGAATAATCACACTGTTAAACAAATATTTCATATGGGATAGAGAATTGTAAAGTATCTAGTAGTGTTTGTCACTTGAAGGCATGTGTACAAGAAGCTTTTAGCACTGTGAACTCAACTCTAGTGTCCATTTTAATCTATCAACTGAGACAATTACACTTTGATTGATAAAATCTATTAACAATAATAATTTGGAAAGACTTTAGTTTATAATGGTTTCTTGGTCTTTTAAACACAAAACATTTCAGGTCTCTCTAAAGTTAATAAATGTGATTTAATGTTACAACTTTAGAAGAAGCTCGCAGCTGGAAAATACGAGATTTGTATGTTGGATTTACCACTCATTAGCCTTGAAAACTTGATTCAAAATACAAAGCCACTCTTTGTCAAAAATAAAACCAAGAATTACTTAGAGCATTGAGGTTACTTCATAAAATTCCACTGTAGACATTGATCACACGGGGACTTAGTCTGTGACTCCATGTCATTCATGTAAATTCTCGTTGTTTTGAACTTTATTTGAAGATATTACAAATTTTGTTAATTAGAACAAAGTATATGGCTCAGGGAATGTCATTATGATTTTTTGGCTCTTTTAAAACTCATAATCAATATTTCTAAACCCATAGGGAAGTGAATTCCAACACTTGATTCCTCCTCTGAGAAGTATTTAAGTACCACTAATGGAGCCTCTGAACAGATGACAGCAGATCCCCTCCTACAGGCAGAGAAATGTCTCAGGTCTCTGCTGTCTCTGGGGAATCCTTAAGGACTCTGCTGTCTGGAAGGAATATTGTTCTGAAAACCTATAAGGAGTCAAAAATCAGAGGCAGCCCATCTGACGGTGTAAAATTCCACTTTGAAGAGATTTGTTTAGTTTTCAGCATGTTGTACTCTTGTACAGAGAACACTCATGGGAGAATCCCCCTAGATGTTGACAGTTCAAATTATGACTTTCTCAGAAGTTATGGAAGTGAGTCTCTATACTAATTCTTACCCTAGTTACCGGATTGGGAAAATGTGAGCATTGTTTGCCCATTATCACAGCTAGCAAATTTCTCACTGGACCTCTGTATCATTTTGACCACATAGAAGGCACCTCATGGTGTAAGTTCAAATTGTAATTATCAAATGTTTTATCAGAACTCTTTTGTGTTCAGTTAGGTTAGTTTTATATTATGTGCATATCATTGGTGATTTCCAGTTTGTTTTGTAATGACTATTAACAGCATTTGTCCTACATATAATGTCTATGCTTTAACATGGGATATATTTTTAAACTCTTTCTCAGAAATTTCAACAGCAAGTTTTGTTTGACAGTTTTCTATATGTCTTGCCTCTGTAGTCATAACTTTATGACAAAGATAATGTGAGTCCTTTATTTCAGGAATTTCAAAATAGTTATTAGTGTATAACTGCATTGGGAACTCAGAATATTTTATATACCCCTCCTCACCATGTCCAGTGAGTTTCTTGATGGGGTTGTCTTTTTCTATATATGTTTCTCTTATTGGTTAATGAATAAAACACTGTTCGCCAATGAGACAGGAAGATAGACGGATTGAGGAGACAAGGAGAGTTCTGGGAAAGGTAGGCAGATGGAGCCCGCCACAGAGTCACACTGTGGAGCCCGGGAGGGAACGATGGCCAGGTGTTCTCCAGTAAGATGGATTTCTCTAAGTCCATGTAGAAATACATAGATTAATAGAAATGGGTTAATAATTAAGACAGACCTAGCCAATAAGAAGCCCAAGCCACTAGTCCAACAGTTTTATAACTGATACATCATCTGTGTGTTCATTTGGGGCTGAAGGGCATTGGGACCAACCCGGGAAAAGATACTCTCATGTTACAGTTTCTTACCTATGGTCACTTAAATTGCATTTATATTAAACCAGCCCAAACTAAACAAACCAAATTTAAAAATCTTTTAAATGGCACCAAGATGCATGAATAAATAAAATGAAAATAAAAATACCTTTAAATATATGGATAGAATTAGTTCAGATCTAAATTGGAAAAAAAGTGGAAATGTAAAAAAAATTAACATTTATCCTTTTTATTTCGGCTCACTGCTGCTACGTAAAATACTGCTCTGAAAATGTCCCTTCTTTAGAAACAGTGATGCTTCTCACCAGGCAAAATTCTGACTCAACTTCATTTTTCAAGCAATTTCAAGCATCATGAAATCTTTATAAATGTTTTTTTAAAGGGTCTTAAATTAAATCAGAGTTAATATCAATGAAGGTAACCTAACTTGGTAAGATGTACTGTTAATCTGAGGTGATAGTGTTTACTTTATTAATGTTGCACCCCACCCCAACTTTTAATATAGCTCTATCAAGAGAAAAGTATCAGAAAAGCCCAAAGTAAGAAGAGCACATGAGTGATGGATTATATATAGTGATTGTCAAAGTGACAAGATACAGAGTCACCTTAAATATCTGAGCTTGTCCTTGGGGGATTTTCTGATTTAGGTCACTGAAGGAAGGAAAATTCACCTCTACTGCCAGGCGAATAAACAGGAGCAAATAAGCTGATGATCAATAGTTATCCTCTGCTTCTTGCCTATAGAAGCAACATGGCCAGCAGTTTTAAGCTCTTGACACTGTTTTTCCCACCATGACAGACTACACTCTGCTTTGCAAGCCAGAATCAATTCTTTCTTCCTGAATTTTCTTTTGTCCAGTATTTGATCACAAGAAAGGCAACCAATTCAGAAAATTGTTCCTGTCAAGTTTGTCATCATAAATGTGATTCTTAGGCCTTTGGAACTAGTTCACAGGGGGGAGTATGGAATAGTTTGTACTTTGTGTGAGCAAAGCCCTTGAGCACAGAGCAGAGAGAAATGGACTGTTCTTGTGGAAGCTTGGAAGACAGTAATGCCAGAGAAACACAGGCAGTAAAGACCTCGATCCCGAGGTTTTAGAGGGGGAAATGACTCTGCTTTGAATTGGTCTTGGGCATGCATATGAGATATTCCGGCTGAGAATCTGGCTTCATTCTGTCCTTGTTCTGAGAAATCAAAGGACGTTGAATTTAAAGAAAATGATTAATCTGTTTGGCAGAGGAAATTTCATGACAGAAACACATTAGTGCTGTATCATAGTTATTTCATTACTTCTCATTTCTTTTGCCCAAGACAAGACAAATGTGAACTTTGGCAAGGCATGTCATGTGAACAAGTTTGAAAACTAGCACTATGTACTGGGCCTACAGAAAAAGGTTGGGCAACGCCAAGGGCAAGCCCAGGAGCGTCAAACAGGGTGTGAGATGGGAAGCCAGGACAGAGAAGTGAACAAGGTGAGAGGATAACTAACACTAAAGACCTTTAGAAAAAGTTAATGAGGTCAGAATGTCCCATGGTGGTACATGCCTCCAACCCATCCCTCATGGTGAAGGTAAGAGGATCATAAAGTCAAGGACAGCCTGTAATATATAGTAAGCTTGAGGCAAGCCTGGTTTATGTAAGACCCTGTCTCAAAAAAAAATAAGCAAATAAACAAACACCAATCTTGTAGTTAATGTATCATATTTATACAATTAGGTTTATCATTACCCTTATTTAAAGTGTAAGTGTATCTGTGATAAGTGAATAATAATCAGAACTGCTGTTCATTAAGACAAGGTACAATTAATATGGAATCTCATATTTTACTACTGTCAATTAAGATGATTTATAATTAATATAGAAATTATGTACTTTATGTCATATAAAATTGCATTGCTTTGATCAATAGGAGATACATTAGAAATGCTGATCAATTTTTAAGTCTTTAGATTGGTAAGATAATTTTCTATAAATGCACCCTTATGGGTCAGGAATGAGCTTTCATCTTATAAACAGAACTTAACTGGAGTCTCAGTGTCTGAGCACTAATTACACTTGAGAGTCGCATGGCTCAGTGGGTTAAAGAGGGTGTGGTAAGGGATTCTGTTTTCTTGTTGTTGTTTTGTTTTTTCTTTTAGAATATGAACAGCTTAACTCATTTGTGCTAAACATAGGAAATAATTTGAAGATGCTAAATAAGAGCCTCGTTACACAGGCATCAGAAATGATTCTGTCAAGGCACAAACATCACTGTTTGGGTTTTATTGATTTGGGAGCTGGAGTAACCCAGTTGAAGGAAACAGGTTTGACTCAGAAATCCCTCTTTTACAGAAATCCAAGTGTCTGTTGACATCATCAGGGCAAAGTGACAGCTCCAGTGTGATTGTCAGGGATACACTTACAGACGGATCATAAAAACAAAGGCACTGCATCTAAAAATTCTCTTCATCCCTTCACATCTTTTCTATTTGTGGTATGGAAAATCCAATGACATTAAAAGCATTGTGGAAGACCAGAAATGCAATGTTCCATTTTGGAAACACTGTGGAATGACAACTAAGAACACTTACAGATGGTGCCTGACACTGTCTGTACACACGGTACCAAAGTGACACAAGCCTCGGCACCCAAGTGGGATAGCAAGATTACAAAATCTTTGTTTATCTTTATCTACTGGGTTTTCCTCCTTTATATAATATAAAGTAAGGCAGTATCTATACCACAAGTGATGAACCCAGTCATACAAAGATGTTTGCGCAATATTGGTCAATCATCAGAAATATGTTATAGAGGCACACCGTAGCCTAGAATCAGGCCACTGGTGATACTGTCCTGTGTGACCTCAGCTAGCCAACTTCTGTGAATCCCAGCATTTCCTCCCCTTCACGACCCCTACCTTTGATATTTTTATCAATAATTAAGGATAGAATACAAAATGATAGATCTTGGGAACTGGGGATTTAACCTAGTGGTAGAGTGTTTGCCTAGCGAGCACAAGGCCCTGGGTTTGGTTCTCAGCTCTGGAAAACAAAACAAAACAAACAAACAAAAATACAGAATAATAGATTTCATCATGGCATATTCATATATATTATCTATGTCATTATACTTTGCTCCTTATCATTCCCCTACCCCACTGCCTTTCTCTGCACCCCTCCCCAACTCCAACTGGTTAGCTTTCCTCCCCCAAGCTATTCCCAAGTTCTGCATTGTTACATATTTTTCATTAGCCTCCATTAACATGTCTTCCTTCAAATCATATTCTTTCTAGTTTCATGACCTACACATGTGTATAAAAATACCTATATACCTAAATAATTTTATGTGAGTGAAAATGAAGAGCAAGAATAATGAAACTATCAGTGTTGTTGCAAATTTATAGAGAAGACTGAAGTGAGGAATTGAACATTCCTTTTGAGACTGACTTGGTATGCGAACTTTCCTGGTGACAAACACAGGCATTGTTAAACAGATGGGAAGAAAGAAAAAGATCAAGGTAATTGCTCAGATAAGCTTGCAGATTAAAAGCAGTATTGATTTATTCTGTGTTACCAGTAAAGCATGGGTATCACATTAAGGAAAAAAATAAAAGCACTTCCCATGGAGTTATTTAACCAATAAATAAATAAATAAATAAATAAATGTTCCACATATGAGAAAAATCATGTAGTGTTTTTAAAAGTTTCACTTAATGATACAATTTCCAGTTGCATCTGTTTTTTCCATAAATGTCATTATTTCATCTTTTTAAATGGTTCCATAAATTACAACTGTGCATTTATACTGTATTTTTCTTATTCATTTATCTGTTGACAATTTTAGGTTTGTTTCATATAGTTTCCTGATTATTATGCGTTGTACAATTAAAAAGTAGATATTCAAGTGAAAGTATAAAAATCTTACATCTACAAGGGTGACCCTAGTGAAGACTCCTAGCAGTGGGGAATATAGAACCTGAATTGGTCATCTTCTGTAACAAGGTAAAGTTTCCATCAAGCCAGCCACAAGACTTTTGAACTACAGTCTGTCCTGACTGTAAGATATGCTGCGATAAAGATGAAGCAGAACTTATGGGAATGACCAACAAATGACTGGTCCAACTTCAGACCAGAGTCATGAGAGCTCATGCCTGACACTGCCTGGAGGGCCAGGACAAAGAGGCTGGATAACCCAGAGACATAGTACAGAACCAAACATGACTGGCAAGAAACAAAATCAATGAAATCATTCCTGGTTGTTGATCTATCTATCTATCTATCTATCTACCTATCTATCTATCTATCTATCTATCATCTTCTGCTATACTTGTAGACAGTGTAGACAGTATAACATTTGACTTTGCTTTTAACCTTACAATGGCACCATTAGTGAACAATCAAATACAACATAACCACCTGTCTTGATCGTAGACTTGACCAGTAAGGTTCACCAGGATGATAATTTCAGTTAGAGTAACTCTTCCTTACCATTTTGGACACTAGTTTCTCAATATCCCTCATCAGTGTCCTTGGAATGTTTCCTGATGAGACAGTAATTCTCCACAAACAAATTTTAAAAAATAAACTTTATGGTGTATATTTAAAGTATTCTATGTGGAGGTTTAGAATGCAAATAGACATTTAAAAGGTCAGTACAACATCTCAAAACATCACATCCAGTTTGTAAGGTATATTTTTTGTTTTGTTCATTTTCTTTTCTTGTGTGTGTGTGTGACAAATTTTACTTTAAACAGTCTGCTAAGTACCAAATCTAAAGCCAGATGCTAGAGACACAAGACACAAATCCATAGGAGGCTTTCTTAGTTCCTTTCCCTTGGGGCTTAGTCTCTGCTGGGGAATATGGGCAGGTAAACAATCACAGAGATCCTGACCCTTGGGAGCAGCCAGAGCACCCAGAAAAGACACCCTACCTGGACCCTGCAAGGAAGACCCAGTGAAGGGGAGAGGAGAATTCATCTGGGCAGCAGCCTATCTCCTTCTATGACGCCTCCTTCCTACGGTTGTTCCACAGCTGCTGCGGGCCTCAGGCTTTTCCTTCCTCTTCAGGCTTGTCTCTCATCTAATTATCCTCAGTGATCTCAATTTTCCAGACAACAAACCAGTCATCTCAGCTGCGTGTTATCATGGAATATGAAATGGAAAGCCTCACAGAGTCTTCAGAGTCTATTTCTAGGCATCTGTAGTCTCAGACTCCCATAGCATAAGAAACAAGACTTTGCCTAAAGCTTATTTCATTTGTAAAGACGAAATGACTTAAGTGACTTGCAGATAATGTCGCCAAGTGAAGACCAACTTACTCAACCATGTGGGTTCTAGGGATCAAGCTTGGAGGCAAGTGTCATTATCAACTGAGCTATCTGGCCAATGACTCATAACACATACTTTTAGCAATACCTTAAACCAGTCTGAAGGAGAGATCATAAGTTTTAGATAGATAAATATGTGGAAATGTCTGTGTGTGTGTTCATACTAAATGAAGTTAGTAAGCCAATATTACTACGGCAGAGAAGCAGATTTAACAGCCACAGTCCTCTAATTCATTGAACTGATATGTGACTACAGGAAATTTAGGGTGTATTGACAAGGCAATTTGCAGGATACAATCACTAAATGAATCATACCTCATCTGCCTTGTATTATGTAAATGAGACATCTGACCAACTTGTATGGGAATATTGAGAGGGAGAGAATGCTGACTGTGGTTGTCTATTGGATAGCAGCCTGGAAAGCTGTTAAATATCCTACTAAAAATGCTGTCTCATCCTGGCAAAAAATGAGAAGGCTCCAATCCTGCCGGTTAAGAAGTTAGGCTTGGATACTAATTACACATGCGGGTATTTTACACTTGATACTGCCACAATGCAAGTTTCATATTCAATTATCATTTCTTGCTTGGTCTAGTTTCCTGGTACATAGTGAATATAAGTCAGATTTCTACAGAATATAATGGGCTGGAATATCTTAGGTATGGGAAACATAAGCTGGGATGCCTACTTACAAATCTATTTTCTTTTTTAAAAATTTTCTATTAAATGTTTTCATTCATTTTGTATACTGATCAGAGTTATCCCTCCCTTTTCTCCTTCCATTCTGTCCCCCCTATGTGCCCCTCCTCCCCCAGCATCCACTCCTCCTCAGGCCCCCTTCAGAGAGAGGCAGCCTTTCAAGGAAGTCAACAAAGCATTGCATATCAAGTTGAGGCAGGATCAAGCTCCTCCCCTATATCAAGGTTGAGGGAGGCATGCCAGCATGGGGAATAGGTTCCCCAACACCAGCTCAAGTGCCAAGCACAGGTCCCGATCCCACTGCTAGGAGCCCCACAAACAGACCAAGCTACACAATTGTCAGACACATGCAGAGGGCCTAGGTGAGACCCAATGCAGGCCCGCTAGATGTTGGTTCAGACTCTGTGAGCTCCCACAAATTCAGGTCAGCAGTCTCTGGGGGTTTCCCCATTGTGCCCTTGACCACCCTGACTCGTACAACCCCTCCTCCCTCTCTTCAACAACTAATTTATTTTCTAACATGCCTCCATTTACTCATCTACAAAATGGGTTCACAATTAGGCCAGAGAGTTAAACATTTGTGCGCATGAATCACTTAAAAGTGTACTTGGGCCAAGAGGACCTCAACAAGTACTTATTTTTATTATTATCATTTTCGTTATTACTTCTATTAAGACAACAACTGTTGCTAACCAAACAGAGGGAACGACGTGAACATGGCAACCTACAAAGCAAGGCAAGGGGATGAGAGCTCTGTGGAATACTGGGAAGGCCTCTGCCCAGCATCTACTCCAGGTTGCTGGTAAAGTGTTTCACATGTTCTCCTTCAACCAAACATTCTCAGTAATTTTGCAGTAAGTCATGAAGCTGAGGAAATCCATCTAAATATAATGAGATGTATCCCACATAGAGCAGGGGCAGGAGTTATCCTCCTGAGAAGCTGCATGTTTCTCACGAGCCTCTTTCAGTTGTGATAATTTTCTATGGAAAGAAGATTCCATTTATGACTCACTTCATTATGGAGGCTGGAATAGGATGACACGATCGCACACTTGTACCTCTCCCAGGTCATAGAAGGTTACAAATCTCATCCAGTTTTGCCTTCCAATATCCTTTATATGTGAATGATAATAGGTGCAAATATCACAGACCATTTGCTGCACACGTGTACAACAGTACTTGCTACACTTTTGGCATCTATTACGTCTTCTCTACAAGCTTTGATTTTATTTTGTATTTTTTGTAATATATTTATATGTATATGGTGGTAATCCCATGCAGTCACATGCAGATGCTGGAGGAGGGCATCTATTATTCTTTCCTATTGATTATCATGTTATTTTTTGAGACAAGGTATCTCAATAAAAGTAAAACTCATTGTTTTGTGTTTGGACTGGGGTGGCTGGCCAATGAGCTTTGGGGAATCTGCCTATCTCTGCTGCACAATGCTGGGTTTTAGGTACATATCTCAATTTTTTTAATCCACTGAGAATCTCCTCAGCTACCAATCTTTGATTCTTTTCTTTTTATTTTTAGGTAGGTAGGTAGCAGTGTGTGTATGTGTTTGTGTGTGTGTGTGTGTGTGTGTGTGTGTGTGTGTGTTGGGTATGTGTGTGTGTGTGAAACACCTATAAAGGCCAGAAGAGATCATACCCTGGAATTAGAGCTACAGGCAATTGTGAGCTGTCTTGTATGCAATCTGGGAACTGAATTCCAGTCCTTTTCAAGAGCAGTATGCCATTTTAACCACTAAACGTTCTGTCCATCCCCTAAACTTTTAAAACAGTAGTCTTTACTCTGAAGTAACTTTATTCAAGATGAAAATATAGTATATAAATTCCTTATAATACTATATACCATTTTTATTATGTTGCCTTTTATGTAGAAATATAATAATTATCAAGAATAAGAAATAAGTATTAGCAAACCATTGTTTTTCTGGTTGAAATCTTGACCTGAACTTCACCAGTTTATCTTTGTAATTAACTGTTCTATCTTGCTAGTTTCTTGGTGTGTGTGTGTGTGTGTGTGTGTGTGTGTGTGTGTGTGTGTGTGTGTGTAGCAAGTCTTTGTTTTCACCACCTGGATTCTTTTGTAGGCAAGCAGTTCTGTGAAATAATTCTCACTTTGGATGTGTATATTTGTTTTTTGTCTTATGAAGAGGTTTTGAATTTTTGGTAGGAATATTGTAGAAATCCATATCTTACATGCATTTTTCAAAGTAGCTAATGCACTCTGTCAGCCATATTACTGAAGATGTTTATGTTAGTAACTGGGTTTAATCATGAACTTCCAGCTTCCTGCCCTGTCTTTGTAATGAGTGTTATGAACTACTTTTGAGAAGATAGTCTGAAATTGTGGAAATTTAGTTTCCCCTCAGATTTTGTTCTGAATTTTAGAACTAGTGGTGATGGATTTGATCTGCAAAATCCTCTGTATCTCAGAAGCCATTGTTAACATGGACAAGGTGACTTAGCAATATATTGGCACAAGTGATTATTACTATTCGTAAGGAAATAGTAATGATAAATTAACGGAATTGCCAAGAAGGAAAAAGCCACAGTTAATGTTTGTCTTCAAGAGTCTTGAAGCTCCTTGATCTACCAAGCAAGAGTTTGTGTCACATAAATCCATTAGTGGCAGAAAGGGGCAGAATGGCTAGGTATGCCGGGTTTAAAGTAGATGCCATGCCAAGAGACACAGTACTTTTTTGTTTTCGGGGAAAGTAATCCTTTTATGTTAATAGATACTGTTTTCTCTTGGCAACATCACCAACATTTGGAGTCAATTAAATTTGGAAGGAAGGAACACTTCACATTTTGTCTTTTGGTTTCTCTTTTATGCTCAGAACACTGAATTTACTTCATCTCTTCTGATTCAGACATTTTCTTGAGACCTTAATATCTTCTGTGGAAACATTTTAAATGTATGTCACTTTTGCCAGACAAGGATCTACCAAGTCCATTTTATACCCTACATACATCACAATGTCAAAATAGATTGTTGATGATATTTAAAACTTATTAAATCTCCTAAAAATTTTTATGATCATATTATTTGCATGGTATATCACATTCATTAAGAGCTAAATAAGTATCTCATTCAACCGTGGAGGCATTACATAATTCTTATATGGAAATATCCTCTGAATTCCTATCAAATGGCTTCTAAACACAACTTGTACAGTACAACCAGTGACCTAACAATGGTGTATAAATGCACTTCTACAGAGCAAACCACCAGCAATCTGTAAGAATTTTCCTTTCCATGTAGATCTTAAAGAGAGAAAGGCATCAGATTACCATTTATGTTAAAATATTTATAGTCTAATGTTCATTTTAGAGAAGCAAAGTGCTAAACACAGGATCCTTTAGTCAATAATGCCCATCTTAATGTAGCAGAGAGAATGTCTTGTGATCCTCAGTCATTTATATTCATGGTCTGCCTCACACTTTTATTGCCTCTGAGACCGTGAGCAAGTCCCCTAGCCTGCCCTAGTGCCGGTTACCTCATATAAAATTTTGATGATAATCTCTAACATCCTTTTCTTGTTTACAATGTTCATTTATATCCCTGATTTTTCTGAAGTTTTAAATATATCAGAATTTGTTTTCAGTAAAAGTAACAGTGCCTATAGATAATTATTTAATAAGTTATTATTTCAGAGTAAGACTACTTTTTGAAAATAACAAAATAAAACATCTATAAATTTCATTAATTATGTTGAACAAAACAAGAAATGCAAATTTTGACATCTATTACCCAGTTCTTTTTTACAGGGAAATTCTGAGTAACCAGTCTCCCATGAGTTGGATATGTTTTGTTCTAGAAAAGTTACTATGACAAAGGCTCACTCACCAACAGGGTGGTGTATGAAATGGCAGAACCTAAAAGATGCGGATGGTAATTAAGTTACTGAATGCTGCCCTTAGGAAGGATTAATGCACTTGTCAGGACCCCTCCTTCTTTAAGAGTAAGTTATAATACAACTCATACCTATGATCCTAGCATTCAGGAGACTACAGCAGGAGGACCACAACTTTGAGGCTGACTTGGGCTACATAACAAGGTCTGTTCTCAGAAGAAGACTATTGAGAGAGAAAAAGAGTAGGTTATTACAAGAGCAAACGTGATCCCTGACTTTGAGACCTCATTTTTTGCTGCCTCTCTTTCATGTGCTTCCATTGCTTCTCCTACTGCATTGTGCTGTCTTGATCCAGCCCAGGAGGGGCCTCCACTAGATATTGAATCAATGGGACCAACTTATCTTAAACTTTCAGCATCTAAAACTGTGAGCTGCATAAACAGCTTTCTTTAAAGACCTCGTGTAAGTCCTTGGTTGTGGTGGAGATTAATGATCCAAGGAAAATTAGGAAGCTACATTATCCTGTTCTCCTTATGAGTCAAGATGAAACTAGCCCAGGCTAGTGGAACTTGAGAAGAGTTATATAGAATGTCATACAATGCCGGAAAAGGCAGAAGGTATCCTCCCCTCACCTCAAATTTAAATGTTAGTACTCTAATAATTAGTTTTGAACTGCAAGATTACTGTCAGTTTGAAGAACAAGTCAGATAGATTATTTTGGTCCTTCGTAACTTTGTGCTGTCAAACTAATCAACCCCATGCAGACATTCATTGAAGCATTTATTGAATGCTTGTGTAAATGACTCTCTGTTTAGTTGGAGAAAGGTGAAAAAATAAGTGAAAATATTTAGAAACAAATCATACTTTTAACTAGGACATTTAGTAAATGGTTTTACTTCTGTGGATGCAGTACAGGAAAAGGAACCAAGGGTGTCTTGCATGCTGGACAGCACTCCACCTCTTTGTTACCTACTTAATACTCTACTTGTTGGACAGTCTCATACATTTCTATAACAAATTTAAGTCATACAAATACCATTACTCTCCTGTCTCCATCCGTCTCCCACTGAGACACTTCTTCCCAGAAAGTCCCTTTCCTGCCTTCATGTCTTATTTGTGTGTGGCCTTCTGAGTTTAATTAGCATTATTAGACCAAGTCAGGGCAGAAATGGAATCCTCTCAAAGGCTACACCACTGACAAAATGACAGCCACTTCCCCAACAACCATTAACTGCCAGCAGTCCCTCAGGGAAGGGTGTGGCCTCATGGGCTCCTCTCTTATCCATAAGGAATATTGACTGAGCCAATCGCAGTCAGGCCCATGCAGATAACCACAGTTGCAATAAATTCATTTGTGCAATGACTGTGTTATGTTCAGGAGACATCTTTTTGCTGCATTTCTCCCCAGTCCTCAGGCTCTTACATTCTTTCAGCCCATTCTTCTGCAATGTTCTCAGTGACTAGAAGTGAATGATATCACTGTTCCATTTAAGACCAGGAATGACATCATTGACTGTTCTCTGCTCTTTGGCCATATTTTAATAAACTTATAAAATGAGGGCTATAAAAGAATCCCATATTCAAAGAACTTTAATAAGATCATAAGTCATGAAAGGACCCTAATGTTGGCACTATTTAAAGGAAGGTCAGACGCATAGAAAAACAGCAAATTTTGCTTGAAAAACAATCAAGGGATTACACCTATGAACCAGAGATCATCTACCTCCTTCCCAATCCCCACCCCACTTGGCTCTCTCTTTGTAACCCAAAGAGGCTTCAAACCCATGATCTTTCTTCCTGTGCCCTCACTCCTCTTCACTTCGGAGTACTGAGTCCTAGAATTATAAGTGTGTAGTATCACCCCCTGCTAAAGGTAATAATTAACTAAGACAAACACATTGCATCTATAAATAGCAGTCAACTTCTCATATATAAAAATATTAAAGCAAATGTTCTTTTTAAGTGACACTTTTCTGTCTCCCATGTGATGATATATCTTGGTTGTCAACTTGGTGTTTAGACTCACCAAGAAACTAATCTCTGGTCCTGTCTGTGTAGAACCAGTCAGACCAGGTCACTTGTGTTGTGGACTCCCAGTATTACTATGGATGGTTCTACCATATGAGCTGAAGTTTAAGCCTGAATAAAAAGGAGAAGGTAAGTTGAACACAAGCATTAATCACTGCTTGCTTCCTACCTGTGCCCACAACATGACCAGCCACCTTCTATTCCTACCACTTTTTCTTCCGTGACACAATGGATGTGTATCCTCTGGAATTGTAAACCAAAATTAATTTACTAATTTCCTTTTGCCAGGTATTTTTTAACAGCAATGAAATAAGTAATGTATCACTCAAATCTATTTTATGGCCTAGAAATGAAAATCCAAATACTCTAAGACTACATTAATTACTCCCTAGGGAGATTCAATAACTATTAACTGTCTTGATTTGATATGCAAATCTCAGCCAGCGATTTTCAAACTCATTGTTTTGAAAGGACAATAAAGTCAACATTAAAATTTAGCCATTGGCCTTTTTAGATGAGGAAATCTGTTAAAATGCACCATACATTTTAAAAGGGAAATGCTAAACAATGTTTTAGAGCCCTTTGTGATTTCCTATGGCCAAATGTAAGTTAAAGAATCAACTATTTCCATCTTGAGTCAATCTCAAACATTAATGATCTTGCTTCATATTCATGCTAAGGGCTATCATTTGGTATTACAGTGTTTTAAAGGTTACAACAATGAAATCTTTCAATGGGGCCCAGATGCAATGTATGAAGCTTTCATGTGGGAACCAATGGAGTAGAAAAGTTGGTAAATATTCTAGAAAGTTCTGTTCAGGAACTTTTGATCCTGACAAGCAGTGAAAACTCTGCTTAAGCGTAATGTTTGCTAATATTCTTCACTCTGTCTTCACTGTTACTTCGATGTGTGCCAGTGAGATCAAATCTACACTCTACAGTACACCAATCCCACTGAAAACCACATCTGTACTTAATGAACACTTAAAAGAAATTGAAGTCAAGGTTTTCAACCGCTTGTCTGGAAACAGCTGTCATTTAGAGTTATAGGCTTTGTCTAAGCTAAAAGGGTTACTGGTAATTCAGTGATAACTAAAGCTAAGATCTACTATTTCTCATCCAGTATAGAAAAATATGTAAATAAAACACCAGGAAAGGAATTTTTCTATGTATACGAGTCCATGGCACAGAATATTTACTTGTCATGAAGGTCTTGGCATCTGAATCACTGAAGATTTTTCCTGAGTAGGAAAAATGACTCATTTGGTTTTATTCAACAGAGCTGAGTTTAGAAATTCAATCAGTGACTAACTTGTTTGGTGAGCTGTTCCTGTAATTATATAAAACAATCCCTAGAAATTTAATCAAATAATGCCTGCCCATCAGGAATCTATAAGCAACACTTTGTCAGTTTGTTTAAGCCAAATTTCTGGCTCACTGCTCTTTAAAAATCAAATTTAGCATGACAGGCAGGTTGTTCTTAACTTCCTTAAGGGCATGGGTAAGTAATCACAACCCGCTGATACCTAATGTGGCACAGAAAAGACCCATTACCGATGTAATAGCCTCCTAGTGACAGTGGCATAATCTCTAATTTACAGCTTCCTCTCTTTATTAAAAGCTATGTAAAAAATGATACAAAGGCTTTGAGACGTAAACACATTTGCTTAGAATTATGTTAAAGTACAATATATATGTGTTTGTGTGTGTGTGTGTGTGTGTCCTTGTACTCTTATATGCTCCTGCCCTTGAGTGTAATAAACTTAGTAAGATTAATGAGAAGTTCCAATCTGTTAACTTTCACACAAAGGCTTTGAGATTAAAACAAGCAAGCTCTTTAACAACAAATACCCAACTTCTAAAAACGTGGCTTCTGGGGATTAAACTCAGGTTCCTGTGCTTGCAAAGTAAATAATTTACCAGTTGAGCTGTAGTTCCAGCCCAGGAGTCTTTTCTGAAGCCTCTTCTCCCTCTAATGCATTCTGGCAATGGCTAGCACTGTCTTTAAGAGTACTGCATTTTCTGCATCTCCAGCATCCACATGCTTGGTATTCTCTAAGTAAAATTTACTTTACTGTTTTAAATTTTCTTTTTTTTTTAAAAAAAGAAAGAACTCAGCCATTCTTTTACATTCTATACTATCACGGCCGTAGGAATAGAAAACACATGGCAAATCTGTCACCACAATGACAATTAAGACAAAATGTTCTAAATAATATGAAGAAGCAGAACAGACTTTTAAGACTTTTTTTTAGCTTTGAATGATTTACTTTAAGAAAATATAGTTGATAGTTGACTGCTTGATTTCCGTTTCTTCCAAGACTAAGCTTCTTAACATTAGTGCAGGTACATTGACTAAACAGTTCTCCCATTGATCCTACTGATTCAGTCTTAATCTCTCTCTCTCTCTCTCTCTCTCTCTCTCTCTCTCTCTCTCTCTCTCTCTCTCACACACACACACACACACACACACACCATTGCTGATTATCTATTTTTAGACTGTAAAAATGAAGTTTCTGGTTATATGCATGTGTTTCTTGATATGTTCCTCTTAATCAAGAATTATCTGCTGTGTAGTTATATTTTTCTAATGGTCTTTGTATTACTTGATGACTTTGATATATTACTATATTGGCTGTGGAATTGTTTTCTTAGGAAACGCTTCATAATTAATTTGCCTTTTTATGGAAGCAACTAAAACTTTGACCACTGAGCATGAAAAATAAGTTTTTATTGTTCATGAATGTGGTAGAATATCATTTGTAGAGAAAAATAAAAACATTTAACAATAATAAAAATTCCTACTTATATAAAATATAACATTATTTTAGCTTACTGCTTTCATAGCTTCTTTACACATAGTTAAGCTCTGAAGGAAAAAATGAGTAGACTTAAAAATGTCAACATCAGACTTTGATATTTATAAAATTCTTTGTTTTCCAGCAAGTCCTGTTCTGGTAAAAATGAAGCTCAGACTTGAGGTCAACTAGCCAGGCTCCACTACTTCATATTGCTTAGGATGGAATAACTGGACAGAGCAGACATACAGTTGAGGAAGGAAGGAAGGAAGGAAGAAAGAAAGAATGAAAGAAAGAAAAGAGAGAAAAGGAAGGAAGGAAGAAAGAAGAAAAATAAAAAGAAAGGAAACAAGCACCAACTCACCAGTATACATAAATACCTACTTGTGTCTCTTGGTTTTACGATTCTACAGCGTAACGAGGTAAAAACTCCAGGGAATAGGCTAGCCCTGGTTTGTGAACGAAGTCTTAGCTCACAGTTGCTATGGGAAAAATTATAGATCCAATTACAAAAAGTCTAGAAGGTTTCCTATAATTAGTGGCTGTTGTGCTGCTTTTGTTCATGATACAATGCAGAGAGGAGAAGAGGGATAACCACAGACAGGAGTTGCTGTTTCCTTCCCACATTATTGTCTTATTGCTTTTCCACTAATAGTCTGTGTCTCAAGGAAGCTGAGCCATAATCATTGCATCAATAATGTTAACTTGTCATTTCAGTCAGGAACTGTGAGGACAGGCTAGGCTTTAGCAATGAATTCTGGGGTCTATTATATTGTTTTATAAATATACCTTCATCACAATACGACTAAGGAACAGGAAGTGTATCAGACATGCACTCCAGTGTATGCCATAAAATTTCATCAGATAATAGTAGAGTAGTAGTTGTGTTCTGTGTTGTTCCAAAGTAATTTTTGTTGATACTGTATACTGGAAAGCAATGTCATTAAAGTACTGAAGAAAAATGTATATACTCATACACATATTTATTAGTCCATGTAGTATTAATAGTACATTGCATTTATTTTAAGGTCATTCTGAACTATTTAAAATTATTTCATGTTTTTTTGTGAGGAATGAAAGTCTCATCAATTAATAGTAATAGTAGTTTATTCAGTTAGTTTTATAGAGACAGATTCTGGTTCATTCACATTTTTGCAAAAGCGTGACCATAACCACTGTTCGATAGTCATGCTCATTTAGTATTTTTACATTTCCTTACGATGATAACAATCATATGGCTACATTTCCAAACCTTGCCTTAAGTGTATCAAACTTCATAACTTTAATTATAGTACCATGCATTTGAAAGTTTATTAGTGTCAGTAATTTTAATCCCTTACTCTTAGCAACAAAATAATTAAAAATACAAATTGAGCATGCCCTAGTAGATGAGTAATATACATTCTCTAAGTTAAATCTCAATAATACACATAGCAGATATTTGTTTCTGTAGGATTATACTGCTCTATAGCTCATTTAAGGTACAAATTTAACTGTGGTTACCATAGACTGTGCATTCAAATATTTAGACACCGTTTATTGGTTTAGCTAATGAATCAATCACCAAACTATAGAGAAAATATAGTTTGTATGTATCTGTATATAAAGGTAACCTATATCTTTACACTGAAAAATGATTTTAGCAAACAGAGATGAATGGATTTTAGAATTCACATTTTCAAACATAATATTAATTTTAATGTTCTCCTGAATAACTATTGTGGCATATATAAAATTGACTAAGTTGTATAGTACAGATAAAAAAATCTCATTTAAGTTCAATGATTGTTAATTAATTAATTAATATTTTGTTGTTGAAGGGAAAAATATCACATAATTTTTGTCACATGCTTCCCTAGTTTTTTGCAGAACAAAAGTATAGATTTGTTACAACTCAGATTTCTAAATGATGTTTTATTATGAAAAGAAAACAAGGCATACAGCCATCATCTAAAGAAGTGTCACAATCTTAAGCCACTTTACACAAGCCAATGTTTCTAAATTCTATTTCAGATTTATTTATTTTGTTTTATGTGTATGATTTTTCCTGCATGAATATATGTGCAGCATGTAAGTGTCTGGTGGCCACTGAGATCAGAATAAGGCACTGGATCTCCTGGAACTGAAGCAATGCATGGTTTCTGGGTTCTGTGTGGGTGTTGGGAATTGAACATGGATACTCTGTAAGAGCAACTATACTCTAAACCACTGAATCATCTCTCTATATGAAGCACCTCTCCAATGTTTTATATAACTAGGAATGTCTGTATTCTAAATACAAGTACCCGATTTATATAATATACTTGTAGGATGTTTGTTCTGGAAATGGAAAAAATTATTTTTCAAGGGTTTCTACATTTATGTGAAACACACCTAAGAGGAAGTTTTCATATTGGAGAGAAACAATGTAGTGTTAGCACTATGAAATAGACAAACCTTGACTTGCATTCCAACTCTATCATTTCCTGGTCATGGAGGCATCATGTATTTACATCTCTAAACTCTAGCTTTCCTAAACAGTATAGATCACAGCATTGTCTATCGTCTCTATCTGTTTGTTACACTGGATTGTGCATACTAATATTCTACTTAACTATAGAGACTTTGCAATATAAATGATTGAAGAAGTCAAACATATTCTCAACATGTAGAAAACTTTAAAATGCTGTCAACCAAATGCTTGTGAGAGACAACTAGATAGAATCCTAGATAAATGTCTAGAGCAGTGGTTCTCACCCTCCCTTGTGATGCTGTCCTTTAATACAGTTCCTTGTGTTGTGGTGACCCCCAACCACAAACTTATTTTCATTGTTACTTCATGGCTATGATTTTGCTACTGCTGTGAATCATACTGTAAACATAATGGTGCTTTCTTATGGTCTTAGGTGACCCCAATGAAAGGGTGTTCAAACCCAAGGGGGTCATGACCCACAGCTTGATAACCACTAGTTTAGAAGAACATGTGTTTTCATGGAGAAAATAACCAATGTTCTTTTAGTCATCTATCCTATGTATTACCTCCAACAGCATATTGTACCAGCCAGCCAAACTAGCATGGCACAGAGAAGTAGTTAGCTGAAAAATCTATTAGCCACACCACATTTCTCAGAAAAAATGAACATATTAATCTTTTTAATGTCACAAGGTTCTGTTTGAAGGTAATAATAATACACTGCTAAAGGAATTAACACAAATGTGAAATAATAGAAACTACAAAATGAAATCCATGGTTGAGATGGCCTCTTATGATGTTGAAGACCTGCAATTTCCTACACTGTTTAAGAAAGTCTTCTGGCTGTTTGAGATTAAAGATCTTCAAACATAATTCTCCTGTGCTTGTTCAATATAAATTAGCACAACTTTTAAGATTCATCTTGTCTACATAAAGAATCATTCCATCAGCCCTTCATCACTACAATTTATACCTCATGTAACAGCCAAAACTGGAACTTCTTGCTACTTTGATTGCTCTCTCTGCTAATAATATCTGATTTATTTTTATTATTCTTTTAATGATATTTCTTCCTGTGTGTTTTCTGAAAGTACATTTAAAATTCTTTGTATAATCACACAAATAAGAACAAGCTAAGAGATATTTCCACGAGTGATGTAATAGCTGTACTGCATGATAAGAAAACCCAAAATCTGTGGGAGGAGAAGGTCACTAAACCAAATTTCTCTGTGTTGGATGCAGAGCAGAGGCTCTCAGCTGACAGCATTTGAGTCATGGCCTTTGTTACCTTGGTAAACATTTTCTTTTTTCTCCAGGCTCAAAAAGCAAGCTTTGACCACATTTCAAACCTCATAAAATTGACAAATTAGATTCAAGTTGATTTTATTGTGAATATGCCCCATCTATTCTAGGAGCTAAAATATCACAGGCTCCATGAAAGACTAGAGGAATAGATGGAAACTTCAGATCTCCACACATGTAGTGGAACAACAGACAGCCCATGACATAGGATAAATAGTTTAATTTTGTGCATCCCAAAGTTGTTCCACAGACTATATGGTTTAAAGACACATCTAGGACTGAGTGTGGTCCTTTAAGGATTAAGTCCTAACACTCTAGATGCAGAATCAGGTAGATCTTTGTGAGTTTGATGTCAACCTAGAGTACATAGAGTTCTAGACCATCCAGTCCTATATAGTGAGGACCACTTCTTGATGAAAAAGAGATATATTTAAGGTACTTATGACTATGTTGTGACCATCTTGTGATGTGCAAAAATAATAAAGTTAACCAGTAGCAAAGGAACCTTACCCAAGCTGTAAAAACCACAGGGAGTTGGTTTGAATGAGATTAGTTCTACAGGTTCAGACATTTGAGTGCTTTGTTCTCAATTGGTGGATTGTGGTAGGTGTAGTCTTGTTGGAGTCAATGTGTTGCTGGGAGTGAACTTTAAATTCTCAAAAGCCCAATGGCAGGTCCAGTCTGGGAATTAGGAAGTAAAATCTCTTGGCTCATTCTTCAGAATCATGCCTGTAAGCCTACTGCCATGCTCTGCAACATGATAACAGACTAGACCTCTGAAACTGTAAGCCAACCCTAATTAAATGCTCCTACTTATAAGAGTTGCTTGATCATGATGTCTCTTCACAGCAATAGAGCACCAAGACATGGGATTAGAAGTATGAGCCACTGTACCTGGCTCATTAGTTTTATTTTCAGTAACTACCAAATCTTCCCTTACCACAAAAATGAATGTCTATTCAGTTTCTTTTGATTTTTACCATATGAGAATATTTTCTAATGTTAAATATGACATCTTGTTAGAAAAAACCATGTTTAAACATAAGCATAAAATTGTATGCTACTGAACAGCAAGGAGCCAGTCCCAGGAACCCAGCATTATCACTGAGTCCTGTAAATGTTGTGTACTAAGTTACTATCAGGCAATCTCAGGAAGATCTACACTCTGAGGCTTGCTCCTGAGATTTGCAGAATGAGGAACATTTGCCATCTACCTTGAGGAACAATATAGGTAATGGGTGTCTCATATTTCTGCATCTCAGGACCATTGTAGTAAACTGTGCCACATTACAGGCAATTTGTCCCCCTGCCTTGTAAAGTAAAAACAAAAAGGAAACCTATGTCTTGATCTTTCTCCCCTCTCAGGCAGTATTTCAGAATGTCGTCAGGCTTCACCAGAGGACATTTAAAAGCTGAATAACTCATTGTGAGAACCCTCTCACCACTCAAGACTCATCCATTTTAAAGTTTAATAGTAAAGGTCTTACTGTCACGGATAGTGTTTTTCTTCACACAGTGCATCCATCATGACTTGCCATTTCTCACAGAGCATCCAGTATTGCCTCTGGAAAACTAAATACCTTCTATTTATTTCAGCAAATTTCTAGGGCATGATAAAGCTCCTAATGGTATAAATTAATCCAGTGACACGCAACAGAAACTATATTAGGCATTGTGAAGTGTATCCTGTTTGAGCTATATCATGACATGAAAATGGACTCTGGAGGCATTTCTCCTAATGAATGCAAGATGCTCGCCTAAGCTGAAAAAAAAATCAACACCTGTTTGTGGAAGATATTGTTCAGCTGCTACCCTGACAACAAAGCCAAGCATGTTACCGACCTAAGGGACTGCAGAGGCATCCATTGTTATTTAACACCTAAAATAACCTGAAAGGTACCAAACATTGTGCCGATGAGAAGAGACCAACCATTGTTCTTTTGGTAGCATGGATTTAGATTGGAAATCCAGCTCTCTGAACAGGCCTGAGATGTATAAGACATGATAATTATGCACATTCTTTCTAACAATACGTTAAAAGTTCAACAGAGGGGAAACTCAGACATGAAAGTATAGGAAAAAATATCTCTGTATTATAATTTATTGTTACTGTTTTAATATTACTAGGGCTCAAACCCAGAGCCCTGCCCATGCCAGTCAGGCATTCTATCCCTGGACTACACACCCTAGTCCATGTATAATAGTTTTGATACAGAACTGTTCACTGACACATTAGGTAGAAATCTGCTTGCCTGAAAAACTGAGTATTTTAAATGGAAAATTAAGTAGGGAATGTTAAGTAGACTGAGTCATTCATGTGTCTTGCTACTTTTCCTCATACCAGTGTGTTGTTAATTGTATCACACAATTTACAAAGCTTGCATGGTTATGCTGAATTAAGTACATAAAATGTTTTACTATTGCTAAATAGTTGAAGTTTTCAGGTAATGTTCTTCTCCACATTTCTGTCTCTTGATCCACACTCAGACCCTCTTCTTTAATATCTCCCAGGATCTCACATTTTTAGTCTTCTGTAGTTTCCATATACACTTCCACCCCATGGTTCAAAATAAAATACTTATTCAACTCAAGTGACTCCTTGAAAACACAGGTGAGAGTAATGTTAAGTTATTGTACTATGTGCAAGGATTCGTGAATAATTACTCTCAGAAAGCCTTTGACATTAAAAGACTTTTTCAATTAGGCGATCATTCTAAGTCCTAGAGTCTAGGAGGCTCATCACAAGTGCTTTTGTTTCTCCTGGTTTGTTAAACTGCTGTGTAGGATGCCCCCTGTTGAGATCAAAATCACTGAATTCTGTGTGATTTAAAATCTCCCTCTCAACTGTTTCATATTCAACTAATTAATGGTGAAAGCATACCTTTGGCACTATTGATACTATTCCATCATTTTTCAGAGTTGTAAATATTAAGACTTTATGTAAACTAATCAGTATATTACAATGATGAAAATAAATCCAGGAATCAGCATTTGAAGTACCTGAATTGACTGATGGGTGGTCCTTCTCTAGACCTGTCCTTCATATGCTACAGATTGGAGGGGACAGATGCAGCCTAATCCAGTGCAAGCATAATGAAGTCCCAAGGATGTGGAAAAGGATGAACACTTAAAAGCTTAGGTAAGGTTATCAAACAGACCTCCAGCTAACTCGAATCTCAGAATTTGAATCTATCTAACGAATTCATAACGTTTCACAAAAATATTCAACATGGACTAAGCCTTATATTTCAGCAAGATGACAGGGATATAAACTCAGCACAAACTCATAGACAAGATACTTCTAACTTCTAAACTGGTCATCTGTGACTCTCAGGAAGCAAGGCAAGTAGCAATCAATCATGAGGCACAGAAAGTGAGCAATATCTCACCTTTTTCTGTGTGTAATTGTTTATTGATTGCCATATGGATTGTTTCCTACAAACCAAGAATGAAAAGGCATTCTATATGTACACATGAAAAGCAGCTACTTTATAGCTGAGCTGTGCCCTTCAAGTTCAGCAAGCTATAATTTCTCATCTACTTTACCACCCTGATTGTCAATAGCTATTGCTAGAAATGGTAAATACCATCCATTTCTTGGAGGCCCAAAGATTCAGTTACTATCTTTAAATAGTCCTATGGATTGTCCTCTAAATAATCACAGAAACATTCATTTTGTTTCCTTATTAGTCTGTCTCTTCTCTGAACTGTCATCATTGTTTCCCAATCTCTAGATTTCCAATCTCATTTTCTCATAGCCATTGAATATACTTTGATGACAGAGTGGCAGCTGAAAATGTCAATCATGACATTTCTGTATTTAAAAGTCAGCAGTGGTGTTCTCAGAGAGTATTGGACTAACCATAAAGGCCTTACACTTGTGATCTTGGCCTAATTCCCAGCTATGTACTCCCACCAGCCTATCCAAAGCCCTAGATCCTGAATTGTAGGCTTTGCCCCAGAGGGGATTCATGGTTATTCTTCAAGATATCAGTGACTCATTCCTTTTAAGTCTCCGAAGTAATTGCTATCACTGTCATACAACAACTCTGCCTTCCAGTTTCTCAAAAATAAAATGGAAATTCATCTACATCAAGACCCAACTATAGCACACCTGATCATATATTCAAAGATACTCCATCTTACCATAATGACAACTGGAAACAACCTAAATGTTCCTAGATGAAAGAATTGATAAAGAAACTATGTTGCATTTGCACACTGGAGTATTACTCAGCTTTTTAAAAAGTAACACTATTACACTTGCAGGCAAATGCATGGAACTAGAAAAAAACCATCCTGAGTGAGATAACCCAGGCCCATAAAGCCACACATGATATGTACCCACAAGCATATAATAGCTGTAAAGTAAAGGATAATCCTACTACAATCTATAGACCTAAAGGCTAAGGAAAATGTAGGGTTCATAGGAGGGATACATGAAACTCTCTGGGAAGGGAAAATAGAACAGATTTCCTGGTTGACTGGGGCTGGATGGAGATGGGAACATGAGGGAGTATTGGGGGTGGAGGGAGTACTGAAAGAGATGACTAGAATTGGGGGGCATTTCGGAGGCAAATGTAGAAACCCAGTGCAATGGAAACTTCCAGGAATCCATGGGATTGACTCTAGCAAAGACTACTAGTATCAGAGGGTATGGAGCTTGAACTAGTCATCTCCTGTGACTAGACAAGACTTCCAGTGGAGGGATTGGCACACCAACCAAGCCACACAACCTTTGACCTACAATCTATCCTGCCAGCAGGAAGTACTAGGGTAAAGAACTTAGAGCGATGGTCAATCAATGACTGGTCTAACCTGAGACCCATGCTCCAGAGGAAACCCACACCTGATATTATCTGCACGGCCAGGAACCAGAGGTATAATTACCCAGAGACCTAGGGCAGTACAAAACAAGACTGCAAAATAAAAAAAAGCAGTCAATGAAATGATTCCTAATGATATTTGGTTATATTCATAGACTGGAGCCTAGCCTAATTATCATCAGGGAGGCCTCATCCAGCAGCTTAGGAGCCAAACATTAGGTAGAGCTCCAGGAATCCTGCAGAAGAAATTGAGAAAGGGTTGTAGGAGCCAGAGGGGTCAAGGACACCACAAGAACATGGGTCACAAAATCACTGATTAGGGCTCATAAGAGCTCGCAGAGACTGAACTTACAATCAGGGAGTCTTCCTGGGATTGACCTAGGTCTTCTGCATATATGTTATGGTTGCATAGCATGCTGTTTTTGTGGAACTCCTAACAGTGGGTGCAGGGGCTATAAATGCTTGTGCCTGCTTTGGGACCCATTTCCTCCTACTGGGTTGCTGCATCCAGCCTTAATATGAGGATGTACCTAGTCTTATTATAACTTGATATGCAGTTTTGATTGATATCCCTGGGAGGTCTGCCCTTTTCTGAAGGGAAAGGAGGAGTGGATCTGGGACAGAGGGGAGACAGGATGGAGGGACTGGAAGGAGAGGAGAGAAGAGGAGAGGACAGGAGAGGAGAGGAGGGGAAACTATGATTGGGATGTTACATATGAGGGAAGAATAAAAAAAGGGAAAATAAGGAAACCGGAATAACAATAACAAGGACAAAAAAAATCCCTGCCTTCTCTTCATCCTGTAGGTATCTCATGAAACCTTAACATGATGATATTGTATACAATGCCTGGTCAGTACATACTTATTAATTTACCTCTCTCTAGTTCTTATTTCATAAAGAAAGGAATATAAAAGTGAGAAGTAATTCAATGCAAAAGCCCCTAATGAAACTTAGAAAAGAAGTCACAAAATTCAGAAGTTCTTCTTTGCTTTTTTATTTTTAATTATATTCTACATAATTTCAATTTGTTGCAATTTCTACATTGAGTCATCTATTTTATTAGTGTTCTGAGAATTTTGTCACCATCTTGTAACTTAAGAATATTAAAAAAGTTATTTCTGATGTCAGAGAAAGTTAGATGCTACCAATAGTGCCGAGTAGAATACCATCTGTAATATGACAACTTAGGACTTAATTTTATGAAAAACTATGCAGACAACTGGGACAGTAGAATGTTTACGCTAATGGTGGCCATATTTATGGAATATTTCAGGCTGGCGTGGTAGAACATACCAATAATCCCAGCTTTTGGGAAACTGATGTGGAGAACAGAAGTTTTGAGGTCAGTTTGTGTTGCATATATGTGAAGATATTCTTTCAATTAGTTATGAAGGAGAAACTTTTAAATAGCACGGCCAGTGTGTTTTGCATCTCAGTAAAGAGCTTTTCCATGCTCAGATTTTGGCTTTTGAGCCATTCCATAAGCTAAACATTCACTGCTTATAAAACCCTTTAACAAATCATAGTTTCATCTACAGCACTTGTAAGTTCCCTTGCAGTATAAATTATGATGCATTCTATCTCTTTTCTAGATATAAATTGCAAGTGAATGAGTTGATATTATTATGTAAGCAGAGAGATTATCAGGCAGGCCTCTCTCTGGCCATATCACTTCGATCATCAGGGCTATCAGATCTACCAGCCTCCTGCCACTGTGCAGGACTTGGTCCTAGGAAAGGAAGCATCACTGCAGCTGACTCAGAAGACACAGCAGAAGCAGATCTCAGTGGTCTACCCCTACATGCCGGATACACCCAGAATGTACACATTAGATAATACAGGGAGGTGTTCTGTTTAGAAGAAAGGAATTGCTATGTATGAGGATATGCCTTAGGAAATCACAAATAAAACAGTTTAAATGACAGTTACTTTCAGCAATTTATTATCTTCTGAGATGTCAGATTGAGCTGTCTGGAACTTATCTTGAATGAAGGCATAGAACTACATTTTATGAGTACACTTAACATGTTGGGATTGTCTATTATTCTAAACTTGCAAGCATATTCTCTGTTAGTCATCTTCCAAGTATTTGCTGATGGGCACTGAGAGGAAAACTAAAAGGTTATTCATTCCAGAAAGAAACTGTAAGTGCCTGTATCACCTCTTGAGGGGGTTAGCAACAAGTACGCTAGCATGTGAGGAAGAGAGGAATTACTGGGACTATAAATGCTCTTTTAATAGTGACATTTCCTTATATCTAAACATTGTAAACATTATTTTAAGGAGTTTATTTGGAAAGCTAATTTGTATTTGACACACTTCTACTTTTATAATTAAATATTTAAGACATGCATTTATAAGCTTCTAAAAAGTCTAACTTTTTGAACACAAAGGTTTTCAGGGTAAGTAATTAACCAAACGACATGAAATATACAGCATCAAAACTGTTAAGAGCAATAAAGCCTATTTCAGTGTGGTGGTATGCCCTTGGCAATCCAGCACATGGGAGACAGGAGCAAGAGGACCAGTTGTTTAATATTGGCCTCAGTTACATAATATTTGAGGGCAACCTGGGCTATATGAGACCCTATCTTAAAACATCACACAACACAAAACTAAACAGTAATCTGGAGAAGGGGAAGGGTACAAGATTTCCTGAGCTAATTGGGAGCATTGGGGGAAGAAAGAGGGAGTTAAGAGAAAGAAGGGGAGAAGAGGAGGAGAGAGGACGACATGAGAGAACAGGAACATTGAGTCAGGGGAAGAACAGAGGAGAGTAAGAAAAGAGATACCATAAAAGAGGGAGTTTTTATAGGTTTAAAGAGAAATGTACAGACATATACAAGGTTGACCCCAACTAACAATCTAAGCAATAGTCAAGTCTACCTTAAATGCCCTTCTCTGATAATGAGATTGATGACTACCTTTTATGCCATCCTAGAGTCTGATGGATGCATAAGCAGACGCCTACAGCTAAACACTGAGCTGAACTCTGGAATCCAGTCATAGAGAGGGGTCAAGACCAGGCTGGAGAAACCAACAGAAACAGCTAACCTGGACTCCAGACTGATAGCTGGGAAACCAGCATAGGAATGTTTCAGACCCCCTGAACTTGGATGTCAGTTTGGAGGCTTGGTTAATCTATGGGACCTCTGGTAGTGGATCAGTATGTATCCCTAGGACACGGATGGACTTTGGGAGCCCACTCCATATAGAGGGATACTCTCAGCCTAGACACATGGGGGAGGGTCTAGGCCCTGCTCCAAATAATATGATAGACTTTGAAGATCCCCCATGGAAGGCCTTACCCTTCTTGGGGAGCAGAAAGGGAATGAGAAAGGGGGTTGGTGAGGAGCAGGCGAGGAGGGGAGGGAAAGGGAAATGGGATTGACATGTAAAACAAGCCTGTTTCTACTTTAAATTAAAAAATAAAAAAAATAGATAAAGAAAAAACCCTCAAATTTCAAAAAAATTCAAAGAAGCATTTCCTTTGTGATTTATTTTTTATCAAGACACAAATTCTTTTACTTTAGAGTTCACAGAAAATCATCAACTTTGTGATTTCTCATGAAAATCAGCTTTCAGAAGCTGAACTGAGGTACTGGAAAAGCTGATATACATTGGAGGCAAAAACATGTTCCTATTAGAGGGAGCACATGGGCTGTGCTGCTGCGATATCTGATATATGCATGACTCTCTTCCAAAGGACTGATGCATATTTCATCACTTTGTCTAATGGATGCGATTTCTCAAGTCACAGCTCTCCATTAGGAATGCTCTTACCCTGGTTCAGCTGAGCACTCTCGTTACATTTCCTGACTCGGTGGTTTCAGAGAAGCTGCCCTGGTGGAGAATTCCCTGGCTGATTCATCTATCTCCATTATGGACCAGAGAAGACAAGATGATGGGAGGTTTTAGGATTGGGGGTTGGTTAGGAATAGTCTGTGAATTCTCCATATCTAAACCTTCAAAGGTACCCTTATGTAAAATTTAATTGCCAGAGAACAGATTTCTAATGGCTTATCATTCTTGATTAGAGTACAACACACATAGGAATGTAAACATCTTTTCAACACAGTGTTTCCTATAGATGTATAATTGCAGTGGAATTTCTGCTTCACGTGAGCAGAGTATGATATTAACTACTAAGTGAATTTGAAAAAAAATCAAACTTGGTGAAAAATTAATGGTGGTATTTATTTGAGAACAATGTGAACCTACTTAAAAACAGATTGTAAGGCTTGGTAGGATGGCCCAATGGTTAAATTTCCATAACCCACATAGAGGCTAACTGCCCTTAACCCCACCTTCAAGGGATCCAGTACCCTCTTCTGTACACTTCTGGTACTTCACACATGTTGTAAACAGACATACATGCAGATAAAGCACAAAATAATTTATAAAAACAGATTCAACATGTTTTTATGAGTGATACTGGGATCTTTTCATAACTTTAGATGCTGCTTATCTTTCTCTATTTGTGCACTATGTGCAACTTTATACGTTTATTATAAGATTTAGAATGTGTGCCATAATAATAAAATTACCATCCCCCTTTGTAAAAGATGCACATATTTACATCTGATTTTGTTTCTTTTGGTCAATTGTGAATTTTGCTTATATTAATGTATGCCATTTATTAAACTGATGGGCCAAGGCATTGTACAACCACCATTGGAATCATTACAATTTTTAGATTCGGGAAACACCTTGACATATCCTCTTCTAGTATTTTTGTGGTTTGTAATTTATCTTAAAATTTCAGAAGAACAAACATAAGGAACAAAATTTTTCTGAGCCAGTACCTTAATGTGTATGCTATAGCTATATATATATATGGATTTTAAAATGAGAAAATGCATCATACTTTCATTAAATGTATTTTCATTACAATTTCACGAGTTAATTAAATATCCTCATTTAATCTTGTTAATTTTTTAAAATCTAGTTACAACACACTCTAGAATATTGCCTATAAAGTGGGTCTAGGTACTGTTTACCACCTGGAATACTTGAACAATTACAATATGGCATCGATTCATACTTATTGAACTTTTTTTATGGTAAGGATGAATTCCAGATCACAGGTTGTTTCAGGAATAAGGGCACTTCCCCACAAAACACAGTGGCCCCCTCTTTCCTGCACTCTGTACTTTCAATTGTATCCCCCCCCTTGACTGCTCTTGCAGAAAATATGAGTTCAGTGGCTCACAGCAGCTGTGACTCCAGTTCCAGAGGATCTGACACCGCCTTCTGGTTTCCGTGGGCATCAATACACATATGGTGCACAGATAAACATTTAACAAAATTCTCACATACATACAATAAAAGATAAAATAGACCTTCAAAACCAACTATAACCTCAAAATAACTCTGTATTGATATTTACAGGACCATTTCTTATTACAACAGCATCATGTGCTTTTACTCTGTAAATATATTGAAAGTCAGTAGCTTGTCCTTCACTATAGAACATGTAAGCTTTTTCCCAGCATTGCATGACCTTCTCTTGAATAATTTTACTGTGTGGCATGGCATTTGTGAGTCAAAAGAACAAGACTGGAACTGTGGAGTCAAAATTGTATTTGAATTTGAATTTTGAAAAAGCCAACATTGCCAGATCTCATCTACCAATTAATGACTTCCGGGAAAATTTGTTTGTGCATGCCCTTAGCAGAGTGGCTTATAACTTTTGTTATTCTGAAATACACATTGGAATAACTAGGGAGGTAGTTAACAGAATGGGCCTGTAATCACATGCCACCAATATGTCTCAATAATACATATTAACTAATATTCCATTCTACTTTATGGATTACTATCTTTGTAATTGCTATATATAATGTTGACCTCTCTACATTGTAATTTTTATGAGATACCCACTAGATCAGTCTGATTCACTATTATGCTGTTTCATCAAGTGATCAAGTGATTGAATATTTAATGGGATTTTTTTTGAGACAGGGTTTCTCTTTGGTTTTGGAGCCTGTCCTGGAACTAGTTCTTGTAGACCAGGCTGGTCTCAAACTCACAGAGATTCGCCTGCCTCTGACTCCTGAGTGCTGGAATTAAAGGCGTGCACCACTACCACCCAGCATAATGGGATTATTTCTATCAGATATTTTCATCGCTGTCTGTATTTTTTCTAGCTAATTAGTGTCAGGTAGGTAAAATAGAAGAAAAGACATAAAGATGCATTTTTATTTCCTTTTGGATTTTCTCTCATTTTAATTATAAAAATACCTAATCATAATAAGAAAATTGAGTTTAGCTAGCTACCAAGATAGAGTCTGTAATGTCAAGAACCATCTATAAATTAAATATAATAATACTATTTAAGTAATTAATAATTTTATTTGAATATATTCCCAATTATTGACATTTTGTCTTCATAATTAGTAATACATGTACTTACCAAACAAATGAACTCTTTAAATGAGTATTATTTATCAGAAATGGTAATTTCAGGGATGACAAACATAGTTTCAAGAAAAAGTTTTTAAGGTTCAGGGAACATTGTGGAGGAGGGAGAGGGAAGACTGTAGGAGCCAGAGGATCAGGGAGTTTACTGTGAGACTGTGTCCTCTTAGTAACATCAGAATCTACACCCATAAAGTCTCACCAACATGTCTGCTGAGATATGAGTTGAACAAAGATGACATCAATAGGCATGCCAAAGTGGAAGGCAAAGGTCAAGGAGAAGGAAACATCATTTCCTCCTCATACATTATGATTTTATTTCACTATAAAATTTAATTTAGTGACTAACATTTCTTCAGCTACCATTTCTTGTCATTTCCCAGTAGTCCCCAAATGTGAAATTGATGGCTGCAGAATTTAAACTCCACAAAAACCAGCATGTAAGAAATATGTGGGGGTAAACTCTAACCTTCAAGTTTTAGTTCTTAGAAAGAATTATTTTTCTGAAAGTTACTGTGAAACTAATGGAGGGGAAAATAGTGACTACCCACAAGATCTCCAAGACTTGGGTAGCCACAGGATACTGCAGAGGAGCTCCGGTGAGGATCCAGTGAGGATGGTGTACTAAACCAGAGGCCTTGAACCAGACAAGTGACTCACTGAGTATTTGCCAGTCAAGCTCATGGGACAAAGGGATATACTATATGACACACTGACCTTCAATGTTACCAAAAGAGATGAAGAAGTGATGGAGAGGCATGAGAGGAGATGCAGAGATTTTTCTGTTTTAGTGTGGTTTTGATCTGCTTTGTTTTTGGGGGGCTTTTTGTTTGTTTGTTCTTGCTTTTGTTTGATTGCTTGCTTACCTTGTTTTGTTTTCTCTCAGGGAGGGTGTGCAGCAGGGATGAGGAGGAATATTGGGAGATGGGGATATGAACAGAATTGGGGTACATGATGTGAAACTCCAAAAGACTCAGTAAAGAAGTTAAACAAACAAAATAAAGAGAACCAAAGAAAGAAATGATTTGATAACCTAAGATCAGGCCCTCCAATATCAATTAAAAATCAAGAAAATTCCCACATAGACATGATTATATACCTATAAAGCCTGATCAAGGCAATTCTTCAATAGAGGTTCTCTCTTTCCAAGTGTATCTGGTCAACAATCAAGACTAACTATCACATAATGCATTGCTGAAGATTCTATGTGGTAGACATCTCTGACTTTCTTCCCAGTTAAAGAAACAAGGCAGTATTTCTTTTGCACTAATTTGTCATGCAAGTATAACTGAGAGTCCATTTTTTTGCAAAGCCTTTTGCTGTAGCCCATGGAGATTATAATTATAGTGAGACAGAACCTAGGCTTCACTATTATTTATCATAACCATTCGTGGATTAGAGTAGAAAGTAGACTGCCTGACATTTAAGTAGTTAGACAAAGGATGATGACCTCTTAACTTACTTAGGAAAAGACCACCATAATCCTGAGCAAATAGAATAAAACGGGAGGAATTATCATTCAAGATATCAAGACACATTACAGAGCCATAGTAATAAAAACAGTATGTCACTGGCACAAAAACAAACATGCAGACAAATGGAACAAAATTGAGGAAACAATCTAATATTCTACAAAAACATACACCAGGGAAAATGTAATCTTCAGCAAATGGTGCTGGGAGAACTAGATGTCCACATTATAGAAGAATGAAATTAGACATGCAATTATCGTTTTGCACATAAAGTAACTTCAATTGGATCATAAACCTAAATGTGAAACCTGAAATATTGAAACTGCTAGAGAAAAAAAAATTAGAAGTATCCTATAGGATACTTCTGACTAAGACTCCATTTGCCTAGGAATTAAGGCCAACAATTGACAAATGGAGCATCATAAAACTGAAAAGCTTCTGCACAGCTACAGACACCATCAATCAAATGAAGAGGAAGCCACTGAACAGGAAAGAATCTTTGCCAGCTATACATCTGAAAGAGGATTAATATACACTTTATATAAAGAACTCAATAATGGGTCAAAACACACACACTTACACACACACACACACACACACACACACACACACCACCACCACCACCACCACAACCACTACCACCACCACCACCACCACCAAAAACTGACCAGTTCAGAAAATGGAATTATGATCCAATCAGAGAGTTCTCAAAAGAAGAAATAAAAAATGTCCAAGATATATCTCAAAAATGAGTCACCTTTCCTAGCAAATAGGGAAATGCAAATCAGTATTTGTTTTCCTCTAAGAAACCTGTCCTAATATTTGTAAAGAAGGGGAGTCATTAGGATTATAAAGGCACTCCTGTAAGTCACACCTGGGGAGACACCAGGGCATTTCCTTGGTTTATTTCTTGGAAGTATTCTTTCATGGGAATGTTGAACAACAGTCGTAAAAGTCACTCAAAGTATGCATATTATTACCTTAGTCTCATACTGTTCCAGTGTCTGGAATGTGAAACTCAAAGCTACCCACAATGCTCTTCACCTTGCTCAAATTAACCCATTTCTCCCCAAACAGAAAACGGAACTTTCAAAAACTCAATCCATTACAAGTAGGAAGAGAATATGAAATATTTTTGTACAATGAACCAAATGGGAAAAGACAACTTTTCATGAGAATTTGTGCTATTTATTTCCAGAAATGGATTGAGTTAAAGTGAGGCACAGTCCCACCTTCCTCAAGTTTGTCCCTTGAAGGTCACTGTAGCATTGACTTACCACACACACCTTTAGGCATGGATAGTAATCTCAGACCCAAAAAGCTATTGAGTACTATTTTTGGCTTTGCTTTCTGACCAACTTAACAATTGCTTCCTTCCTTTGCATCTTCCTATCCTGTCTTACATTACTCTATAGTGTTTTGTATAATATGATGTTGGGGAATGGGAGATATTTATTGTATTTCTCACAACTAATATTACACCTTCATGTTCTGCTCAGGCAATCTACTGTGTTTGCAGTAATACCAGAGTAACTTCTCAACACAGACATCCTCAAGGAAGAAATGGAGGTTAAAAAGGAAGACAGCAATGGACTACCTCAAACTCCAAATGCTGAGAACAGATATGAGGCTTCTGAAATCTAGCCAAAGGCGCCTGGGCATACCCTCTCCAGGCCTTTGGGATCCTGCCAGGTCTTCTCTTTCCACAAACCTCAGTGGCACCAGCACCAGCCTGAATGCCAAGTCCTGTCCTGCACATTCGGGAGACTTGCCAAATGGTGTTTAATGATTGATCACTAGCTCTAAGAGATTTAAGCTGCTTCTCTCTGATCCATTTTTTAATGTATCGACTTTAGTACATGTTAAAGTATGAGCACTCAGTCATCCAATGAAGACTTAATACTAGGGTGTTGGACTGGGATCTACCATTGTGGATAAACAGAGCAGAAAGTCCTATGCTTTCCTGAATGTGGAATAGTAGTTGGGCAGTAGAGCTAATTTCAAAACACAACTTACAGAAGAGTTTGAATGGAATTGCCTTGCTTGGGTGGATAATCTTACTCCCAACAGGCATGGGTCATTAAATGAAAATCACAGTACAAGTCAAGGGACACCTACCTCCCTGTGAGTTTTGGGAGGCATCTAGAGATGTCTTAAACATCTTTGTTACCTACCATAACTATATGGTAAGATTATACTTGTTTTCTGTTGCTGTGATAAACACTATGATTAAAAAGCAACCTGACAAAGAAAGGGTTTGTTTCACTTTATGAAGTACAGTCTATTACCGAAGGAAGCCAGTTTAGGAGCTCAAACAGAAATCTGGAGGTGGGAACTGAAGCAGAGACCTTGCAGGAACACAAATTCCTGGCTTGCTTCCAGCCTTATGCCAGCTACCTTTATTATTTAACCCAGGCCTAACTACCTAGGATTGGTAATGTCCTCCATAAGCTAGGTCATCTTCCATCAATCAGCAATCAAGAAAATGCTCCATAAATATGCTTACAGGTCAATCTGATTAGGGAAATTCATTAATAGAGGTTTCATCTTCCCAGGTATGTTAGGTCAAGACTAGCCATCATGAACTAAATTCTTGAAGATATCACATACTTTGGCTGCTGGACATAAAGGAGTTAATCTTAAAACAATTAGGAAAGTGCCTTGCTGTGGGTTAGATTCCATAGTACAGGGAGATGCTATGCCTGATGCTGGTGGGCAGGGGAGGACATCAGTGATCTTATTTGGCACTGACCCTACATACTGCAGCACTAACCAACTGGCAAAATTGTAACACTATTGATATGGGGTAACTAGCTGCTTTCTTGTTGAGTCTAAGGCCAGCTCCCCTGGCCTACTAATCCTAACCAAAAGCCCATGGTGGAGGTCTTAGGCCTCTGGGTAGAACTTGTTTATTGTATGCCTAAATGGAAATGCTGTCAACTTTTTAATAAATGTTTATTTTTATAACCATATACTTTGCATCTTTTTAACTTTAGTCAGTGAAACCTTGTTTTGCAGCAAACAACAATCCATGGAAAGATGTGTAGTTGGACAAACTGGTGAGAATAAATGGCTGATGTCTGTGTTAAAACCCTCACAACTAAGGCTCATGGAACGTTGAAGAAGAAGGGTGGGGGGCAATAAAAGAGTCAGAGGATGGAGAGTACTTTGGTAAAATGCTGTCTCCTGGATATTGAGGCCACAATCTCACAACAGCTGTGGTTAATCTATACAGGTCTATAAAAGATCAAGTGGGATAAAAACCCTAACAACCATGATGTAGATGGTCTCTAGGCTCCACCAGTTACTGAGGAATATTGACAATGAATTGCTGTTGGGCAGGGAAAGTTGTTCTTTCCTGGGAATATGACATTGGCAAGTTTCTCATAATCTAGATGGCTTCATAACCCATGAAAAAAGGGTACCTCTAACTGAATGTAATGGCTTATCAAAAAAAATGTAATTGTGAAGGGACAGGTTAGGGGAGATATAGAGGAAGTTTGGAGAGGGATTAGATATCATATATTGCATTATACACAAACATGAAATTCTCAAGAAACGAGTTTAAAAGAAGCATGACTCTGTTTGGGGAGGCACAGACCACAGCTTACTTGCAGACACCAGAGTACAATTGTCATGTGAATCAGTTCTATGCTTCCAGCATATGGGTACCTTTACATCTTGAAAAATTGCCTGAACTATGGCTTAATTTTTTAGAAAGTTGCAACAAAAATAATCTAAGCATGGGTACCAAGTTGTCAATTTTGTTAGTAATTTTCCTTGGGAAAGAGCAGATTTTAAATGAAAGTTGACCATAGTGTTGTATAAGGAATATTTATCACTTATTTAACACACCTGTTAGGAACAACCACAGTATATATAACCTAATTAGCAACACTTTTAGGAATAAAATTTGGTGTAATTTTATAGATTATATTTTAAGTGTCATACAAAAATACATTTTAATGCAGATAACTTGATAAATTTAGATCTGTGCATAAATTTATAGTAAAACCATCACCATACACAAGAGTTCCTTACAATTCTTTTCTTTCTTTTTGAGACATGGTTTCTCTGTGTTACTTTCACTTTGCAACCTGTCCCAGAACTAGCTCTTGTAGACTAGGCTGGTCTCAAACTCAGAGAGGTCTCTCTGCCTCTGCCTCTGCCTCTCTGCCTCTGCCTCTCTGCCTCTGCCTCTGCCTCTGCCTCTGCCTCTCTGCCTCTGCCTCTCTGCCTCTGCCTCTGGCTCTGCCTCTCTGCCTCTGCCTCTCTGCCTCTGCCTCTTGAGTGCTGGGATTAATGGCATGTGCCACCACCTCCCAGTTCTTTTCATTCCTTTAATTTTCCATTCTTCTTTCTTTTTTCTGATGTGAATATAATTTCTCAATGATTTTATTTTTGTGTGTGGTAGGGTCTTCCTGTGTCCTTCAATCTGTTCTCCAATTCTGAGTCATAAGCCATCTTCCTGTCTCAGACTCCTTAGTAGCTGGAATATCATGTGCTCCAGCATAATCTTATGGACATATTTTGAGGGTGTGCTTGCTGTTTGTTTGTTTCAGAACTGTAGAACACATCCAAGGACTCACAGACGTTACATAATAACTGTACTGCTGTATTCCATTGTAGAACCTGAAGCCATTCTTAAGTGTGTAGCACTACACTGTTCACCACACATACTGCATTGTGTGGCAGATAGCTATGGCTTATCCATCTTGTAGAAGTATCTTCAAACATATAGAAAACAGCTCATAATTTCCCCTCCACTCACACTCCCTCTACCACTTTCCTAGTTTATTTTCCTACTGAGTCTAATCGTTTCAGATAAATCATGTGAATGGAATGATGCAGGGTTAACCCCTCCCAGATTATTTTAGTTTACATGTCTTCAAGGTTTATCCATGCTGGCAGAAGTGGGAAGATTTCTCCTAAGCTAAATATACTCATTTGGAAATGTATACCAAATTTCCTTTATGAATTCATCTCGATGACTTTCTTAGTACTTCACTATTTAAGTAACTCTCCATGAACATAGTGAAGTGATATATTTTTGAGGTTCTGATTTCAATTCCTTTGATTAGAAACCCAGGATTGGATTTATACATAATGGTAACTATATTTTTAATTTTGTTTTTTGGTTTTACGAGACAGGGTTTCTCTGTATTGTTTTGGAGGCTGTCGGTCCAGCCTGGCCTTGATATTTTTAATGAAAATATTTTCCTCTCATAAAATGGATCCCGACACAGTTTCCATTTCTTCCACTACTTCCAGCTCTGCTCCCATGTCAGTTCTCCCCCAGATCTACTTCTCCCATTTCCTTTCGGAACAAAGCAGGCCTCCAGGAGACAACAGCTAAACACAACAAGACAAGGCAAAAGCACTCACATCAAGACTGGCTGAGGAAACCCAAGAGGAGGAAAAGAGTCCCAAGAGCAGGCGAAAGAGTCAAAGACATATTTTAAAGAGGCCATGGTATTTTAAATAGTGGTTACACCATTTTAGGATTCTTGCCAAGATCATACAAGTTGTCTTACCAACTGTGAAGAGAAATCTTCTTATCTGCTTATCTGCTTATACCTTAGCAATCTAGAGAACAAGGTCCAAGTCCATGGTCACTTTAGAGATTAGGCTATATCACAGAATTAAGAGGTCAAACTCTCTGTTGTCTTTTGACACAAGTTCTCACTATGTGGCCCAGGCTAGCTTGAACTCTATCAATAAGAAATGTTAAAGAGTAACTTGCAAACACAACTATTAAGACCATAATTTAAAATGAATTCATCTTTTAAAAATATTTCTAAATCTCTTAAGGGTAATCTTATTGAATTACTAATGCTAAGAAACTAATTTACATGGATAATTGACTGTGACTGTAAGGATAAGTACTATAATTTAGGCAACATTTGAGTATTGCAATTTTTCAATGCTAGAAATATTCATATTCCATTAATTAAAAATATCTTACTTCTCAAGCCACAAAATTTCTTCAAATAAACACTATCCTCATCTTCCTTTGTCTTTTGCAAGATTATCTTATTTCCTCTATTTTTTGATCTCCTAATCCAGAATATCACATATGTTTCATTACATGTCTTTTATTTATTTATTGCCAGATATTTCATGATACAATGGTTCTTGATTCAACTCATGCGTACCTTGGAAAGATTCCTTTTTCTCTTGCACATTAAACAACATATTACTGTAGTAATACGGTCACCTCATATGGTCACCTCATACCAACAGTTGCTTGACTTCTAAAGTAACACGACAACATTTCATATATATAGTTGCTCTTTCCAAATTTCAACCCAAGTTTCAACTTCAGTTTAATTCAGAGGCACTCTACAAGTGTAAGATGAACATTAGGCATTTTTCCATCTCCCTATTTACCCTTTTTCTTTAGTATCATAGTTATGTGAATTGATCTATTTAATTACAGATATAGATTATTTTAGCCCCAATATGTATTTAAAAGTTTTTATTGAATAATTAGCTTAACTATCAGATGTTTCTATGTTTCTGTGTTGAATATGTTCAAATATATATAAATGTCCATATATATATATATCATACATACATACATACATACATACATACATAGAGAGAAGGGTGTTTACATGTCTCTGTGTGTGAGCAGCATTTGTGTGTGTGTATATATTCCATATGACAAATGTGTGTCAATGTGTATATAAGTGTGTTTGTTTGTACGTGCATATGCATAAAAAGACTGAAATAAAACTTTGGGTGTTGTTTATTAGGCGTTATGTACCTTTTACAAGACTGGATTTTTCTTTGGTTGTTTTGATTTGAGACAGAGTCTTTCACTGGACTGGAACTCACCACCTAGGTGGATTTTCAGGATCCTCATGTTTCTAACAACAATATTTAAAACACAAGCCAATACTGCCATCTCACTTTAAATAGATTCTAGCAGTCAAACTCAGGTCCTCATGGAAGGCAACTATTCATCAACTAAGTTACCTTTCTAGCCAAATACATATTTTTTAGCATTAAAAATATTCTCATCACTAAAATTTGGAAGTCACTGAACTTTTGGAGACATGAATAATTTCTACATATTAATATAATTACCTTAAAGAGTGACGGAGGCCATTCAAAGATGACAGCTGCAAATTATTGATGATCTGCTCAGTATAAATGAGATCTTCATAAGTAAGACTACTAAACTATTACAGTTACTGTTAGTAACTTCAGCCACATGTAAATATTGTCACCCATGTCCACCCTAACAGCTAAGTTCTTATTATGTTTGTTTTCTAATGTCTTCATAGTAGTGTTATCCAATTTCCTGCAACATATGGATCACCATTTTGTGTAATTGAAGAATTGTGGGTTTCCGAGGAAAACACTGAATACAATCTGTTAAACTATTAACCTTATTTAATGATTACATTACAAGGTTCTGAATTTTATTAATATATCATAAGAATGGAGATTGTGATATCTATGCCCAGAAACACAGTTTACTTCTTTGAAAGTTCTGAGATATATTTTGGGGAGTAATTATTAGAGTAAATTGAATGGCATTTATAGGTGAGAAATTTCCATACATATGCTTTTCAAAATTTCCCTTAAAAGTATTATAGGTAGAGAAGTGTCTCAGCAGATATAGGCACTTGCTATACAAGCCTTATGGCATGAGTTCAATCTCTACAGCACATGGTGGATGAAGAAAATTGACTTCCAAAATTTGTTCTTTGGCTTCCACATATACACAATGATGTACACGTAACTACACTCAAACATATGAATTATATATATGTATATATATATACATAAAATATGTTTCTTTTTGACTAAAAAAATACTTTTGATAGTCTGGGAGATGGCTCCATCTATAAAGTGTCTGCTGGGTAAACATGAGGACATGAGTTCAGATTCCCTATAACCATTTAAAAGTCAGGTGGTGACCGTCTGTAACCTCAGGATGAACAAGACAGAAACAAGCAGATCAAGCAGATCCTTAGAGCTTGTTGACCAGCCAGCCAACCTGAAACAAGCTCTAGGTTCAGTGAAACTGTTGCAAATAAATAAATAAGCAGAAAGTGGGGAAAGAAGACACCCAAAGTAAACTCTGACCTCTGTAGACATGTGAGCACATGTTCAACACATGCACACTGACAATTATATAAAGTACACACACACACACACACACACACACACTCATTTACTCACACAGAGACCATTGATCCCCAGCAAATAGGAATAGGGGCATTATGAGTAAGAGGTAATTCTGGGTTACACAGTGAGACCATATTGGGACAAATAACAGCAATATCAATAGCTAACTATTGCTAGCAGAACATCTGACAGATAACTTCCTTCATTGAACACTCTTCTTTAATGTGTAGTTATGATAGTGCATGTTCTAAAGTGTGACGGAAATAAAGAGGGGGCAATTATCAAGTTATTTTAAATATTCATCCACCTTTTCCAATTTAAATTTAGATACTTCATAAAATGTCACCAATGACCTTTACCCAAATATTTAGCCAACTGAATGTTAAACATGCTCAAAATGAAATGGTACGAACTTAGAAATGAAACGTGGTAATTGCCTTTAAACATGCCTAGAGAAAAACCTCATCAATAATCATGGGAATCTATTTAAAAATAAAATTATTTAGCTGTATTATCATTTATATTTAAAATATAATCATACATTCTTATTATAAGACACTAGCTCACCAAATTCATAATCATTGTCCTTGAATGTCATTTATCATGTGCATACAGCAAAATGACTGAATATTTATTTGTCTATATACTTTAGTCATATACAACTAGTTTCTTTAGCAGTCCTTAAAAGTAGATACTGATGGCTTAGAAGAGGTTGAAACTGAATTTGAGATATTATATTTAACTACAATTCAAAGTAAGAACACAAAAATCTAGAACAGAAAGTTGTCTCACTATAGTAAATACAAATATATTTTTTTGTGATTTTAGCATAGAATAAAAATAAGTTACAATGATTCTGGAATATAATATGGATATAATAGGAATTTTCAGAGGCACATTTCATAGCCATTCTATTTAAGTTTATTTTTGAAATTCTGTCAAATGATATGATGGGATCATAAGGACTTTGATTCCAATTGATCCCAGAAGATGCCACTTACCTTCTCTCTACATGAACTACCAGGAGCTGAGGAGTTTGCACAGAGTAACAAGGCAAGGTTTATGTATCTAGGTGTTGTATCATATACTGGTTTCCTACTAACTAGAAGCTACAAGTAAGAAAAGAGGGTCTTGAGGTCTAGGCTCATCTGGGCTTTCATAGCAATGCCCTGTTGTTAAAACATGAATTATGCTGAGTGGAAAACAAATCCTTTACTTTGAAATATTTTATTCTTTACAAGGATCATTTATAGTAACTGGATTCATTGTATCTAATCTAGAAATAATGTTAAATTATAATACCAGAGAAAGTAAAAGCACAATTTGTCATCAAAGCATTCTATTTACAATATATTTCTTTATCTCATGTTCTTTAGTAAGTAGTATCCAATAGACTTGAAAGGATAACTACTTAATAGAATTTAAATCAGTGCATGAAATATGATAAACATTTATTTTATCTGATTTACTTGCTGATATTTAATTGAATATATACATTTATTTCATTTTGACTCCCTAAAATATTGACCCTCAAAACACATTATATTTTATCCCAATTACTTTGGGTTTAAAAATGTATGCCTTATGAGCAATTTGCAAAATTGTTAAGAATATAATGAGTAAAATTATCCCAATTTTTCAAAAACCACTGAGTAGCCACCATGGAGTCTAGTTTGGCAGGTGACAAAGACAAAATTTCATTAAAATGTCACAGTGGAAATGTCCTGGTACATATATCTTAAGGCGCCTGTTTCATATTATTAATCTTCATTTGCAAACTCAATTTTCTTTTTGTGTATATTATTTGACATGAAAGTGCAGTATGCAGTGGCATGTATGTCAAATGTTCACAAAGAGTTGTAGGACAGAGGACAAAAGAAGGAAAAAAGAATTAGAAAAGACATTTTCTTACTGCAGAGTGGAGTCCTAGAAAATACACCTATTTCTTCTAAATATATAAGTGAAAAATGATAGGAACATTTGAATTTTATTGTAATATTTATAGATGAATCAGAAAGCTTTGTTTAAAAATATTAAGCAGTTATTTTAAAGACATTTATGAGCAATCACAGTGCTCTCAACCTTTGACACATAGAGTAACTAGCATTGAAAGTACAATTAAAGATTTTTAACAATATATGGTAGTTTGTCTGTATCACTTTTAAAATCCAAAAAGTTAATTATTCTGCATTAAATAAACAATGACAGTGTGTTTAATTTATCATGAATTATTATTTTAAATAAAGAACAGGAAAGGGCCATGTCCTCAGTGGGACTAAAAGATCAGAAAAGAACTCCACTCTATACGTTGTGCCAATCCACATTTATCTGTCAGAGTATTTTCTGGCACTATTCAAGGGCTTCCCTTTCCTTCCCTCTTTATTATGGTCTGGCACTTCTCCTTTCCACCCACAAGGGTTTCAACCATCCAAATTTCATTACATTTTTTTTTTAGCTGCCAAGGGATGATGGCTTTCCTTGTTGCTGAAGGCCATTTCCTCCCAGTAATGCAAACAGTAAAGAGTAAATAAAATCTTCAATGAAGAACTTCCATTTTGTAGGATAGCAACAGACAAAAATTGATGTCTGAGATACCATAAAAGAATTCTGTAATACTTTGAAGCTCTCTCACAAATCTTTATATATAATATTTTATGATATTACAAATTGTCCATTTTATGATAGCCTTGTTATGTCCAGTGCTGATCTGACTGTACGTAGTTCTGAAAGTGGCAGGCGTTCCTATGTAAGAATGAGCTCCTTATTCATGGTGAATAAGATGGAAGCCCTTCTTCAGTTAGTACACAGATCCACTATAGCCCTCAACTATGACAGTGTGCCACCTTAATAACAAATTTCACAACATACCTGATGAAAACTCACAGATCGCTTTAATATAAAATATTGCCAAAATTTTAACAGAGAAAAAGAAAACTCAAACCAATTGGACTTGCACCACACAAACACACACACACACACACCCCACCCCTACTCCTCCCCCACACACAAATTAATCAAAGCTGATCAATCAACCAAAAGTGAAATTCACACCAAAGTACCAACATCAAAATTACTTGTTTGTTTATTATAAAAAGCTGTTTACATTTTTTCTATTTAAGAGTGTTTTGCCTACATGTTTATATGTGTAATCTGTGCTTGCAGTACTCTGAAATGCCAGAACAGGGCATCAGCTCCTATAGAACTGGAGTTATGGAATTCTGTGAGCCATCTGTGTGCTAGGAATTGTGCAAGAGCAGCAAGCTGTCTTAACCATTGAGTAATGTCTCCAGTCCTTATTTACTTAATGCTTTTTGATTTATTTATTTTTGTTTTTACATCCTTACTGTTTCTCTCCCTCTTCTACTCCCAGCACTAGATCAGTCCCTTGCAGGCTCCCTGCTTATCTGTTTACTCTCTGTGAGCCCCTATTAGCTCAGGTTAGTTGATTCTGTTGATTTTCTTGAGGTGTCCTTGACTCTTCTGGTTCTTACTATCCCTCCTCCCCTTCTTCTGCATGATTCACCGAGATCTGCCTAATGTTTGACTGTGGGTATTAAGGGGAGTCTTGTTTGAAAAATGAAGACAATAGAGAGGCTTACTTTTTATTCAGAATGTTGGGGTAGGGATATAATTCCCTATATATGATATTACCATTAACCAGGATCAGTATCGATCTTCGTCCCAGTATTGGTGATGCTTCTTCATGAACCCTCACCTCTCTTTGAGCCCTCCTAAATAAGTACTTCATGTTGGCAATATAATTTCATCATGTACCTGGAGCAAACAGTAAGTTCATGAGGAACCTTCAGGATAATCCCAGCCAGCCAACTTCCATGCCCTGAGTTCACACAGGTCTCTGCACTTATTGAAACTGGTGTTTTAATATCTTAAATAGTGATTTCAGTGATTATCAAATCCTTAAGACTTAGTCTAACAATACCATGAGATTGTTGATTTGTTTCCACTCATAGAGAAACTATGTTATCTCACATATTCCACTTTTTTCTTTTCTTTTTTTTTTTTTTTTGGTTTTTCGAGACAGGGTTTCTCTGTATTGTTTTGGAGGCTGGCGGTCCAGCCTGCCCTCGAACTCACAGGGATCTGCCTGCCTCTGCCTCCCAAGTGCTGGGATTAAAGGTGTGTGCCACCACCGCCCGGCCATTTATTCTTTAATATAAAATTTATTGTCACTGTCTTTCTACATTATAATCTACTTATCTTTGAACACCCTACTGCATGTTCTGATGAAAATGGGATAGCACCCCAAAATATTTTAATTTAATCTCTTCAAAGTTATAACACACAGTTGTAAACATGCTAGTGCTTGATAACCTTTGGGCTCCCATCCAACAATGAGAGATGCACTCTTACCCTGGACTCTTGGGGGAGGTTCTAGGCTCTGCCCTGGATGAAATGACAGACTATGGACACTCCCATGGAGGGCCTCACCCTCCCTGGGGAAATGAGGGGATATTGGAGGGGTTGGTGGAGGGCATGGGAGGAGGGGAGGGAAAGGGAGAGGGACCTGGAATTGACATGTGAAGCAACTTTGTTTCTAATTTAAATTAAAAACTGTATTTAAAAAAAGATGGTATACTTCATTATGGTGAAATAATTCATGTATGCATGTAATATTATTTAGATAAATACAATTAATCCTCCTCCTGTTTGTTCCAGCTCGATTCTAAAACCTGGTACAGGAGTAAAGATATTTTCATTTTGCTTTGCAATTGCAAAATATCTGAGAAGCACAACAGATACTACAGAGGGAACAAAGAAAGTTTTGAGATCAAGACTAAAGGGTGACAACCTACTCTGGCAAGGTGTTAACAATGATGTGTTGGAGACAGAGATCTTTGAGTTAAGATGTAGGGTCTGAGAAGGAGCTGGTCAAACACACAAAAGACAACAAGCATCAGAGACAGCATTTGAGACATCCTTTGGTTTAGATGTTGCTTCCAGAGTTCCAGCTACTAAAATACTAGCATGACAGAAACACACACACACACACACACACACACACACACACACACACACACAAGTGGAGGCACACACACACACACACAAGTGGAGGGATGGGAGGGAAGGATGGAGGGTGGGAGGGAGGGAGGGAAGGAGAAGATGGGTTCTATGGAGGTCTGTAGAGGTTAGAAAGTAGAAACTAATTATATTTGTTAGAAAGTAAACAGGATGCCGTAGGAGTTTGCTTTTGCTGTTACTAGTCTTGGTGTTTCCATGTTTAATTTTAATTTTCTTTGGCAGATATGAAGCAGTGAAAAATTTAAAGAATAAACATGGTGGTAATTGCTTTGAATGGAGAATACATTAAAGAGAAACAAATCATTGAAATGGGGAGAGAAGTGTTCAGTCTGAAGTAAGATTTCATGTAAACTATGAGGTGACCTGAACTAATCTGATGAATGTGTAGATAGAAATTCAGGGGGATGAGATACATCAGGGAAGTACGTTGGAATAGAGATATGTTTGGGAGGGAAGACTGGTAGATCTTTCTAGAGGTGGTCAGGAGTAAATGGGGTCATGAGGGAGAGTGTAAAATCAAAGACACCTTTGACACTAAGTGAAATGTGAGTTACCTACTCAGATTATAAACATTTGGAAATACCTTAGAAATCTCAGACAGAGATTTAGACAAAATCAAATATTAGCATTGGGACACCTAGCCTGGTTCATTTACATTAATAAACTTTAGCTCCTTTGTAAGAGTGACAAGTTCTAGAAAAATACCACACAAACCTTTCTCACACTTTGTAGCCATGTGCACATATGATACAGGTCAACCAAATATGTGTTTATTGTCTGTGTAAATGCCCAAAATTATTTTCCCTTGCTATAGACGAAGTGAGGGAGCATGTTTAACAAAGGGAATAAAATGCTATGATTCCTGCTCTGAATTACTTTGCAGCCAAATCACCTCAGCAACAAGTAGCAAAAACCACAGGAGCCTTATGACTAGATGGCTCCCATGATTACCTGCGGCTCCCCCAGGGATGGGGGGAGGATAAGGAGGCACGCAGGATGCTTTTGGCAGACATCCAAACCTGACTCAGCTCTCTACAAGAGCAGCATCAGGTATACACTGAAAGCCCAGCTCTAAACCCCAGACCTCCACCCACCCTGTACCAGCTACACAATGGTTCGCTTCTAAAGGGAAACTCTCCTTTAAACAATTGTAGTTGCTTTTTTAAAAAGTACCATAAACAAAATTGGCATCCATGATCTAAACATCTGGTAATATCTTCCATTATATCAAACACCATATTTTGTTTGGCATCTTGTAGCGAATTAGTTACTCTAACAATCTTGATAATGTCATACATCGAAATCAGATAAAAGTGGCTTTTAAACTATATTTTTTTAAAAAAGAGACCCTGTTTACTTTAAATTGTAAAAATTAAAACCCTAGCTTAAACATGTGAAAATGACCAAAACAGAAAGAAAAAGATGTCTTTTTCCAGTGCCCAGGAAAAGGAGTTAGAAAAGAAAATGTTTCTAGTCAGAAGGAAGCCTGCAACATCCACTTACATTCAGAAAGTTCTATCATTTATGAAAAGCATACCTTAATTCGATCTTTACCTTTTCCAGATTAGCTTTGAAAAATATTCCCCAACCTTTGTTCTGAAGAAAATTGCCATTGGGTTCAGATCATTTACTATGTATGCTAAAAACGTTAAAAAAATACCGTGTAAAGCTTTGTTATTACAAAAACTGCCATTAGCTTTCTTCTTCTTCTTCTTCTTCTTCTTCTTCTTCTTCTTCTTCTTCTTCTTCTTCTTTTTTTTTGGTCTGTTTGTTTGTTTGATAATCTTGTTTAGATGGCATTTATACGCAAAGAGAAAACTTCACCCAGTTTTGACAACATTCAGTTGTACTACATACATAGTCAAAATGAAATGTAACATATCTAAGTTTCACTATACAGTGAGCATTGGCCTGAAAAACTAAGCTGTCGAGAAAGGGGGTGGTTCATTATGTGCCAGTGCTTTTCCAGGATGCATAGCTCTTCTGATCTTTGCCAGGTAAGTCAGCTAATCTGTTTCTGCGTGCTGTGTTTGCAAACCCAGCCATAAGACACATGCTTTTTCCGCTAGACAAGAAGTGTGAGCTGGCCCTGGTCCTGAGACCCATGTAGTAACTCTGCTGGAGTAGCCGGAAAAGATTTGAAGTATTGCTACCTTTCCTTTGCACATTGCCAGAACCGATAGGATCAGAAGCCGCAGGTGTGTGTGTGTGTGTGTGTGTGTGTGTGTGTGCGTGTGCGTGTGCGTGTGCGTGTGTGTGTGTGTTGCGGGAGCAGCTTTCTGGCTGAAATAGTAGGATCTCTTTCTCCGTTGACCACCACCCCCTTTCAAACCCTCATTGCTCTTAGCTCTTAGCACAATACTTGGTGGTCAAATCATGGTGAAAATGGACACAAGTGGGTGTGGCAGTTGAAGGGAGAACCGGGAAGACCCTTAGGTCCCCTTTCTGCCACACCCCAAGGAGGATTAAAAGGAAAAAAAAAAGACTTTCACTGACCTGCAACCTGGCCCCACGGATCATGCCCACCCGGTGTGTGCACCTGCGGAATCTGATCCAAAGGGAACTCCTCCTCTCTCCCCAGACTTCTTTCCACTGCTTCTTTCTTTGAAATCCTGTTGCTCAGAGCGCTTGCTACTACCAGCCGCGGATCCCGGACTAACCCAGCCCAGCCTGGGCAGCCAGGAGGATTGGAAAGCCTTCAGTTGAAACTGGAGCTGGAGCCTTGGGGAGGCCTGCACCGAGTCTGCTCCCAATCTGCCCTAGATGAAGCGACCCCGCCCTCGGGCAGGCAGTAGCGTTGCTGGGCCTCCTCGACGCTCCCTGGGCTCTCAGGTCCCCACCCCTTGCTCCCTCCTCCCAGACCTGCAGACAGAGCAGGGCGGAAACCTAGCGATTGGGCGCGGTGCAGTGATGCTGGGGATGAAGCAGCCTCTGTGCTGTGTGCCAGATGAAGGGGCAGAAGGGATCGCACAGTCTAGAATCCACGGCCACCTCACTGGGTGGGGCGTGCTCGAGTGTGCTCCACTGTGGCCCGCAGCTCAGCTAAAATAACCCTTCCCGCACCTCGCCCCTCCTACTCCAAGGTCCTTCCTTCCTCCAGTTCAGCGCAATCTGCTAATGTTTCCGAGAAATCACTTTGTGTGGCTTGATGGCTGAGCCTGAGAAGAACTCCAAGGTTGAGAAGAGTGGCAAAGGTCTGGAGCTCAAGGAAAGGGTACAAGGAAGCATGGTCCTCCATATGTCTGTCTGACTCCAGGTTGAGGGCAAGAACTGTTCCTTCCTATGCTTAGGTAGAGCTGAGAAGTGGTTTTGTCTTTTACCTGCTTCTTATAAGAGGCACGTGCGGTCTTCTAGAGGTAAAGAATGGTTATTCCTTTTTGAAGGTGGACTGCAATCTATGGATATTGGTCTAGGCAGGGAGGAAAACGAGTCAAGGAAATTTAGCTCAGATTTCAGACCCCCTCATGTGGATATAAAATCTGTCCCAAGGACCTGAATTTCAGAATTTCAGAGCAGAGATCAGCGGAATCTCTCTCTCTCTCTCTCTCTCTCTCTCTCTCTCTCTCTCTCTCTCTCTCTCTCTCTCTCTCTCTCTCTCTCTCTCTCTCTCTCTCTGTGTGTGTGTGTGTGTGTGTGTGTGTGTGAGTGTTTGTATTCCACAGAAACTTGACAGGGAAAGCGATGAATTATTTTCCTTAAAGAGTTGGAACAAGAAATCCTCCAACGGAAGAAATCAGAGGATGGTAGGTTCTGAGATGTGGTGGTCTTAAGGACACAGCTTTAAGAAAGTGCAGGGTAGGCTAGATGAGCTAAGGCAGGCAAAGTTTTTTTTGTGGAGTACCTTGCTTTGTTCTCACATCTCCTGCAGAGGTGAAGCTTAAGTTCCATACCCATGTTTTGAAGTCCCAGATCTACATGACCTCTGCTTTGGAAGAAGAGGAGTGGGAGGTGGGAGGTGGAGGGGGCTTGAATACTACATCCTTGAAAGGCATTTAATTTTTCGAGTTTGTTCTCTGGATAAGTGGTTCATTTGTCAGTGACTCTGAAAACCACATGTTGGACAAATCAGTTCTTCCTTGGCTAATTTCAGATGCAGTTGATTGTAATAGAAACAACGATGCCACACTCCTAGATTTTTGCAACTCTAATTGTAGAGCAATTTTAGGTTCCCAGCAACACCGATAAGAACTCGCAGAGATTTCCTATGGATCTCTTGTTTCCAAACACGTACAGAATCCTTTAATTATCAGCATATTTGCCAATGTGCAGCATCTATGAAAACTGATGAAGCAACATCTTTTAAAGGATCACTTCTTTGGGGCCCTGAAGTGCATTCCATGTGGAGCCATCATAGCTTATTAATTCACCTCTTCATCACTCCCAAGGGTTGGCAATTTTGAGTAAAGCATCTATAAATACATGAACAATTATTTTTGTGTGTGAAGAGACATAAGATTTCAACTACTTTCAGTAAATACCAAAGAATACTATCACTATCACTAAATTGTATTCTAAGAGAGATTAATTTGGCAAGAAAATGACAAACAGTTCCAATGTGAACATATTGTTTGTAATTCCTCCAACCAGGGTTGAGAGTTCCTGCTGGTGTTGGTGGTAGCACTGGTTCAGATTTCAGCTGTTCTAACATGTGTTCAGTTTCCTCTTACACATGCTGTTGACAACAGAGGTATTATTTGATTTGCATCTCCCCAGTTATGGTGCTGTACATCTTTTCTTAGGCTTACATGTAATTTCTATATCCTTGGTGTGGCATCTGCAAAATTCTCTGACCCATTTGGAAATCAGCTTGCTGTGTTTTTGGACATTGTAGCCAATGTTCCCTTATCACATATGTCTTTTGCAAGTATTTTGTGGGCTGTGGGCTTCTTTTATTGTATATGTTAACATTTGCTTTGGCAGAGTAAGAAAAAATAGTAAAAACAGGATCTAATTTATCAACTCCTTCTTTCATGTTTTTATGTCTTTTTCTTATAGTTAAAATATGGTAACATGGACTGGGTTACCAATTCTTTCTCTTGTTTTGTATTTAAAGCATCCATTCCCAGCACATACTCTTCCCAGGACACCTCAGCTATCTGAGAGTTCTTTGAATACAGAATCTTCTTTTGTTTCTCTAAGGTATATTTGAAGGAATTTTGTTGTTGAGTTCTCTGAAAAGGCATGATGAGTGTAATTCATTATTTTACTTAATTATTTTCATCTTTCAACTGCTTATATCCATTGTTATTATTTAATTTCACATTTTCTGTTTCTCTCATAATCTGTTATATGTTGCTATTAGACTATATTTTGTGCTTCTTACTTTTTTATATGCCATGGGAGAACATCTCTCCTCCTTGAGTATATTTTGAATATTACAGCATTTGCTGAGAATTCACCCTATACTAAGGGGTGGTGCCACATGCAAGCACTGTGGAGAGCACCTTGGAGGAATTTTGGGTTAAGTTTGAATTATTAAAGGGAGAGAGAATACCTGATAGATCAGCCAATGACTACTACCCTAAGAATTCTAGAAACTGACCTCCTGTAATTCTGTTAGAAAAATGTGAGATATTTATGTATGTAAATTAATGGTTATCATGCATGCATACTACCACTTGAAAAAATTAGAAAACAAATGTACTTTTATAATAATACTGCTGTGTTTTATTCAGAAATTATAGACAGCACTATTAAAATTAAAACATAGTAGTATTGAGTTTTCCTCAGTTTAAAAGTTACATCTTAATATTTGGTACACAGCAGTGTGTGTGTGTGTGTGTGTGTGTGTGTGTGTGTGTGTGTGTGTGTGAAAGAGAGAGAGACAGAGAGAGTGAGAGAGAGAGAGAGAGAGAGAGAGAATGAGGATGATGATAATTGAACATAGGGCCATGCAAACGCTTGATAAGTACTCAAACACTAACTATCCCAGACTGGCAGTATTCCTATTTAACAAGACAGGATAAGAGGGACATTTGATCCTATAAAAGTAAAAAAAATAAACAATTACTGTTTTGTTGCTGAGTGTATATATACAAATCAAAACCCAATGTCTTAAAGTAGAATATGATGCTTTCATCCAGTAGTTTATATAGGATTCGTTGATGAATATCAAGCATAAATTGAGGTGGTGTTTCAGACAAATAATACAAAATGAAACAACTGAAGAAAAGTAGTATCCGAGCTGTGTCAGCATCTAGTGTCTTCTAGTCTAGTTTGACATGCTGTACATTTTGTGCCAGAACACTCCTGTGAATAAAATATGTATGCTGTCAATTGTCATGCAGTAGACGTTTAGATAGTGTAAAAATTGTTTGAATGTTCAGGAAGAATTCTTCCAATATGGCCAACCAGTCATGGATGGGTCCTTCCTGGATGTTTTTGTTAACCATGATGTGCTTCCAGGAGAGTAGTTTTGGATGAAAAATGCTGTTATTGATGCCCCATTTTGCAGAAAGAAGTCTTAAGCTAAATAATAAGAGGGATTATATGAACCATTAGTTTTCAGACATCTTGAAACACAATACTTTAGATTCATCCTTGAAGAAGAGAACTAAGGTGAGTCTGTGCTTGGACCTACTCATTCCATGAAGGTAGTTTCCAAACCACAGCTCAGAAGAAGGGAACCAGAAATCAAATGAGGAAGGTAGCAAGCTGAGTTTGTCTTAACAGATAGAAATGGTGTTTCAGAATACCAGTGAGGAAGTCTACGGGGCACACCAGAGATCAGGAGTCTAATACCCTGGGGGTTCTGGTTGATATAGAATTAGATGATAAACCCAAGGCAAGAGACAGAACTGTCATCAAACAGCAGGTTAAAAGCTGGGAGGTGGGTGGCACACTTTAATCTCAACACTTAGAAGGCAGAGAAAGGAAAATATCTGAGTTCAATGCCAGCCTGGTTTACAGAGTGAGTTCTAAGAGAGTCAGGGCTACACATAGACAACTTGCCTTAAAAACAACAAAACAAAACAACCAACCAAACAAAATATCAGCAGGTTAGTAAAGTCCCATACCCCATAAAGACCTGGTGATGTTTTTTATCCCTCCTCTCCAAAGGAGAAAGTAAGGCCTCTTTACAAGAGAAAGGCTGGACCAGGTGCCAAGAAAGGCCTTACCTTAGCAGTGAGGCTAGCTGCAAGGTAGTGCTCTGACCTGTAAATTTAAAAGCAAGCCTTTAAAGGAACCAACTGATCTTATTTGATTACATGGTAGCTAGGATAATATCCAGCACTGAAAATTCATCTAGCAACATACTATTCATGTTGACTAGCATCTAATAATATACAAAAATACTCATGTGTGCAGAGAAGCAAATATGAGCTCAGGTCATTACAAACTTCAATTGCTAGGGTTATATTACTAAGAAATAACAAAAAATGATTACCAAACTAAGGATAAAAATTTTGCAATATGTTGCCTTTCTATGATAAAATAAAATATGAGCATGGGAATAGGAGAACAAGAAAACAGAAAAATCAAAACCAAAAAAAGAACAATGGTTGATGGTATAGGCAAGATAGTAAATTGTTTGCTATGCATGTGTAAAACTGTGGGTTCAGCCCTTGACATAACAGAATTTGGGCGTTGTAGTACACATCCATAATTCCAGTATTTGGCAGATAGAAGTAGGGAGATCAGAAGTTTAAGGTTATCATTGGTTATATAATGAACTTCAGGCCAATCTCAGCCATAATACTATGTTGAAGCAAAGGATGTTTGAGAAAGAAGACACAATGTTCTCAATATTTCTATGTTTCCAGTATATGTTTCCAGAGTTTTAAGAAATTTGGGACTTAGTGAAGCTGATGCAATTTTTGTATTGTGTAAATGTTGGTATGTTTGAGAATTCTTAATAAGTACTAAATTTACTTACTTAATTTTTAATTGGACATTTTTGTATATCATATTTTGATCATGTTCTTTCCTATTCCCTAGTTCCTCACACATCACTCCCACCCCACTACCCATCCAGTGATATGTTTTTATTATCTTTCTCTTTTTCAAAAAACAAACATAAACCTTATAAAAGAACACAAAAAACAAACAATCACAAAATAACTAATAACACAAAATAAACAAAAACAGCAAAATGAAGCAAAAGTCCACAGAAAAAAATGCATGGAGTTTTGTTTTGGTCAATTACGCCTATATGTGGGACCTGCCCTGAAGTGGCTGATATACCCAGTGATTTTTCTCTTTGCCATTGGTTATCAGTTGCAAATGGCTTCTTGGTTAGGTGTCCAATTCCAATTTTCAGTGATGGTACCTCATCTGGCTTGCACCTATACAGACATTGTGCATGCTGTCATAGTCTCTGTGAGTTCATATGCATATCAATCTTGTGTATACTTCTATGTCCTCTTCCAGGTAGATCCCTGAGCCTTGAGGGGAGGTGTTTGATGACGATATCCCATTTAGGACCGAGTGTTCCAATGTCTATCAGACTCTGAACATTTTCTAGTTATGAGTCTCTGTGTTAATTGCCATCTACTGCAAGGAGATATTTCTCTGATGTAGGCTGAGTGAGTTGCTGATTTATGGGTACAGAAGTACGTAATTAGGAGTCATTTTATTGGTAAGTAAAAGTTTATCATTATAAAGAGTGTTACATCACAATTTCCTATGATGTAAATAGTAACTGTGGCATCCCTAATTTTATGGGTTTTTCTAATTCTTAGATCTTTGTGATTATAGCTTTTGATTTAGGTATCTATTTAGTTTTTACATAACTTGAAAAAGTATTATATACTTTTGGTCCTGCATTTTTATAAGAATCAAACTTTAAAATCTGTGAAAAGGAATTAAAATAAATGCAGTCTCTCTCCATCTCTTTTCAGTCCTCCCTACAGGACTAGGATCAAATTCATGAGTGAAAACCCTATCACCATATCAGATTTCTTTAAAGCAGACTGTACTTATAATTTTGGATAGAGTGCCACACATTTTAACTTGGAGACTGGTTTTTGATGACATTTAAATAAACTTGTTTGCCACCAAACTCTTCTATATGATTTTTAATATGATTTAATAGTGGTTAGGATGCTTTCAGAAAATTGGGGTTGTTGATATGGCTCAACAACCAAGCTGGTTTCTGCCAAGCCTAGGGACCTGAGTTATGTCCCCTCCAACTTGTGGCAAAGGAAAGAATGGGGTCCCAAACTTTGTCCTCTGACCTTCACATACACACTGTGGAACACATGTGTATACACTCAGGCACACATTCTCGTATGCACGCAATAAATGAATACACTCACACAGCAATAAGTACAAAGATTTGTTTAATTCAGAAAAAAATGAGGCATTTAGATTTTTAAATTGCTCTTAGGTTTGCTTACTGAGATTAATGATAGAAGTACTGGACTTCGTGTTCCTAAAGGATTCCTTGTGAGCTTAAGCTGGTGCTGCTGTATTTGTATCTTGAGAAGGTAATTGCTGTATGATATGTGGGATATTCCACATTATAGCCTTATGTGCACCTTCCAGATGAGCTGAAAGTTCCCTCAAAAGATTTTCTGTTGGAGAATTCTTTCAGATATCTGCTGGTCAGGAAGATCCACCATCCCTTCAAAGACTCTAGTGCCCTAGTTAGAGCACAGATATGTCTTCTTTGAACTATGATTTGCTATCACATGATTTTAATTAGAGGCATACTACAAATGAATGGTCACAGTCAAGGTAGATATGAATTAAAAATTAAAGAGCAACTGCACTTTTCAAAATTACTTATACGAAACTGGTTGAAATAAAATCCTTCATTAGGCTCCTCACTCAACCCCTTTGTCAAAGAAGACAGAACATGATGCCTGTCTCCTAATGAGGGCAGGAAAATGAGTTTGCTTGTAATTCTTATAGAAAAGCAACAGAACATGGATTGGATGAAACACAGTTTCAACAAAGGTCAAGGGGAAGTGAGGTACACAGAGAATGAACCATGGCCACCAGGTAATTTCCTAAGCAGAAAAGCACAGAGAAATAGAGAAGCAGATGACTCACACAAGAAGTTAAATCTGGGGAGACCTATGGGGGAGGGGAATAAAATACTCTTCATTTTCTTTTTGAACCCTTCATATTCATAGAAACCACCAACTGAAAGGCCAGTTTGAGGCCTGCAGAATAAAAAGAGTTTATTTGTAACAAAGGGAAGTAGCCACCTGACAAATCCCAGATTCTATTTACATATGTAGAATACATCCTTTGAGCTGATGTGATAGTATGGTTCTGTGAATATGGCATGGAAGAAGATGGGTAGGAGGAGGGCAATGGGAGTTACCCACTGTAAAATAGTAGTCAAAATTGCATTGGTGGGCCAAGCAACATGGCTGTTCGGATCATCTCTGTTCCAGAGTTATGAAGATAAAAAGGCATTCTCTAAGATATTTATTCCTCTAATGGCATCAGTATGTTTTTATAGGGAACTAAGCTGAAGCAATTGAAGGTTAAAATAACCAGATAATGAGACGGTGGTATCCGTGAAGTCAGAACCACTAGCTGGCAGCTGGAATGCATCAGGCCTGACAGGTGTCATAGCCCCTGTACATTTCTGTCCCCCTCTACATTTCTGTTGTAACAGTTGAGTTTAACATTGTAATGACAGTTAACGTAAGTAGAGTCAGTGTTCCAAGGAGCTGGCAGAGCAATACGGTTTTGTAGATATAAGCGTAATGAAGAAAACAGACACCAGAACCAAGCAATGCCAGAGAGCAGAACAGTGAACAGAACAAAGAAAACGCACTGAGGACTGGTTAAAATCTTGTTATTTCATGGTCCATTCAGAGTGAACTTAACTATTGTGCCATTTGAAACTGCTCTGTCTGGGAATTTTGATAGTTGTTTCTCAGAAGTCACACAAACAACAGAGCTTCTCCTAGGTAAACTTTACTGTGCCTAACTTCATTTTGATTCTCAGTTTCTGGAATTATGTTGTAAATGTTGTTGAACTCATTTCTTCCACAAAGTAGTTCTTGCTGACATCTCTCCTTCCTCTGTTCACCCCCTCTCTACCCCAGGTAGAACTCTTAAAGCAGAAGAGGTTAGATTTATCAATCTCTCTCCAAGGCACAGTTAAGAAAGTACAGAGCTATTGATTTAGGTCCCTTGACTCAAGAGCAGGCACTTAGTACGAGGCTATGTTTTTCCTATAGAGAAGTTTGGTACTCTGTTTCATAAGTACAATATATTCAGCCAGAAAATACTATCTGAGTTGAAAATAAAATTTGATATCTGTAGAAGAGCAAAATAACCCCTAAGTACATAAACCTGTCATCAGCCCATTTACTCACAAATGAATCGGAGAATGAAGTCAAATATGTAAAGAACATAGCACACAACAGTGTGGAACAGAGTACTAAAGCCATTTCCTGGTTGGTCAACTGTCTTTGACATGTCCCCTAATGCACACTTACTTTAGTGCTTTCCTATATACACAGGAACGTGTGTTAAATTATATGATTATATAAAGGCATTTTATTTGTTAGCACTTTTATTTCCTTTTATCAACTTGTGCAACATTCAGAATTAGAGTAAAACAGTATAATTTCAGGGAATCACGTGACTTGATAGAAGTTAAAAGACACCATCAAAGGATACTTAATTGAATGGAGGCTGTAGAAATGAATATTACCTTGACTTTAGAGCACACAAGCAGACATGTTTCTTTCCTGATGTCAATTCTAGCATGCTGTGGATTCTGTATATATTTTGAATTCATCATGTTCAAACTTCTTCATCTTTGATAAATGTTGCACTTGCTGCCACCTGGTGTTCAAAAGAAGTAGACTAGTGTAGGTTGAATTAACAGCCTGGATAGAAATGCTTGGCTATTCAGACTTAGATGTGCCTTTATCAAACCAAAGAACACATAAAAGGGTGGAGTCCCTTTTGTGTTTGCCAAGACTCCTGTCATGGGATTTGCTCTGGAGTGAGGTTGATATACCTAGTGCCATTCCATTGGAGAAAACTGTTTTTCTCTTTCCCAGCACTGTGGGAAGAGAGATGAGAAGATGTGGGAGGAGATAAAGGAAGGGAACAAATATGATCAAAATAAATTGCACAAAAAATTTTAAACAAAAACATATAAAAGTCCATCTTAGAAAGCAGCATTTCAGATTGTATACAAGAACCATGTTTCAAGATTTTAGTTTCAGTTTATATATTTCATATATCTGATTTGAATACCAATTTCTCCTTTTTAAACATGTTTCCAGTAACTTCTGATTATTGTATAGAATCTTTTAGCACTGTCAAACTTTTTCTAATCATTTCCATATAATCGGGGGTGAAACACACAGCAGACACAGGAAAGCCTTCCTTGAGTCATAAAGTCACTAATCGCCGGATTATCTTTGTCTCTCTCTACTTAAGATAAAACAATGAAAATACAAAATCTATAATATATACAAGTACATTTTAAAAGAGAATGAGAACGGGGGAAACAGTAGGCATTTGAATATGTTTCTTTTGAAATTTTCACTCACTTGAAGTTCTTGTCATACAGGTCTTCCACTTATGAAACTCTGAACACAATTGAAAATTCCAAGAAGTATCAATTAGTTTTCAAGTAATGAAGCTCAAATAAAAATGCCCAATTCCTGGAGACTTCTTTCCTTCCTCTACTACAAGAAGAACAGAGAAAATTAAAAATTACATTGGACAGGCATGAGGTGTAATCAATGGGCAGACAGGAAGATAAGGTATAGAACACAATGGGTACCCAGGATAGAATCACTGTTAGAGGAGTGTGAGATGAGGCTGGTAGGCAGCATCCATGGGCGTGGCTCATTCTTTGGAGAGGTGCCCTCACTCTCTGAGATAGGCTGCTTAAGGTAGGCCTTTGCAACTTTCTGAGCCAGTCTTTGAAGATGATTTCCAAGTGTGACAACATTTAAACTAATGATTCTCCTGCTTCAAACTATCCATAAGTTTATCTCTACTGGATGTGGCTCTTGAATGACAGGGGAAAGCAACAAAGAAGCAATGTCATAAGTAAAGGCAGAGAAGTGAGACCCATTTGAGGAGAGTCTCTTTGTCTTTAATGAACTGTAGAAATTAGCAATGAGTGTGCTGCAAAATTTTGTATCTTCCCTTTTTGCTCAACTATTACAAGGAAATGAGAAAAAATAACATAGTACACACAGACAAAAGTTAAATGCAAGGATGGGTGGAAGGATAGATGGATGGATGGATGGGTGGAAGGATAGATGTATGTATGTATGTATGAATGTATGTATGGATGGATAGATGGAAAGATAGATGGATGGATGGAAGGATAGATGGATGGATGGATGGATGGATGGATGGAAAGCAAACAACTGAAGTCAGTGGTTCCTATTTAAGCAAACAGAAAGGAACGCCTCAGATTTTTTTCTGAAATTTCCATCTCTCTCCTCCTTTTTCCCTCTATTCCTCTCTCTCCTTTTCTCCCTCATTCATTCTGTTGAAATATTCACACTAAAGTCTATATCATATATTACTTATATCTATCTCTTTTTCTATTGCCTTAGCCCCAGTGGTGTAGATTTTTGTCGGGGCCACAGAAACAGCTTCCACAGTGATCAGTTTGCTTTTGCACTTTCTAGGCATGATGTACTTTGCCTTATAAGCCACGAATGACCGCCTCATCCTCAAGATCTTGTATAACATACTTTCCAAACCTTCCTTGACCTAGACAGGATATCGAGATTCCCATCCTGCCCATTTACATTATGCCTGAACTTCCTCTTTTTAAACAGTGTGTCACATCTTATTGTAATTGCAAAACAAGCACCAGCAAAGGTTTCTCAGAAAAAGTGATGCTTAATCTGGACCGGAGAGGTTGTTTAAGAATTTGTTGGATGGACTGAAGAGGAATTTCCAGGCAGAGAGAATATGGTGCACAATGACAGACTCTTTTGTCAATTTTTCTGTGCACAAGGCAGGATGCACTTAGGAAGAAGATGAGACAGGATGAAGCAGTGTTGTAATAAAAGGTTTTGAATATTTTTGAATACTTTTTCAAAGAGGGAAGTAAGTTGAATGTTTCAAAACTATACCTTGTAATGCTCAGATTTTATTTTAGAAGCATTATTCCTATTACAGCACAGACATGTGGTAGGTCATGCATGCCATTGTAATCCTCAGGAAGTGGGGGTAGGAAAGTCTATGAGTTTTAAGACTAGTCTTATCTGTGTCCCAGATTTCACTGAATTGATATTTTTCCTATGATAAAATGAAATTACTTTGTGAGAATACTGTGAAGAAAACCAAAGACAAATAAATTAATGACATGAAGTTTAAACAGGATAATGAAACTCATAGGCTGTTTAAGCACACTCAAGAGGAAAAGGGTACTGTAGAATTCACATAGGAGAGTGCACAGAGGTAGCCAGAACAAGCTGGTGTCCAAGTGGTGATGAGAGTTTCACTAATAAATCTTCCCTTATTCAAAACAAGGGAAGATTGTCAGGGAATCAGGCTTAATGGAGGAAAATGACATAAGTTTACATATTGAATATGGGTTGCTATTTGACAGCCAAGTTCGAATATTTAGTAAAGAAACATTGATGGTACACTAAAGTTAGTGCAAATTATATTTTAAGTTTGCATTACAAACCATACAATATATAATTTTAACACAAATGAGTATACAGAACACAGTCTCATATATATATATATATATATATATATATATATATCTGCACTTGTTAGTTTGGAGGCTTCCATTTAAAAGTGATTCACAGAGTGGAGAGAAAGAGAAAGAATGCAGAATATGCTGGGATCTGGCTGGTACATCTCACTGACAGAGAGAAAATAGCTATTCTGTACTTCCCCATGAGGAACAATGGACTAATCAAGTTAGAAGCCTGGCTATTGAAGGCTTATATAGGGGATCCTGTTTGAAAAGTACCCTAGATTGAAGGTAGCTCCCTCATTAAGATTGTAGTCCTTCAGCAGAGGCAGCCCACCTCTAGTGAACAATTGACATAGGCATGAATGTCCTGATATTTTCTTGGACCTTATGAGTTCCCGCAGGAAGGTATTCAACTTCTCTACTCTGCAGGCCAGAGAGCATTTCCCAGTGAAATACTACAGCAACCTTTTGGCTTGACATCTCTGTAACAGAAGAAAGTCTGCATTGCAAAGCAATGCTGAGCAAATGGAGTCGATTTCCTTATGTTAAATCATTACGGGAAAACTGCAGGCATTTTGTGGAAAACAGTCTCCAGTCTCTAGAGTTTGGCATTATTTCTGACTCTTCAATTAAAGGAAGAAAAGAAAGAAGTGGAGGCCAAAGAATGAAGTGGCTAATTGACAGAATCCTAGGAGCCACAGGAAGGAGACAGAAGAGCCGTCCAAATTGGAGCTGGCTGTTTGTAGTAAAGCTCTAGACTATTGATCTCCACTGAAGGGAAGTCTGAAGTTGAAAACCAGGGAAAACACCTCATCAGAGTGGTCCACACCTGGGGCCAGCAATGGCAGCCAATTCTCTGGAGGCCTTGTTACTGTTTATGCTACACTTCATCATGTGATTAAAACTTGGGGTACTAATCAGCAGAAAAAAACAACGGAACCTTGAAATTTGCAGGCAAATGGATGGAACTAGAAGAAACTATCCTGAGTGAGGTAACCCAGTCACAAAAAGACAAACATGGTGTGTACTCACTCATATATGCCTTTTAGGCATAGAGAAAAGGATTGCCAGCCTACAATTCACTCTGCCAGCAGAGCTAGGAAACAAGGAAGACCCGAAGAAAAAAAAATTGGGGGGCAAGAACCCTGGAGCAAATTGGGAGCATGTGTGATTGGAGAGAGGAGGGAGATCAAAAGGGAGAAGGGGAGAGGGGGGAGGAGAACAGGAGAACTGAGACAGGGGAGGAATAGAAGAGGACAAGAAAGGAGATGCCTTGATAAAGGGAGCCACTACAGGTTTGGAGAGAGGTCTGTCTGGCACAGAGTAAATGGCAGGGGATCCACAGGGATAACCCCAACTAAGAACCTAGGTAGTGTTGGAGAGGTTGCCTTTGATGACTTTCCCCTATAATGAGATTGATGACTACCTTGGTTACCATTTCTAGAGTCTTGACCCAGTAATTGATTGAACCAGAAACAGACACCCACTGTTGAGCATGGAGTCATACTCCCAGAATCCAGTTGCAGAGAGGGAGGAGAGATGACCAAATGAACCAAGATGGAACTGGAGGTATCAGCAGAAAGTTGACCTGATCTAATGAGAGCACACAGACCCTAGTTGTAAAGTGGGAGATCCAGTATTGGACCAAACCAAAGCTTCTGAATATGAGTTTCAGCAAGGAGGCTAATGCAGTCTATGGAACCTCTAACAGTGGATCCAGGGTTTATTCCTAGGTCACAAATGAACTTTGCGAACCCATTCCCTATGGAGGGATACTATTGCAGCCCAGATATGAAAAGGAGGGCCTGTTCCCTCCCCCAAATGATGTGATGGACTTTGATGATACCCAGTGGGGGATCTCACTATTCCTGAGGAGTGGGTGATGTGTGGGTTGGGGGGATGGTGGGAAGCATGGGAGGATGGGAAGGTAAGGGAATGGAGGGATAGATATGTAAGTAAGAGTTAAAGAAAGTTAAAAAACATTTCACAAAATAGAAACTATTTTAAAGATGGATTTTCCAATGGTAAAGAGGGAATGTATCTAACTGTAATTGAGGCCATCTCTCAATACCCAATCTAACATTATCTTTGGTAGTTGTGACCATGAGCCTTTGTTGTAATATTTATAAGACAGTAGTAGTGCAAATTTTTGTAATTTCTACTTAGTACTTGGATTCTAAATCACAATATGCATCACCAGGAAACTATAATCATACACATAAGAAAAAAGTTGTTTGCAGATGGCATGAATTTATATAAAGAAAATCATTTAAGAAAACATTTAGTGAATTTCAGTCTTTTCCAAAACGTGTCCGTACTTGTTTTGTGATGTTACACACTGCATTCCAGTGCCAACTTTAACTGTGCTTGGAAAGGGTACTGTTCTAACCCCAATTTAGTTCTCACATTCAGTGTCATTTCTTTTCTTTGTGTGTGTTACATTGTCTTTATTTTGCTTTTGTGTGTGTTTTTTCCAACAGAATATACTTATTTCACATCATGCATCCTGATCCCATTCATTTCCCTGTCCCTTCGCCTCTGCCATCTGTCCCTGCAACCTCCCCCCCCCCAAAATATGATAAAATTTAAAAGAAAGAAGAAATTTCATCATGGAAGCTGCAACATGACAAAGTGAGTTACACACAGTGTACTCCTCAGTCCACACATCTTTACTTGTAAGTGTTCACTGCAATAAGTCATTGGTCTGGTTTGGGACCTCTGGGCTCTGCTGCCACCTTATTGACTGGGACACCTCTTGGACATTCTGCTGTTGCCCTGAGTCATGTAGGCCCTGAAGCTTTGGATCTATAGGGCCGGGTCTTTCATGCTCTCCAGCAGATCATAGATGGGGTGGCTGTTGGAGTAGGGCAACTTGTAAGTCTCTTTCTGGGCCTGGGTGGTAGCTGAGTTGGTCAACATACCAGCTCTTCCTCATCATCATCACCAGGGGGAGCTCTCCAGCACGTGCTGGCTAGCTTAGCCTAAGCAGTAAACTCCAAGGCACAGGGCAGGTTTACCTCCTCTCAGGCCTTCAGTCCAGCGCACCCAGATCTAAATTACCAGGGCCAGATCTACTGTGTTGCCCAGGTGAGGTGCAGAGGACACTCTCAAGTGCTGCAGCTGGTGAGGGGCAGGGCCAGCTCTCCACTCTTCTAAACAGAGCCAGATCTCCCACCATCCTCAGGGGGTAAGGGGTGGAGCCAGGTACCTTCCTCCCCTTATCACTCACTTGCATGGCTCATCCAACCCCACCCACCCATCCAACAAGGTCAGCTAAATAGGTGAGGTGCAGGACCTGCTCTTCCTTGTGCTGCAGCTGGTGAGGGGCAGGGAAGGCTCTCCCACTCCTTTGCTGTACGCTCCAACTTTCCCGAGTACATCACATGGTGTGAGGCAAGGAACAAGGGGGGAGGGACATTGCAGTATCCCAATTTTGGGGGGCATTTGTCCAGTCCTGCCAGATAGTCTGTTCCGTCTGTGCTTGGAAGGCGTATAGGAAATTTAAAGATACAAAAGAAAAGACAGAGGCACAGGATGCAGTCAGGAGGGCATTCAGTGAATACTGAATGGCCCTTGTTTATTGTTTAAAGCCTTTTTATACCCCCATCAAAAGAAGGGGAGAAGGCGAAAGACTTCTTTAGCAAGATACAAAGAACAAGCAAGTGTAGTTACCTTATAAATATCCAAAACACCAAGTAACTATATCCTGAGTTAAGTATTCTGTTGTTTAGGCAGGACATGCAGTGACCACACCTTAGGCCAAGTATCCTGTTGTGCTTACATTTTAGGCCAGACATCCTTGCTGTTTCACCTTAGGATGAGATAGAATGGAATCAGTTCTGCGGATTCCCACAGGGCGTCTCTCCTTTGCCCATGCCCCTGCATGACAGATGAGTAATAGTGGGTTCAGCTCTCCCATGCTCAATGTTCTTGGGGCTGGTTCACCTAAGCCCCCACCTCCCATAGACAGGGTCAGATCTACCGTGCTGCACAGGCAAGTTGAATGCTGAAGGCCAGTTCTCCCTAGTGCTGTAGCCAGTGGGGGGTGAACCAACTCTGTACAGGGTTACCCTCTGGTAACTACTTAGCAGCTATAGGACCCTGGGCTGGCCAAGATACTGCCTAAGTGTATCCTGCCAGGTGACAGAGGACAGGTCAGCATAATAACTCAATCCTAGCACTTCGGACCTGCTCCGTGGTCCTGAGGGTGCCTGCTTTGCCACCATCTTGGATCCTTCTTCATTTTGGACTCTCCGTCTAGTCATGCTCAGTACTGGAGGAGGAATGTAAAGACTGGTAGAACTGGAATGCTATCTACTTCTCCTTAAAACTTCATCAGTAAAAGGAGAAAGATTTATACGACCAGAAGAGAAATGAGAGTAACAGCTGACCTGACAAGGGTTAACTCTTGAACTCTAGACTGATGGCTGGGAATCCAGCATGGGACTGATCCAGACCCCCCCAAATGTGGGCATCAGTGAAGAGGCCTAGGCAATCTATGGGGCCTTGGGTAGTAGATCAGTATTTATCCCTGGCACACAAATGGACTTTGGGTACCCATCCCACAATGAGAGATGCTCTCTCAGCCTGGACTCTTGGGAGACGGCCTAGACTCCGCCCTGAATGAAATGGCAGACAATGGATATCTCCATGGAGGGCCTCACCCTCCTTGGAGAATGGAGTGGGGATTTAGGGAGGGAGGCTGGGGGGGGATGGTGGAAGGGTGGGGGATGGGAGGAGGAGGGAGCTGGGATTTACATATGAAGCAACCTTGTTTCTAATTTAAATTAAAAAAATAAAATAAAAATCTTCATCAGTTCTGCTGTATACAATTTCATGTGTATGTATGGGTGTGCATGCAGGTGTGTGTGTTTGTGTATAAAAGGCAAATGTTAGTGTCTCCTCTCCTAAATTGATCCCCACTCTGTCTTTTTTTTTAAATACGGCCTGTCTCTGAAGCTGGAGATTATTGATTTCATTAGAATAGCTGGTCTTTGAGCTCCTAGGATGTCCTCCTCCAACCTCCCCAGTACTGGGATTACATACAGATACAGCATGCCTAACTTTTTACATGAATGTTGGACATCAACAACCCTCATGCTATGTGGCAGCAAGTCCCCTCCCCAGTCTCTCTACTCATTTTTAAGTCCTACTTAGTTGTTCACTTTCTTTAGATTGCTCTTTGAATATTAAATTTTTTTCTTGAAATAGTGACTAGCCCTGTAGCTCCAGACTGGTCTTAAACTCACAATATTCTTGTATCATCCTTCCAAGTGTAGGGGATTACAGGCATTTAACTCCCCATTACCATACCTGCCTATAACATTATGTTTTAATGAGATTTGGATCACTTGAACTTAATTTAATTATTGTTCTTTTAAATTAATATATAATATGCCATTAAATTTGCATCTTGCTATTTTTTCCATTTCTCATGTTCATATTATCAAGTACCTTCTTTTTAAAAATTAATTTATTGACAGGAGTCTATCATAACCAATATGTTGTCATGGTATCCAATTTATTTTTAGTTGCTATGCTACAAATCCATATATTTTCTTGACTTGTGTCAGGCTGACATTAAAAGATATTGTGCTACCTCAATTTCAGTGTATACAGCTTATTTTAGTAGCTCCCATGTCATCCATCTCTCTTTGTACCACCCTGTGAACATCTCTGTATATGTGCCTTAAAAACATAAGCGTCACTGTACAATGCTATTTTTGACTTTAAGATGTACTTGTGGAGGCCAGAGAGATTATCAGATACCCTGGAACTGGAGTTACAGATGGTTTGAGGGTGCCACATGGGTGCTGGGAACCAAACTTAGATCCTCTGCAAAATCACCAAGTGCACTGTCTGTCTAGGCCCCGATGTTAAATTTTAAAATTATTACTTTCTAAACATATTCAAAAATGTCTTTATATGTATAGATGTGCTCATAATTTTAGCACTCCTGTGACTGGTTTACATTCAATTTCAGTCTGGCATCTTATGCTTTTCCACTTGAAGAAGGTTCTCTCCACCTCCCCACCGTAACACAGACTGCTGGGAATTAATTCAGTTTGTTTGTGTGCAAAGTGATTATCCTCATTTTGAAAATGTCATCATGTTGTTTCATACTGGTGGAGAGGTCACTGAAGGTTTCTTGTTGTTGTTGTTTATTGTCTTACTCTGTTAAATTTGTCCATGCTTTCCTCTCTTCAGTAGCATCCAACTTTGAAAGCTATGCAGTACATTTTTTAGGTTGAATAAATTTTTTAACTCTGAGATATTTCAGTCCTTGAAAACTACTTTCGATTTTTCTTCTTATATTCCAGGGTCCTCTAACTCATATCCATAGTTATACAATGTGTAGTATCTAATTTTATGTTATAATTGGCTTATTCTTTCATTTATGTTTTGACTGAAATTGTTATGAGTAAGAGCCACATTCCGGCATCTTTTCTACTTTGAATGGCAGTTTTAATAATAATGTTGCACATAGGCTGGGGAGATCATTCTACTGGTAAATTTCTTGCCATGAAAGCATGAGGACCTGAGTTTGATCTCTACTCCCAAGTAAAAAGAAACCTGCCCATGGTGGTTTGAAAGAAAATGCCCCCCAAAGGGAATGGCACTATTAGGAGGGGTGGCGGCAATAATGAAGTAGGTATAGTCTTGTTGGACGAAGTTTGTCACTGTGGAGGTGGGCTTTGAGGTTTCATTTATGCTCAAGTCATGCCCAGTGCGACAGACAACTTGTTGCCTGTGAGTCAAGATGTAAGATATCTCAGCTTCTTCTCTAGAATCATGTCTGCCTGCATGATGCCATGATGATAATAGACTAAACCTCTGAGCTGTAAGGAAACCATTTCAACTAAATATTTTCTTTATAAAAGTTGCTGTGATCATGGTATATTCACAGCAATGCAAATCCTAACTATGACAGAAGTTGGTGACAGGGATTGAGATATTGCTTTGACAGCCTGACAATGCTTTTGTTTGAAGGAATATGGACCTTGGGTCTATGGATTAGAAAAGCAGTTGAACATTTTAAGTGCTTCTAAATGGGCAGACTAGTAGGAGGATAAAACACATTGATACTGTGCTTTGAACTCTGGGTGCTTGTATCAAGGGATTTTAGAGGAGAAGATGTTAATGTATGGGCTAGAGACCAGTCATACTATTTTGATGCTGAATATGCCTGCTTTTTGCCCTTGTCCAGATAGTCTGCTTGAGGCTAAAGTGAAGACTTTTGGATTAAGTCTGTTGACAGAGGAAATCCAAAAACAGCCTCTTATGTGATTACTAGTGATCACCCCTATGTAGATTTATAATGAAAAGGAGAAACAAAATGCACAATTTGAGGAGAAAAAGAGCACTAGTAAGTGGGATGGAGCTAAATCCTATGTTCAAGGAGATAAACAGATTAAGAAATGTAATAAAGAGAGTGGTGACCTCTGGTCAGTATCCCACCCTGCTAAATTCCAACTTGTGAAGAAGAATAAAAGAAAAGCTTAGAGTCTGGTGTGTTGGTGCATGTCTTTAATCTCAGCACTCTAAAGGTAGAGGTTGGCAGATTTCTGAGTTTGAGACCAGCCTGCTCTATAGAGAAAGTTTCAGAACAGTCAAGTTTAAGAATTGAAAGTAATCATGGAAAATAGAAAGCTTGTGAAGAGATAATTGGACAATCTCTGAGTTAAAGGGCAGCCTGTTCTACAGATTCAGTTTAGAACAACCAAGCATAGGCATTGAAGGAAACTATAAAAAACAGAAAGTTGGTGAAGATGTTATTTAACTAGGGGACCATGCACCAGTGCCAGTAAGCAGCAAAACCTGGCAGCTCTGGTTACATGGCTCTGGCTTTAGAGTTAAGGTTAGAAGAAAGGGGCTATAGAATATTTCTCTGAGAACAAGGAGAGTCAATTATAGTTAATCCTTCATAAATTGTCTTGAAGTCTCAAACCTTATTACTAAACAAGCAAATCCATAATGATTATGTCCCGCACTATGACAGCTGAGAGTTTTGGCACCTTTTTTTTGTCTTTTCATGTTAGCATATTTTTTGTTTATGCATTAAACCAAAAAATTGATCAGGAAATAGTGGAGAATACAAGTCTAAAAGAGTAATTATAGAAAACTCTTTAGCAATGTAGAACCAGAATTTCTAAATGAATCATTTTCTCTGAAAGAGAAAATAATAAGCACACGGTTAATATTGTATAGGAAACATTAATAAAAATTGTTACCAAATACAATTGTTATTAAAGTACAAAAGTACACAGCAAAATTAAACATACAGACAACACTGAAATCAGACAAATACCTGTAAGCGCTATTTAATAATTTATAGTATGGTGAAGACAATATGTCACATTTACCATTTCTTGTTGAATGCTCTTTTAAAGGGTCAAGAGCTTTGTACCTGCAGTGTATGACTTAATCACGGGAGCATCTGCTTTCATGCTAATGAATAGTAGCAAAACTTTAGATAATGATGCTGACAAGCTAATTGGGTTGATTGGTGCATATCCACAAAAGATGTGATATTTAAAACTCAATCCACATTCTCTGATAGGAAAAGTAATGCTCTCTATTTTCAACTCCAATAATAAAAGACAATATAATTATCCTGAAGACTATTTATTCCAGGAAATTTCTTAGCGTCACTTGATGCTTCTTGTCATTGGTATTAAGAAAATAAATGAGAACAGATTCATAGTCTTCAAGCTGTTTCATTAGACACACATCAGGATTGAATCCAGTGTCAGAGTTGCTTTCCCAGTTATAAAGTCGGTTCATTTTAGCTGCTTTGCCTTCTTATATGCTCTGGAGTATTACTCTGCATTTTGATTCCTGAAACTTCAAAATGTTTTCATATCTTGGTTTAGTGTTGTGTTTTTGATCATTGCTCCAATATACAGAAGCTTTCTGCAGAATACAATGCAGGTCAACTCAAGCTAATGCACATGCAATCAATGCCTTCCTTGCAAAGCTTTTAATCACACCTTCTTCCTGTGTAGATCAATAGCTAATGAAGGTATCCAGTTACTTTCCCCAGAATGTATTTGGGAATAGCATTAAGTGAAGAGAGCACAGAATGGCCACCTGTTTATAACTATGCATTATTTATGAGACAATTTCTGTGCATATCAATGCTGTTGCAGTGGAAAGCCACACAGACATTGGCTTAATGTACTTGGGGCACATTTCAATAGAATATTTGCATGAATTTGCTAAACCCAGAGCTTTCTTCAGCAGAAAGTGAAGTGAGAACAATGCAATATATTTAACAATTAAGTAGAGAAGAAAAACAGCATCTTAGAGACAAATCTTTGCAACTTTTTGTGACTTAAAACAACACACCTCGTAACAGAGAGGGAGGACTCCCGGAATCTGGGTGTCAGTGAGGAGGCCTAGGTAATCTATTGAGCCTTGGGCAGCAGATCAGTACCCATCCCAAGTATACACACGGACTTTGGACTCCCATAGAACAATGTGAGGTGCACTCTAACCTTGAACTCTTGGGGAAGGGTCTAGGCCCTGCCCTATATGAAATGACAGACTATGGACACCACCATGGAGGGCCTCACCCTCCCTGGGGGAATGAGGGGATAACGGGGGGCAGGGGTTGGGGGGAGGGCACGGGAGGAGGGGAGGGAATGGGAGCGGGACCTGGAACTGACTTGTGAAGCAACCTTGTTTCTTATCTAAATTTAAACTGGAAAATAAAGAAAACACCTCCTTTAATTAATCATTACTGTTGAGGAATCTTACTTGTCCTAAATAGTTCAGTTTACCTTGATTTGAATACTTTTCTTGACTTGAACTACCAAATATTATTAAAAGAACAACTAAAAAATGATTATTTGCCAAATCCTGGTAGTTCTTTCACATATGGATATGTTATTCAGGATCAAGAGATAGTATTTCAGGGTAGACAGGGAATCTTATGCCTTTATTCCTGGTGCTTGGAAAGCAGACATAGGAAAACAACCTTGAGTTTAAGGCCTGTCTTGGCTGGGTACTATATTCTATGCCACTTTAAACTACAAAGGAAGACCCTATTTCAAGCATAACAAACAAAAAAAAATCAAACACTAACAAAGCTATCTGTGAGGTAGGATGTCCACTCTTACAGGCATATTGCAATCAGTGATATAACTTTGTAGATTATTCTTGGCTTTAAAAATCCACACTAAGTTTCAGAATTACCTTAGCAGTTTTACTGCAACTAGCTGTGCACTAGAGTTCCCTTACAATTTGTTTCTCTTTGTTTTGTTGGTCTTGGTCATTCTGACTGGAGCGAGATGAAATATCAAATTTGTAATTGCAGTTCCCTAATTGTTAAGAATTATGAGGATTATGACAACTTTAAGATATTTCTTAGCCATTTTATCTTCTAATGAGAATTCTGTTCAGTTCCATAGTCCTTTTTAAACTTTAAGGTTATATTTTATTCATTTTCTAAATTTTAATTAAAATGTACTTACATTATTTCTACCATCACTTTCATCCCTCCAACCTCTCCCATATCACCCTCAACTCTCTCAAATTATTTTTAGTTGCTATTGTTACATATATATGTACAAATAATATTTATACAAATAAATGTATTGATACAACCTACTGAGTCCATTTAGTCTTGCTTGAATTTACATGTTTTTAGAACTGACCACTTGGTACTGGCCAACCTGCATAGACTCATCTCTGGGAAAGGTTAATTTCCCTCCCTCAGTAGTTGTTAATTGCATATGCCTCTTTATCTAAGGATGAGACCCTGTGGGACTTCCCCCACCTATGTTGACATGTCAATTGATGTTGCAATTGTGCAGACTATTTTAAGCAGTCATATTGTTGAGACTTCATGGGTATAGGTTTTCTGTCATATCTGGAAAACACAATCTCACTGCAGTCTTCGTACTCTTCTGCCTGTTAGAGCCATTCCATCACTTCATCTGCAGTGTTTCATAAGCCTTAATTGTAGGGGTTGTTAGACATATCAATTGGGTCTGAGAAATTCATAGTCAATTGTCTTTTGCATTTTTATCTAGTTTTAATATCTGTAAACTATTTTATATATAAAGAAGAGTCTTTGATGAGAGATAGAGCTGCACTTATCTGTGAGTATAAGAATAAGTATTATTTATTTATTTGCTTGTTTATTTATTTGTTTGTTTTTTCAATACAGGGTTTCTCTGTGTAACAGCTCTGACTGACCTGAAAACTACTTTGTAGAGCTGTCTGGTCTAGAACTCACAGAGATTCACCTGGCTGTGCCTCTTGAGTGCTGGGATTAAAGGTATATGCCACTACCCAGGGCAGGATAAGTATTTACGATGCAGAATGGCTCAGGACAGTGGCAGTAGAGGGCTTCTCCTCTATGATCCATGTTCTCACTAGCCATGGGAGGTTGGCCGGGTTTGCATAACCAGATGGTTATCTTCTTGTTGAGGAGGTCCTAAGTCTAATTACACAGCAGTTTATTACTTCTAAGATGTAAGTGCTGCAATGGCCCTCTTAGTAACATCTTGCCATGCTTGTCATTGTTGTGGCTCATAGCCATCACTATTGAGTAAAACTATTGGTTGTCTTCCTCCCATGGCAGCATGGCTATTAAGGTCCAACATTACAAGAGCTAGTCCTCAGCAAGGTGACTTTGTGTTAGATCCAGCTCCATTTATCCAGCATTTCTGTCCTAAGTGCTTGCTGTCTTCAGCAGCAGGGACCTACCTTCAACTTCTAGGAGGCAACAAGGGGCACCTACAATAGCCTCCTTGTTTTGTGAGTCTCCTGGGTTCCCCATCACCAACAACTCAAAAGGAGGATTACAAACCGGGTATTTGGGATTTTTGTTAAATAATCTATAGTTCTCTTAGCAAGCATTATCACCAAGTGACATATCTTCATTTGATACAGGAATTATTGATAAATTGCAATTGTATGTCTTACCAGGAAAGCTTAGTTCAATCACTAGAAACATTGTATCCACCTGACAAACAGGCTATCTCTAGTCTACTAGGTTGAAGCTTTGAGAGCATTAAAACTCAATCAATATTCTTGATAAGAAATTGTCAAGTATTCTGTCTTGGCTTTGACAATCAGGAACTGATTTTCTGAGGAAAGGATTCAGGTAATTGGAAGTTAAAGTGATGGAGGAAAAAGAACTGGTGTAAAAATTGTCAAAAATATTTTCACTGGAACAAGTTCAATGTGTTTTCAACACAGCAACTATAGTATATTTAATCATATTAATAATTAAGGTTGAAATATTTTATATCACTTGCTTTATGGACTGTTTGTTGCCTTACTGGATAGGAAATTTTGAGGTGATAAAACTTGCTGTTTATCGGTTTTATTTTTGTTGTTGGTTGTTTCTCTTTTAAATTCATTTAACATCTAGAAAAATGGAAGGGGCAGAGGAGATTGAAGGCACCAATAAAATACAAGCCCCACCAAATCATTATGACCAAAGCGCATATTATGAACTCACACAGATGGGGACGGCACATTCAAGGCCTATGTGGGTCTTCACCAGGTTCTCTGCATATACATACATACATACATACATACATACATACATACATACATACATGTAACATAAAAATAAAAACCCAGAGACAAATTTTGGGATTCAAGCTTCAAGCTGAAGATCAGAGATGCAAAGCAGTCAAGCCAGTAGCTCTTAACTCTAGCCAGCTGAAATGGCAGTCCTGTCTCCTCCTCCTTACATTCCTTTCTCCACTCAGCCATATCACTCCTGTCTCTACTTCCCTAGTGCTGGGATTAAAGGCCTGCGATCCTAGGTGCTGAGATCATCTTTGTGTGAAATTGTGTGAATTTCATGTAGTCAGTGTGGCCTCGAACTAACAGAGACCCATCTACCTCTTAATCCTGAGTCCTGAGATTAAAAATGTGTACCACTATTACCTAGTTCTGTGGCTACTGGGATTACAGGTGTGCATCGCCACTGCCTGATCTCTGCAACTCATGGTTGACTTTGCTTTCTGTATTCTCAGGCAAGCTTTAATAAATCATAAAAATATATTACCATATATAATAGCTCACAGTTTAGTATTTTTATGGGATTCCTGAGTGTGTACAAAAGAGAGAGTCAATGATTCTTGTGGCTTCTCTCGAGTCCCTTTTCTTGTTTGTCTTACTCAACACTGATTTCTTAGTTTTTGTTTTATAATATAGTATAGTATATAGTCCCTTAGAAGCCTGTTTATTTTTCTAAACAGATATAGAAAGGGAGTAGATTCAGATGGCAAGGCATGAGGGAGATATTGGGAGGAGTAGAGGGAAGGGAAACAGTAATCAGGCTATATTACATGAAAAAATATAGATTTTCAATAAAAGGGAAATTAAAAAATTAGATAAAATAATCCTTTAAAAATAACCTCAAAAACAAAGTGTGATTCCCATTGGCAAAAAATAAAATAACAGGTTTGCTGACATGGAGTCTATTGATTCTATTCTATATACATTTTTATACAAAGAGTTCAGAACAAAGGACTCCATGGTGGTATTCTGCAATGAAGAAGAAATAGTAATCCTTTGTAAATTCTTTAAAAATAGTTAAGTACAGGGAATATTACCAAATTTATTTTATTATGCTAACATTTTCTGATATAAAAGTCAGGGAAAGAGTCCAACCAAAGAGTATTAGACATCAATGTCTGAAGTTAAAAGGAATGTAAAATCCATCAATGAAATAATTGTAACCTTAGACTGGTCACTGACTCCTAATTGAGTGGAACTTATCACTGAAAAATCAAGGTTAAATCAACTATCTGTATGACATACCACATTAAAAGACCCAAAGTTCATCTTAGTTCAATTGATACAGAAAGAAAACATTTGACAAAATTCAACACCCTTTGGTCATCAAATACTCAGTAAATTTCACAAAATGAATGTATAAGAATACAATGAATACCAACTGTATGTGACAAAATTGCAGTTAACACCACACATAATGATGAAAATTTGAAAGCATTTTAGTAAATGACCAGGAACAAGAAAAGCAGTATCATTTTCCACACTCTCATTTACCATATCAGTGGGACATCTAGACAGAACAAGAGAAACCAACATACAAATGGTCAAAGAAGTAATGATATGCCTGTATTAGAGTGATATATAGTAAAATCCATGAAAATGTTTAGGTTCCATGAAATCATAACAATTAATCATAACTGAACTTACAATACAAATGTAATCGGGGATGTTCTTCTGTATACATGTTTCTCTTATTTGTTGATGAACAAAACACTGATTGGCCAGTAGAGGCAGGAAGATAGGCAGGGCTAGGAAACGGCGAGGAGAATGCTGGGGAGAGAGGCAGAAAGGCTCTGCAAAGAGACGCCATGTACAGACTGGGAAGATAGAACACTCCGGGCATTCTCTGGTAAGATAAGGCCATGTAGAATTACATAGATTAGTAGTTACGAATTAACAGGTAAGAGAGAGCTAGTCAGTAAGAAACCGTAGCCATCAGCCAATAGTATTATGATTAATATAGCATCTTTGTGTGTATCTGGGGTAAAGCGGTTGTGGAGCCAGGTGGAACAAAAACCTCCAACTTCACAAATGCCTGATGTTTATTTTTGATTTTCTCATCTTCTTAGTATGGAGGAGTCAAAGGACATTTGTTAAAATTTAACATTTAAATAAAAGTAAAATATCACACACACACACACAAATCTCATGGAGATCTAGGGGAATCAAGGTAGATTCTTTCTTTATTTAAATGTTATGGGAAGCAGCTATTGAAGAAGTATTGGGGCTACAAGGAATGCTTAAAAAGTAGTTCTTCAGTAACTGCTTTTAGTGAATCATTTAAGTTTTGCAGGAGAATATTTTCATTTGTTAAAGCAGAGTTAAGTAAGAGAAAATGTTATTTTGAATTTTAGTATCATGCTCCATGAAAACGGGTTCAAAGTACACATGTGTGACATGAAACAATTCACATTTCATGTGTCTTGATTTTAAAGTGCTTACTTAGGAGAGTTGGCACATTTCCAGCATTGTTCAGTGATCATTACTGTTTAGTTCCCAGATGTTTTCATCATTCTGAAAGTAACACATGACCATACCCAGTCATTCCCATTTCTCTTCTCTGTCCAGTCCCAAGCAACTACTAAACCACTTGAGCTTAGATTTCCCTGTCAAAAACATTTTTCATAAATGTAATCATCAAGTATGCACAGTTTATGTGTGGCTTCTTTCACTTAGTATGATGTTCCTACTCCAGACAGTGTTGTGGCTAAATAATTCTTGTTGTATGGAAATATCTCATTTTGCTCATCTATCCATCAGTTGCCAACATTTGAGTTCTCTCTATATATTTTTCTATTATAAATAATAGTCCTAAAAATATACTTGAGCAAAAAAATAATCACAAAATAACAGGCATTTCTTTATATTGATGACCCTTGTATGAAGAGTAGTAGAGTGTTCAATTCTATGTGTAGTTACATAGAACATTTAAGTGTGAATTTAGCCAAGGTGCTAAGATATCTATATATCTCAAATTATCAAATATTGTTGAAACATTTTATTATAAAATATATGACATAATAAAAATATCCTGTTTGTGGATTTAAAGAATTTAGTAATTATTTAAATAATTTATATTAACATTTGAGAGACAATTAAAATTTCCACATTATACAAAGTTATCTACAAATTCAGTGCTATCACTACTAAAATCTCAATGAAAATTTCCACCAAAAAAAATCTTTCAAAAGTACAGGATAACTACTAATATACAATCCACAGCCTCAGAGAGGGCAGATAACAAGTAGGGACCTAAGAGAGATGCTTGGATTTCCCTGGGAAAGGGAATAGAAAAAAATCTCCTAGGTAAACTGGGGGTAGGCTGGACAGGCAGGTTGGAGGTTGGACTGAAGGTGTGAATAACCAAAGAGACATTTTGAGGCAGGTGGGACTTTTCAGGGTTTGGGAAGGAACTTGTGCCAGAGAAACTTTCAGGAATCCACAATGATCCCAGTTAAGACCCTTAGTAATAGTGGAGAGGGTGCCTGTACTTTACTCAGATTGGTGGTTATCCTAGTTGTCATCAGAGAGCCTTTATCCAGAGGAGGAGTGGTAGATTTGAGGTGGGGAAGGAGAGAAATGGGAAGAGAGGAGGGAGAGGAAAGTGCTTTTGGTATGTAAAATAAATGAAAAATGTTAATTAAATAAAATTGAATTTTAAAAGTTCCATGGAAGCAAGATTGAAAATAACATTCAAGATTATCATGCATAAAATTCTATAAGTTGGATCATTCTATTGCCTGACCTTAATGTCTACTTGAAAGCTGTCAGCAAGGTGTCCAACCTTTTACATTTTGACATTGCATTAATATGTATAAATGTGATTGGCCTGAATCATAGATATCGTGGGATGTATTAAATTCATAGACTGTATGTTAGACATACCTATTATTGAACGAAATACCATGAAGCTATCATGAACATAGATAAATTGGCAAAAAAATGAAACGATTATAGAGATTCCAGTAATAAAGCCATTTACTTATGGCCAAATGACTTTTGATGAAGTTGCCAGGAACACATGGGACACACAGGGCAATCTTCATAGCAAGCCATATTGGGAAAACTGAACATTTTCAAGACAAAGAACAAAAATTAACCTTTATCTAATATTATCTGTAAAACTCAACCAAAGTGGATTAAAACATCAAATATAAGACACATTATAAACTAGAATAAAACCTATATCAGTATCCCAGGATGTAGGTATAGGCAGAGTTTTTGAATATGACTGGAAAGCTTAGACAACAACAACAAAAATAAACAATGGGATTGCTTCAAACGGAAATTTTCTACATAGCAAAGAATTCTGTTACTAGACAGAAGAGTCAAGATATTAGATCGGGAGAAAACATTTGAAGCTCATGTATTTTATAAGAGGCTTATATCCCAGATACATAAGGAACATAAGCAACACATAGAAGGAAACCATTTTACTGAAAATGTTCAAAGGTCTTCAAGTGACAACATCACAAATGGTAATAAACATAGTTAATACATTTATGAAAAGACATCAATATTTCATCAAAGGAATGTAAACTTGAAAAATAATGAACATCATCTCATAACTGCTAGAATATCTTTTAACATAAAGATGAAAGACGTTTTCATTGTTAGGGGCCTGGGCAGTCCATGGAACTTCTGACAGTACAACCAGTATTTATCTCTAGTGCACAAATGAACTTTGGGTACCCATTCCTCATGGAGGGATAATCTCTCAGCCTAGACACATGGTGAGAGGTCCTAGGTCCTGCCCCAAAAGGCAAGACAGACTTTGATGATCCAGCATGGAAGGTCTCACCTTCCCTGTGGAGTGGATTGGGCATGGGATTGGGGGTCTGTGAGGGCCATGCGAGTATTAGGAGGGAGAGGGAATTGGGATTGATATGTAAAATATGATTGTTTCTAATTTAAATAAAAATTTATATAAAAAGATTAAAGATATTGATGGGGAGGATGTGGAGAAAATGGATTTCTGTGGGCTGTTAATAGAGATATAAATAATATCATCATGGAAACCAATATGTTAATATTCCCAAAATGCTAAAAAATGGATATTATTATTTGACTATGATCTCATTGCCAGGCACATATATATCCAAGAGCAAAACAATAAGTCTCTTCTGTACTTCTGTTTATTATAGTATTATTCATAGGAGCAAATATATGAACGTACCTAAATATCTCTACCAGATGAATTTAGAAAGAGTATACAGTAAGTGTACTACTTTACATATTTGTAGTGGGCTATTATCCAGATTTAAAGAGGTACAATTCTTTTATTTTACCAACATGAGTGAGTCTGGATAACATTATGTTAAGTGAAATAAATCACTTAGAGCAAGACAAATGCAGTGTGGATTCTCTAATATATGACACCTAAAAATGTAAATGGAAAGAACTAGGAAGTAGTACGGTGGTTACAAGACATTGGCATGGGGATGGATAGGCAGTGAGGATGCTACTCAAGAGTACAGAATTTCTGTTATAAAGCAAGAATAAACTACAGAACTATATTGCAGAAAATGCTGAGTATAATAAATGATAATGTAATTTAAAGTGCTAAAAGATTATGTTTTAAATGCTCTCATTGCAGAGATAAAATTTGAGAGCTAGATTTGTTCATAGGCTCATTTATTTCACACTATAAGCATATATAAATCAATAGGATACTAAGCTAATGTACATAATTAATGTGTCACTTAAAAATTTAAAACTTTACATCATAACTTGATATGAATTCATAATTTCTATAATATTTTATTAGCTCTTTGAGAATTCCGTACAATGTATTTTAATATTATTCACCTACTCCTTCAATTTCTCTTGGATGCACCTTCACTTTCTAAACATTAAAATTCCGGTTCTTTCTTTTATTATCAAGCCTTTACTGCTAAGACTGGGTTGCTAAGATACTCCTATGTGGGAGATCTGCCATGGTTCATGGTTGGCCTATCAGCAGTCACAGTCAAACAAAACTTACTTTTCTTCTCTTGGAAGTTATCAAACACCAATGCATCCTCAGTTTGGAGTAGGAATTTGTGACCACTGCCCTCTCTCCATGCTTGGATTTTTGTCTGAGTTGATTTTGTGTAGGATTTGTGCATTCCATAACATCACTGTGAATTCATATGAGCAACTAGCCTGTGCATCTGAAAATAGCTTTCTTGTAGTCTTGCTCTATCTCTGGCTCTTATAATCTGTATGTTCCTCTATCTTTCTAAATGACCCCTGGGCTTTTCAAGAAAAGAGTTGTTATAGACATTCTGCTTAGGGTGCTCTGCAGTTTCTTATTCGGTGTAGGTTGACCAGTTGTATTTGTGTTAATAGTTATCTACTGCAACAAGAAACATCTCTAATGAGGGTTGATAGATGCATTAATCTATTAGTATAATGTTATGCCATTAGGCCTCTGTTCAATATTATTTCCATTTGTCAGAATAATGTAGTAGATTTTCCCTAGGGTCTACGGTGTATCTAGGCATGCATTCTTAGTACCAATAAGAGTGTCCATTTCTCAGAGTAGTTCACACCTCCAATGAGAAAGTGTGTGGTTAATTCTATAACATTCATATCATCATTATTGCAATAGAAGGCATATCTTGCTAAGAGAGTCATTATTGTAGTTGGAGAGGGTTTGTAACTTCTAGTATCATGAAAGTTATCTTGTAGAAATGAAATAGTCATTTGGTAAATAATGTTGCATGATTCAAGTGTGTGGTGTCATCAGTGATCTTATAGACAAGGACTAGAGGATAACCAAGAGCAATAGCAATAATGGACTATGTTTGGGGATCTATGGATCTCTACTGGCCAACAAAATAAAAAATGATGACCCATTACTAACACTGGGGTTTTCATTTGCTAGTTTGTACTGTGTAGATAGGGTAACCTGCCTTCCATTATAGGGTGACTCCACGTATAGTCTTTGCTTAGATGTATATATGTATGTTTGAAGATGTTTCCACATTTATAGGTTTCCATATGGCTTTTGCAAAAAAAAGACTTTTGTATTTCAGATTAGATGGTGTAACAATGAATTCTTATCTTTTTAAAAAATCTTTTTCTATCCTTTCCCGTTTTGCAACCATTTGGGCAAAATGGAATTCTTCTTTTTAAACTGAATTATAAGACAATGGAAAAAGGAAGACAGTGTCCATGCTTGTAAATGTACACACTTTTCCATACAAATATGTAAGATTTGAACAAATTTCAAGAGTGAAAGGAAAATACTATGAAATATTAGAAGAGGAATATGGTCTTTCCTTTATCATTCTAAATAAAATATTCTCTGTGCTAAAAATGGGAGGAGGAGGCCATTTTTGCAAAGACAGGAATCAGAAATTACATATTAAATAGAGGATCAGTAACTAGAACACAACTCAAGAAAAATGAAAAACAAAAGAAAAAACAAATAACCATATTAAAATGGGACAGAAAGTTCTCAAAATATGAAACACAAATGGCTAAAAAACACTTTATGGATGTGGATTTGGGTGCAGAGGTGGGAAGAATCTAGGATAAGTTGGGGGAGGGGAAATGTGATGAAAATAAATATTTTTCAGTAAAATTATATCATATACTATTTTAATAAAAAGAAAAGCATAAATAAAAACAGAAAGCAAATAATGTCAGTCTTCAGTGCTAACAGATATATAGTTAAATGTTAAGTGGTTGAATACATAATAAAACAAAATGCTTATTGAAGCTTCAAATTCAAGGGCATATGAAATTGGCAAGAAAATGTTCAAAAGTGAAAACAATATTTACCAAACCAAACTACTAAAAAAGCAGCACTGGTTATATCATCTGTTGAAGTAAATTTGAGGAAAAACAACTATCAGTGTTCTGTTGAAGTAAATTTGAGAAGAAACAACCATGAGTGTCATTACACAATGATAAAAAGAAAATTATCAGGGTAACATTGCAATCATTAATATACATGTGTCAAACAACAGAGATGCAAAATTTATTGAAAAAAAGAGTAAAATGATAATTTTAACACCTCCCTCTCAGAAAGCAACAAATCAGTAAATATAAAATGAGAAAGGACACAGATGATCTGCACAGCACCGCAAGTGAACAGGATGTAACCACACACAGAACACTCCACTCAGCAATGGATGTAACACACACAGAATGAACACTTCATCAACAAAGGATGCAAGCACACTCAGACAGTCCCTTCACCAATGACAAAGCAAATGAATCATGACTAAATGGATTGAAATTATGTACGATGTGTTCACAGGAGATGATGTTTCCAAACTATAAATAGATTACACACAATCAAACAGAAAAATTCTAAACTTAGAAATTAAACAGAACAAATTGAGGGATCATAGGACATGCATTAAGGGAAAATTTAAAAGATACAGAATTAAGTTATGCTTCTATAAATGAAACACAGGCTAGTAGAATGACTCTATATATAATTTGATGTTATAAAATATACCTTAGTTCTATCTATAAAATATTCTATTTTGATTTTTTTAGCTGGGTGCATGTATGTGTGCACACACTCATGTGGATACACATGAGAGTAGGTACCTACCTAAGCTTTCAATTATTTCCGTTTTAATTTTTACCTAACATTCATCATGGTCAAAGAAAATGACCTATGTGGCACCCATACTCTGAAATTCATGAAGATATATATTATGGACCAGAAGATGGTCAGTTTTGACAAGTTATCCACAGTTTCAAAACGAATGTATGTTCCCAAACTTATTGGGTGATATCCTATGTAACACGAAATCAAGCTTGTTTTTTATATTTTTGTATGTCTCTAAAAAGAAGATATAGAATTGAATGAAAACAAATATACAACACATTAGAATGTTAGGGAGTAGCTAAAATATATATTTTAGTTTAGGCATATTAGTCAGGAAAAAGTATGCAAATAAACAACTTAATTTTCTACTGCACAAAAACAATGGAAAGTGAGAAATAAGAACAAAATCCCAGTAACAGCAAAAATCAACAAAACTGAGAAAATGACACAGGAAAACCAAGAAAATAAAAATTGTTTCCCAGGAAGGTTCTGATAAACTTCTATCTAAAACTAATATATACCCTGTATTAGTGGAACAGAATTCTAAGTGCAGAGATTATACCAAATGAATCTGAAATTCAATGTGAGTCTTGCTAAATTCCCAGCTTGCTCCTTCACAGATTTGATAGCTGATCATACAATAATATGTCTAAGCATCAGAGATACACAGGAAAACTAGGGATTTTCACTCTTGAGTTATGGGAATGAGCAAATGAATAAGTTATTGTGTAAATATTATTGTTAAAAATTTACTAATCAAATTTGCCAATCTAGCTTACAAAATTATAATATAAAAATGAACAAATGCGAGCATGCTTAACAAGGGACATTTATTATTTTCTGAGTACCTCAAAACTAGAATATATGGCAATAGTCTTTCAGAAATGAAACTTCCTGCAATTTGGGATGGTTATTGCTTACAGTTCTTTATAAGTAATAGCAAAATGATCTTCAAAGTCACATCAAGGAGTTGTCTTCATGGGATTTGTGGAAGCAAATTACAATCAGTTTTAGTATCTGGAACAATTTCCACATTAAGGCATTCCTAGGAATTGGAAAACTGAGAAGTCGAAGTAACACATGGCTGTCACCATGTCACCAGTTAAACCTCCCATGCCTGTTCTGTCTCCATCACATGACAGAGAGTGACCAGTGAAGGGGAAATATGTTTATTAAAAATAAACTCACCAGACTCTGAAATTACAATTAATTAGGTGATCTTTCAAGGCATGTTGGTAAGGTTACTAAGTCTTGAGGAGCAGAAGTAGATAGAGGAGTTAAAGCTCAAGACCATGCATTCATTACAAAATACAATCTCTAGGACATAGCGGCATTGAGTATCATAAAACACATTTAAACTTGTTGTGTAAGTCAACAGAATATGCATTCCGGAGGACTTCATAGGAACAGTAAAATCAGTTTTCATACAAATGGAGTAAATATCAGACTCTCGAACTACATAGAGGGAAGTAAACGATTTTATGAATAAATCAGAATCAACTATGTATATTAATAATGTCAGTAGTGAAAAATTAATGTCAGTTATTTTACAGCTTCTCAAATATAAAACATTTACATGAGCATTTATATGTATTGCAAGCTATAAGACAAATGAGAATGGAAGATAAATGAGCAACTAAAATTAGTTTGTGTGTAATGATGTTATAAAATACCAATTTACTTTTGTCTGTTAATTCATAGTTTTAGTGTTTTAAGAATCCCTTTCCTTTTTAAGACAAAAGAAACACAAAGTGCAATGGAAACTTTCAAGTGGCCAGTTTCCTATTTAAGGGTCAGAGCCCTGAAAAATCCTTAGACATGCTGATTGCCTTCAACTCTTTTAATTTATATGATAGCATGCATCTGCTATGGATAAACGGTAAAAAGTACATCAGTTTTTATAATAAGTTGAAGCTTTAGCCCACTAACATTTATCTCTACTATACCAATTTAGTAAATGTGTACTTTTAAAAAGGTATAAATGTGAAGAAAAAACAGGAAACATAGGCTCAGAGTGTGGTTTTTCTATGCTTCTTGCTCTGAGCTGGACCTCATACAGAGCTTGCCAGAGTGATGAGGATCCAGGAGCCCAGGAGCAAAGAAGCAATATTGACATCCACTATCCATACCAAACAACGTCAACATCCACAATCTAAAACTAAGCAATGGCTGTGAAACCACCACCACCACCACCACCACCACTACCACAAACACCAACTAAACATATAAAAGCCAAGAAGAAAAAAAAACAAGAAAAGATGTTCAGCCAAACCATTTAAGAAATATATGTCGTAATTACCTCCAAAGTCTCTATGACTGAACTCAAAGGCACTTTCTGAAGAACTGTGTTTTTCCCTTATTGGCAGCAGCATTTACTTATGCATATTTGTGATTTAATTCAGTGCTTCTCTATTTCTGAAGCACGATCTCATGGTAAGGAAGTATCACATGTTTACAACTATGCCCCAGGTATGGTGACCTACTCTGTAATATTACATATAAACTAGAAAAGGAAAAGGATTTTAGCTACTGAACCTTATGGCCATCTCTCCCCATCTCCTCCCATTCATCTTTCACTAGAGGCAACACTAGACAAGCCATGTAGGGAAAAATTAAATAACCAAGTAACAACAATAACCTACTTTAGATGCATTGAGCAGACTGAATATGAACACGAGTTTGGCATGGAGTTGTGTGGACAAACATATAACCATTTTCTGTACTCTGATCAGTGATCAAACCTAGTTAAACTTTGTGTTTGGGGGGATATGTGAAGAAATAAAAAGTGGGAAGTGAAGTTAGATCTGAGTTTGAATGGATGTCTTTTGCTCAATTTTGTCAGAATGGACACCTTTAGAAGTGGGATCATCTCTGTCATCATCTATTATAGGTATATCTGGTGTGTTTTTGTCAGTTTGCCTTAAGCGGTAACTCTTATAAGCCCGCTGAATGATGGTTGCAGAAACTGCCTCTTGCTTGCGTTTCAAAGTGGTTGTAATGGGCTCATATGTGATTTTGAAAGGGTTTGCTAAAATAAACCCGGATTCTATCTCTGAAAGGATTTTCTCCACTCTCTCGTCTTTTCCCATCACTCTTTTCGTAAAGGCAAGTAAGATGTCAAGGCAATGTATCCTGTCTCCTGCTGCCATGGGGAGATCCATAGCCACAAGCTGGCCCTTGTTCGGTTTTGCCATGAAAAGAGGAGGATCGAGAGCAGCTGCAAAATCTGAAAGCTTGCTAGAGTCTATGTACTGGGTCCTATCAGGGTCAAACCTGTTCCATACCTGGAAGAATTTCTTAAAGTCATCTTCACTCAAGGACCTGTTTTTTTTCTTAAAAGGGATGCTTAGAAACTCCATAATCAACACAATGTACATGTTGACAATGATTAGCCATGATACAAGGATATAACTGACAAAATAAAGAATCCCAACAGAAGGGCTCCCACAATCTCCCCTAACCTGAGTGCCAGGATTAATTTTATCAGGATCACAGTCAGACCACTGACTGCTGAAAATGGCATTAAGCATGCCATCCCAACCGGAAAATATTGTAACTTGAAAGAGACAGAGCATACTGCTTCCAAAGGTCTCAAAGTTGGATACATCATTAATTCCAGCTTCTTTTTTGACGTAGGCAAAGTTGTACATTCCAAAGATGGCGTAGATAAACATGACCAGGAAGATGAGAAGACTAATGTTCAGCAATGCGGGGAGTGACAGCATCAAAGGAAGCATCAAATCATGGAACACTTTTGGTCCTTTCCCAGGACGCAGGATATGGATGACCCGAGACAGAAGTATCAGTTGCACAAGTGAAGTAGGCACAAAGTATTGTCCTATTGTCATAGGCAGCAGCAATCCTTAGTGTGAGAAGAGATACAAGTAGGAAGCAAAATTACCCAAACGCAACCATATAGAGAAAACCTAATTTATTTTGCAAGTCATCTAGTTTGTTATGACTCATGAATCTGCTGTCAATCCATCATTTAACATATCTCACGTAACAGCAAATTTAACACCGGGTTAGCTAAATGCTAATTGTACCAACGACTAGGCTATGTAGCAAATTCAGAAGACATTTCTTTAGACTGTCATCATAATATACTTCTGAAATCACGGTGACCAGAATCTACACTGTAGGCCAATAGTCGAAAATTTTCTGAACATTTTTGGATTAAGGAATTTTCCTCAATCTCATATCAAATTCCTTAAAATTTATCATCTAAATATGGGGAAATGGACAGTATAATTTCTCTGAAAGATTTTTTAATCCATTAATTTAGGATACTTAATAAAGGTATGCAGAATGCAAGTTAGGAAGACATTATCGATAATTATGGGTATAAAAATATATAATATTCAGTGACTCATAGTTGCAACACAATTTATTTCTTTTATAAGTAGTATTTCAGGCCAAAGAACTTTAAATATGAGTAGAAGTTGAAATTATTTCCTTATAACTTCATGTTAGGCTTTGATTGAGAATTGTCATGATGCTTTGTTCACACTTTTGTTAACATGCCCACTACACATGACATTTTTTGATGGGATTCTGCCATTTCTATACTCCCTCTAAAGTGTGTTAGTGACTCTTTCACTCTAGCCAATGTCCATCTCTTCCCAATCTCCCGAGTTCTTCCATTATTCAGGAGGCAACCTCATTTAATGGTGCACAAATTCATCCAAATGCTCACTACCAGGAAATTAAACCCCTTTTCTAAAATATGCTTTCCTGATGACATCGTTTTCCATGAAACACCATCATGTGTAGAAAGCATATTCTCCACTCTACATTTCCTAGGCAAAGAGACAGAAATAGGGATCTTTGTACCTTCCCAGTGGGACTCCTGGGCACATTTTGTCCAATCATTTTTATTAAGAGGTAAGATAGATTTCTGACTCTCTGTGGATACTGCTGTTCCACTCTGTTCTTTCTTATCATGCCCTGGCTCAGTGAACCACATAGTCCTTACCATTTTCACTCAGCTGAAGGCTTTATTACATGACTGATGGCCTCCCGGCTTACCACAGTCTCTTGCCCAATAAACGATTCCTTTCAGTTTTCCACCATCTCAACTCAATAATATTCATTATTTGACTTCAGTTACCTCCATCAGTGCCTGGGTGAGAAGACTGACCCAGAAGAGTGGAGCTTCAAGTTTAGACAGTTTTCTCTACCACTGATTTCCCCTTCCTGCTCATTCTTTAACTCCTACTTCAGTCATTGTGGCTCTGTAATTCATTTGTTTTCTTCCTGTTGCCTCCTACAGCTCTATGTATTTTTCTATCAATCTTCTTACATTTTTCTCTCAGTAGTCAGTGGCATGAATCCAGTGTTCTACTGAAAGAACTGAAAATTCTGAAAGCACGTATTTGCTTTCAGGTCAGTAGTTTTCTGTTATGAATGCTTTAGTTAGTATCATTAGCCCTTTATTATTTTATTTTTTTGAGATTATAATAGAATTACGTCAGTTTCCCTTCTCTTCCCTTCCCTTCATCTAAACCCTCTGATATATCTTTCTATCCTCTCTTTCAAATTCACAGCCTCTTTTTACACTTAAATCTTTTTACACACACACACAAACAAACACACACACACTTCTAAATACATAAATAAATATAACCTGCTGAGTCTGTTTAATGTTACTGTATGTACATTTTCAGGGCTGACCATTTGATATAGGGTGACCATTTGGTGTGCTCTTCTCTGGGGAAGACTATTTCTCTCACTCTGAGCAGTCCTTTGTTTTCTGTAGTTTTATTTTTTTTTGTAGGATAAAGATCTCCCTGCCTTCCTCTCCAAGTGCGTCTATTACTCTTGTTCAGCTCATGTTCAGGCAGTCACAGTTTTTATGTGTGTAGATTCTGACAATCCTTGGAGACACAATCTCACAACAAACTCCTGCATTCTCTGGCTCTTAGAACCTTCCTGCCCTACTTGTGCAAAGCCCGCTGAGCCTTAGGTACAGGAATTCATGTCATTAACTCTTAAACACTGCCTGCTATCATGGAGACCACATTCTGGTAATGCAGAAGAAAACAATGAATGCCTTTATTCCCAAAATATTTTTCCCTAAACTCAGTGCCTGTGTATGCCCTTACTTGGTATGTCTTTGTTTAAATTTGATTCTTACATAATGTTTCTCTGACCACCAGTTACTGAAAGGTACCTTCACTCTTGTGTGCTTTAGCACTGTCTGCTCCTTACAAAACAGCACAGCATGGGAAGAATGTACTGCACTGCACATGTATTCTCTGAGAGTCTGTAAAGTATGTACATATGCAAATGATTCCTCACCTTTATGTGCAGAGCCTCATCTATTTAGCAAAAGGATTAATGAAATGAACTTGTCAACAAAGAGAAAGATTACCCGAATAAGAGAAAACTGGAGACAAATTCATTAAATCTTAAAACCATGAGACTAATGGAAAAATCCTTTACATCCTAAAATTCTAATGCTGCAAAGGTTGGGGAAAGTTTTTAAACTTCAAAGCAAGTAATATCAGTAAGTTTAATTATCACATCATTTTAATACACAGAGCTCCTTTCCCTAGAAGCCTAGATTGTCACAAATTACAGATTAAAAAGCAGACAGATACTTTAAGATTTTTAACAGATGAAGTATATTTTCTCACCAAGAAAACAATGATTGCAAATAGTATTTCATTCTTTTGGGTGAGAAAATGGTCTCATCATTTTGCCTCTCAAGGATTACTATCTTGGTAGTCATTGTAATCGAAAGAATAAATACTATAAAGGCAATTCTAACAAGACAAACCTTACCTGTAATGGAGAAAATGACCACCATAAAATCATGAACATTCCACACATTGGTGAAGTAGTGGCAATGGAAGGCAGTGAGCTTCAATATGCATTCTAGAGTGTACAGTGTGACAAAAATGGAGTCCATCCAGTTGAGAACTGTTGTCATTTGTGGACTCTGCTCATCATTTTCTATCATAATGGTTGTTGCTTGGAAACAGATAAGAACTATGACGATAACATTAAAGACACGATGTGTTACTAGGTCGAAAATGAAGCCTTGGAACTTGTTCTGTAGGTGAAGAAAGGTACAATATCTATTAATAAGCTACTTATATACATATTTACAGTTTCTGAATTCTATAAGTTGCCTCTCAAAATAATACAAAAAGTAACACTTGAATCCTTTGTTAAAGAATGTATTTTACACTGTGTCAAAAGACTTCACACACACACACACACACACACACACACACACACACACACACATGTGTATCTCTATTTTGCAACAGGATAATGTAACCCAAGTTAGTTTTAGACTTGCTATGTTGTGGAGACTGGCCATGATATCTTGATACTCCTACTGCTACCTCCCAAGCGCTGGGACTATAGGCATGCTCCAATAACCTAACCTATTTTTTAATAATTTTAAAAAAGAATTTTTTAACTTTTAAAAAGATAATGAATAAATTTATTTATTTATATTTTTTGGCAAAGAAGTTTACTTATTCCGGTGCTAGGGATTGAACCTAGGATTAATTAAGAAAAGCACTCTACCACTAAACTACATTCCAAACCTGAATAACATGAATATTTTTAAATTTATTTACTTCATTCAAAATAACATTTTCTTACTTTGGGATGCGGTGCTGGTCTCTGAGGATCTTCATACAGGAGCTTCTTCAGTGCCCGGTACTGTTTTTTCTGTTTTACTGTTATGAAGATATTTGATCCTCCCTGGTAAAAAATAAATAAACGAAAGACATGAAAATCAAATTGCATTTACTCCAATTCTTTCCTGTACAGATGTGCACTTCAGAGATTACATGTCATTCTTTCCACAGTCAACAATGGCATTTTTATATGGAAATTCATATGAAATACACAGGGTTTGTGATGTTCATCCATCTGTATTGCACTTTTCTATTTTTCAGTTAGAGAGACAAGAAAGAACCACCGTAAAGAACTAACGTTAAAAGATAACATCTGTGTTTTTAACAAGAAGGGGTAAATAAAATTAGAATTGCATCAATTTGCAATTTTGTAAGTTCACTTATTGTCATATTTTACAAATACAATTGAAAGATTCTTAATGATTGTGAAAGTACACAACACTTCTTATTAAACAGCTGATTTATTTTTTTGTTTCTTGTGGCAATTTCAGTATCTCATAATATATATATATATATATATATATATATATATATATATATATATAACGTGAAGAGTGTCTTTAATCTGGGAAATAGTAATTATTTATGCTCTGAGTCAGAATCTTATTACTAGAACTGACATGTATCACCATTATGAAGCCCAGAAACAGACCCTAGTATGTGAGCCCACTGGGAGGACAGTCAAATAATATTTGATGCTGTAGCATCAAATCAAAGCATACATTTCCACTGAAATTTCTTCTCTCTGTGAGTAGCAGACCCACATATTAAACATGCACATGCCTTGGGTTCATGACCTCCAGTTTTATCTATTTAAAAAAGAAGTCTCCAACATAGACTGTATCCATGCTGGTTATGACTCTGGACGCTTAGAACACATTGATATACAGAACTCTTCTGGTGCTAAGGAAATGCCTGGTGGCAAGGTGCTTGGCTTATAAGCAAATGGACCTGATCACTCTGAAAACTCAGGTCCTCATGCAGGTGTCTCAAGGCTTCAGGACAGAAACAGACAGATTCCTGGAATACACTACAGCTAGACTATCCTACTTGGTAAGTTATGAGTCAAAGTTGTTTGGACTGAGTTGAGGACGACTGTAAGTGGAGACAGAATTATCTTGAAATTGGGACCAGTTTGGTCAGTTGGAGCTCAACAATTTATGTATTTTTGGAAAATTTTTATTGTCTGTGTAATATGAAATCTACATACATTTAATCACCATGTGTCCTGTACTTAACTGCAAAGTGACTCCAATCTGACATTAACAAGGTCTTGAAGATTATCATCTACTTACACCAAAAATAGATTGTATTTCCAAAATAGTACTTTTTTCTGTACACATGCATTTATTTGTGTATAGACACATTAAGGTCATATATGTGATTTTCATTAGACTATTATTTATAAACATGTATACATAAATGCAGAAACTTCACAACTTTAACTCTTGTCTGAGTATATTTTGAATATTGCAGATACAATAGATTTGGCATTTTCTAATGTTTATAATATACAAGAACATTAATATTGTATTATATTTGTAGCATGTAAAGATGACATTTACACAATAAACAACTCTTGAACTATTTTGTAAAGTTTTTAACTTTAAGCATGTATAAAGAATATTTATACTTATCTTAATTTTCTGATTGTTGAAATTACTAACAATGACACCAATCAGCATACTCAGAGGGAGAAATAATCCAAAGATAACAAAGATGATAAAATAAATGTACATGTAGAGGTTTTGTTCATAATTAGGCTGCATATTTACCTAAAATTGAATTGAAAAAATTAGTAAAACATGGGTACTAACTTTCTAAAGCATGAGACTCATAACACAACTGATGATAAGAAAACCCAACTCAGTAAATAAATACTTTCCTGGCATCTTGGTGCAAGGGTATCATGGCTTTGTTCATTTGGGTTTTTAAATGTGTTAATTTTGTCTAGTTACTGTGTAAAAAAAAGATGGTAATTCTTCAAGAGAAATAGATTAGCCTCAATTGTTATATATGTTATTGGAAGGATATTCAGTGCCTATGAAATCCCTAATCTGAGATACATTTAATGTTTAAAAATAACTGTTGTGGTTTGTGCTTAGTTTACTATCTTGATAATGACATTGAGAATGTCAGATACTTACATCAACAGAATCAATTGCTGAATTCATAATACTGAGCCATCCATTAAATGTTGCCTGTTGAAAGTAAGATAAATATATATGAATTTCATAGAAAAATTTTCATGGTATATAAAAAGAACTTTGAATGGTATGTAAAATGAGAAAAGATTGTTTTAAAATAAAAAATGATGAAAATTACTATAAGCTGAGATATGCTGTACTTTCAGACACTGTATAACTAAGACATTTAACATGTCCATTGTCGGATTTTATATAATTTATTTAATATTAATAAACTATTTAATATTGTTTCAGTTGAACAAGAGAGACAAGGGAACTAATATTAAATTTTAAATACATGCTACTAAGCATCCAAGTTTTGCTTATGGCCTTAATCTTGTGACTTGTGAATAGTGGACACTTCACATTTGTTGGATATAAGTACCCATGCCTCAGCACGTTAATTAGTATAAAGACAGTAGCAATCCAAGATAAGACTGAAGGTTTGTGACCCTGGTACCAAATGAACAATGCTGGACATTGTCAAGTCTTGCCATTCCTTCTCTTTGTCTTACTGTCATTCCCACTTGCTTTCTGCTACAAGAACAGAGACGGTTTTATTGGATCTTCCAAAAAGGTGAAAACTGCATGTATCTCATAATTGTTGTCTATCAATTTACTAATTGCTCAGCTATTTTATAATGGAATCTACTCTTTACCCATATTTTGTTCAAAACGCAAGTTTGAACTCTAGCTTGAAAATAAATTTGATTTCAAATAGTTCAAAAAGTATACTCACCACTTGGAACAAAGAAAGAAAACCATTTCCAACATTATCAAAGTTCAGTTTTGCATTTTCCCATGGCAATGATTCATTAAATATCAGGTTTTCACACTGACTCTTATTCATAACTTCAAATACAGAGAATCTCTCTCCACTTGTTGGGTCAATGCATTCATAGAACTTGCCAGCAAACAAGTGTACTCCCATAATACTGAAAAGTAGCCAGGTCATTAGGCAGATGAGAAACACACTCAACGTGGGTAACGTTGTTTTTTTCAAAGCTATCAGAACCACCTGAGATATGATAAAATGAACATTTTAGATAAAGAAGGAAAACCCATTTTAATTACTGATCACATTGAAAGTATCATAGTATATATAGTATCATATTGAATCAAATAAATTGTATATCCAGAGCTTGAATAATTCATTTGCAAGTACTAGAATTATCCAAACAGTTATTCAGTTTTAATAAAAATATACTAAAAGACCATATACTTAAAAATTGGTACATCATTGACAGGCAACAGAACTGATTAGTTCAAATATTAGACTAAACATGATTTGTCTTTCTTAACCATTATTATGTTTATATATTTTCCATACATGTTTTGCCTATATGCTATAGATGCATGTTCTTTGACTAACGTTTTAACTTAAAGTATGTCTTCAATCATCTTATTATAACTCCAGAACTACCAGCATTGAATATTGCCTAATACTTATATGTGATCTTAGCTTTGAATTTTTGTATTAATGTGTTTAACTAATGTGTTTAATTAATGATGGCAAAAGAGGAGAAAGATATTAAGGGAATGGGAGGACTAGAACATAGATGATAGGATGACAAAACAGGAATAATAAGGCATGAGGTTTAAGTGAGGTGGGAGAGAGATAGGAGGTAAGGGAGGCACAATGAACACATAGGATGTTTCTGAATTCCTATGGAGACCCACTACTAGGTTATAAACTACATATGTATTCATATTAATACACATACTCATACATATGTATTCATATTAAAATTTAATTGCAGATACTGTGCATAGAGGATTATGTTTATTTCAGAAGCCATGAGATGCTAATTAAAAGTCCAGGGCAGGTGTGGAATACTTACTCTTGAGTGGTTGGACTCTGAGGCCCTAGTATTGTCTTTTCCAAGGATTCAATGAGGAGATCCTATTTCTGAAGAAACTACACACACTGGTCACAGAATCGAGAGAAATAAAGTTGGTACTGAAGCTGCCTCCATACTAGCTTTCATAGAGCAGAAGGTGCTATGCGGACTACTTGGGGAGGAAAGTCTTGAAAAATATTCCCATGAGTGATTGTGGTGAACTGCAGTAGTGACTGGTGAGACAAGATATGGCCAAGGTGCCATAGCTGTGAATGTCATAGGTATGATTAATTGATGTCTGCTTTAATATAAATTGTCCTCCTCGGGAAGAAACAGGTGTTTAGCATTGCAAAATTGTCCAAGAACCCATGGTTGGGCACTGAAAGGTCTTAGGTGTAAATCCAGTACTATTTTCTTCTAGATGGACATAGTATCAAACTATCTTTAAAAAATATGTGTTTCTCTACCTGGAGATTACTCCAATTCTTAGACATTGTCAGAAAAGTCTCTTCCTACATTGGATGTTAATGCAGAAACAACAGGTGAACTTGAAGAGAAATTTTAAATCGTTCTTTCTCCTCAAGGTTCAGGAACCATGGCAGAACAAGGGGCAGAGGAATACTAAAAGCCATAGGTGAGGAATGACCAGGGCCAAACTGTGTTTTAGACATGGCAAGAACTTTGTACTCATGAACTAACAGCAGCTATGGTTGCCTCCACAGATTAAACTAGTCAGCATTCCAGCATGCAGTGGAAGGAAGTTCAAGAGGTTTCTGAACCCTTATTCCTAACTGAAGAACTAAAGACAGTGATGGTGTCTGGTGAGCAGGTGTCAGATTTCTTTAAGGGTGTGGCTCCTGGTGGGTCAGCTATACTCCAGTGAATTTATCACACCCAGAAGTATATTGCCAGCACAAATTAGAGTAAGTGACTTATTAAATAAAATACAAGAAGAAGACATGATATTGGTGGGAGATATAAGGAGATAGAGGTGGATCTAGAAGTTAAAAGGAACAGTTGAGGATGAATATGATGAAAATAATTTATAAAATCATAAAGAATGAATTGAAATACTAGAATAATGAACTGAAGTTGCATTTCCTGATATGTATGTATGTATATATATACACACATACATGCATATATATATGTATATATAGATACATATATATTGGTTATAAATATATGATTTATGAAACTGATTTGTTAACTGCCAACTTTTAGCTTGTCTTTACTTATTTTGTTAGTTTGCATATCTTATGTGCAATTACTAAAATCTGTAAAAGTATCATTAATATAGCTTCTCTATTTGTATACACTGGGAGAAACTATTTGTCTGTTTTGAAAGAACCATTAAAAGCAACAATTAAGCTGTTAATTCATGGAAATGTAGCAGCCCCAAATGAACTCTCACAGTTGAGTTTTAACCCTTCTGTCATACCTTCATTCTCTCAAACTGAGAGAGAACCCTGAGTGCTCGAAGGAATTTGATGGAAGTGAGTGGGTTCAGATCTTCTCGAGTTTTGCCTATTAAGGTAAGACAAAACACCTGCACATATGTGAAAAAAGAGTTAATGTAATAATAAACTTTGTGCTTATAATAAAAGACACACATTGAAACCTACCAGTCTACCTTTAAAACACTTAAATACACATTTCATGTCTTAATAATACAAACTGTCAGAACATCATTTTTGTAAAATCTTTTGTTAAAAAGGTAAAAAGCGATAATTTACAGAAATGAATATATTATTTATAAAAATATTTAGAAATTTGATATTCTATGTGATCAAGATTAATAATTACATTGTTTTTAAGTTTGAAATATGATCATTTGCAATACAACATTGAAAATATATTCATTAAGACAAGATATAAAATATACTCACATATTCACCTCTGGATTATTGTGATTAAAACGACATATTAAAGAACCAGAAGCTTAATATTAATTAAGCAGAAGCACAGATTGTAAAATTATAGTTACAAAGTTGCATGATTTGTAATTTTATATTCATAAAATCATCGGGTCTTAATATATACTACTTAGAATTAAACAAGTCAATATAGCTATCGTTAAATTTTTATCATATCTATAGGCTTCTTATATTTTCAAGTCAACACAGAAAAATACCACGTCATCTTTGTTCTTAATTCTTTACTATAAAGATGGTGTCAATAGGGTTCTCTATAAACGCATACAGGGATGTAGACACAAAAAGCACTGAGTAGAGGTGGAGTGTCCTTTTGTGCTGTTTTATGGAGTAGAAGTCTAACGGTAGGAAGTGACTTGGATGGCAGAGGTGACCTATTATACAAGTCATTAATTATAAGCAGAAGATCCTCCATGGATGTTCACAATATAGACATCTATCTATTCATTGGGCAAACGTTATTAGCTACATGGTATGCCAAGAAGGAATGTGTGATAAAGGAAGGAAGAGAGAATAATATTCCTAAAAAATTTGCCCTAATAACACTTCTCTTTTAGTGTGAGAAGGCAGATTAAAAAAGAACAAAAACAAAAAACATACCCCCAAACAAATAAGTCAATAAAATATGTAATATTTATAAGTGCTTTGGAGGTGAAAAGCGAGAAAGAAAACAAATACTGGGGTGGTTGTAGTTGTAATTAGGTAGCAAAGGATGACAGAACTTCACAGACTTCATCTCAGCTATAACAAAAGCACTTGTAAAATCCCACATGGAGGACTGAGCACCGAGGCAATAGGATGGAAATCACATTGCTAATTTGAAGCGTTTCAAAAACCAGTACTGGTAGGTCACCCACTGAAAGGGCTGGAGAGAATTGGGGTGGACGAGAAGATAGAGTTTAGGGAGTGGATGGGATAGAGTAGTGGGTGATCTCATCACATCATGTAGGGTCTTGGAGAACTTTCTGCTCTGAGGAGGACAGACTTTTTTTTTATAGATTCCACAAAGAGAAGTACATTAGCCAACATCCACCTTATACTTTTCACTTTGATTTCTGAGCAGAAAAGCAGCAGAAGCTACACCTCTGCCAAAGCAGGAATGTCAGCAGAGAATATACTCCATGGTTCAAATGAGATACGCTGACACCTTCAAGCATGGTGAAGATGACAAAAAAAAGTCAAAGTGTGGATATATTATTTAAAAATCAGTTCAGTAGAATTTCAAGATTTTTAGTGATATTTTCAAGATATTGTTCAACAAAACTGGTCTCTTATCAGCAATTTCAAAGGTGAATTGTTAAAATCATCTAGAATTGTAATTTTGACAGGACATGAATAGACATTAAGCATTACAGATATAGAAAATTGTTAAGGCTGTATGGAGGGAGAAGGGAGGAATAAGAGGGTGATGGGAGACAGTGAAAAAAGACAGTAGTGCTTAAACATGTTCTTTTAAATACGTACGATGATGACCATGAAGTCCAGCTTGTAGCAGCCATTAGAGAAATAGGCTTTAAAGCCATAAGCCACCCACTTGAGAAGCATCTCCAAAATAAAGATGTAAGCAAAGATCATGTCTGCATATTCCAGCAAGATTTTAACGGTTTTTCGCTGATCAATATATATGTCTTCCAGAGCCTATAATTAAAATTTTTAAATGTTAACATACACAAATTCTAGGAACTCTGATTATATGGAATTAAATTCAATTTTATATCCATTGAGACATAAAACTGAAGATACTTAATAATGAAAAATGCATGAATTTCACAAATCTCTATCTGTAGGTTACAGTAGGTTGTGAAAACATACTTTCAAAAATGGAACTAAAGTATCCAGAAAAATGAGCTGTATCAGGACGATTTTACATATCAATTTTTTTGGGGGGGTTCAATATTAGGTTTCTCTGTGTAGTCCTGGCTGTCTTCGAACTCACTCTGTAGACCAGGCTGGCATCAAACACAGAGTTCTCCCTGCAGCTGCCTCCTGACTGCTGGAATTAAAGGCATGCACAACCAATGCCCAATTTACATGTCAATTTTTACCTGGTACCCCAACAGAGAAAATGTATCTCATTTAAGTACTAACCAAGACTGACCCTTGCTTCTAAGATCACTAAAGACAGGCATGCTCTGTTTGATAAGGTCAAAAACAAAAATCCACCTGTGTTCCATCAGCAAGGACATAACAGATGGAGCCAATCATACTACATGCACCTACTTTTCAAGTACATGTTGAAGAGTGAAGTTGATTCTACAATTATCACCCAAAACTCATATATTAAAGACATGTAGATATAAAAGACAACCATTTTCCACTCAAGGTAAGATTCTGGGGCATCTTTTGACTCCAGAGTATCCTTGTAATAACCAGCAAATCTGGTCTCATTTGAAGACCATGACAAATTTTTCAGTAAGTATTTTGAAAAATAGTTCTATAAAAGATCTACTTTCATCTGCCTTCCTAGCTTCCAGAAGTAGAGTCAAGCATCTTTATATTGAGTGGCTAGAGGATTACTGATATTCTTACGGAAGAGAACAGACTTCATTCTGACAGCATGGATCATGTGTCAGATATTGCAAAATACAGAGGAACGGAGAGCATCAGATTGGGAATCTGTTCTGAGGGGGGTGTTCATCGCATTTTCATAGTTGCTATAATAATCACTGCAAATTGGTGTCTGAGAAGCAGTAAATTTGTGTTCTTGCAGTTCTTGAAATGTAACACGGAATTAGTTTCATTGTATGAAAATCAGTATCTGGAGAGTGATTTCCCGTTTTCTTTGGTCTTGTGACCTCTTCCTTCATCTTGAAGGCATCCATTTCAATTTCTACTTTTATTTTCATTTTAATAACACTCCTGTTCTTTTATAAGAATAATATATCTTTCATAAGGACCACTGTGACTACTTCTGATTCATGTGGAGAATCTAAGATCATCTACTTTGCTCACGATCCTGGATTTAGTCATATCTTCAGTCATCTAAAAGAGGATAGACATATTCTGGGTCTTAAAATATGGACATCTAAATGAGGATAGACATATTCTGGGTCTTAAAATATGGACACAATTAGAAGCCATTATTCAAATGGAAATAGGATCGAGGAATCAGAGCACAAGCTTGGGTAAAAGGATAGACACACTGCTGTGGAGTCACTTTTCAGTGACATAGAAATATACACCAACTTAACCTGTTAAAAGTATGATGTCCTGTGAACTGGGCCTCTTAAATAAACAAGGAATGGAAAGATCACTAGTTGCTCATGGGTATGCACTCCCTACTACTAAGAGAGAAAGCAATATTCACTGGACCACTTCAGACCCAAGGGCAAAGTTCCATGTTTCAGAATACTGGTTCAACTTATTTATAAGGTGACCCAGTTGACTTATTTCTTTTCAGATGGACCTGGAAAAACTGAAGTCCTGTGAAACTGTTTAGCTACATTCTTTGTTGCCTGTCCATTTGAGTCAAAAAAAGGAGCATGCGGTCATCCTACTTGGGGATGTCTGAGCTTTCAAGTTCCATGCTAAAAGATAAGGGGTTTTGCAGGTATTTGTTCATGGATTGAATAGAGTGTTAGGAGTCATAGCAGGGTTTACTAAAATTCAGACTAAGATGTCCTCTGATCAATTTTGGAATGCTGTACCAAGAAATTATTTTTAAAGTACTTAACAGGTAAGCAGAAATGACTGATTCATATCATCATGGCAAAATAATATGCTACACAACAAAAAGAATGGCGATAAAACAATTATGCACATCCTATTAGAATTAATTTTGATGAAGATCAAAATGTACAAAGTTAACAGGGAATCCACAAATGAATGGTTATCCATGAAGAATGTTTCTGTGCAGAGTGAGAACACAATTCTAGACTTTGGTATCAATCAACTCACAGACACCTGGAATTGTTCATTTGTTTCTTCCCAGACACCAGTTCCCAGTGGCCTTTACAGTAACTTCAGGAGAATACAATATGCAAATTTGGGGTGTTGAATATTTTTGATTTATTAATGCATAAAATATTGAAATCAGTATATCTATTTTCACTTCCTTTTCCCATGACAGTGTGTAATTTTGAAATTATTGTTTACTTAATTTTTGAACTTAAGCTTAACATCAATGCTAAGTATTTGTATGCATTATAAATATAAAATTTACCATAGATACACCAGTGATTTAAAATTCACATATCATGAAACAGTACTGATATTAAACTTAATAATGAATCATCTGTACACATTGTTTCTAATAATGTGTGAAACAGTTTCTAATGCTAACAAATTGCAGAACATGAGTTCTGGAGCTATATTACGCATTCTGGGCAAAGTCATCTGGCATTGTGATGGTCCAGAGTTGAAAGGTCTTATAGAGTATTTTCACATGACATTTACTGCAGCTGCGTGCTCACCAGTGCTCCTGTGCTGAGCAGGGTAACTATGCCAATGAAACACTTGAACCAGTTGTTTTCTACTATCTTGCAGCAAGTTTTCCTCATGTTCTTCCAAATATTTCCATTCCTAGATTCTCTACTGACTTGAGCAGATGAAGATTTTCTTTCATAACCTACCAAGAAGGAAACTGTTAGAGGTAAACTTCTAGAAAAGCCACAGTGGATAAACATCTCAAACTTCAGATGCTTTATCGGTGGCTTATTTACTGAATCAGATATAGATGGCCCCATGGTTTTCACACATTTGACTGCTTTCCACTGCTCAGTGTTCTGTCATCAGTGAGGAGCAAAGTAGAACTGAAATTGTGAGTTTGGAAGAGGAAGAAATAACCCAGAATGCAGGTACATTAGAATGTCCTTCTATCCTATGGAGAAGAGAACTAATTCAAATGACATCAGTTCCCCCATCCTACCCCAAATGGGCACACATTTGACAGCTTGTAAACTACATTTTGAACACTCAGTCTAATGACTTAAAACACTTATATTAACAGGTGTATTATTGTCAACTAAATTTCTTTGAAACTGATTATTAGGCAGCATGCAAATGGGAAACTTGAGTGATACAATTTCAAGAGGTAGTCAGGGACGCCAAGTACCTCATTTGTTGAGTACATGTAGCTGCAGGAATCCTCTCTTCTTGTCAGAGAGAGTTAACATAAGCAAACCTGTGGCTTGACAAGGGGATGATCATTGGAGATGTGTGAATATATGTATGTGAGTGGAATGTAAACTTAAAAAATTATTTTAGTTTTTTAGTGTCAGATTTTTGCTTTTTTCTTTCTTTCTAAAGATGGGATATACTTACACCTTTGTCTTAAAAGATTAATGACCTTGAATTTAAGTTGCTGAAATATTCATGTGTATGTTTGGGGAAGGACATTTGCCTATGTGTGTGTGAGGTTGATGCTGAGATGTTTCCCTCATTTGCCTCTGCGTCTGTGTTTGGAGACAGGGTCACTCACTGGACCTAGCACTTGCCATTTCAACTAGATGGACTGGGTCCCTAGATCCATTGCTACGTGCTTCCCCAACACTAGAATTATGGGTATGGGCTGCCAGGCTTGACTTTTATGTGGATTCTTGGGATATAAATTCTGGTTGTCATGGATTGTAAATCACACATTTTATGCTCTGAGCCATTTTTTCAGCCAAAATACATTATTAATTTAAAGCTGTTAATTGAGAATTTTTGGCAATTTTGACTTTAATGACTTTTCATTGATTTCAAAAGTCCAAATCTGTAGTAATTTATTAATCTTGGTAGGAAACACATTTGAATTAAAAATCACTGAGAAGTATAAATTATGTATCTCATGTGCTGAAGAATTTACTGTGATTGTGCATTGTAGATCTACCAATGTCTATGTAAAACATCTAAACATATCATTTGCTTTATTTTCCTATGAAATTTATAGATGTTTCATCTAAAGTTATTTTACTTTGTTTTAAAATATGTGTGATTTATGAAAATATTTTATGTAATCTACATATTCTAGTGTCAATTCAGCTATAATTGCTGTTTTCATGTTTTAGTATGATGCACTTTTATAACTACAGTATGTAATTAAATATGAACATTAGATATATTCTTAATGTTATATATACTGTATTTGAATAAACAGTATTAATATTATTTCACTAACACATAAGTGCTCAGAGTTCCTTTCTCTCTCAACTATGTCAGTCATTATATCTATAGGCAGAATCAGTGAGCTAGAATAATGATGGGGTTGACATAATTAAGTGTTGCTATTGTTTGGAAAAGATTATCTTTTACACTTGCACACACAAATGCATACACTAATCTTTTTAAGCATCCTAAGAGGTTTGTCATTATTTAGATTAGGAGACAGAGAGGAGAAGAGAAAACAGATAGTAGATAGAGAGGTGATATGAAACTGTTGATGTCAGAGACAATTTCATAAGCGCCACATTAAATTGTACCAAACAGAATCTCTTTTTCCACAGATGACTTTTTTCTTTACATTTATTGATGTCTTAAGGTATAGGTGGGTGAATGAGTACACACTTCAATATGTATGCAACCTTTATCAATTAAGGTTAAATGTAAAAATATTGTATCATTATTTAGATTTACATAAGTATAATCCAACTTTGAAAGAAATTACCAAAGAAGCTTCTACTTGCCATTCTTATGAAGCTTTGGCTTTTCATGTTCATAGACTATTTCTTCTTCTTCAGAGATAACAATGTCAACCGTGCTGCATTCAGATGAACTAGATTGCTTCATTTTCTAGAAAAAAATTATCCCACCCAAAAAGTTACAGCCAAAGCCTAACTTGATTATTGTAGTTTTATTTCATTTTCAGAAAAAAATATGATATACAGAAAGAATGCTATCAAAGTTGAAAGACTTCAAGGATTTGAGGGAGGGCTGATATCGAAGTTCACTTTGTGAATAAAAATTTTTTTCAAATACTTAAGTGAAAATAACATTAGAAACAATCAAATATTAGCTAAAAAGCTCTTTAATTATAGTTTAAAAATAGTTATATTTTGAATTTTAGGACTTTCACAAGAGCCACATTGATGAAGTTTTAATTAGACAGACAACACCACAATAAGTCATGCTGATATTACATGGACAATGTAACTGCTAAATTCATTCCAAATAGTTTTGTGCTCATCAACTTTGGGTGTGCGGTTACCATGTGAAACAAGAAAACTACACAGAGAACAGTGCTGAGGATAGAATGAGGGCAAATGGACAAGTCATATAGGAAGATCCTGGGGAAAAAGAGGGTTCTTAGTTCCCCATCTCCCTTGACTGAAACATAAGGCTGCTGGGTCAAGGTTTTATGTGCTTTAGACACGAGACAAATGTTTCAATTTACCTTATTTTAATATTGGCATAAACATATCATCCAGTAAACTTACCAGGATGCTATAAGTCAATAGCACCACATAATATGTATTAATTAAGATAAATATAACACAAGTAAATAAAAATAAATTTATTAATTTAGGATTATTTGGGTAGATTTTAGAAAAGGATCTTAACAATGTTTGGCCATTCCTGTTGATACTGTGCGCAATAAATAAAATGGAAAACTTTCTTTGCTTTAGTATTTACATGCCTGGTTATCATCTCAGCAAAAGGTATTGCTTGAGCAAAGATAAAAATTGGGTGAGAAGTATTACTACATATATATATATATACATATATACACACACACATATATATAATGTTATTACTGAAACCCTTTTCTTTTAAATTTTATTTAGTTTTGATGAAATAAAAACTACATCAATGCAGTTTTGTTTAGCGAAAGATATTGAGTAAAGGAAACATAATATGTGTGGTCTCAGTTGAAATGATACACCAGACACATTTTTGAACATTTCAACCACTTGTACATAGGCTACATGTATGACCTTTCAACAGTTTTACTTGATTATATTGCAAATAGATCAAAATGTAAATAATAGTAATTATTTTTGTAGGTTATTAATATCATGAAAACTTGTGATACAGCACTATATTATAAAGAAGTTTTATAATTTGATAGGTCATTTGCTCATTCTTATGTATGTACATAAACATTTTAATGGAAGGATAGATGTGCACAAATAAAAATGTTATATCTCTTTAATTAGTGTGTTTTTCATGATCTATTTGTTGTATTTTTAGATTAATATAATTTCATATTCTTGGACTACATAATTGACAAAATACCTGGATAAATACATAGCTAAATGGGTATATAATGGAATAAATATTTGAGAATTTATTTAACCAAAGGCACAAATAAGCATACAATATTAAGGACAGATTCTGAAATTCCAGTATTTACAGTTATTTTACATAGTTGTTTTACTCTGTATTTTGCACTCTAGGATATTCTAGTGATATTCTCAAGAGTTTCCAAGGAACTTCCAAATATATGTACTATGCTAAATAACAATTTATCTATATATGCCAGGAAGCCAAGTCTTCAGAGAAGTTAGAGATGTGTGATGAATAAGGATTCCCATAATCTTGTGCTTAATTAAGGGTAAATAAAGTCAAGAATATTGATACCCTGAAAGGAAGTGGAGAGTCTATTGATTACCAATCTTGAACTTGTGTCATATGACAAATTTGAGGTGTTATAGTAGACAGCATGTGTCAAACCAGCAGAGGTCTGAAGGAAGACACCTCAGGCAAAATGGAGACATGGAAAGGACACTTAACTTGTCCTTGGAGTGACCTGAGATGATGCCCAGTGAAATCAGAGCAATAGGCCTATACCAAAGAGTTATTGTTGTAAGCTGGCTTTTTACTAAACTGTACCTTTTGTTAACTCATTAATTTGTTTGCAAATGGAAAGAATGCTACACTAAGCACTTTATTAGCAAAGTGAACAATATATAGCCTACTAATATGTGCCTGTAAGTCTTTAAGTCAGGACCTTATAAAATCATCACATGTTCACAGTTCAAACTATTGACTTTCCTTTAGTCTTTTCATCTAAATTCACTGTATATATAGCAGACACAAATGGTCTAGAATTTAAGTCTCAGCACATAAGAATCATGGCCTCTTCTAAGGTACTCTCACATCTTTAATGCAGGTATTTAAAGGAATATGAATCTATCAATCATAAACATTGACTTCACAAATTTAGGTACCTTAAAGGGTTTTTTCACCACCTCAAATTGTCTTCCTTATCAGTTTATAGAATTTCATAGTTATACCATCTAATATCTCCAGTATGATCACTGTAATACTATAATAATTTTCTTGCTTCTCCCTATAGCAGAAATAATATCTTCATTTCCTGATTAGGAAACAAAAACTTGGACATTTAACTAGCTTTATCAAACCATGAAATCAGTAGTCAGGGAAAGTGGAGTTAGGACCAAATGTGCAATCTTCCTCTGTAATGTCAACATTGAGTTAATTTTTGAACAGAATCACAAATACATACTGAATTTTGAACATAAAAGAACTGCTTACCTCTTTACTGTCTCCATTCTCAGACTTGCTTCGGGTCTCCTTATTATCCAGATTTTCTATATCAGATTCTCCAGAAGCAATTGGCACTGTTTCTGAGGCACTGGGACTAGCAATCAGTGATTGGCTCTCGGATTCAGTCACCGGGGTTTTCTCTGTGTCACTGCTCTTTTCCTTATACCTCAAGAACGTTTGGGTGTCACTCACTTCAGAAAGAGTGTGGCCAGAAATATTCTTTTTAACACTTGTATCACATATTTGGCCTTTCACTTCCGTAGGAACAGTTCTTTTTGTGCACAATATCTTAAGAAGCACACAGTTTATTCCTTTCTTTATCCTGTCCATGGCAAGCTGAAAGTTTTTGGCTTCTGTGTTCACTTCTTGTCTTGTAGCATTATAAGAACTGAATGAGCTCACCAATGCCACAAAGAGGTAAAATATCTTTAAAGAAAAGAAATGCTGCTTAATGTACCTTGACTGCTTCCTTTTAAACAATAAAACAGGCCTCTCAAAATTCTGATCTAAGACATGCAAACAGAAATGCATCACAGTGCTCAATGTCAGGCTGTGTGTGCAGACTTCTTGTTTTGTGGGTTGTTAATGATGTCCTGGTTGTTTTGGCATTAGAGGTTAAACATGGTGCCTTGTGGTTGCTATCAGGCATTTTACCACTTCACCAAACAGAACTAATTTTACGTTTGCAGCACCCCTATGCAATTTAATTGTTTCATTATCCCATGTGGAAGAGATAAGGCTTATAGATTTCAAATCTAAAGCCCACTCTAGTTTGTCTTATTCCAAAACTTGTTTCATCACGGAGCATCATGGAGCCCGGCTTTCCCAAAGTGAGAGAATGAATGCAGTCTTATAAACAGCTACTGTCACAAGTGTAATAACCCAGTCCCAGGAAAACAGACAAAGTTCCTGGAAAGCAAAGGGTAAGCTCCAGGGAGTTAGCCTTGGGGCTGAGTTCCACATCTAACACTTTTCCAAATTTATTTATTTATTTTAATTTCATTTTACATTCCAACCACAGTTCTCCCCCTCCCTCCTTCTCCCTTGCCTCTCTCACTAGTCCATCTCCCATTCACTCCTCTCAACATAGTAGGGCCTCCCATGGGGAGTCAACAAAGTCTGGCACATTAAGTTGTGGCAGGGCCAAGCCCCTCCGTCCTGCATTAAGGCTGAGTATGCCATTGGGGGTGGAGTAGGAGAGCAATGAAAGAGATACCTTGATAGAGAGAGCCACTAGTAGGTTAGAGAGGACAGTGGTGCTAGGGAAATTCCTAGGAATCCACAAGGATGTATCTATCTAAGACTTCTAGCAATAGTGGAAAGGATGTCCAAATTGTACTTCCCCCATAATTAGATTGGTGGATACCCCAACTACCATAATAGAGCCTTCATCTAACACTTTTTTAAAACCACAGAAAAAGAGTCAATATGTAAAACATTGTCTCATAGTAAATGGATACAGGTAAATTATAGAAAAATAATTCAAAAGTCATTGTATATTAATTATCAAGACAAAATATCATATATTTTGACTTTATTATCACTGAGAAACATAATCAAGTCCTGTTTAGTTTATAGAGAATGAGGTTTTAATCATGTTTAATACTTTTAGATAATTGTTTCTCCTTTTTAAAAGTCTTTTGTGAAGCATAAGTGATTGTCATGACATAAAAAAATCAAGTTCAGTATTATTCTGTGTAAAACATTTTTAAATAGCTCTGACATACCATCTTAAACCTGCCAGAATGGCTAAGATAAAAAACACTGAGAACAGCTTATATTGGAGAGGATGTGGAGCCAGGGGAACACTCCTCCATTGTTGGTGAATATAAACTTGTACAGCCACTTTGGAAATCAGTATTATGGTTTCTTAGAAAATCGGGAATCAGTCTGTCACAAGACCCAGTGATACCACTCGGCCATATACCCAAAGGAAGTTCAATTATACCACAAGGACACTTTCTCAACTATGTATATAGCAGCATTATTCATAATAGCCAGAACCTGGAAACAACTTAGATGACCCTCAACAGAACAATGGATAAGGAAAATGTGGTACATTTAGACAATGGAATGCTACTTAGCTGTAAAAAAATGGTGACTTCATGAAATTTGCAGGCAAATGGATAGAACTAGTAAGAAATATCCTGATTGAGGTAATCCAGACACAGAAAGACAAACACAGAATGTATTCACTCATAAGTGGATATTAGATACAAAGCAAACGATAACCAGACTACTATCCACAGCTCCAGAGAAGCTATGTAACAAGGAGGATCCTATGAAAGACACATGGATTGCCCTGGGAAGGGAAATTAGATGAGATCTACTCTGTAAATTGGGTATGTGGGTTGGTAATGGAGAGGGGATGGGGCATAAGAATATGAGGGAATGGGATGGTTTACTGGGGGAGGGATGCATTGGAAGATCAATGACAGAGAGAGCCACTATGGGGTTAGGGAGAAACCTGGCTCAAGGGTAATTCCCAAGAATCCACAAGGATGAACCCAGTTAAGACTCCTAGCAGTAGTGGGGAGGGTACCCGAACTGGCCTTCTCCTCTAGTGAGATTGGTGAATATCCCAACTATTAGAGAACCTTCATCCAGCCATTGATAGAAGCAGACATAGTGATCCACAACCAAGAACCAGGCATAGATCTGGGAATACAGTTGAAGAGAGGGAGGAGGAAATATATGAGCAAGAGAGATCAAGATCATGATGGAGAAATCTACAGAGACAGCTGAACCAAGCTAGTAGAAACTGATGAACTCTAGACAGACAGCAGTAGAGACTCTAGGGGATGTAACTAGGCCCTTCGTTTGTGGGAGACAGTTGTGAAACTTCAATTATCAGAGGGGTCCCTGGCAGTAGGACCACAATAGAAATCTTGGCACATGAGCCAGCTCGTTGGAGCCCATTCCCTATTGTGGGATGCCATCCTCAGCCTTAATGCACGGGAGAGGGGCTTGGCTCTGCCCCAACCTATTGTGTCAGACTTTGTTGACTCCTCATGAGAGCTCTTTCTTGTGAGGAGAAGTGGACTGGGGGTGGGCTGGAGGAGAGGAAAAGAGGGGTAGCAGGAGGTGTGGGAGAACTGTGCTTGGAATATAAAATGAAATTTAAAAGAATAAATGAATCATAAAAAATTTTCATGCCATATCATTTTCTTAGAAGCAGTGAAGACTTCTTATTCAATTAGTTTGACATCAGCGCAATGATAAAAGTTAAAAATGAATGCTTTATCCCTTATATAATACAGCCTGTATACCCATTAGTTTGCAATCATTGCTGTACTGTTTGGTCAAGTGTTAATAAAAATAAGTCTAATGATTAGGACAATACTACACACTTATCAATAACATCAGAATCTCTGGGTGTGGATTCAAGGCACAAGTACAGCATTAAAAATCCCTAAGTAATGCCAGTGTGCAGGTAGGTTTTACAGCCAGTGTTACATTTAAGTGCTTCTTAAAACTTAATGGATAACAAATCTTTGGGAATAGAGTTACAAGGGGATTATACTTCTGTATGTCTGCATGGTATCAGAGACTGCAGGTCTAACCCATTTCCACAAGATATTAAAGCTACTTTAAACAACAAGATTATGAACTAGTTCAAGTCAATAGAAATATGATGGAAATTACACATGCAATTATAAGGAAAGGATACACTAGTAAATTTTATTAACGTATACATACCTTAATATTACTATGACATAAATACAAAACTGCTAATAACACAAAATCTTTTTGGATAAACCCAGTGTGTATTTCTCAGTTACTACATTTCTCAAATTTCTCTAATTGAATTTAAGTTGATAATCACAAACTACCTATATATTAGACAACTGAGCCATAAATCACTGGATTACATCAATCCAATTCAGTACACCAGGTGTTTTCTTTAAGAAAACAATAAAGGCATGTAATACTTACCAAAAAATTCCCAGCTAAAATGACCATCATGTAAAAAGGGACACACAAAGACTGGCCTGCGACCATCATACAGTCCCATAATGTCTCTATCCACTCTCCACAGAGTATTCGAAACACGATCATGTAAGCATGGAAGAAGTCACTCATGTGCCAACGGGGGAGTTGGCAGTCTTCGTCTATGTGGCAGACACATTCTTGGTAACTTTGACCAAATAGCTTCATGCCAAACACAGCAGAGAAGTACACGAATAAGAACAGCAGTAGCACCAAGTCTTTCAGGGCCATCAATGTGTTACCAAGGATACGCACCAAATTCTCAAATGGTGGACCATATTTCCCCAATTTAATAAATATCAACTAATGAACAAATGTAAAATAAAAGAAAAACAATAAAAGGTCAGTGTTGATGAAAATGCACACTTGCATGCTTCAGTATTTCATCAGAATTGTGTAGTCTTGAATATATAACATTTAAATTTATATCAATTTCAACATTAATAATAAAATTGTTTATTTTATATTCATAATTCATCTTATACATTTTATGATTTTATGCACTAAATCTATGCATATGTTTTTAACATACCTGTTAAATCCCACTAAATATGGCACTTGTTATTGTTATAGGTTTGAAAATTAATATCTGGTAAGGTAAATAAACACTCTTCAGTTTTGTTTTTCTTTATAACATATTGGGTTTTAATAATAGATTTCTCCCACATTTATACTCACAGAAATATTAAATACTATTTTCATGATGGAATGAATTTCATAAAGGATCCTAATATTTACCTCTTAAAATGTTTTCAACAGTGCCATTTTATGTTCAAGTACATGAGATACACCACAATAAAATTAAAAAATTAGGTCTTAAATTCCACTTACCGGGAATAAAATAAAATCAGTTATCCCTTCAATACCAGCTAGAAGGATTTCTGTTAATCCAAAAAAGACAATTATACTGTCAAAAATGTTCCAGGTCACTTGGAAATACCCATATGGATGCAAAGCAATTATCTTCAAAATCATTTCTATTGTATAGATTCCAATAAAAACCTAAAAGGAAACCAAATGTATGGGTAAGAAGGGTTCCCCAGCTGCACATGACCCCCACATACACACCTCTGAAGTGGAGGGAGCTCCATACCCTTACCTGCTGCACAGTTCTTTTCAGACCCTGTTGGTTTCAGGGTCAGTATTATGATAAATTCATATATTTTGTTTAATTTTCCACTTCAGGACCTATTTTATGGAATATGATTACTTAATAAAAGCTCTTGAAAAAATGGAGTATTTGAATAAAAGTGATCCATTTCAAATATCAGCTTTGGAGATATTGAGTATATATTAAGACACTTGCCCATTCAAATCATGAAAGAATATAGGAAACCATATATGTGTGTGCACATGTACGATACAGTAATGATTGCCAGAAAAAGAAGGGGCTTTAAAATTGATGGAGATTAGGGAGGAGTATATGGGAAGATTGAAGGGAGGAAAGGGATGATACGGCAATTATACTATCATCTAAAATGGTACATACGCAATCTAGAAAAACTCCAGAATATACTTATGGAAATGATCTTTCAGAACTTATACTATTGTTTTAACAATTTTACTCTATTTTTTAGAAAATGTGTCCATGTGTGTGTATATGCATGCAGGTAGATCAGAGTTCAGAGCAGTCAGATTCCTGCAGAAAAGCTGGAGTTACAGCAGTTGTGAGTTGCCTGATGTAGAAGTTCAGGAAATGAACTCATGTCCTCTAAAAGAGTAGTGTGCCCTTTCAATCTCTGAGCCATCTGCCTACATCCTCTTATTGTTTTAGCATCAAGGACATGTACAGTTTGAAATGGCTGCCATTTTGTTTTGTGCATAATGCTTAGCAACTAAATAACAAAAGGAATTAAGAAATTCAGGCAACATACACTTGCTTGAATGCTAACATATTCATAAATTCGTAAAATCTATTTTATCCTGTTGTATTAGTATATGAAAAGCTATACATGAGTCTCAAAATGCATTGCTAAATGATAAACCCCAATGCAAGATAAAGAGAGAGGCATTGGAACAATGGGGCCTGGTACTGCTGTAGTCAGGGTTCAGAATTCAGAATAAAGCTAACCATATGATTACCACACCCCTGCTCTAGTCTCATTATTGGATAGTCATACCTAGAATGCATGTTTGAGAATGAAGAAACAGTAAAACAATGAAATTCATTTAATTTAATTACCAGGGGCAGGCCAAGATTCCAAATTTAAATGATAGAATTTTGAGCTCTAATTGTAAAAATGTTAATGAAAACCATATTTACAACTTAGGGGATGGAGTGAACATGGCATGAACATAACATCCCATTCAACATCAATACAATACATACTTGGAGCAACAGAGTAGAGTTATAAAATAAAAAATAATGTTAGCAAATAAAAAAAACTAAAACGATGAATGTAAACAATGTATGATGAGGTCTTACCAAGTTTCCAATCCTGAGGAGAGACATGATCTCTTCACTCATTGGAAAATGTTTAAGGGCCAGGAAACATATGTTTAAAATGACGCATATGACAAGGAAAAGATCAGCAAATGGGTGTGTTATAATTCTGTCAGCAAACTGGCTCAGTTTTATCCAACAGGGGGAGCAGTCCCAGATGAAGCAGGTTTTAGCAAACTTAAGCCAATATACTGGACATTTCTTCTTGGATGTTTCTGGTTCTGAAATGAGAGATGAAAAAAGTCAATTATTTTAAATTGTTCTAATTCTTGATAGTAGAAAAATTAAATATTTTCATGCAAAGGGTGCTACAGATATCGATTTTGTATCTGGAATTAGCAGATATCAATAGTCTGTACTAATACATAACAAAGTGAAATTCATGTCCTGATTTTATTATGATTATTGAGCTAAGAATGTAATGTAAATGAAGCAAATAATGTATTAGTGGAAAGCATAAATTTCTCATAAATCAAGTATGGGTGAGAATAACATGATTTTCAATTTCCATATTTATATGGTTTATATCATAGTAGCTTCTGAAATTGTCTGTGATAAAGAATCATTTGTTAAATGTAAAAACAAAAACTTAGATGAATCTAATGCATCCTGAGATATCATAATTATAGAAGTACCTTTGAAGAACTTGTGATAAGGACATGCATATAAAGACCTCTCCAGTTAAAGTCCAGATATAACTTCCCATTCCAACAGTAGTAGTAACAGTCTGAAGTTGCCCAGAAGATTTACTAACTTAAAATAAGCAGTCAGTTATACACATTATTTATGTTTATTTGTGATTAAAACCTATGAACCATGGGAAACTGCAGCACACAATTACTTGAAAAGACAAACTGCTCCTATGGATGTGATTAACAATGTGTGGGATTTCAGAAGATATTCAGACTTTGCCCATTGCAACAGCAGCAGGAGATGGCTGCAAAATGGTTATGACAAATACTGAAAATAATGCTATACAGCTGTGATTTAATTCTACCTCTTTACACCTGTTGTCTGTTTCTCTCAACTTCAATGTTACCACATGAAATCTCTGATTATTCCTTGGTACTTTTTAATGACACTTCCCAAAAGTGTCTACATTGCTCATCCTATTTACCGTTTGCTTGCTCCCACCTAGATTTAAAAAAACTGCACAATTATGATTTGCAATTATTTTCTTCATTACTGGGTAGACTCCAAATAGTGTTTCACTATACCTTCTTCCGGTCTCAGAGTAGTCTCTTCCAGTATATCCAACGTAGTGTTCACAGAAGTTGGTGTTCTTTTCTTCATTTCTATTTCTGTGGTTTTCATCTAAAAAAAAGTTTAATGTGTTTTGTGGTAGCTAGTTCTCACCCCCCCAAACACACACATTTACAATCTAAATGTAACAGAATACAGAATTTTATCTTTCTACAGTTTCTTGACTCTAGGGGCTTTCTGTGTTCAATCACTAGTCACTTCCTATGGCATTGGCTATATTAAAATTATTTTGAATTAGTTGGACAATAAACTCTAAAATTTGAAGTCAATCAAATTTTCTACTTTGAGTCTAACAATAAATAGAGCAGAGAGGTAAATTTTGGCAGTACTGTTTATAGTTGAAAATAATTTAATAAGGATTACAAGATGATCATGGAGTATATAGTTACCCAATGTTCTAGTGAATAATTGGAATACTTCTCTAAAACTATAATCCTTTTGCTCAGGGATATACTAATTTTATAACTTGGCCAATTTTCTCAATATAACTACATTTTTGAATATATGGTTGAATAAATCTTAAAGAATCTAAGATAGTGGAATGGATTTAAAGGGTTGTTTGGATAGTATATGTATGACAGTAAATCAGCGAAAATTATCCAATTTTGTAAAGGTATGATTTCTACCATTCAGTGCTGTTTTCAACGTAAGCTGTGCCTCATTTATATATGTTTTTCATTCACTTATTATTTATTTTGGTGTGTGTATGCATACATGACACAGTGCATATATAAAAGTCAGAGGACATTTTTCTGCCATGTGGTTCCCTGGGATGGAACTCAGGTTTAACCTTGATTGTGTTTTGCCATTCTTGAAACAATTTTAAAAGAGTTCTTACATTAGAAACTACTCTAAAATCCCAGGCTTTGGTATGGATTCTTCAGTTTTACCTAGTTGTAATATTCTCAGAAAGGCTCAAAGAAATGTCCTGGGATGGTAAGTTGAAGGGTTGCACAAATCTAGAGATGACAAACAGTCTCAGTCTATCAATATACCAGACTTTTGGTGGCATAGTCTGCTATTTGACAATTTCTGATAGTGTACATCTGATGAAGTTTCCTCAGATTTCATAGTGAATAGAGGCAAAAGAAATTAAGAGCAAAAATAATACATATCAAATTTCATTAGGAAAATGAGACCTTTCAGATCTACAGCATGTCATCCCCCATTTTCTAAATAGATTAAAATGGAAATGAAAACTTAGGATTTCAGGTTAGTTCTTTACTCAGACTACAAATATTAAGAAGATATTTTAGCTGATTTACAAAGTTATATAAAACTGATGGTATAACTCATACAAATTCTAGTAGACAAAATTCAGCAAGTAAAATTTCTTTTTGTCCTGGAGATAACTCTGGACATCTGACAATTTCATAGTTTCTTTTCTACCTAGTAGAGAAAGAGTTTTTCGCATACATTATGCTGTAATTACATTTATCAAAGATTATCTTCAATATTTAAGGAATTGCCAAAATATTTTGATTAATTACATAAATATCATGAAGATGTAAGTTTAGAGGTACCCCCACACTTTTCAAATCACTTACATTACTCTGGTTTTTAACTATTGTATTCTCCTGAAATTTTAACATTGGCTAATGGTGCATAGAAATACTTCCTTGTAAACTGTCATTTTATAGTCATACTGCTTTGGCATAAGAAATTTTAGGTAGATAGCAGGGGCAGCATAATACAGATAATTGAAGGTGAACTACTCTGACATAGAGGTCTTTGGACAGTACCCCCCAGCTCTCCTGGTGATACTAGAAAGAGGAGCTTCACAAATACCCAGTAGGTATTTAAAATATCGGATCAGAAGGTAGATCAGTTTGTCTGAGACCCATCAATGGATCGTACTTCTACCTGGTCAAAAGGAGGGAATATGAGTTCTACCTCCATCCCTGGATCGAGATAGGGCATTTTGACTGACCTCCAAAATTAGAACATTTCATACCTTTATCTTATCCATTAAGTGTTATGTTTCATAAAATTAACGTTTTATTCTTATGAACTAATTGACATATATAATGGAATTTTCTCTTATAAATGTCATATTTTCTATCTTGATGTGATGGTTCATGTCTATAACCCCAGAAGAATGGAGCCTGAGGAGGAGATCTAGGCCAGTTTCAACTACATTGTGAGACTTTACGTCAACAAAGAAAGAAAAAACAAAGATTAATTGTTATTAGTTTGCAACGCTGATTGTGATAAAGCGAAGCTATCATTTATGTACTCTATGATACTGATGATGACCTTAATAACATTTCTCCTCATAACAGGTTTTGCTGTCTAAAAGTATTAAAACATTACACAATGTTTTGTATGTGTTTCATTTTGGCTTTTCTACCACCTATATAATACATATGATACTTATTTTATTGATAAAGAAGCTGACGTTTCCCAAGATTGATATATTTAGTGAATATCACGCATCTATTGTGTGGCTAAAGTGAAATGAGGCCCACATTTATCTGACTGTACCACTGTTTTTAGTCAACAAAATTCTCAGATTTACTACAGTATGAGAATTTGTCTCATGTAGGTCATCTCTTTGTAATTCCATCCTTAGAATTGGAACTTGACCTATTTTAAAAGGTCATTGAGCAACTAAATTCCTCTTTTGGCGTGTTACTATGTATAAATACAAAGGGAAAAGAAGAGATCTTATAACAATGGATCTTATTTTCAGTTGCCAGAAAGCTATACATGGGAAATGCTCTCAAATTTTTACAGAAAAGAAAGTCTTCATAACTGAAAATTTTTAATAAAAACCAGGAAAGCTTTATTAAAAACACATTTTACCAAAGTGAAAGAAAAGAAACAGGAAATGCCGAAGTTCTTTCATAATCAGAGCTATTTCATAATCAGAGCTAATAGAACACTTCATCTAGGAATAAGAGAAGTATTGTTAAGCTGTTGGGTACATTGAGATGTAGTGGCAAGCTCTTGAGATTCTGAAATTCCACTTTAAAACCAATTACACAGTCAACATTTCCTCCACATCCTATGAGTTCAATCTGAAGTCTTGGAACGTTTAGAGACAGAACGCTTTTGTAATTTCCTGTCTTACAACTTATTTGTGAGTGAGTGATAATAGCTTCTTTTTGTTCATGTTTTGTTCGTACAGTGCATAATTGCTACTTGTTCAATGGCATGCATGTTATGGATGCAAGAGCTTATGAAGTCACTGGGTACATTCCTACAACTTGTTATTCAAGTCCTATTTCGGGTACAGTTATTTCCCAGAGACTGTTCAGTGTTGATCACTACATGTATGGAGGGTTTAGTCTTCACCTGCTTTTAACTCAGAAGTAATTTTTGTATGAACGAAGCTCTCAGCTAGTCTTCCTACACTTTCTAATTAGTGTCAGACCCCTTGTTCGCCTTCTACTTTTCCCTATCTATTTTCTCTTTCTACAATAGAATTCTCAAATGTGTTTCCGATCTTTTTTTTCTGTCTCAATTTTGACCACTTTCCAGACTTCCTGGGAAATATTTAAATAAAGAGAGGTGTGATTGTTTGCAACACCAGAACCTAATTAACCCTTGTTGCATTCTTCGGTCCCCTTATTCCTAGTCACAAATGTATATTCATTTAAAAAAGGATTTTATACAATATCTTTCACATCACTTCGGCTAATACTTTCAGATTCACAGACTGAATTTTTATAGGAGGCTCAATCAGGAAAATTATTTAAGTGTGAGACTAGGGGATTAAAAATTACAGTAAATATTATTAGTTTTTGTCATAGATCTAATCATCTATGGATAAAATAATTTTGTACATCACGATGTCCCTTGTTTCTTGAGTAGACCAGATGGTTATTTTCTTCTTTTTTTTTCTAAGCACTATACTTTTTATCCATTATTTTAAGCTCTTTAAAGCAAAAAGTGAGGAAATGAGTCATCATTTAAAACTGAATTCTGAGGCGCTATCTGAAGCAAGTTCAATTTAATAAATGATATCTCTATAAGGAGAAGTCAAATTTAGGAATTCCACATATCATGACTTTCCCAACAGCAATAATGAAAATTTGGGTTAACAACATATGAAATTGTCAAATATGTCAGTCATTCTTACCATGTTATATTAAGAAAGGACAGTGAAGTAAGGAAGCAAAAGTGAGTCCGTATTAGTGAAAGCACATTTGTGAAATATTTAATTTATTTTTAAAGAAGTATTTGTGTGATTGGGTGCAAATGTATGCATAAGGGCTTATGTGAGTGCTGTTTATTTACATTGGATTCATGTGCCTGTGGAGTTCAGAAGACAGTGTCAGAGACCCTTGGAGCTGCAGTTTCAGGTAGTTGTGCTGACTGACATGGATACTGAGCATCATATTCACATCTGCAAGAGTAGTACATACTCTGAATTGATCATCCAACTTTCCAGCCCCAACAAGAGCACTTTTTTTCTGATACTGTACTATATACAAAGATATGATCGTCTGTCAAAAGGCAATACACTCCAAGACTTTGAGTTCTTCTGATATTATGATGAATCTTAAAATGACAAATTTGTACCTCAGTTGCTTCATTTCCTTCCTCATGATCTTTCATAGTCCGTTGAAATTTAAGTTCCATGTCTCTGGGTTTCTGAGAAATTCTCTGCTTTTCCATTTCATAGGTCATAGCAAGTATTCCCAAGAACAAACTTGCCATGTAAAAGGCAAGCCAGAAACTGATCACAACAAAAAATATCATGTAGATCTTTCCTGAAGCATAAAGGATCTGTGGAGAAGTGGGGCACAGAAGTAAGAGAGAACTACTGCTTATCTTTATCTTTCTATACCTTCCTCATTTAAAATTAAAAATAAAATTTTGTTATAAAAGTAACTTAGTCATAAACTCAATATTATCAAAATATAATTTGTCTTTAGACGCTACCTGAAGAAGTAAATGAAAATTGTTTCAACTATATATATGTATATATGTGATATATAATATATGCTATCAAATCAAGACATCAAATTATGAATTCCTCTAATTTAGGGTGACTATTTAATTCGTGTCTTCATTACCAGAGTAAATACAGCAAAAGAAAAAATTGACCATGTGCAATAAATAAGATACAAGATACCAATACAGTAAATACTTTCTCTCTTTAGATAATTTCATTTTCTCTGATCATTAATTTATGGAAAATTCATAATGTGCAAACCCTGGCTGATAGAAGAGATGCTTCTCATTCTATCAAAACTATCTCTGATGAAGACTTCAGAGAAAACCAACTAGAATACATTAGACTTATGCAACAGTTACAAGAAGAAATATTTATGGGTAGTTGAACATAGAATTTTATGTTTTTGACCTGACCATAAGTTATCTTTGATTTCATAATAATTATATATGCTTGGTCAAAACAAATTTAGAAAAATGTAAATAGAAAATAAAATTGATTTATGTCAAGTGACTAAATATATGTGAATACAACTAAATGAAATATTTTCTTTGATTTTTAATCAAACATATGAACAAATAGAATAATATTATCTAAAGAAAATATTTTGTGGCTAAAAAAGAAATTAGGATGGCTTTGGAAGTGTAAGAAGTTCCAAATTTATTCTGAAACAAATGTCTTATTTCCTTAGAACATATTAGTTTTTTAAAGGTGATTTTAGTAACCTATTTGTACATGAAGACTATTATTCACGATTTGATTAAATATTTATGGCCCTTAAGTAAGTAGCTGCTATTAACACTAATCCATTCTGTGGCCAGGAGTGAACAGTCTAGGATTTACTCCAGTAACTCTTGTATATTATCAATACTATTTATTTTCAATAAGTATATAATGGTCAAACTGTGGAAATATTCTTCACAATCTTAGATCTAGGATAGATTAGATTTTTACATATGATTATAATATATACTAAAAATATACACATACACACATATACAAACATACATACATATACATAAATACATATATATATGTGTGTGTGTGTGTGTGTGTATACTTTTTACACATCCTTTTTAACATGGGGTTGTTATATATAACAGGATAGTCAGCATCAAACTGACAGTTCTCCTGCCTCAGTGGCTGGCATTACAGGTGTGTACCCTCTATCCAGACTCAAAGTATGTGTCCTTGTTAGAGTAAGGAGGAATAAATTTGTTTATTAGGTCTCAGTATAAAAATGGCCAACTCTAGAACTGATTCACCAGAGTTTGTATGAGGACAAAATGAAGCAAATTATTAGTACACGGCAGATCCACAATAAACATTAAGTATTCTGTTGAGCTCATCTCTGTGTATGAGGAGTGGAAAAAAGCTTTGCTCATGTTTGTACAAATGTGTTTCAAGGAATACCTGGATCAAACATAATATTGCCTAAAATATGGGTTGTAATAGTTGGGAACAGCTACAAAATTTCCTGAGCCTGGAACAATTCAGTTTAGAGAAATGGCAAGCAAAGTCTACCATCAAATCAAAGCAATTATTACACAGTAAAGATGCAGAAATAAGAAATTAAAGTCATTAGTAGATTCCAAGCCTGAGTGCATTCTAGATTCTGCTCCCTTTTCACTCAAAGAGCATGAAGTTGACTTTAAAATAATATTAACTAGACAGTTTTATAACATACATTTGGATGTATTTAAAAAAGCAAAGACTTCATTACTATACAGATTGACATAGTTCACAGCATTTCACATTTTGTTTTTCCAAAATTAAAATAAGACAAAATCCTTTTGGAGAAGTTTACTTTCTAACAAGGGAAGTATCTGAACAAATACTTCCAATGGCACATCATGAGGTTGAGTACACTACATTATGTCTGAAAGGGATGATGCAAAGCCCAAAATGGAATTTGACTCTAATCATGAGAGAAGAAAACTTTAGTTTTTGTGGATTTTCAAATATACATGGAAACAATTACAAGAAAAGGCCATTCAGGAAATATACAGTAGATAATATAAAGAGCACTGCATCACACACATGGGCTTTGAACAAAAGTCTAAAGATCAAAACAAAAAATAAAAAGGATTTTGAGGGAGGATAATTTAGCAAAATATCAAGACACTCAGAAATGAGAAGATTTGGGTGCTATGATAGAAGCAGACACTTGTCATAAATGGTAGGAAATAAAATGTAAATGCTACCATAATGAAATTATAAAATCAGTTTTAACAACAAAAATATTTTACTTGTACCATTTTAATAACTTTCTTTTTGCACAAACATTAAATATAAGCAGAGACAGGGAGATACACATAATTTCAAGTCCAATCTGTCTACACAAAGAGCTCCAGATCAGCCAGCTACACACACACCCACAGAGAAAGAGCTTATCTAAAAAAATCCAGAGTAACAAAAACAAATGAAAAAACAAAACCAAGACACAAACAAGTAAATAAAAACCCAGAATACAATTCTACTTTACAAATGTGTAGTATACTTACTTTCCACTTAGGAATACATTATCATCCATTGCTTATGCTTAAAAACATTACATTCTTCAATCATTTTTAAAGACATATTTTAGTTTTCATTTCTCTCTCTCCGTGTGTGTGTGTGTGTGTGTTTGAGTTTCTGCATGTGTGTTTTTACACATGCTTGGAGGTGCATACAGAGATAAGAAAAGGGCCACAAATTCCCCAAACCTGGAAATACAGGGAGTTGTGAGTCACCAGATAAAGTTTCTGGAAAACAAATTCAGGTCCTTTGGAACACCAGAAAGTTCTCTAATCTGCTGAGCAATCTCTTAAGACTGTATCCTATCACTTTTAAGGACCACATGTGCACATATAGATACATATCACAGTTTAGACATAATAGAAGTGTATTTGGCATGTGATTTTTATGTAAACCTATTCTCAAATCATAATACTATTATTTTCACCAAAGCTTGAATGACTATCTGCAAGAGACCCTCACAATCAGACCTATTGACTGTTGACATTGTAGATAGGGTTGGTCACTGGATCCTCACCATTGTCTATTGTAGTGTATACTAGCAATCTGTATGTAATTCTGCCCTAATGGTATGTATGACCTAGTAGACTCTGAAGGTTCTATAATATATGAACTGTGGATTTTGGTCTATCATTGACACTATCTCTGAGGTGAAAAAGACATTTGTTTATATTGACCCAATGAAACAGCTCTCTTAACACAACACATGTTTAAAAGAAGAATACTCTCAACTCTAAACAACTTTCAGAATTCAGGGTAGCAACTCTTTGTTCCATTATCTTTGGATATTAACTATGCTGCTTTGATGATAACATCATGTAGTTCACAGTAATAGAGACAGTCTTTAAAGGAACTCTGAATCTCTATTGTAACAAGTGACATCCCTTCTTGAGATACTGCTATACAAAAGTAGTTATGAAGGAAAATTCTTAAAATTTGGATACTGTGTTAATAACAATAATACTTCTGCCATCACATCAGGAACACTGTATGATATTTAAGCAGAACGCATAAAATGGGATAAAAAGAAATGAAACTTTCGCTTAATAAATTATTTAATGAATGCCTATATCACAAGCCCACAGTATTTTGATTGAATATGTATTACCTAGAAATTCTCTTTGTATACATCACATATATCAAACAGGTAAGCATTATGGCCTTTGAAACAAGAGAGCTCCAGTCGTTACCTTTGGAAATTTGGAGACATTCAATACACTGAACTTTTACTTTCTTGTTTAAAAAGTAAGTAAACAGATGTTTTCATTGAATTCATGTTGGACTGAAGGGGCCTATGTTGCACATGTGCTCACTGTGTCTGACCAGACAAATAACACAGCTCAACATGATGCACACACCACAGCAGATGGCTGCTTCCACTGGGACGGTGTGGTTGGTAGTCCTGAGGTAGCTGCCTGAAGAAAAGGTATTAGAATGCAGCGGGCAAGATCAGAGCCTGAAGTCTGAGTGTGGCTACTACTGAATTTTATCACTTCGGCACCATTCTAATACTTGAATGTCCTAAGTGAAACACTTGAAAACCAGGGTCTCTGCTTTGACCCTGGAGCATGGTTGTGAAGATGAACTATTAAAGGCCAACCACGAACAGGGCACCAGTACTGATGGAGACTTTCACATTCAGCAGCTGCGAGTCTTTGTTTCTGTCCCTGAATTCTTCTTCACACAAATATCCCCCTACAAACACACATACTCTCTCTGTCTCTGTCTCTCTGTCTCTGTCTCTGACTCTGTCTCTCTCTCTCTCTCTATGTGTGTGTGTGTGTGTAGTCACAATTTCTTTTTAACAACTTGACTTACATTTTGGGCTGTATTTTCGACAGTGGACAAAAGACCTTTAACATTTTTGGATTATGCTATCTGCAGATTATCTCAGATTATCCTCTTACCTGGTGATAAAGTAATTCAGGGTAATCCTGGGTCATCAATCGAAACAAAGCAAGGAAGGCCCAACCAAAATTGTCAAAACTCGTGAAACCATTGTCAGGATTGGTGCCCTCTTTTACACACACATAACCTTCAGGACACTGGCTAAAGAATACAAAAAAAGGAAGACATGTTCAGTATCAAGCAACTTTCAGGCAATGAACCAATCATAAATACTATCTAAACATGAGTTATATCTCAGGTTGATTCACCTGAAAAGTGTTGAACAGGAATTATGAGTACTCTCAAGTTAGTTTTCAAAAAGCCATTCTTTAAAGATTGGTTTAATCGACAAAAATGTATGTACCACCTATATGCTTTAAATAGTTACACATTGTTGAATGGCTAAATTAAGCTATTACATGCATAGTTCACATATTTACAATAACCATGACAAAAGTATTTACCAAATTCAAGAATATAATGTACTATTATTATTCATCACTTCAGTGTTCAAAATCAATTGGAGAAGCAGAAACTGTGACTCAATGGTAAACTTTATAGCATTTTGAGTACTTCAGTTCAAGTCATAACAGCAAAGCACAAGAGAGAGAGAGAGGAAGAGACAGAGAGACAGAGACAGCTGAAATTGAGGGTGGAAGGAATGGAAAGACTGTGAATATCACAGTGAAAATATAATAAATGTTAGAAAATAACACTGATAAAAATAAACTACAATATTTGAGGGCTTAATTTTCAAGTGATCTCACCTCAGACCCTCAGTTCCCATTATTTAAGGGTGAGAAAACATTTGTTACATTAATAATTGAAAAGCAGAGATAGAACTTGTGGGAAAAAATCACATTAAATATTTATTTCTTTCCCTTTCAGGGAGTTCTCTGACTTCTATCTATGTAAAGATGGAGTAATGTGGCTCCTTATGGTATTGGCTCAATAAAATACTATTTTTTCCTATATAAGCCTTTGAGTAGTTTCTTCCTGACATGATTTGGGGGTTGGCCAAGTTGTGTGCCTTAGACATATAATGGAAGAAGCAGTGGTTTAAAACTCTTGTGCACCAAGGCTTGCTGGACTACAGTCAGAGCGAAGGCAAGCTTGTTGTTATAGTCATCTACTAATTTTGGGTACCTCACCATGCTTGCAGCTATGGTGTTCAATTCTATGAACTCACACTGTGGAAGAGAGAATCAGCTCATGCAAAGTTATCCTCCAATCTCCATGTGTGCCATGGCACACCCCTCCCACCTATATGTAATACTTTGGAGTTCATGTTAGCAATTTTCACATGAAAATCATGTTGCCCTGGTGAATAATTATTTATGAATATTTTAAGTAATTTTATTAACGTAAAAACATATATAAAATACATACAGACACAACCTAAGTATAATAACAGTACATCTTAAATGTTTTTCTTCTTTAAAAACTCACAAACATGCTAAGGGCCTAGGTCAGTCCTATGCAAGTACCCTCATTGTCGGTTCTGACTCTGTGAGCCCCTGTGAGTACAGGTGAATTGATTCTGTGAGTTTTCTTGAGGTGTCCTTGATCCCTCGGGCTCCTACAATTCTTTCTACTCCCTCTTCTGTTGATTCCCTGAACTCTGACTAATGATTGGCTGTGGGTCTGCATCTGTTTCCATCTTTTACTAGATGAAGTCACTTTGATGACAATACGCACAGTTGTGTAGCTTGGTCCTCTTGTAGTACTCCTAACAACACAGAGACTGTCTCCAACTCTTTTACTGGACTTTGGGACCCTACTCCTCATGCTGTGTTGCCTTTCCCAACCTTAATACATGGATCGGTGCTTAGTCTTACTGCAACTTGATATGCGATGTTTTGTTGAGACTCATGGGACACCTGCCCTTTCCTACACAATAACGAAGGAGTGGATTGGGAGGTGGGACCAGAGGAGGGGGTGGTATTGGGAGGAGAGGAGGGAGGGGAAACTTCAGCAAGGTTGTAAAAAAAATAAAGCAAACATCATAGCAAATTTTTGGACACTTAGAGGTAGAAATTTAAGTCTGTTTGACTGAGGAATTCATTTGTTATTTTTAAGACTTGTGATTTGTGACATTTTTGTTATAAGCTTCTGAAACAGAATATGACAACTCTTTGGCACAGCTTTGTGAAGTAAGAAATATAAGTCAACTAAGAATAGTAGTAAATCAAACATTTGTTCAAAGAATAAATGTTAATGACTTGTTAGAAGAAAGCCTTACCCCTACTTACCCAGCATCTGTCCTGTTGCTGCAAAGGAGAGCATATCTTTCTCCTTCCAAATAGTAGAAGTTTGCTCTTTCTGAAAAAATAAGAAATAAGTGAGGTTCTGTGTTTAATATTGAGTCAGTTACTGGAAGCCCATCTGGATTCCATAGGAGTCACGCATCTGCCTATGCCATAATATTTCACAAATACAGTATTTCCTTTAATTATCAATGTGCCGTTGACAAAATAGAGAAGATTAGCAGGATTTACAGCATGGTGCATTAAGAAAGACTGAAAAATTACAATATTATGCTTCAACAAATACACAGTGATTCAGAGTTCTGTTTTGTTTGGTTGCTTGTTTATTTTTTAATAGCCAATAAAGTAGCAATAATTGCTTATGTTAAATAATTAGCATCTTTTAGTTATTGCATTGGAAAACCCAGTGGGTACTTCAGTTAGGATGAGGATTTAATGTGCACCTCCTTTGTTTTCCACACCAGATTTAGTACTGGGATGTATATGGATAAGAAAAGAAACACTAGACATGTTCATGTGCTTACAATTCCCTGTTGCAGCACTATCATACTATGTAGTTGACCAAGGAGCTCAACTGTAATGATTTATTTTAGTGTTTATGAAGCACAATAAAAATGGAATTAACATGGGAGCCTGCATAAGGTTATATTTTCAATAGAGGAACACAGACACCTTCCCTAAATATTGCCAATGGAAGCCTAGTCTGAGATGAGAGCCCAATGTAAGTTTATTGCCTGGTGAAGGTATATGCTTTTAAGGCAGTCTTTGCCTGAATAGAATCCCATTTTCCCTGGAACATAATTCAATTCCTTTCTTTTCCTATCTTGTTGCTAATGATAGCATGGCTGTTAATATGTCTCTTCTGAAAATACCATGATGAACACACATGTATTTACTGATGTCCAAAAGCTAAGAAATTATATTTCAGTTGTTATTTTATACTTAAAACATTTTCATTCCTTTAAAAAGCAGAAATAAAATATTTGAAAAGGATACCAGTAACTGAAATCTAACCATTCTAAGAATTTACATATTAAAGTGATATTCTGACTTTCAGAGCAATCAGAAACATTATAAGAGATAAACGAATTTTACACTTTAATAAGCAATTCTTTAAATAATGATAAAAAGCAACTTTAAGCTCTGTGGAATGAATTTAAAAATAAAATTTTCATGACTTTATAAAATCTAGGTGCTCCTGATTAAATGTCTGAAAATTAGGAAATTTATTTTTTTGATTAAAACAAAAAGAAAGACAGATTCAAATTAGTTCTAGAGTGTGGTTATAGCATTTATAATTTGTCCAGAAATTTAGTCTTCATTTATCTAAAGACTTTTCTATCATTAGATGGAGTCACTCTTACCTGGAGTGTAATACTGGCTTCCAGTTCTGTTGTACAGGGTTTCATTTTCATTTTCTTGGGGCCAACGCAGACATTTGTGCTTCAGATTGCCCATGAAGAGGCCCATTCCAAATAGTGAAAATACAGTCAGAAAAAACAGAGTTAGGACAATGGCACCAAACAGTTTCTTCAAACACTGGGTAAGTGTTGCCACAATTGACAGCAGGCCTGGAAAAAAAAGCATATGAGAAAGAGAAACGTATTTCCAACAACGCAGTTAAACAAACCTCTCCTGTGGCTACTGTCTGTCCCTTTGAAATCAATTAGTTTGTCCTTCATTCTAATTCCTATTGCCTAATAAATATTGGGACCAAAGTCACAACTAAAGGGGTATGTGTCACTGCTGTTAGTGATACTTGATGAGATAGTTTAGATACACTGTTTTAAGCAGGTGCTTGCTTGAATGGCTGGCTTGTCATGCCAATGCCTAGGCTGTTCATACAGTAAAGAAAGACAAATAGGCTTGGTTTTAAGATACTGCATCTCAATTATCTAGTAAAACTACCTTTCTATTTTTAAAGTTTTCCTTTCACTAAGAACCCAAAGAAGCAAGTTCTAATTAGTTTTGGGAAAGCTTATATTTTACATTTGCTCAGATGTCTTTTCAGGATCACCAATCGTGCAGAATACAGAATGTAGTTTTCTCTACTTTGTTAATCTACCTCACTATCAGCGCAAACAGAACATCTGTAGACTTCCTTCATAGTATGCGTTTGTTTGGTGCATTGATAATAATACATTTTACTTATGTGACTGCTTATCAAGAATCTTATAATTAACATCACTATTCATCCTAAACTAAGACTATGTTATGGCATATGTACTCCCAATTCTAGGGGCATATTCTTCTTTAATTGACTAAAACTTCCTCATCTTTCGTAAAAAATCTCTCCGGTGAAGATGAAAATTCTGACATTACATTCTTATTGTTTTCATTGTACAAAGAAAGTTAAAGGTATTATGTTCGCACCAGACCATAACTATTTCGTTTCTTCCCTGACTTTGGTTGGGTTGCCATGCCACAAAGTACTTTTGTCAAATATATTTACTATGTTTTAATTTAGAGGTCCTAAAATATCCATGCTTAATGTATGCAACTTGATGTTTTAAAATATGTATATGTTGTTTTAAAGCTGTGCATTAGCCCTAGGAGACTCTACTTTATAAGCAGCTTTTGACTACATTTTGAGAGTTGAGATAATTGTGATTCTGGTAGGACCTGCAAACAGTCCATCTGCCTTGCACTCACAGAATGAAATATGGTCTTCCAGGAAGCATAAAGTGTGTTTCCCTTTAAATTTACCTGGGTAAACTGAGACTGTAGGGGTTCATGAGCATATTAAAAACCATCTGAGGCCATCCAGGCCCAAGGATTTTTGGACAGGCTGGACTGAGGAAAAGGTGTGACTTTTATCACCTGAACCCAACAAAATGATAGAAAGTAAAAAATGCAGAGTAAAGGAATGGATATATCTGGTGCATGGTAATGACCAACAGTTAGAGCACTCCTGGTGATTCCTGGTGACTCAGTTCTTCCATTACACACAGCATACACTACTGGCATCTGCTTGTCTCTGGACTCACCAGCTGACCCTGAGTCTGCAGTCTCCAATGTCCCTTGGTTTCTGTCCTTTCACCTCACAGCATGACTTAAATCTGCATCTTCACTCTCAATCTTGACCCTTCCTGTGTCCTCAACAGTAACTTGTTTCTTAAATGTGATTTAGGTTCACTGTTATTAATACACACTCTACACACATTTTTCTCAGCTTATTCCAAAACCTCTTAAACTCTGCTGTGTTCTCTTTAACTTGTATTTATTCTGAAAACCATATTGATAGAGGATATAGCTACCTTTATTATGTGCTCTATGTTGTGTGATATGAACATTGATATGAGCAACTAAGTTTGGAATAAAAAGTCTATATTCATCTTGGTCAGACTACAAAGATTGACAGGGTTTTTCTGCAAAACTTCTGAAATTGGAATGTTTCACCTTCTTAATTCATTGCATTTTGCTCAATTCTATCACTGTGTAAAGTCAGGAACTTTTTCACCTGTTTCTCACAAAGCATGCGGATAGCAACATTAGTCTAGGCACTCTCATTTCAGCTGGTTTCTTGATGAAATGAAGAAAAGGAGTCAAAAGTAGCACTTTAGAATCTCTGTTTTCTTTGAAAGTTAAGGAATCTAAGGAATCCTTATAAGTTCTTTTACAATATATAAAGATAACTGAAAGTAAAATCATGAATGATTTTAATCTACATTTTTGTAACATAAGTATTAAAATCGTACAACATAAGAGTTAAATATGGTGTTTTTATTACCTTTCCTGGTTGACTAGCAGATTTAAGGTTTAGTTGACTTAAGATAATTTTCAAAGTGGAAATATTGTTCAATTTCACATATTTTCTATTTAATAAGACAGTTCAAACACATCCACAGATGTGCAAGAAACACAATGAAGACAATGAATCCAATATCACTTCTTACCTTGGTTCAAAGGAATAATCTTCAAAATTCTCAAGGTTCTTATAGTTTTAAGCATTAGAAGGAAGTTTAGAGGTGAAAGCCTTGTCATAAGCCTGTGGGAGTAATTGGAGTTATTTAGAAGTCATGGAATCTATGGTCTTTGAAAGGTACTATAAAAATTATATTTCCAAGAATTTCCCCTGCTCCCATTATTGCATCCTAGAAATAGTTATTTTTGTTGATTGGAAGCCAAATTTGCCCTGAACAAAGTAGCTACTACGTGGGTAGTAGTACACAAATAGAAACTTTGAGATTATAACTCTTTTACTCTATGCTAGATTCCATGTGGAACAACAGTCTATAATACATTTATAAAATGTTGTTACCTTCTTATAAAAAATGACAGTGAAAATAAAATCTATGAGTTGGTTCTGAAAATAGGAATATGATTCATCCTAAGTATTTAAACTCCTGCTGATGAGGAACATTATGGTTACTACTGATAAGAGCAAAAGGCAGGATGGATAC